>NC_086101.1:181267619-181885476 GCF_963921235.1 Mobula hypostoma | reverse complement strand
CCGAGACAGAGATCACAGGATTATTGGGTGCAGCAGGGATCCTCATAGCTGCGGTTTCATTCTCCCTTTCAAAGTGAACATAAAAGCTATTGAGGTCATTTGAGGGTGAAGCATCACTGTCATTCATGATATTGGGTTTCACTTTATAGGAAGTAATGGCCTGCAGACCGTTCCAGAGTTGATGGGCATCCGAAATCGCCTCCAACCTTGCTTGTAATTGTTCCTTAGCTCCTTTAATAGCCCTCCACAAGTCATATCTGGTTTTCTTGTACAGAAGTGGGTTGCCAAACTTGAATGCCACAGATCTCGTCCTCAGCAGACTACAAACCTCCTGGTTCATCCATGTCTTTTAATTTGGGTGTGAGAACACCAGTGCCTTTGAATAGAAAATTCTCCGAAATGTAGTGGATTGGCCCAATACATCATGGGTAAAGCCCTTCTAACCACTGAGCACATCTACATGAAACACAATGTCACAGGAAAGTGGCATCTATCGTCAGAGATCACCACCACAAAGGCCGTGCTCTTTTCTCACTGCTGCCATCAAGCAGAAGTTACAAATTCCTCAGGACTTGCACCACCAGGTTCAAGAACAGTTACTACTCCTTAACCATCAGTTATTACCCCTTAACTTGAACAAAAGAGGACGATTACACTCATATTTTTCCTGGTGTTCCCACAACCGATGGTCTCACTTTAAGGACTCTTTATCTTGTTATTTCATGTTCTTGTTATTTATTGCCATTTATTTATAGTTGTATTTCAACAGTTTGTTGTTTTCTATGCCCTTGCTCTTTTATTGGTCCTGTTTACAGTTACTATTCTATAGATCTGTTGAGTATGCAGGGGAAAGAATCTCACGGTTGCATGTGGTGACGTGTACGTATCTACTCTGATGATAAATTTTACTTTGAGTTTTTGAACTTTGAACTTTGCAGTAGGTTCTTCAAAGCAAACTCTCACCCACACAGGTTTTAATGAAGTGACAGCTGTGGCATACTCATTCAGACCTGAAGATGAATCCCTGAAAAGAGTCCGGTCCACCAATTCAAAGAAGTCCTTTAAGTGCTCCAGACCTCCCTTGTCCATACCTTCTTGGTCCTCAGTTCTGGTGCTGCAGTCTTCAGTCTCTGCCTGTACTCAGGGAATAGAAATACATCCAAATGATCAGGCTTTCCAAAGTGTGGGCATGACATAGCATAGTAAGCACTCTTGATGGTGGCGTAACAATGGTCCAATGTGTTGGTCCCTCTGGAACTACAAGTAATTTGTTGGAAATAACTATTTAGAGACTTTTTCAAGCTGGCCTGGTTAAAATCCTGCAGAATGACAGGGAAGGCACCAGGATGTGCTGTTTCAAGCTCAGTTCATCCAAAGGCTGCTTGATATTGGCCTGTGATGGGTTGTGCACCACCACGAGAATAATTGCTGAAATCTCCTGCAGCCAGGTGAAATAGGCGGCACTTTATCGCGAGGTGTTTCAGGTCTGGTGAACAGGACCGGGACAGTACTGCCACATTTGTGCTCTAGGAGGAGTAGATCATGAAGCATACTCCACCACCCTTTGCTTTAAAAGACTCAACGGTCCTATCTTGGTGGTGTATTGTAAACCTGTCAATCTGAATCACCAGCTCTGGAATGGAAAGGGTTAACCCATATACACTGTAATTCAAAAATGTTTTACTATGTAATAAAACGTACTGCTGCCACAAAAACAACAAATTTCAGCACATACGCCAGTGATATTAAATCTGATTCTGATTCAGATTTATGACGTCAAATTGGTAAACTGTGGGTTCAGTTCTACTTACAAGGAATATTTTGGAGAAACTTTTGAAATAAGACACAGGAGTTATTTGACAATTGCAGTGGCTACCTTCTTGTGTTGCAACTTGTGTTGTTCCTCTCTGTTAAAGATGCATTATGGATGGAACATATATTTCCATGTGCTGAAAAGTTGAAGGGACACAAGTGATTTAGCAAACGAAAGATACTTGGAATATTCTTCAACACCTTCCTCTTTGCTAGTCCAACAGGGTTAAGAGTGACATGCACTCAATGGCCACTTTATTAGGTAGGTCCACGCACTTGTTAATGCAAAGATCCAATCGGCCAATCATGTGGGAGCAACTCAATGCATAAAAGCATGCAGGTGTGGTCAAGAGGTTCAGCTGTTGTTCAGACCAAACATCAGAATGGGAAAGAAATATGATCTAAGTGACATTGACGGAGGAAAGATTGTTAGTTCCAGATGGGTTGGTTTCAGTATTTCAGAAACTGTTGATCTGGGATTTTCACGCACAACAGGTTCTAGAGTTTACGGAGAATGGTGTGAAAAACAAAAACATTCAGTGGATGGCCGTTTTATGGGTGAAGACATCTTGTTAATGAAAGTGGTCAAACCACGTGTTACAACAGTGGTGCAAAAAGCATTGATTTATTTATGTATTTATTTATTATTGTTTATTGAGATATATATGTATATATATATATATCGATCTTGCCTCATACTTCAGCATTTGGCTGAAGGAACATGCTGAGGTCCAAGCTACAGGCAGCTGGAAATTGCTGATCTCCTGGGATTTTCACGTACCACAGGCTTTAGAGTTTACAGAGAAGGGGTGTGAAAAACAAAAATAAAATCAAGTGAGTGGCACTTCTGTGGGTGAAAACACCTTGTTAATGAGAGACGTCAGACGAGAAAGGCCAGACTGGTTCAAGCTTACTGGAAGGTGACAGTAACTCAAGTAACACACGTTACAACAGTGGTGTGCAAAAGTGCATCTCTGAGTGCACAACACGCCAAACAGTGATGTGGATAGGCCATAGCAGCAGAAGAGCACAAACATACACTTGGTGGCTACTTTATTGGCTACAAGAGGTACCTAATAAAGTGGCCACTGAATTTATGTCAGTGACAATGAATCTGATTCTGATTGTGATTCTGCAGCTTGGAAATAATGCAATTTACATTGTTAAAGGTATCTTTTACTGTATTGTATGTACAAACTGTTTCTGAGCTCTGCATTGGGAATTTGTGAAGAATTGGTTCCTGTTGGGACAATGGGACTGTTCTGAAGAAGAATAAAGTGAGTAGATATTTCAGGATGTTGTTTCTTGCCCAGCAATTGCCGTGGTCATCATGTTCAATCATAGGGGCAGGCATGAATTAGATGGAGACAGGCTTATCGTGAGCTGAGAAAACAGCAACATAGCACTGATAGCTCTGACATGGAGCCTTGTTCGAAAGCCATGACTCACTACGGGGCAGTACTAAATCCTTGGCCCCCTCCACCATCTTCTGAGCAGCTATTAGCTATCTAATGCTGAGGTTGCGTGCCTCATCCTGATTAATCTGGCAGTCGATCCCAGCACTTGGAGAAGGTGGTGGTGGGGGGGTGGGGGGGAGGTGGTGGTGAGGGGGGGAAGGGCAAACAGTGGGCATTCTTTGCTAGCATTCATTCATCATCATTTATCAGTGGGCAGGATGCTTTCCCTGAGTGAAAGCGACTTAAATGGACCTTGCTTATTAGTTGATTTAATTTTTTTGCTGGCGTTGATAGCAGAAGGGGCGGCTGAATCTGAGAGGTTTATTGTGAAAGGAGGAATTAATTATTGGCATTGCTTAGACCCACATTGTCGGTTGATCCTGTGTCCCCTCTGTGAGTCATGCCTGAATTGTTGTGGTGACATTCAACATTCTTTGCCCTCGATGCTAAGCACTTTGGAATTTCAGAAACTAAAGTGAAAGGGTTATGTTCCTTGCAGAGGACACAGCTCAACACAACGCCTTCATTCTGTGGATGTAAAGGCATCAAAAGCAGCATTTAATTGAAAAGAGACAAGGAAATACATGTTTGATTTCCTGATGAAAAAGTACAACTAAATCAAAACTTTAATTTGGACTGCAACTGTAAAAGGCTCTTTCAAACCATTGGATAAAGTGGCTGGGATTACAATGGAAAAGATCAACGATTCCTTCAAACCGAGCGTTCTCTGAGACAAGGTCCAAATTTGAAGAGAATTAATGTGCAGGATGAAGGTGTGTGGGGGGTTGATGGTTACTTCGGAGGATGGGCACGGGATGGTGGAATAAACTATGGCAAAAGAAGCAAAGGTCTTTTTTAGAAGCAGACTAAATGGAGCAATCATGGTTCTAAAGATAGGTGCAATTTGATGGCTCCTTCCAGCAAAGTAGACAATTATTGCACAGACAGCTAATCCCCTGTTTCTTTTGCCTGGACTCTGCCTAAATGTCCAGAGTGTAATGGGTCCTAATAATTGTAAATAGTTCTATTCTGTGATGCGGTACCTCTGTCTCCTGACTATCAATTAATATACCAGACAGCAACTCTTAAGTTCATGAATACCCTCTTACTTTGGCTTGTGACAATACTCAACACTGTTCTGAGGGGGGAAGTTTGACAAAACTCACAATTTCTCAAATTCAGCCTTCTGTTTGCTCATGTTATCATAGGACTTAAAAAAAATAGTGATTTGCATATTTCTGCAGGGTAACATTTTAAATTATAAATTTAGAGAATAAGGTGCGATAATCCTCAATTCTCTGTATAAATACATCTTTCTTTAAAAACATACTTTGAACATGATATATACAGTAAATTCAATTGAGACACATTTTTCTCTATGTTTGGGATGTGTATAAAGTTCAAATTTCAAAGTAAATTCATTATCAAAGTATGTATATCACCAGATACTACTCTGAGATTTATTTTCTTGCAGGCATTTACAGTAGAACAAAGATAAAATAATGATAATATTTGAAGTGATACTCCTCTTTATTAATAAAGCTAAAGCAATGAATTCAAATAGAAGAAATATTTTATAAAGAATATAAATGCAAACTTTGGGATAGATAAGTGCAGAACATTAAAAGTGAAGAAAGGTGCATAGAGCTAATAGAGTACAAAACAGAGCAACCGAATACAATACAACTGATGGATGAAAGTGAAACATGTAAGTATCTTGCAAATCAACAAGCAAAGAAAATAGATCAGAATGTGATAAAGGGAAAACTTTCAGCAGAATTACTTCAAGGCTTAACAAAATCTGCCAAACAAAACTCAATAGTAAAAATATAATGAAAGCAATAAACACTTTCACTCTACCCATATTAACATATTCTTTTGGCATAATATCTTGATCCAAAACCGATCTGGAAAATTTACAAAGAAAAGTAAGAGGTGAAATAACAAATTTTAGAAAACACTATGTACACTTGAACACACTTAGATTAACACTACCTAGGACAGGAGGATGAGGAATAACAGACAAAAATTTTACACAACAGTCAGATAAAACTTCTAAGGATATAGCTTCATCAACAATAACAGGATTCAGCATTCCATGCAAGCATACGCTATTCTGATAACAAGAACACGTCACAAAACTTAAATGAAAGCACATCTCAGAAAAAAGAGAAGTTATCATTACTGAAGAGAAAGTTAACCAATAAAAGAGCGTAACACTTCATGGAAGACATCCCCATGATCTGAGCAGACAAGATGTCAAGAAGAGAGCATCGAATGCTTGGTTCAGAGCTGGAGATTTCTTCCCAGAAACACACAAGGAACCCCTTGCGGCAATACAGGACCAGGTGGTTAACACAAAAAATATCAAAAATACATCATAAAAGACCAACAAACCCAAGACAATAAAAACAGAAAGTGCCAAGAGAAACCAGAAACAATCCAACACATTACAGGATCCTGCAGCAGTTTAACTCAATCTGATTACTTACCCAGGGTCAATCAAGAGGCAAACATCGTTCAGCAAAATCTTGCTTTAGATACAAACTCATAAAAGACACCATACCTTACTATAAATACAAGGCTGATCCTGCTTTACAGTCAGAATCCTATAAACTATATTATGACCGATCAGTTATTACAGATAGGACAATCCATAATAACCGGCCAGATAAAACATTACAGAATAAACAAGCAAGAGCACCTTATTTAAAAGATACAGCCATTCCAAACACACATAACCGACAGAAATCAGTAAGTGATAAACACTAAATTATCTAAATTATCTATATGCTAAATTAAAAGAGGAAATTGAAAGACTATGGAACTTGAACAGAGTATACATTGTCCCAATAAGTACAACTGGGTGTCATCCCAAAGTCACTACACAATAGCATTAAACAATTAGGGCTACACAATAATGTTTATGTAAATCTGCAGAAAGCCACAATACTAAACACCACTAGAATAGTCCGAAAGTTCCTAGCAATTGAGAAATGAGTGTGCTTGGTTATGCCTGTACCTTAGGTTTTAGAAGATTGAGCTAAGAAAAAATAAGAATACAATAATATAGTAATTAAAAATAACTAAGTAATACTGAGAACATGAATTGCAAAGTCCTTAAAAATGAGTCTGTAGGTTGCGGAATCAGTTCAGAATTGAGGTGGGGAAGTTACCCACACTTGTTCAGGAACCTAATGTTTGAGAGGTATTAATTGTTTCTGAACTTGATGGTGTGGGACTTTAAGCTCCGTTCCACTAGGTTCAAGAATAGTTATTATCCTTCAGTAATGCAAATAACAAATTGCCATTCCATTGGTCCTTTTCAAGTGGAAACTAGAAAGTGTCAGTATTCAAAATGGCCCTAACAGGATGCCCCTCTTTAAAGAGTCATTAATTTTATCATAGATGAAGCAGTAATGCGGAAATCGAACAATAGGACATAGAGCAGTACAGCACAGGAATAGACCCTTCAGTCTAGATGTCCATGCCAAGCATGAGGCCAATTTGAAATGGACATTGTGTATATCCCTGCAATTCCTGATCTTTCATGTGTCTGTTTTAATGCCTCTTAAACACTACTCGCGCATCTGCTTCCCATGACAGCACAGTTCCGGGCACCTACAACTTCCTGTGTAAAACAAAGTTGCCACCTAAATCTTTAAACTTTCCCCCTCTCACCTATAGTCTCTAGTATTTGCTATTTCCATCCTGGGGTAAAGATTCTATCTACGTCTCTCGTAATCTTATATTCTTCTGTCAGGGCATCCCTGAGCCTCTGATGTTCCAAAGACAACAATCCATGTCTGCACAAAATACTCTGCAGATGCTGGTGTCAAAGCAACACTCACAACATGCTGGAGGAACTCAGGAGGTCGGGCAGCATCCGTGGAAACGATGAGTCAACGTTTCGGGCCGGAACCCTTCGTCAGGACTGAAGAGGGAAGGGGCAGAGGCTCTATAAAGAAGGTAGGGGAGGGTTGGAAGTAGGTGCAGTTGAAAAGCCAGTAATTTGAAAGACAATGGGGTGGGGGAGGGGAAGCAGGGAGGTGATAGACAGGAAAACAATGGGTAGTAGAAGGATGCAGAACCATGAGGGAGGTGATAGGAAGCTGGGGAGGGGGCAGAGTGAAATAGGGATAGAGGAAGGGAGGGGGAGGGAATTACCGGAAGTTGGAGAATGCTATGTTCATACCAAGGGGCTGGAGACTACCTAGACAGTATATGAGGTGTTGCTCCTCCAACCTGAGTTTAGCCTCATCATGGCAGTAGAGGAGGCCATGTATGGACATATCTGAATGGGAGTGGGAAGCAGAGTTGAAGTGGGTGGCTACCGGGAGATCCTGTCTGTTGTGGCGGACGGAGCGGAGGTGCTCGAAGAAGCGGTCCCCCAATCTGCATCGGGTTTCACTGATGTAGATGAGGCCGCACCGGGAGCACCGGATGCAATAGATGTCCCCAACAGCCTCACAAGTGAAGTGTTACCTCACCTGAAAGGACTGTTTGGGGCCCTGAATGGTGGTAAAAGAGGAGGTGTAGGGACAGGTGTAGCACTTACGCTTACAGGGATAAGTGCCGGGTGGGAGATCCGTGGGGAGGGATGTGTGGACCAGGGAGTCACGGAGGGCCCGATCCCTGCGGAAAGCAGAGAGGGGTGGAGAGGGAAAGATGTGCTTAGTGGTGGGGTCCTGTTGAAGGTGGCGGAAGCTGCGGAGGATAATGTGCTGGATCCGGAGGCTGGTGGGGGTGGTAGGTGAGGACAAGGGGAACTCTGTCCCTGTTGTGGTGGCGGGGGGATGGGGTGAGAACCGAAGTGCGGGAAATGGAGGAGATGTGGGTGAGGATATCATTGATGACGGTAGAAGGGAAACCACGATCCTTAAAGGAAAAGGACATTTGAGATGTCCTGGAATGGAAAGTCTCACCCTGGGAGCAAATGCGGCAGAGACGGAAGAACTGGGAATAGGGAATGGCATTTTTGCATGTGGCGGGGTGGGAAGAGGTATAGTCGAGGTAGTTATGAGAGTCAGTGGACAGTCTGTCTCCAGAGATGGAGACCAAGACATCAAGAAAGGGGAGAGATGTGTCTGAGATAAACCACGTGAATTTGAGGGCCGGGTGGAAGTTTGAAGTAAAGTCGATGAAATTAATGAGCTCAGCATGGGTGCAGGAAGCAGCATCCACATTTGTTCAACCTCTCCTCAAATTCAGAAGGAAAGCTACCACATCAGAGATTTAGTCACACACACAAAATGCCGAGGAATTCTGCAAGTCAGGCAGCATCTATGGATGGGAATAAGCAGATTCAGGATTATTTATTTATCACATGTATATCAAAACATGCAGTACTGTGCAGAAGTCTTAGGCACATACAGTATAAACACCTAGGGTTCCTAAGACTTTTGTACAGCACTGTAGCAATTTTAGGTATTGCTCTGTACTGCTACACTCACAACACGCTGGAGGATCTCAGCAGGTCGGGCAGCATCCGTGGAAACGATCAGTCAACGTTTCGGGCCGGAACCCTTCGTCAGGACTGAAGAGGGACGGGGCAGAGGCCCTATAAAGAAGGTGGGGGGAGGGTGGAAAGGAGAAGGCTGGTAGGTTCCAGGTACTGCTACTGTGAAAAAAAAGAAACAAATTTCATGACATATGTGAGTGACGGTAAATCTGATTCTGATATGGGTCTCTTTTGTGGACAGAAAGTGGGAAGGGGGACCACGGTCAGGAGAAGGGGACGGGAGAGGAGAAAGGGCTGGGAGCACCTGAGAGATATTCTGTAATGATCAATAAGCCGATTGTTTAGAATCAAATGACCTTGACTGGTGTCTCAGGGCTGGGTGTGTCTGCACCTGCAGCAACCCCCACCCCCATCATCCCTTCTCTGCCACCTGTCCCACACCCCTCCCAAGGCGCTCCACCCTCGCCATCCCCAACATCCATTGTTCCTGCCAGATTTACAAACTTGCTCTCCGCCCCATGATAACAAATACAGTATTGTGCATCCTAATTATCCTAGCTAGATATATGTGCCTAAGGCCTTTGCACTGTACTGTACAGTGAAATGCGTTGTTTGCGTTAACAACCAATAATACCTAGGGTTGTGCTGGGGGCAGCCCACAAGTGTTGCCACACAATCTAGTGTCAACATCGCGTGCCCACAAAGCTCGGCAGAAAAAGCAGAACACAACAAAACAGTACA
This sequence comes from Mobula hypostoma, assembly GCF_963921235.1. Lineage (NCBI taxonomy): Eukaryota > Metazoa > Chordata > Chondrichthyes > Myliobatiformes > Myliobatidae > Mobula > Mobula hypostoma. Next base: position 181,876,005 of record NC_086101.1, on the reverse strand, counting down.
AAAGAGAAAGCAAAACAAGCCCCTTTCACCCCCAACCCCCACCCCCACACACGCAAGGACTTTTAAATGCTATCTTAATGACCCATATCGGACCGCAAAGCAATCCAGCGCGTGGTGAAAACTGCCCAGTGGATTATCGGCACCCAGTTGCCCACCATTGAGAACATCTACCATAAACGCTGCCTGGGCAGGGTAAAAGGCATTATCAAGGATGCATCTCACCCTAACCATGGACTTTTTACTCTCCTCCCATCCAATAGGCACTACAGGAGCCTCCGCTCCCGCACCAGCAGGCACAGGAAGAGCTTCTTCCCTGAGGCTGTGACCCTGCTGAACCTCTCATCACAGCGCTAAGCAGTATTGCACCCATATTGTACTGTCTCAGTACTTTTATATTTGTGTGCTGTAGCACTTTTTAAATTCGCGGTTATTTTGTAAATAACACTATTCTTTGCACTTCTGGTCAGATGCTAAACGCATCTCATTGGCTTTGTATCTGTACTCAGCATAATGAGAATAAAGTTGAATCTAATCTAGTCTAATCTAATTTTAATGTACCTACCTCAACCACTTCCTCCCACAGCCCATTCCATATACTGACGAGCCTCTGGGTGAAAAGGTTGCCCCTCAGGATTCCTATTGCAACATTCCCCTCTCATTTTAAACCTATGTCCTCTAGTACTTAATTCCCTAATCTTGGGGAAGAAAAGACTTTGCACAACATGTGCATTGTGTCATTGGGAATGTTGCAGAGTTTGCAAGGGGCTGTTGGTGTTACAGTGTGTGCTCTGGGAGCATGCCAGTGTTTGCAGCTTGTCGGTGTTTGTAGTGCATCTTTGGGAGTCTGCCACTGCCTGCATTGTGTCTCAGGGCATGTGTCAATATTTACAATGTGCCCATATTACAGGAATTCTCTGAATCTCTCAAAAGGAGTGAAAACGGACTGCAAAGTTGCATATTACATCCCAGTGTACTGTGAAACCAAGTCTTTATCAATCAATTAACTTTAATAATTGGGAAAGTTCTGGAAACAATGAATACAAGAGATTCTGCAGATGCTGAAAATCCAGCGTAAAACGCACAAACCACTGGTGAAACTCAGTAGACTTTCAGTCCTGCTCGAATTGACTCGAATTGTTGACTGTTTTACTTCCATAGAACCATAGAACACTACAGCACAGGCCATTTGGCCCTTCTAGTCTGTGCTGAAACTTTATTCCACTAGTCCCATTAACCTGCACCCAGTCCATAAACCTCCAGACCTCTCCCATCCATGTATCTATCCAGTCTTAAAACTTAAGACTGAGCCCTCATTTACCACGGTAGATGGCAGCTCGTTCCACACTCCCACCATTCTCTGAGTGAAGAAGTTCCCCCTAATGTTCCCCCTAAAGCTTTCCCCTTTCACCCTAAAGCCACGTCCTCTCATATTTATCTCTCCTAATCTAAGCGGCAAGAGCCTACTCGCATTTACTCTGTCTATACCCCTCATAATTTTGTAAACCTCTATCAAATCCCCCCTCATTCTTCTATGCGTCAAGGAATAAAGTCCTAACCCATTCAATCTTTCCCTGTAAATCAACTCCTGAAGACCCGGCAACATCCTAGTAAATCTTCTCTGCACTCTTTCAATCTTACTGATATCCTTCCTATAGTTAGGTGACCAGAACGGTACACAGTACTCCAAATTTGGCCTCACCAATGTCTTATACTACCTCACCATAACATCCCAACTCCTATACTCAATACTTTGATTTATGAATGCCAGGATGCCAAAAGCCTTCTTTACGACCCTGTCTACCTGTGACGCCACTTTCAGGGAATTATGTATCTGAATTCCCAGATTCCTTTGTTCCTCGGCACTCCTCAGTGCCCTACCATTTACTATGTATGTCCTACCTTGATTTGTCCTTCCAAAATGCAACACCTCACACTTGTCTGCATTAAATTCCATCTGCCATTTTCTGGCCCATTTTTCCAGTTGGTCCAGATCCCTCTGCAAGCTTTGAAAGCCTTCCTCGCTGTCCACAATGCCTCCAATCTTAGTGTCATCAGTAAACTTGCTGATCCAATTTACCACATTATCATCCAGATCACTGATGTAGACAACAAACAACAATGGTCCCAGCACAGATCCTTGAGGCACACCACTAGTCACAGGCCTCCAGTCTGAGAAGCAATCATGCACTACCACTCTCTGTCTTCTCCCACACAGTCAATTTCAAATCCAGTTTACAACCTCTCCATGGATACCTAGTGTCTGAACCTTCTGAACTAACCTCCCATGTAGGACCTTGTCAAAGGCCTTACTAAAGTCCATGTAGAAAACATCCACAGCCTTTCCTTCATCTACTTTCTTGGTAACCTCCTCAAAAATCTCTACAAGATTTGTTAAACACGGTCTACCACGCACAAAGCCATGCTGATTGTCCTTAATCAGCCCTTGGCTGTCCAAATACTTGTATATCTGATCTCTCAGAACACCTTCCAATAATTTACCTACTGCTGATGTCAGGCTCACCGGCCTGTAATTACCTGGCTTACTTTTGCAGCATTTTGTGTATGTTACTCTAGAAACAATAACCAAATTCTGAAGGAACTCAGAAAGTCAGGCAGCATCCATAGATATGAACAAACAGTCAACATTTCAGGCCGAGATCTTTCTTCAGGACTGAACAGGAAGCGGGAAGACACCAGAATAAAATGGAAGGGAGAGGAAGAGGGACTGGCTAGAAGGTGATAAGCGAAGCCAGCTGCATAGGAAAGGTAAAGGGCTGGAAAGGAATGAATCTGATGACATTCAACTACTTTTTGATGAATAAGGTAACAAAATAGATGAATAAAGGGATTGGTGTAAAAATAGACTTTAAAACAGCTTAAATTGCCATATAATACATTTGCCACTTACATTGTAGGATGTAGATTAAATGTGGCTACAGCATTGTGGATAGTGATAGAAAGTAGAAAGCAGTGATAAAGGGTCTTTTTTTTTTGGACTGGAAGGCTGTATGTAGCATATTCCCCCAGTGATTGGTGTAAGAACCTGACAGGGTGAGGTCTCCCTCTCCTTCTCACTTACTGCCACTGGAAGAAGGTGCAGCAGACTTAGGTCTTGGGCAAGGTTTGATCGGGATGGTTTGTGGATTGCAGTGCATATTATACGTGTTTCTGGTTTCTAGTTACTCCTTTTTTATTGCTGTTTTGCACGATTTTGATTGGGGCAAACTGGCTCTGCCTGCAGTCAACAAATGACACAGTGATAAATTGAACTGAACTGAACTAAATTGAACATTCCTATACTGTTTCAAGTTAATGGGTATATTTATGCCAGAAGTTGATAAACTCTTTATTGGTCAGGGCATGAAGGGATACGGGGAGAATGCCAGAGATTGGGGATGAGAGGGAAAATGGATCAGCCATGATGAAATGGTGGAGCAGATTTGTTGGACCACATTTTCTGTGGTTTGATGTTTAATAATCTGTGTGTTATTTGCTTATTTTTTTGCTGTTTGCGTGATTTGTTCTTTTTTTTGCACATTGTGCTTTAATGTTTTCTTGGAACAGGTTCCAAGGTGTATCTTTGTTTCATGGCTGTCTGTGGGCGGACGAATCTCAGGGCTGTCTACTGCATACATAATGATGGCGCGTGGCCAAGTGGTTAAGGTGTCAGTCTAGTGATCTGAAGGTTGCTAGTTCGAGTCTTGGCTGAGACAGCGTGTGTGTCCTTGAGCAAGGCATTTAACCACACATTGCTCTGTGACAACACCGGTGCCAAGCTGTATGGGTCCTAATGCCCTTCCCTTGGACAACATTGGTGGCGTGGAGAGGGGAGACTTGCAGCATGGGCAACTGCTGGTCTTCCATACAACCTTGCCCAGGCCTGCGCCCTGGAAACCTTCCAAGGTGCAAATCCATGGTCTCATGAGACTAACGGATGCCTATAAACTTTGATGATAAATGTCCTTTGACCTTTGATTTATTTATTGATTGGGACTTAGCTGCACAGGGAACAGTCTCCAAATTTGCAGATGACATAAATCTGGAAGCATAGTGAACCACGAGGAGGACAATAATATACTTAAAGGAGTTAACCACAAGCTGGTGAATGCACAAATAGGTCACTTTTTAAATTTCAGGATATAACTTGGTAAGGCAGTGTTCAAAGATTAGCTTTATTTGCCATATGTATTGCATCTCCGCACTGAAGGGAGGTGATAGCATTGGAGGCAGAGTGGAGATGTCCACTAGAAAAATAAGAGTTGAATTTCTTGATGTAGATCAGAGTCCGGGGAGGGGGTAGTGCAACAGAATGCAGACGAACAGGATATGGGGTATGTAGAACTCTGAGTAAGAGTGTGTTGGTGTTTGCAGGGGAGTTTGCTGAGAGCAGATCAACATTTGCAGGTAACACACATCAAAGTTGCTGGTGAACGCAGCAGGCCAGGCAGCATCTATAGGAAGAGGCGCAGTCGACGTTTCAGGCCGAGACCCTTCGTCAGGACTAACTGAAGGAAGAGTGAGTAAGGGATTTGAAAGCTGGAGGGGGAGGGGGAGATGCAAAATGATAGGAGAAGACAGGAGGGGGAGGGATGGAGCAGAGAGCTGGACAGGTGATAGGCAAAAGGGGATACGAGAGGATCATGGGACAGGAGGTCCGGGAAGAAAGACGGGGGGAGGGAGAACCAGAGGATGGGCAAGAGGTATATTCAGAGGGACAGAGGGAGAAAAAGGAGAGTGAGAGAAAGAATGTGTGCATAAAAATGAGTAACAGATGGGGTACGAGGGGGAGGTGGGGCCTTAGCGGAAGTTAGAGAAGTCGATGTTCATGCCATCAGGTTGGAGGCTACCCATACGGAATATAAGGTGTTGTTCCTCCAACCTGAGTGTGGCTTCATCTTTACAGTAGAGGAGGCCGTGGATAGACATGTCAGAATGGGAATGGGATGTGGAATTAAAATGTGTGGCCACTGGGAGATCCTGCTTTCTCTGGCGGACAGAGCGTAGATGTTCAGCAAAGCGGTCTCCCAGTCTGCGTCGGGTCTCACCAATATATAAAAGGCCACATCGGGAGCACCGGACGCAGGTGATCGTTGGGAGAGGGACACTGATTTCAGGGGCACAGTGGAATTGAGTGTGTGATTGCACAGGGGTCACTCGGAGTGTGTTAGTGTTTACGGGGAGTCAATGGGAGGGTCAGAGTGATTGCTGGAGGTGGCTGTGTTGGTCTGTATATGTAACATTGAAGGTGTACAATAATTGTGACTGTTCTCTGGGTAGCCAGATTGTCTCTAGAGTTAGTCCAATTCTAAACTCATCAAGTCCACCCTTATTCCATCACCATGTTTCTGTCTGTACACCCTGTAATCAGCTTCATTAGAGATTAAAATTCCACTGAGAAAACATAACTCTCAGTTGCACTGCAGTGTTTGCTGACATTAGGTGTTACTGGAAATGTCTGGGGGGAGGGCTTACGGTCTGAGCAATTTCTTAATCTTTGGGTCATATATGGCCGCAGAACACTCCTGTGAAGTTATCGTTTGAAGAAGAGAGAGACTTATTGGAAGGAGGGAATGAAAAAGAGAGCTGGGGAAGTGTGTGTGTGTGTGTGTGTGTGTGTGTGTGTGTGTGTGTGTGTGTGTGTGTGTGTTAACCCTGTGTTTCTATTCCAATTGCCTTGAACTTACTTAGCATTGAACTAAACCTCATTTTCTCAAGCTTGCATGGCAACTAGTGTGCAATTTCTACCCCAGTCTAAAATTATACATTATACAGTCAAACTCCACTGTCATGGGAAAAGTCATACTCAACCTTAAGGGATTGCCTAAGATGGGAAGCGTGCAACAGTGTTCTCTGGATGGAGGAAAGAATCGATGAACAGGTATTTCTGCGATGATAAATCATTAAAAAAAACATCAGTGCTGGAATGCAAGAATATGAGGAAAATATCTGAAACAGACTCAAAAGTAATAGCATCGTTTCCCCAACAACGCACACAAAATGCTGGAAGAACTCAGTAGGTCAGGCATCATCCAAGGAAATAAAAAAAAAGTCAACGTTTCAGGCCAAGAATCTTCTTCGAAAGGGTGAAGATACCAGAATAAAAAGGTGGGGGGAAGAGAAGAAGGATATCTGGAAGGTAATAGATGAAGCCAGGTGGGTGAGAAAGGTAAAAGGCTGGAGAGGAAGGAATCTGATATGAGAGGAAAGGAATCTTTTCCTCGTTAGAGAAGCTACTAGAAACAGAGAGTGGACAATCTAACCTCAGAATTTGTTAATGCTGTGCTATGCAGGGAGGAGATCTTTGGGCAATCAAAACTCACAAAATGCACTATCATCTCTGGCTACATTTTTTAAATGTCATAATTGCATTTCTTGTATTAAACTGATCATTCTTCACTCCCATTAATGCATTGTACTTTTCCTCTGTGGAAACACATCTAGGTCCTTCCTTTGCAAAAATAGCAGCTTCATGTGCTATTTTGTCAACTGTAATTTGTAAATCTGAAACCTTGTACTCTAAGGATCAACACACATCAAAGTTGCTGGTGAACGCAGCAGGCCAAGCAGCATCTATAGGAAGAGGCGCAGTCGACGTTTCAGGCCGAGATCCTTCGTCAGGACTAACTGAAGGAAGAGTACATTTGCAGGTATTTGGAATTTGCTGTGGTGTGTTGGTGCGACATACAACAAAAATCAGCAATTCAACAACTATACCCAATAAAGAATTATGTAAAAATAAAGTTTAAAGGTTCAAAGGCTCATTTTATTATCAGAGTATGCAAGAACAATGCAACACTGATATTCATCTTCTTAAAGGTTAAAGTATGGATATGGAATAAAATGTACATAAATACATAAACACCAGCATGTATTTACAATGTAAACAGCATTATAAAATGTTTTAAAGTGTTTACAGTGCAGTGCAGTAGTGGGGATCACGGAGAGATGGGGTAGGGGGAGGCTAACTAGAATGGTTAATCAGTTTAACTTCCTGGGGAAGAAATTCATAAAATGAAGTTTTTGTTGTAATAGCCCTATAGCACTCTCCAGAAGGGAGATATTGAAAACAGTGTAGTGCCTGCAATGTAATGCAGAACGTGGAAAAAATGTTTATGTTGCGTTGTATGTAACATTTCTGTCATAACCCTTCTCACCATTAGAAATCAAGCTTGGAGGTGTGTTGCACAGCAAGAAGGATACCAAGAGAACATGGATTGCTGACAGAACTGGGAGACAAATTCCACTTTAGATTAAATAAAGAGAAGTGTGACGTGATCTTTGAAAGTGGCCTACTCTTCCTCTTAGTTCATATGATTGTACGATTAGCATGCTGGCTCCACAAGGCCAAATATAGTTTTAGTGTTTTACAGCATGGAAGTTGGCCAAAATCGTTCATACTAACTGAGAGAGATGTTTACCAAAGCTAGTCCCATTTGCCTGTATTTAGCCTATATTGCTTTAAACCTTTTCTATCTCTATGGACTCTGTCTGTACTCTGGGGCGATAGCACCCAGAGTGAACTGATCTACTGTGATAAAGTGCTTTAAGAGGTTGGTTATGGCCAGGGTCAGCTCCTGCCTTAGCAAGGACCTGGAACCACTGTGATTTGCCTATTGCCACGATAGGTCTACAGCTAATGCAGTCTCACTGACTCTCCACCTGGGCAATGGCAATACCTACATCAGGCTGCTGTTTATTGATTGCTGATCAGAATTCAACACAATCGTATCCTCAGTTCTAATGAACAAGCTCCAAAATCTGGGCCTCTGTACCTCCCTCTGCAACTGAATCTTTGACTTCCTCACCAGGAGATCACTGTCAGTGCATATCAGAAATAACATCTCCTCCTCACTGTCAATCAACATCTCCTCCTCACTGTCAATCAAGGATATGTGCTTAGCCCACTGCTCTGCTCCCTTTACACCCACATCTGTGTGGCCAGGCAGAGCTATAAATTTGTTGATGACGCGACTATTATCCGCAGAACTTCAGGTGGTAATGAGAAGGCATACAGAAACTGGTTGAGTGGTGATGCAACGACAACCTTGCACTCAATGTCAGTAAGACCATTGCGGACTTCAGGAAGAGCCAGAAGGAAAACACACCAGTCCTCTTCGAGGGAACACCAGTGGAAAGGGTGAGCAGTTTCAGGTTCGTGGGTGTCAACATCTCTGAAGGTCTGTCCTGGGCCCAACATATTGATGGAATTTCAAAGAAGACACAACAGCGGTTATATTTCATTAGGAGTTTGAGCAGACTTGATAAGTCACCAAAGGCACTCGCAAATTTCTACAGTTCTGTCGTGGAGAGCATTCTAACTGGTTGTGTCGCTATCTGGTATGGAGGGGAAAAAGCTACAGAAAGTTATAAATTCAACCAGTTTCATCAAGGGCACTATCCTCCCCAGCATCTAGGACACCTTCAAAAGGTGTTGTCTCAAAAAACCAGCATCCATCATTAAGGACCTCAGGCTCTCTTCTCATTGCTACCATCAAGGAAGAGGTACAGGAGCCTGAATGAGCACACTCAATGTTTCAGGAGCGCCTTCTTCACCTCTGCCATCAGACTTCTGAATGGACAATGAACCCATGAGCATCACCTCCCATTTTATGTCTCTTTTTGCACTAGGTACTGAATTTAAATTTTAATATATATATACTTCTTATTGTAATTTATAGTTTTTAAAAAACTTATTATTATTATGTATTGTAATGTACTGCCACTGCAAAACAAAAAATTTCACAATATATGTCAGCAATATTAAACCTGATTCTGATTCAGTGAAGCAACCAGCATGATCAAAAACCCCACCCACCCTAGACACGCTCTCTTCTCCCCTTTCCCATCAGGCAGGAGATACAAAAGCCTAAAAGCACGTACCACCATGCTCAAGGATAGCTTCTTTCTCACTGTTATCAGATACTTGAATGAACCTCTTGTACAATGTGTGTGTGTGTGGGTGGGAGGAGGGAAAGGAGCTTGTTTTACTGTTGTTGGTTTGTTGCTGCTGTTCTGTTGTTGTTTTTGCTTGTGTTGTACTGCAGAACATTGTGGACACACTATGTTGGTGCCTGAATGTAAGGTGACACTTGTGGGCTGCCCCCAGCACATCCTTAACTTGCATCGGTTGTTAACACAAATGACACATTTCACTGCTTGTTTCGATGAACATGTGATACATAAGTGAATCTGGATCTTGGCCCCACAACCTACCACATTATAATCTTGCAGTTTTATTGTTTATCTACTCTGCACTCTTTCCGTAGCTTTTGCTGTAGTTTTACGTTATTCTAGCTCGGTATACTGTGTTATGATTTGATCTGCGGAATCACTATGCACAACGAGCATTTTGCTGTATTTTGGTATGTATGACAGTAAACCAATACCAATACCAATATTCTTATCTTTTAAACTTTGTAATTGTATGCACCTCTACAGCTTCCTCGGACAGCTCGTTCCATGTACCACCACCCTCTGTGTAAAAATGTTTCCCTTCAGGTCTCTTTTTCTCTCTCTCCTTGGAACTATACCCCCTAGTTTTAGATTCTCCTACCATCAGAAAAGACTGACCATCCATCTCCGGATTTTATAAACCCCTGCAAGGTTACTCTTCCGCATTCTTTGCTGTGTGGAAAAAAAATCAAAATCACAAATAGTATGACTGACGTGCACTATGGGGTGAAATTTGTTATTTTGAGGCAGTAGTGCAGAGAATTAGATTTAAAATAAGAAATTTAAATTAAGTATTGCAAAAAGAAAGTAGTGTAATAATAGTGAGGTATTGCTTGTGGCTTGGTTCACTTTCTGTTCTGAAATATGATTGTGGATGGGAAGAAGCTGTTCCTAAAATGTTCAGTGAGTCTTCTTGCTCCCCGACCACCTCTGATGGTAGTAATGAGAAGAGGCCATGTTCTGGGTGATGGGGGTCCTTAATGATGGTGCTGCCTTCCTGAGATATCGCTTTTTGAAGATTTCCTCAATCCTGGGAGCTACCCAGATGTAATATGAGATATTGCTCCTCCAGTCTGAGATTGACGTTCCCCATTCTGGTTCACTTCTCACTGCTCACCTCCTTCATTTTCCATGGTCCACTGTCTTCTCCTATCAGATTTCTTCCCCTACAGCCCTTCACTTCATTCTCCTATCTCCTCCCATCTTCTCATTCATCCCCTTCTTCCCTAATCATTTACCTTCCCCTCACCTGGCTTCACTTTTCACCTGCTGGCTTGTACTCCTTCACTTCCCCCAACCTTCTTGTTCTGGTTTCTGCCCCCTTCCTTTCTTGTCCTAATGAAGGGTCTTGGTCTGAAACAAAGAATATTCATTTCCTTCCATGGGTGCTGCCTGACCTGCTGAGTTTATCAAGCACTTTGTGTGTGTTGCTCAAGATTTCTAGCATCTACAGAAGCTTTAGTGTTTATCAATAGGTGTGTGTGTGTGCACTCCAAGACTCCGAGGGTGGTCTCATCATGTCATAAGAGGAAGCCATCCACTGACATAATGACATCATGTCATTATGACGCTGACATCATGTCATAAGAGGAAACCATCCACCGACATGTCAGAACAGGTGCGGGAAATGGAATTTGGCCATTAGGAAGTTCCACTTTTGGTGGATGGAGCTGAGGTGCTCGACAAAGCTGGGAGTTGATAGGTGGAAACTGTAAAGGGCTGGCGAGGAAGAACTCTAATTGGAGATGAGAGTGGACGACAGGAGAAAGGGAAGGAGGAGGGGACCCAAGGATGGGCAGGTGAAGAGAAGAGAGAGAATGAGAGACTAGCCAGAATGGCAATAGACACCTGTTTATTCTTTTCCATAGGTGTTACCTGACCTGCAGGGTTCCTCTACAGTTCTGTATGTGTTGCTTTGGATTTCCAGCAACTGCAGACTTTCTCATATTGATGTAAAATAATGATTCCATCACCTTGGAGCTCTGCTGTTCTGTTACTTAAAGTACTAATGTGCCTTTCCAACATATGCTTGATCTTGATATATCTGAGGAACAAGCTAAATTGTTTATAAAACTGATAAGAAGCAATAGCTGCAAGACTCAGCCTTCTGGCACTCCATTGATAACTGACTGCCAGCCAGATAGAATTCGCAGCCAATCTATTTTGACACAGATGTAAAAATTGCAATGGAGACATTTTAGAGAAGAAAGCAGGTACCTGCAGTATCCTGTCAGTAAGGGGATGATCTGTCCTTTTGCACTTTACCATATCTGTCATTTATTTCTATGTTGAATTAAAGATCAAACATCAGTTTTATTTTCCATATACATTAATATGTATTTGGAATTTGCTGTGGCCTGTTGGTGCGACATGCAACAAAAAACAAGATTCAACAATTATAGAGAAAAAAGAAATATAACAATAAAGTTAAAGTATGGATGTTGAATAAAATGTGCTTAGATACATAAATAGTAGCATGTATTTACAATGTAAAGAGCCTTATAAAAAGCGGTTTAAAGTATTTACAGTGCAGTAACAGAGGTAATACATGGGGTGGGGGTTTGGGAGGGCCTAACTAGAATGTTTGATCACAATAACTGCCTGGGGGAAGAAATCTTTAAGATGGCGTGAAGTTTCTGTTTTAATAGCCCTCTGGCACTTTCCAGAGGGAACTTTTAGAAAATGCAGTTTTCACTTGACCAAAATACTATCTTGGCTTTAAAGGAAGATGAAAGGCAGTACAAAGCTTTTCTTTTTGTTAAAATGTTCCCTTCAGCAGCTTGGTGCCAAGTTTTGTCTGATGATGTTGCTGTGAAGTGCCTTGAAAAGATTTACTATTTGGATTGGATCCAGTTGATTTTTTTTTGCCTGTCCTCGGAAGAGTCTCTTATAATTTGTGACTGTGTGGCTATCTGCAAAACCTGTGCACTGTATTCTATTTATTTAGAGACACAGCATGGTACCAGGACCGTCGGGCGTGCAGAGCTCACAACTCCCAGTTACTCTGATGTGACTAATTAACCGAATGCCCTGGACATCTTTGGAATGTGGGAGGAAACCGGAGCACCCGGAGGAAACACACATGGTCTTAGAGAGAATGTACAAGCTTCTCACAGGAAGCGGGGGGAATTAAACACAGGTCACTGGTGCTGTATAGTGATACACAAACAGTTACTGTGGCACCCCAAATGCAGCTGAACAATTTGTTGCAGCAACCATCCTGCTAATGCACAGTAAAGATTTTTCTGTATCTCCAGGGATTTTTATTCTTACTTGGATTGGGAAAATCATGTCATTAACTATGGAAACTCCTAGGATGATCTTAAAACACATGCCCAGAATATAACTGCAAATAAATCAGAATAATTCTGTGCATCTCAGAAGGTTCACATCCAACAGATAAACACTCGTGACTGAGCTTGTCTCTTGCACTGAGAGCAATTAACTCCAGCTTAATTGTACACAGGTTTAACATCCAGACACAATAGAGGATCACTACTTAGCCTGAAACAAAATCTAATTGTAGATTTAATTTGTGGGCATCATTTGTTTTATCATAACATACACTCACTGTTAATGTTTACTTCAAACTCCAGTTTTGCTTCAGTAGTATTTAAAATGAATTTATTTAAAATAATATTTTGCCATTTGCTGAGCGTAATTGAATAGCAACTAGAAGCAGACCATTCCTATTACCAATCACTGTGTGTAATATCAGTAAATTGAAACATCAGAGGGAATAGAACCTATTGTAACTTTACATTCAGTGGCCATTTTATTAGGTAACTGTACCTAATAAAGTGTCACTGAGTGTATGTTCATACTCTTCTGCTTCTGCAGCCCATCCGCTTCAAGTTCAGATGGGCTGTGCATTCAGAGATAATCTTTTGCACACCACTGTGGTAACACATAGTAATTTGAGTTACTGTCACATTCCTGTCAACTTGAACCAGTTTGGTCATTCTCCTCCGACCTCTCTCATTCACAAGGCATTTTCACCCACTCACTGGATGTTCTTTTGCTTTACGCACCATTCTCTATAAACTCTAGAGACCGTTGTGCATGAAAATCCCAGGAGATCAGCAGTTTCTGACATACTCAAACCACCCTGTCTGGCACCAACAATAATTCCGTAGTCAAAATCACTTAGATCCCATTCTGATGTTTGGTCTCAACAACAACTGAACCTCTTCACCATGTCTGCATGCTTTTATGCATCGAGTTAGTGCCACAAGTTTGGCAGGTCAGATATTTGCATTAATGAGCAGGTGTACAGGTGTACCTAATAAAATGTTATTGAGTGCATGCTTTTAAAATGCCTTTGATGTAATGGATTGCTTGTTTCAATTTCTCCCTAAGCTCAAACAATGCCTGGTTCCTTTAACATAGCAAAATATCCCGAAGTGTCTCATTGGAGCACAAAGCAAAATAGTGAGGTGGTGTTCATTCATGGACCTTTCAGAGATCTTAGGGCAGAGATGAAGAAGCTGTTCCTGAAATGGCTTCAGGCTCCTGTACCTCCTCCCTGATGGTAGTAATGAGAAAAGGGCACGTTCCAGATGGTGAGCATTCTTAATGATGACTGTCACCTTACGGTGGCACCGACTTTTGAAAATGTCGTCAATGGTGCGAAGGCTTGTGCTTGTAATGGAGCTGGCTGACCCTCCAACTTTCTTCAGACTCTTAACTTCCTGTGCATTGACACATCAATGCCAGAGGGTGATGCAACCTGTCACAGTCTCCTCAACGGTACATCTGTAGAAATTTGCTAGGGTCTGTGATGACATACCAAATCTCCTCAAACTCCTAAAGAAGTATAACTGCTGCCGTGCCTTCATCATGATCACATCAATATGGTGGGCCCGGGATAGATCCTCTGTGACGTTGATGCCCAGGAACTTGAAACTGCTCACCCGTTCCACTCCTGACCCCTCATTGAGGACTGGTATGTGTTCCCTCAAATCCCCTGCCCTGATGTCCTCTATCAGTTACTCAGTCTTACTGATGCTGAATGCAGGGTTGTTGCTGTGACACCACTTGACCAGCCTATCTATTCCACTCCTGAATACCTCCTCATCTTCACCTGAGATTCTGCCAATAACAACGGTGTGTCATCATCAGATTTATAGATGGCGTTTGAGCTGCGCCTCGCCATAGCTCATCATGTGACAATAATAAGCCAATACACAATTTACAGCTTTTCAACCAATCAGAGTCAGAATCACTGGCACATGTTGTGAAATTTGTTAACAATGAGACATTGCTACATAGGGGATTGTAATATAATCAACGGCATAGGCTTTAAGTCATGTCTTAGATAGTTAACTGCTTGGTGTGTAGTCAGAAAATATTTGACAAAGGAGAATCTGAACATATTTTCTTGCTACAGATGTTATAGAAGCAATATTGATCATTGTTTTCATTTTCCTCAGCCGTTGTGGGAGTAGCAGATTGCTTTCAGGGTAACACCATGGTACAGCAGATATTGTTGCTGCGCACAACCTCAGCTGACCTCCAGGGCTGATTGAGTGGACCTTGTATATTCTCCCTCTGCTCCACTTATCTCCCGGACCCAAAAATACTGGAATGTTAATTGGTTACTGTGAATTATGTCTTAGTGTGGGTGGGTGACAGGAAAATCAAAGAGAGTTAATGAGCATGTGTGAGAGAGAGAAAAAATTACGGTGGATTAAGTGGGGGAATGGGTTGTTTGGTGTTGTTCTGAAAGACCAGCACGAACTCAGTGAGTCAAAGTACTTCAATTTAAAAAAATAGTTTACAACTTTGGTACAAAAATCACTGCCACCAATAAATTGTTACCGTGCGTGTTACTCAAAATTATCACCATAAATTTATTGCTTATGTTAGCAAAAATGGACACCAGCGAATTTTCCCTGGGCTCCGGATTACACGTTTGAACAGCACACGTGATAGAAGATGTTTTGCACAATTATATCAGCGTCATATGAATACCTGAGCCAGCCGGTGGTGTAGTGGTATCGGCACCAGATTTCGAGGTGAGTGGTCCTGTGTTCAAATGCAGCCGGTTCCTTGCACTCTATCCATCTGTGCTGGGTTCAGGGTCGAGATAGCGACTCAGCCCCATAAAAAAAAAACAGACAAATGCTCAAGAAATAGCACGGTTGCAGCCCGCTGCGCTACAAGGCCCGGAGAGGAAAAACAATACGAATTCTTACAGATGCACAGGGTTGAGAGAGGCTGCAGAGGGTTGCAAACTTAGCTAGCTCTAACACGGGCACAACCCTCCCCATCATCGAGGACATCTTCAAAAGGTAGTCCCTGAAGAATGTGCATCAATCATTAAAGACCCTCAGCAGGCAGATAAAGCCCCCTTTTCATTACCACCATCAGGGAGGAGGTACAGGAGTCCGAAGTCCAACACTTAAGGGTTTAGGAACTGCTTCTCCCCCTCCAGCATCAGATTTTTGAATAGACTGTGAACCCGTGATAACTACCTTGTCGTTGTTCTTTTGCAAATACCTCACTTTATTTGTTGATTTCTTTGGACTCTATTATTTGTAACTTACTGTACTTTTTATGTCTTGTACTGTACTGCTGCTGCAAAGCAACAATATCAGAACAATATCAGTGATAATAAACCTGATTTTGATCCTCATCTGATTTTTTTTAGCCCAAACTTCCATGGTTAGTAAAGGGAAGGGTGGAGTAATGATTAATAAGATTGAAACTGACAGAGATACGTTTTGCTGTTGTTGGTAATGAGGTGGCTAGTCTTGGGGTACTAATAATGTGCTGAACAACAGCAGACAGAATTTAATCCTGATAAGTGTGAGGCAGTGCGTCGTGGGGTGGACTAACAAGATTAGGGCAGACACGAATGGCTCCTAACAAGAACAGAAAGACAGGGGAGCTTGGTGAACAAGTTAATTGATTTGTTAAGTTATTTATTTATTTGCTTATTGAGATAGAGCATGGAATAGGCACTTCTAGCCTTCGAGCTGCACTGCCCAGGAGCCCCTGATTTAACTCTTGCTTAATCACAGGACGATTCACAACGACCAATTACCTGCCAACCGACGCATCTTTGGACTGTGGGAGGAAACTGGATCATTGGAGGAAACCCCTACGGTCATGGGGAGAACGTACAAATGTCCTTACGGGTGGTGCCAGATTTGAATTCCGAACTCTGCTGCCTACCGCACTGAGTGCTACGCTACTGAGGTGCCCGATTACTGAAGCAACGTAGCAGTTCTAATGAAGAGAGGCTCACAGCTCAACAGGGTTTCAGCCAATATCCTGGACAATCGGGTATACATTACCATACTGGAAAACAATCCTGTGGTTAGTGATCATAATTCAGTTAGATTTATGGAAGAAGCCAATGGTAAAATAGCAGTGAAAGCTGCAGAATTTGGGGAAGATCTAATTTAACCGAAACAAAAATAAAATTGCAAGAACACATCCAGTCAAGGGTTCTGAGGAAGGGCCCCTAACCTGAAATGTTACTTCCTCACTGATGCCTCTTGACTGACTAAGTTCTTCTAGCATTTTCTGTTTTAATTTCAGATTCCAGCATCTGCAGTTCTATTTGTTTTCCATCCATTTTAACGGGCTTGGAAGTGATTTAGGAAAAGTGGGCAGGAAACAACTACTTGATGGTAAATCAGTCTTAGCGTAATGGGAAGCAATTAATGTGGAAATCCAGGAGATTCAGGGTAAACATGTCCCCACAAAGAAAAACAGTGTAAGCGCCAAATTGGGAGCCCTCTGAGATAAAAAGGAGAAGTTATGTCAGACATGGATAGTTTAACACAGCGGGAAGTAGACAAATGAATGGCAAGTTTATGAGTGAAGTTCCTCGAAAAACTAGAAACATAAGAAAATATTGGCAAGAGGGTGAACAAAGATCAAAAATGAAAATGTTAAATGCTGAAAATACTCAGCAGGTCAGGTCTCAACTATGGGAAGGGAAACAGATTTAATACTTGACGTCGAAGACTCTGTCAGACTGGAAAGGGGAGATTACCATCCAGACTTGTTGAAAAGCATCTGCGGGTATTTTTTTATATTTCAAAGGATATTCTGGTTCTTGTAAATAAAGAACAAGATGATAAAAACAATGCAAGAAGTGGGGTTAATAAGGACCGAACAGGCAGCTGGTGTGCAGAGCTGGAGGAGGTGGGTTGGGTTCTTCAGGAATACATTACAGCTGGTCTTACTAAGGAGTGGATATACTGATGTTGTGATTGAAGAGAAAAAGAAGTGTTAAACTTTGGATGGATAAATATAGCAAGGAGGAAGTATTAAGTGATTAAGCATCTTTGAAAATGGATAAATCACCAGACTCAGATAAAGAATATTCCCGCATGTTAGAAGAAGCAAGGGAATGATTTTCAGGGCTTTTGACATCATTTAAAAATATTCCTTACCCATGAAGGTAGATATCAGGAATGGTATTTATGAAATATTTAATGGGAATTTGAGGGGGGAAAACAGATCACAAACACGAGAAAGTCTGCAGATGCAGGAAATCCAAAGCAACTCACACACACGTACAATGCAGGAGGAACTCAGCAGGTCAGGCAGTATCTATGGAAATGAATGAACAGTCAACATTTTGGGCCAAGACACTTCTTCAAGACTGGGATGGAAGGGGGAAGGTGTCAGAATAAGAAGGTGAGGGGATGGGAAGAAGGATAGCTGAATGGTGATAAGTGAAGCCTTCTGGGTGGAAAAAGTATTAAGGGCTGGAAGAGAAGGAATCTGATAGGAGAGGAGAGTGGACTATAGGAGAAAAGGATGGAGGAAGGGACCCAGGGGGAGGTGATAGGCAGGTGAGAAGAGGTGAAAGGTCAGAGTGGGGAGTAGAGGAAGGGGCAGGGGAATTATTTTATCAGAAGAAGGAATCGATATTCATGCCATCAGGTTGGAGGTTACCCAGACAGGATACCCAGAGGGTGACCTCATTTTAGCACAAGAGGAGGCCATGGACTGACGTGTTGGAATGGGAACGGGAATTGGAATTAAAACGCTTGACCACTGGGAAGTTCTGCCTTTGGCGGATGGAGCGCTGGGGAAACTTATTCATTCAGGCTTTTTTCCACTGAGGTTGGGTGGAACTAGAACTAGAGGTCATAGGTTAAGGGTGAAAGATGAAATTTTAAGGAGAATTGGAGAGAAAATCTGCAGATGCTGGAAATCCAAGCAACACACACAAAATGCTGGAGGAGCTCAGCAGGCCAGGCAGCATCTATAGAGAAAAGTACGGTCGCCGTCTCAGGCCAAAATGTTGACTGTACTTTGTTCCACAGATACTGCCTGGCCTGCTGAGTTCCTCCAGCATTTTGTGTGTGTTGCCACAATCTCTTTGGCCCACTACTGTCAGGAAGGAGATACAGAAGAATCAGAACTCGGTGGTGAGACTAATGAATAACCTGCCACCACCAAGGTCTTGAAACTCAGACGGGGAACCGTTTATTGTTTACCTGTGCTGTGCTATGCTTTACTATATGCATTTTGAATTATATTTAATTAACATTTATAGTATAATATTTTGTTTTAAGTGCTGTGTGTGACATGTGTTTTGTGCATGCAGTGTGGGTCAGAGGATTATTGTTCCATGTTGTTGTATATATGTACAGACAGATGGCAATAAGTTTGAACTTGAACTTGAAGAAGGTGTTGCTAAATATTAAGTGTGTGCCTTCAGGCCCCTGTACCTCCTCTCTGTTGGTACTAATGAGAATGACGGTACTAATGAATTGGGTGGTGAGGTTGCTAATGATGGATGCTGTCTTTTTGAGGCATCGATGGTGGAGAGGCTAGTGCCCATGATGGAACACTTACCATCTACAAAAGCATCCCCAGCACTAGGTAATAGCATTCTGTCAGCTCTTTTTGCTGCATTGCTGGCATATTAGCCTTTAGTCAATCATGCGCTGCAACCTCTGGTTTGGAATGATGTTTCCTTACTTTTAATTTTTCATTTCACATTTTTTCCACACTGTTGTTGTGTGAATGAAGTCACCAGAGAGAAGCACTGGTAAAAATCAGGCAGCCTCTTTGATTGACAGAACATGATACAGCAGGCGTCATGGAGATGCTTTCGGTCAAAAGGTCTCACTGGCTCATGCTGCCCGATATTTTATGTGCTAAACATCAAAGGACGATTCCATATTTACAATGTATCCACAATGCTTTCTTTGAGACTACACACAAACTTCACACCTCCTGATTCGTACCCACACCAAAGACATCTAAATGAATTTTAATCAGCATTGTCTGTTCTGTGATTCAAAGATTTTAGGAACTTATTGTTCAGACCTATATTTTAAATGAAATCTACAATCTATAGTATCTTCAGATTTGAAGATTGGTGGCTGAAGTGATTTGCTAGATGTACTAATCCCAAAAACCGCTCAAACACACTATACTGTTTTGCCACATCTTTTCCCCTTCACTAAGTCTATCAATGTAGCTGTAACTTTCCTAAGTCCTCCTCAGAATTACTGGTAAGAAGTTGGCAACAATACTATACAGGAGCTTGCTGCAAAGTCCAGCAGAAACAAAGCTCATCCCCATGGATTACCCCTGGCTGCAGTAGGCGCTAGAGCTGATATCTACATAACTTCCCGCATCGTGAGAAGTGACTCGGGTGTATCTCAAATATGAGAAGATCATGGCTCACCATGATTTCCCCTTGTATGAAGGTAGAGTTATAGTCATAGAGCACTACAGCACACAAGGGAACACTTCAGCCTATCTAGTCCCATTGATCCACACCTGGACTATAGCCATACATAGACCTCCCATCCATGTACTTATCCAAATTTTGAAATCAAAACCTCATCCGGCACTTCATCTGGCAGCTTGTTCCACACTTAAACCATGCTCTGAGTGAAGAAGATCCCTTCAGGTTCCCCTTGAATACTTCACCTTTCACCTTAACCTATGACCAAAGTTCTAGTCTGAACCAATGTCAATGGTAAGAAAGTAAATAACTGCATGCACTCACCCTATCTATACCTTGTAATTTTGTATATTAGACATCAGACACTAGAATACTACAGCACGTTACAGGCCCTTTGGCCCTCGATGTTGTGCCAACCCATATATTCCTTTTATAAAAGTACTAAACCCACACTACCCCATAACCCACTACTTTTCTTTCATTCATGTGCCTGTCCAAGAGGGTCTTAAATACCCCTAATGTTTTAGCCTCCACCGCCATCCCTGGCAAGTTATTCAAGGCACCCACAACCCTCTGTGTAAAAAAACTTACGCCTGATGTCTCCCCTAAACTTCCCTCCCTTAACTTTGTACATATGCTCTCTGGTGTTTGCTATTCGTGCCCTGGGAACCAGGTACCGGCTATCCACCCTATCTATGCCTCTCATAATCTTGTAGACCTCTATCAAGTCCCCTCTCATCCTTCTACGCTCCAAAGAGAAAAGTCCCAGTTCTGCTAACCTTGCCTCATAAGACTTGTTTTCCAATCTAGGCAACATCCTGGTAAATCTTCTCTGCACCCTCTCCATAGCTTCCACATCCTCCCTATAATGAGGTGACCAGAACTGAACACAGTACTCTAAGTATCTCTCACCAGAGATTTGTAGAGTTGCAACATGACCTCTCTACTCTTGAACTCAATCCCCCTATTAATGAAGCCTAGCATCCCATAGGCCTTCTTAACTATCCTATCAACCTGTGCAGTGACCTTGAGGGATGTATGGATTTGAACCCCAAGGTCCCTCTGTTCATCCACAGTCTTAAGTAACCGACCATTAACCCTGTACTCAGCCTTTTGGTTTGTCCTTCCAGAATACGTCACCTCACACTTATCCAGATTGAACTCCATCTGCCACTTTTCTTCCCAACTCTGCATCCTGTCTACATCCTCTTGTAACCTTCAACAGCCTACAGCTCCATCCACAACTCCTCCAATCATCGTGTCATCCGCAAACTTACTCACCGATCCTTCTGCCTCTTCATCCAGGTCAGAGCAGGGGTCCCAGGACAGATCCTTGCAGCACTCCACTAGTCACTGACCTCCAGGCAGAATACTTTCCTTCCACTACTACCCTCTGCTTTCTTCCTGTAAGCCAATTTTTTATCCAAACAGCCAAGATTCCACTGATCCCATGCCTCATGACTTTCTGAATGAGTCTCTCATGGGGGACCTTGTCAAATGCCTTGCTAAAATCCATGTAGACCACATTTACCGCCCTACCCTCATCAATTTCTTTAGTTACCTCTTCAAAAAACTCAATTAGGCTTGTGAGGCACGACCTTCCCTTCACAAAGCCAAGTTGACTATCCTTGAGTAGACTGTACTTCTCCAAATGCTTGTAGATCCTATCCTTAAGAATCCTTTCCAATAGTTTGCAGACCACCCACGTAAGACTCACCGGTCTATAGTTCCCAGGATTCTCCCTATTACCTTTTTTTAAACATTTGCCATTCTCCAATCCTCCGGCACCTCTCCTGCAGCCAAAGAGGATTCAAAGCTCAAAGCTACTGCTCCAGTGATCTCTTCTCTCACTTCCCACAGCAACCTAGGGTATATCATGGTATATCTCTATCAAATTTTGTCTATACATTAAGACAGGGGCTTGGATTGTGAAAATCGCTCTGGTCAGGCACTCCAAGGCCCATCAAGTAGTGTGAATACTAAGAGCCAATGCTCCGTAATCTGCTCTGTAGTGCAATTATTCACATAAAGTATGTCAAAGATCTGACTTTTTGGTTTCAAAGTTTCAATCTGCAATATTAGATGATGCTGAGCTCCAGTTGAGCAGACATTTTGTGTCTTTATTGGAGAAAAGGGACGTTGCAGACTCATCGAACTGTTTAGACTTTGAACTGTAAACTCTTGCCTTGTAGGTGCGTATCACCGAAGCCACGAGACAATTTATTGAGTCAGACTGAAGACTTAATTATTTCAGACTGGATGTTATCAACTGCCAATCAAGTCTCCAGGCACTAATTTCCACTAATTGCTTGCAGTTTGCATCTAAGATATGAAGGGGAAGTGTCTCTGTGTATGTATTTGATCCCTGACCAGTAACCAGGAGGACAACCAACACGTTAAGGAATGGCATGATGAAATGGCCAGATAATGATGTCAGAGCAGGAGTCTTGTTCTTCGTTCTTAACTCTATGAAGACTGACAAAGAACTTTGGGATAGTAATTGGCTGAACGTATCTGTAGGCCCTAGGAATGGGATGAGGCAAACTGGAGGAAATCTTCAAGCCCCAGTGACCTACAATATATTTGTGAAGACAGGTGCTGGTCTGTACTAGCTTCACCATAGTCAAAGTTTGAAAAGTTCATTTTTATTTTTGTGAATCGAAATCAGTATCAGGTTTATATCACTGACAGACATGCTGGTCATTTTATTAGGTACCTCCAGTAACAAATAAAGTGGCCACTAAGATGCGGTATGGTCTTCTGCTGCTTTAGCCCATCGACTTTCAGGTTCAAAGTTTTGTACATTCAAAGTGCTCTTCTGAACTCCACTGTTGTAAAGTGTGGTTATTTGAGTTACGGTCACCTTCCTACTCTGGGCTTCATGTTTATGGACTCACTCTCATTCTGGATGTTGTTGCTTACTTTTATTGTTTGCATGATTTGTAATTTTTTTCTCTCTCTCTATTCATTGGGTGTTGATCTTTTTTTGTAATGGGGTTCTTTTGTGTTTCTTGCGTTGTGGCTGCCTGTAAGCAGACAAATGTCAAGGTTGTATAATTTATACATACTTTGATAATAAATGTACTTTGAACTTTGAACTTAGTTAGCTTGACTCAGTCCAGCCATTCTCCTCTGAACGCTCTCATTAACGAAGCAATTTCGCCCACCTACTCACTATTTTTTTTTCATTGGTTCACACCACTCTCTTTAAACTCTACAGACTGTTGTGTGTGAAAATCCCAGAATATCAGCAACTTTTGGGATACTCAAACCACCAAAAATCATTCTATGGTTAAAGTCACTTAGATCACATTTCTTCCTCATTCTGGTATTTGGTCTGAATGACAACTGAACCTCTTGACCATGTCTGCATGGTTTAATGTATTGAGTTGCTGCAATATGATTGGCTGATTATATATTTGCATTAATGAACAGGTGTATCCGAATCAGAATCAGGTTTAATATCATCGTTATCATACGTTGTGAACTTTTTTGTTTCGCAGTAGCTGTACATTGCAATACATAGTAATAAAAACTGTGAATTAAAATAAGAAGTATATTTTTAAAAATAAATGAAATAAGTAGAGAAAAAGAAGAGGGAAAAGAAAATACTGAGTAAGGCCTAACTTGGAGTGTTGTGTGCAGTTTTTGTCACCTACCTACAGGAAAAATGTAAATAAGGTTGAAAGAGTACAGAGAACATTTACAAGCCTGTTGCCGGGTCTGGTGGACCTGAGTTTTATAAGGAAAGATTGACTGGGGTAGGACTTCATTCCTTGGAATGTAGAAGACTGAACGGAGATTTGATAGAGGTATACAACGTTATGAGGGTACAGATAGGGTAAATGCAAGCAGGCTTTCTTCACAGAGATTGGGTGGGTCATGGATTAAGAGTGGAAGATGATAAGTTCAAGAAGAACATGAGGGGAAACTTCTTCATTCAGAGAGTCATGAGAGTGTGGAGAGAGCTGCCAGCTCAAGTGGCAAGCTCGATTTCAACATTTAGGAGAAGTTTGGATAGGTACATGGATAGTAGGGTTATGGAGGGCTATGGTTCCAGTGCACATCAATGTGAGTAGGTAGATTAAATGGTTTGGCATGGCCTAGATGGACCAAAGGGCCTGTTATGACTCTAAGTGTTCATGACCTGATGGCAGAGGGGAAGAAGCTCCAGAGGGGAAGACACATTGTGCATATGCCTTGACGCCTCTATTCCTCTTCCTTGATGGAAGCAACGAGAAGACGTCATGAAGTTTAAGGTTATTTATGTTGCACCACTCAACTAGTAGATCTATCTCACTCCTGTACGCTTCACTGTCACCATCTGAAATTCTGCCAACAATAGCTGTGTCATCAGCAAATTTATAGATGGCACTTGAACTGTGCCTGGCCACACAGTTTTGGGTGTAAGGTGGAGGGCCAGTGAGATTGCATCCACTGTAGACCTATTGTGGTGGTAGGCAAATTGCAGCAGGTCCAGGTCCTTGCTTAGGCAGAAGTTCACTCTGGCCATGACCAACCCCTCAAAGCATTTCATTACAGTAGATGTAAGGTACAGTACAAGACAAAAAAATTACTATAAGTTAAAAAATAAATTAGTCCAAAATGGGAATAACAATGTAGTTACACACATGAAAATTGCTGGTGGAACGCAGCAGGCCGGGCAGCATCTCTAGGAAGAGGTACCGTCGACGTTTCTGGCCGAGACCCTTCGTCAGGACTAACTGAAAGAAGAGATAGTAAGAGATTTGCAAGTGGGAGGGTGAGGGGGAGATCTGAAATGATAGGAGAAGACAGGAGGGGGAAGGGATGGAGCTAAGAGCTGGAAAGTTGATTGGAAAAAGGGATATGAGAGGATCATGGGACGGAAGTAGGATCTCCCAGTGGCCACACATTTTAATTCCATGTCCCATTCCCATTCTGATATGTCTATCCACGACCTCCTCTACTGTCAAGATAAAGCCACACTCAGGTTGGAGGAACAACACCTTATATTCCGTCTGGGTAGCCTCCAACCTGATGGCATGAACATTGACTTCTCTAACTTCCGTTAATGCCCCACCTCCCCTTCGTACCCCATCCGTTATTTATTTATCTTTTATTATTATATATTTTTTTCTCTCTCTCCTTTTTCTCCTTCTGTCCTTCTCACTATACCCCTTGCCCATCCTCTGGGCTCCCCCCCACCTCTTTCTCCCTAGGCCTCCTGTCCATCCCATGATCCTCTCATATCCCTTTTGCCAGTCAACTTTCCAGCTCTTAGCTCCGTCCCTTCCCCCTCCTGTCTTCTATCATTTCAGATCTCCCCCTCCCCCTCCCACTTCCAAATCTCTTACTATCTCTTCTCAGTTAGTCCTGACGAAGGGTCCCAGCCCGAAACGTTGACTGTACCTCTTCCTATTAATGCTGCCTGGCCTGCTGCGTTCACCAGCAATTTTTAAGTGTATTGCTTGAAATTCCAGCATCTGCATGTTTCCTCGTATAACAATGTAGTTTACAGGAACATAGACCATTCAGAAATCTGATGGCGGACAGGAGGAAGCTGTTGACAAAATAATGAATGTGGATCTTCAGGCTCCTGTAGATCCTTTCTGATGGTATTAATGAGAAGAGGGTATGAGGAACTGTTCCAGATGGTGAGGGTCCTTAATTCTGGATATTGCCTTCTTGATGTTCCGCCTTTTAAAGATGTCCTTGATGTCACTGCAGACCTGCAAGAGGGCAGTCTACCCAGTTCTCCCACACTCCATCTTGTCAACAACTAAAAATGTACAAAGTTCAGTTTTTATCATGATTTATCTTATTTGTTACCAAACTGCACTGTTCCTCCCTTGGTTTAAGAAGAGATGTTTAGACCCAAAGGGGAAAAAGGGACTTCAAAATGCAAATTGAAATAGATTTGTAGCATGATGCCATTTTGTGTCTCTGGGGCAGGTGTAGTATCCAGGGAAATGGGTGCTGGCCATTGCAGTTTCTTCATAGTTTACTTTGACTATAATGTTAGACATATAAGAAAATGGAAAATATCCCATTCTCTTTGGAGTCAATCTGAATCCATGGTAGCAGTCATCATCATCATTATGTACCGTGTTGTATAGTGTCAATGATCATGGTCTATCCATGACCATGATTGTTCTTGGCAAAATTTTCTACAGAAGTGGTTTGCCATTGCCTTCGTCTGGCCAGTGTCTTTACAAGACAAGTATCCCCAGCCAATAACAATACTCTTCAGAGATTGTCTGCCTGGTGTCAGTGGTCACATAACCAGGACTTCTGGTATGCACCAGCTGCTCATACAAACATCCACCACCTGCTCCCATGACTTCACGTGACCCTGATCTTTGGGAGCGGGTGGAATGTTAAGCAGGTGCTACGCCTCACCTGAAGGTGATCTGCAGCCTAGTGGAGGGAAGAAGCACCTTACACTTCCTTTGGTAGAGACGCATCTCCACCCTGCCATCCACATGGTAACAGTACACCAATTTATTCAATTATATTTACCATCCTGCTTCCTGGACCAGTCAGTAACAACCCCATTGTGGAAGATGCAAGTGGAAATACTAGCATTTGCACATAATTTAGATTCCAGATAAAATAGCCTAGTTTTCATTTCTTTAGCTTCAATGGAATTATTATCAAAGGGGTATATGAATGAGGACATCTCTACTAGTCAACAATTAATGGGATTTTTCCATTTTTTGTTCCTTAAGGTGACAGATGATAGTCTGTTAGGAATGGAGTAGTCTTGCTTTTACTGTACCTAGTGGCTTCAGTGGCTTTCAGTTCAGCAGTAGTGTAGCTGTGGTTAGGGTCAGGCTCCTTGTACATTAACCCTGGAATATGCCACATCCCTGACCAAATGGACCAGCCTGTCATCCTCCATTTCCCACTCCTGCTTGTCCTCATGACCACTCTAACCAAGGTTGCCATATTAGTGACATTCATTGCTGAATTGCAGACAGTTTTATATGGAGGACTGTGAATAAGGGATGCTTTCTTTCCCCCTTTCTCACTTTAGTAAGGGTGGCAAAGGTTAGAGGGAGGCAGCAGGAGAGTGGGGTTGAGAGGAAAAATAAATCGGCCATGATGGGATGGCCAGGCAATCTTGATGGACCAAATGGCCTCATTATGGTCTTATGGCTTTACAGGCTGCTCCAAGAAGTGTCTTTATTCAGCAGAGAAATGTAATGCACATAGACCCTCAGTTCAAGGCTATAGCCATACCAGCACAGCCTAGTCTCTCTGCTAGCCAGGTAATGATGTGAACATATGGAGCATTAAGGAATAAAGACATTTGGTTAACTATGTGGTTAGGAAAGGTTCCGAGTGGTAAATGGGATTAGCTTTGCTGGACAGCTTTGTTAACATGGACAGGTTGACCTGAAGGGTCTGTTTCTGTGCTGTACTACTCTGTGATTCTAATAGGGTGTGAAGTAACATGGAACTTGTCCAATAATTACCTTCATACACTGCAATCTACCTGAAGAAAATTGTTCTAACAAAAGGTCATTGACCTGAAACATTAACTCTGTTTCTCTCTCCTTGGAGCTCCCCTGACCTGTTGAATATTTCCATTTTTTCTCTTTCCAATTATTTTAAGCACCTGTGTACCTTGCATAGAGTCATACAGTGCAGAAACAGACCCTCCAGACCACCTGGTCCATGTCAACTAAGATGCTCCATCCTGGCTAGTCTCCTTTGCCAGAGTTTGCTCCATAACCCTCTGAACCTTACCTAGTTATATACTGTACCTGTTCAACTGTCTTTGAGAAGTTGTTATTGTACCTGTCTCAACTACTTCCTCTGGCAGTTCATTCCGCCTAGACAATACTGTGCAAAAGTCTTAGGCAACCTAGCTTTTTTATATGGTGTGGTCTGCACAGAGCCCTGATCTCAATGTCATCGACATTGTCTGGGATTACCTGGAGAAATGGAAGCAGGTGAGAGAGCCAAAGTCTGCAGAAGAACTGTGGCAAGTTCTTCAAGATGCTTGGAACAACCGACCAGCCGATTTTCTTATAAAATTGCACGATAGTGTACCTAAAAGAATTGATGCAATTTCAAAGGCAAAAGGTGGTCACATAAAATATTGATTTGATTTAGTTTTTTTTAATTGTTTACTGCACTTCGTAGTAATTTTTGTCAATTAGAAACTTTTCATTTCATTATTTTTGAAAGCATCTTCACTTTACAGAATTTTTTTACATGTGTCTAAGACTTCTACACAGTACTGTATAACAAGTTCCTTTTAAATCTCTCCTTAGACCCATGCCCTCTAGATCTTGGTTCTCCAATCCTACGGAAAATACTGTGTGCATTTACCCTACTTATGCCCGTCATTATTTTATACACCTCTGTAAGATCACCCTTCAGTCTCCTATGTTCTAAGGACAGAAGTCCCAGCCTGCACAACCTCTCGCCAATAATTCAGTCCCTTGAGTCCTGGCAGCATCCTTGTAAATCTATTCTTCACTCTTTCCAGGATAATAACATTGTTCTCTCACAGGCTGACCAAAACTTAACACAATGCTCCAAGTACATCATCACCAGCATCATGTAAAACTGGAACATAATCTCCTGGCCTCTATACCCATAGTCTTGACTGATGCATCCCAGCATGCCAAAAGCCTCTTCACTACCCTGCCTGACTCTGTTACTGCCCATTATGCCACTAGCATTTAGGGCAGCATTGAATGTCCTCCAACACTGTCTAGCCATAGGGTCACACAGAGGTATAGAAGAACTCTTCACTGCTGTTTCCATAACAATTTTTTTGACCTGTCAGGGTTGTTAGCCCTGAGCTGAACTCCCAAACTTGGAGGACTGGTGGACCACTCTTGGTCTGGCCTCTACACTTTGATCTGTTGTCACTGACCAAGAGCCAAAACACAAGGTCCTGACTCCAGCCAACATAACCCACTGGATCATTGAGGCAAGAAAGTCTCTAAACACAATGGCAAGGTTGTGGTCCTCTTGGGGCTCTCTACCTTTGACTTCAAGGTCCCTCTGTTCTACAACACTCCATAATGATTATGAAAGCCTTGGCAACACACACAAAATGCTGGAGGAACTCAGCAAGCCATGCAGCATCTATGGGAGAAAATACAGTCTATTTTTCGGGCCAAGACCCTTCGGCAGGTCTCAGAGCTTTCCAATCCTGCCAAAGGGTCTCGGCCCAAAACATCAACTGTACTTTTTTCTGTAGATTCTGCCTGGTCTGCTGAGTTCCTCCAGCATTTTGTGTGCGTTGCTTAGATTTCCAGCATTTGTAACTTTTCTCTTGTTTATGAAAGCTCTACCATGATTTGACTTTCCAAAATACAACACATTGCCCTTTTCTGAATTAAACTCCACTTTCCATTCCTCGGCTAATTTACCTACCTGATCAAGATCCCACTGTAACTAATTGCTTTAACATCCTTTTAAATTCCCTGAGTCATAGGGTCAAAGCATACTGCAGCACAGAATCAGGCCTGTCAGCCTATCCAGTGTTGACCAGATCATCTAGTCCCAAGATCTTCTTTCTTCTCCCCTCTCCCATCGGGCAGAAGGTTCAACAGCACATACCATTAGACTCAAAGATAGCATCCATCCTAACGTTACAAGACTATTGAACAGTCTCCTAGTATAATAAGATGGGCTCTTGACCTTACAATCTACCCTGTTATGAACTTGTGAACTAGTATTTACCCGCACTGCTCTCTTTCAGTCATTCTTACACTTTTTTCTGCATTGTTATTGTTTTACCTTAACGTAAGAACATAAGAAATAGGAGCAGGAGTAGGCCAGATTGCCCATTGAACCTGCTCCTCCATTCAATAAGATCATAGCTGATCTGGCCATGAACTCATCTCCACCTACTTGCCTTTTCCCGTTAACCCTTATTTCCCCTACTATGCAAAAATCTATCCAACCTTGTCTTAAGTATATTTACTGAGGTAGCCTCCACTGCTTCATTGGGCAGAGAATTCCACAGATTCACCACTCTCTGGGAAAAGCAGTTCCTCCTCATCTCTGTTCTAATCCACTCCCCCGAATCTTGAGGCTATGTCCCCTAGTTCTAGTCTCACCTACCAGTGGAAACAACTTTCCTGCCTCTATCTTATCTATCCCTTTCATAATTTTATATGTTTCTATAAGATCTCCTCTGATTCTTCTGAATTCCAGCGAGTACAGTCCCAGGCGACTTAATCTCTCCCCTCAGTCTAACTCCCCCCCCCACCCCCCATCTCTGGAATCAACCTGGTGAGCCTCCTCTGCTCTGCCTCCAAAGCCAGTATGTCCTTCCTCAAGTAAGGAGACCAAAACTTCACGCAGTACTTCAGATACAGCCTCATCAGTACCCTGTACAGTTGCGTATAACCCCTCCGCTCTTAAGTTCAATTCCTCTAGCAATGAAGGCCGACATTCCATTTGCCTTCTTGATTTCCTGCTGCACCTGCAAACCAACCTTGTGTGATTCATTCACAAGCACTCCCAAGTCCTTCTGCACAGCAGCACGCTGTAATTTTTTACCATTTAAATAATAATCTACTCTTTCATTATTCCTTCCAAAGTGGATGACCTCAAATTTACCAACATAGTATTTCACCTGCCAGACCCTTGTCCAATCACTTAGCCTATCGATACCTCTCTGCAGACTCTCCGTATCTTCTGCACAATTTGCTTTTCCACTCAATTTAGTATCATTAGCAAATTCGATACACTGCACTTGGTCCCTTCTTCACCCTAAACCTCTAGTTCTAGTCTCACCCTACCTCAGAGGAAAAAGCCTGCATCTATTCACCCTATCTATACCCCTCATAATTTGTTTACTGCTCTATAAGATCTCCCCTCATTCTCCTGTGATCCAGGAAAAAAATTCCAACCTACTCAACCTTGCTCTGTAACTAAGGACACCATCTCCTGGCAACATCCTTGTGAAACTTTCTCTGCACACTTTCAAGCTTATTGATATCTTTATGAGGGAAAGGAACATCAAAGCCCAAGATTTAATGGTAGAGGTAGGTAACTCAGTCCAACAAGACTGATGTACAATTCAATGGAGACAAAAGAATCAGCAGATGCTAAAATATGAAGCAAAAAACAAACTGCTCGAGGAACCCAGTGGGTCGAGCATCATTGGTGGAGGCATAGATAGTCAGCTTCAGACTGAGACCCTGGATCAGGACTGATAAGACCATAAGACGTTGGAGTAGAATTAGGCTATTCAGCCCATTAAGTCTGTTCTGTCATTCCATCATGGCTGATTTATTATCCCTCTCAACCCCATTCGCCTGCATTCTCCCCGTATCTTTGACGCCCTTACTAATGAAGAACTTAACTACTTCTGCTTTAAGTATACCCAATAACTTGGCCTCCACGGTCATCAGTGGCAACAAGTTTCACAGATTCCTCCTCATCTGAGTTCTGTCCTTTTATCCTGAGGCTTTATCCTTTGGTTCGACACTCCCCCCACTATAGGAAACATCCTCTCCATGTCTCTCTAGGCCTTTCAATATTTGATAGGTTTCAGTGAGATCCCTCCTCATTCATCCATTTTCCAGCAAGTATAGGCCCAGAGCCTTCAAATTCTCTGGGAGTGTAGAGACCAGACAGCCGTATAAAGAGGTGAAGGGAAGAGGTACGACAAGTGCTTGCAGGTGATAGGTGGAACCAGGTGAGGAAGAGGAGGATGATGGAGCCAATTGAGAGGAGTGGAAAGTGAAGGGGGAAACAGAGGCTAACTCTGAACTAAGCTTCCACACCAAATTCCTGCTGCTTCCAGTAATCTTTCACCTCCTTGCTGGATGAGAAAATTGTTATTCAGTCAGACTAAACTGCACCTCAAAGGCAAGTTCTCTAAGATGCTGTGACAATTCTTTCTGTATTCATTAATCCCTTGTCCCATCAGAATGGTTTCACTTACTTAAACCTTAATCATTTAAGACATATCCTGAGATTTGAACTTTAAGGTCTCTTTTATTCTAATGTAATGCAGTTAAGCCATTATTAGCAAATGGAAGAATTATTTCCTGTAGGAAAGGTTACAAGCCAGTTGCACGAGGGCAAGGGAAGGCTTCTCTTAGTTCGGCAGTCGGGAGCCAATCTGCAATAAAAATTAACATTTTCTGGAAAGCTGAGTATCCATTTTTTACACGTTCGCTCACTTTATTCAACCCAAGTATTTAAAAAAATAAGAGCTACAGAGATTATGAAAAAATTATTATTTGCAAAGAAACAGAGATTCTGCAAAATCTCCAGAGCCAGGTGGTGTCAGAGGTCATCCACAACATTTTGAATGACACTTGACATATGCAACTCAGAAAGGTTGGATTGTAGTGGTCAGTCCTTGGCTTCAGAGAGTTAAATTGATGGCCTAGGAGCTGTGATGATCTACCTTGCAGACGCCATGGGCTCGGCTGGGTCACGGCCTATCCTAAAAAGGTCTCAGAAGATTCTACTAATAGCTTTAAGCTGTTGATACTGTGGCTTTAGGCAGTGTGGTTAGGAATTGCTTAATGCCCAGACACACATAATGTCCCCAGTCTTGGAAAATTATGCAGTTTTCCATTAATGAGGCCACACACCAGACTCTACCTAGTATTTTAACAACTGCCTTTCAATCATGCTGGGCGACCTCACTACCTCATGGCAATTTTATTTGACAGGTACAATTTAGTAAAATTTGTTTGAAAAATCTGTAGGCTCGTTTTTTTTTCTCTTAGATAAGAACTGCAGACCACAATAATGTACTTTGTAAAGCTGAAAACACATGCATCAGATTATTATTTTTTTTGTCACATACAAGCAAATACTCTTAGGTGATGATACTGAGATTTATGAAAAGCAATTGATGATCTTTTGTAATTTGAGCTGAGTAATGAAGCTCAATCCTGCACCATCAACGACTGAGCATAACTGTGCAAGTATGCTAACCTCGTGAAATTTTACCAAAGAATATTAATTCTTGGCAGCTTTGACTTTGATATAACATGAAAACAAACAACAGCTCATAAAGTGATTTATTTTTTAAATATTAATATGTTCTGCTTTTAAGAAGCTGAAATGAATCAATTAGTCAAAGATATATAAATAGATCTCATTTCTATTTAAGCTGGGAAGCAGGGGTGGTGGCCATTTGGCCCAAAATGCTTGTGCTGGCATTCTAACCAAGTTATCCAATTAGCCGTATTACCTTGCCCTTCCCTATGACCCTGCTTCTCTTTTTCCATTAATCTTTTTTTTCCCCTTAATATTAGTTCTGTAAATCAGATAGCAGCAACTGACAGGAGGTTATTACCTCTCCAGGTGGTGATCTTCAGCTGCTGTCTTCTGGATTTCACTTAATTTCAGGTAGGAGGCTGCCTGTAGGCTCTTATTAACTTTGTCCATGGGTTGAAGGCATTTAACACCTCCAGATTCCAGATTCAAGCCTCCAAGTTCATTTATTTGTCAACCAAGCATACGGCGAAATGCATCGTTTGCACGAACAACCAACACAATCTCAGGATGTGCTGGGGGCAACCCACAAGTGCCTTGGCAGATTCCAGTGTGAACATAGTATGCCCACAATGTTCAGAAAAACAACATAAGCAACAACAGCAAATCTACGGCAGCAAATAAACAAAAACAGGAAAACAAGCCCCTTTCCTCCCTCGCACACACCCACCCACTCACACACACAGACTGGCCTCCAACCCCAGGACAGGCCACTTCCCAGTCTCCAAAGGATTGCAGATCCAGGGCCTTGACCTTGACTTCTGGGCTTGCCAGCTTTGGATTTCGACCTTCGGGCTTCAATATCATCCCTGGTATCTGCCCCTAGTTGTTCAAGAGAAGGTAGTACTGAGTCATCTTAACAAAGGAATGGCCTACTTGGTTCAGAGAGCTGTTAGAACTAGGCCATGCTCACACATTAGGCTCACACTTTACACACACTCATAAAGGGTGGGAGATTTTCACTGCAGGAAATTAGTTGAACTGATGGCAGTCATGGCTTCCAATGCGAATGAATTGATGTGATGAACTGAACTGAAGTAACTCAGCTGCCAAACTGGGGTTATTTGTGCAGTCCGAGGATTACCTATCACCCAGGAGCTTTTCCATGGAGATAGAAGGACGATGGAGGTTTTGGAAATGAATTTGAGAAGATAGAACATCCCAGCAGAAGGCATGCCCACCAGTGGTGAAGTGATTAAAACCAAAGTATGAGAATGAGCCTGGTGCTGGAGGAATTCCAAGATGTTGTAGGATTATACGGCTGTACAACCTCCTACCGATAAGGTGAACCTGTGGAAGATATTGATGTTTTAAATCCAGGGGCCAATGTCAAGGTCAGTGAGCAGAGTTAGTCTCTGGCCACCAACCTTGCCTGACTTGAAGATTCAGCTTTATACTTGGATTTGTTTCCTGTCAATATATTTTCACACTCCCAAAAGCATCACACTTCAACAATAGCCTGTACTGAGCAGAGCTGCTGCTGAGATGTGTAAGTGTGTAAAGGAGTTTATAATTATTTCTTTATTTATGGAATCTAGGCATCGTTGTGAAGGTCAGCAAGTATCTTCATTCCTAGTTTCACATAAGAAGATGGTGGAGAGCCACCAGTTTTAGCCACTGCAGGGCCTATGGCAATGATCCTTCTGTAGTGTAGCTGGCTTAATAGATCACCCAGATTTTGACCTAGAGATAATGCAGGACCACTAAGATTTAAAGTTCAAAGTAAATTTATTATCAAATTACATACTGTATAGGTCACCATATATTACCCGAAGATTCATTTTCTTGCAGGTATTCTCAGTAGATCAAAGGAATACAATAAAATCAATAAAAACTGCACATGAAGACTGACAAACAACCAATGAGCAAAATAAGACAAACTGTGAAAATATGAAAAAAAAATTAAAAATGATAAATATATAGATAGGTAATAAGTAAATAAATAATAACCAAATTAATAAATAGCCAGATAGATAGATGGATAGAGAGAGAGGTAAATAATACTGAGAACTTGAATAGAGTCCTTGAAAATAAGTCCACAGGTTGCATTCAGCGATCAGTTCAGAGTTGTCGTGAGTGAAGTTATCCATGCTGGCTTAGGAGACTGATGATCGAGGGATAATAACTGGTGTTCCTGAACCTGGTGTTGTGGGACGTAAGGCATCTGTACCTCCTTCCCGACGGCAGCAGCAAGAAGAGAGCATGGCCAGGATGGTGGGGATCATTGATGATGGATGCTGTTCTCTTGTGGCTTAGATCGTATAGAAGGAACGTTGTGGATCCTTGTAGATGTTGCATCTCTCATTTACTTTTTTGCCTTTGGCTTCTGGGTTGTAAAGGTTTGGAGGAACTGACAAAGAAGGTCTATTGAGTATCTGTAGTTTATTTTGTCAATGTGAATGTAGTGCAGTGGAAAAGAAAATGAATAGTCGAAGGAGTCCTGGTCAAATGAGCTGCATGCTCTAGGTTATATTCAGCTCCCTGGCAGTCGCTGGAGTTGCATTCCACCCAGGCAACTGGAGAATATTTACATGATGGAAAACTTTTCAAGGCTGGGACGAGGAATCATGTATAAACTATAGAGCTTGAAAATGGTGACTGATGTATGGAGTTAACAGTCACAGAGAGATACAGAAACAGCTTCTTAGGCCCGTGATGTCCATGCAGGCCTTTCCTGGGCCAATTAATGCTTACTGTCTAATCTGGTTTACATGGGCTATATTTAGACTGAACCCCTAAAGGATCAAATTGCTAACCAGATTCCTTTTTGAACTGTAGTCAGTATCGTAATACAGGGAGTGTAATCAATAGACATAGGCTGAAAACTATTTCTGTCAGATTACTTTGTTGAGTTTATTACCTGGCGCATAAATCAAATTGCTGCTATGATCCATTTTATTAGTTAATGCTGCACTTGTTTCTGTTATATTGTTTCTATTTCTGTCTTTACAATTCATGTGTATCCAAGCTTCTGAATGTTTCACCTTTGGGAAGTATGCATTCCACTGTCAAAACCCTGAGATTTAATATTCCCTCCTGAATAGCTTCTGGTTCTTTTTTAAAAATACTACTTCCTTGATCAAGTCGTTGTTAATGCGAATGACATATTTTACTGTATGTTTCAATGTACACATAACAAATAAACTTGAATCTTAAATTTTGCACCTTGATGCTATTTGGACTCTTTCTTTCTTTCTTTTTAAATCTTTTTATTGAGTAAGTATACAAAAAAGGTAAGCCATATAAACATTAATACAATGTTAAAGTACAATAAAATTCCAAAAGATAACAATACCAAAAAGAAAATACTACAAACAATGTAATTTAAGCATAAGAAACCAAGATAACATAATAGTATACTAGATTTTATATATATCAATGGAAAAAAAAAGAAAAAAGAAAAAAAAACCCCCCAAAAAAAAACCCACCGTGCAACTACCTAAAAGCAAAGCAAAGCAATGGGCTAACTTGAAACCAAACAGAGTCAAACTTAAAATCACGTCCTCAATCCCGACCTCCATTAAAACAGTGAAAAAAAAACAAGAAGGGTAAATATTACATTAAATGAAAATATCGAATAAAAGGTCCCCAAATCTGTTCAAATTTAAATGAAGAATCATAAAGGTTACTTCTAATTTTCTCCAGATTCAAACATAAAATCGTCTGAGAAAACCAAAAAAAGGTAGTTGGAGCATTAAGCTCTTTCCAATGTTGTAAAATACATCTTTTCGCCATTAAAGTAAGAAATGCAATCATTCTACGGGCTGAAGGGGAAAGATTACTAGAAATTTTAGGTAGTCCAAAGATAGCAGTAATAGGGTGAGGAGAGATATCTATATTTAATACCTTAGAAATAATATTGAAAATATCTCTCCAAAAAGTTTCCAAAGTAGGGCAAGACCAAAACATATGAGTTAAAGAGGCTATCTGCCCCGAACATCTATCACAGAAAGGATTAATATGCGAGTAAAAACGCGCTAACTTATCTTTGGACATATGTGCTCTATGAACCACTTTAAATTGAATTAGGGAATGTTTAGCACAAATAGAGGAAGTATTAACTAATTGTAAAATCTGCCCCCAATCATCCACAGAAATGGTAAGCCCCAATTCCTGTTCCCAATCTACCCTAATCTTATCAAATGGAGCTTTCCTAAGTTTCATAATAATATTATAAATCATAGCCGATGCACCTTTCTGACATGGATTAAGGTTAATTATCGAATCTAAAATATATATAGGAGGAAGCATTGGAAAGGAAGAAAGTATAGTACTTAGGAAATTTCTAACTTGTAAATATCTAAAAAAATGTATTCTTGATAAGTTATATTTATTAGATAATTGTTCAAAAGACATAAGGGAACCATCTAAAAATAAATCCAAAAACCGTAAAATACCCTTAGTCTTCCAAGTTTGAAAAGCGCGATCCGTAAAAGAGGGAGGAAAAAATATGTTACCTAAAATAGGAATCGCTAACCCGAATTGATTAAGATCAAAAAATTTTCTGAATTGAAACCAAATGCGCAAAGCATATTTAACTATCGGGTTAGAGACCTGCTTAAGGCGTTTCGAATCAAAAGGAAGAGAGGAACCTAAAATAGAACCAAGTGTATAACCCTGAACAGATTGTAATTCCAATGCTACCCATTTAGGAATAGATAGTATGTCCCGGTCAAGTAACCAAAATTTCATATGTCGAATATTAATAGCCCAATAATAAAATCTAAAGTTAGGTAATGCTAAACCTCCATCTCTCTTAGCTTTCTGTAAATGTATTTTACCCAGTCTCGGATTCTTATTCTGCCAAATAAATGAAGAAATTTTAGAGTCAACTTTATCAAAAAAAGATTTAGGAACGAAAATTGGTAATGCCTGAAACACATATAAAAATTTTGGCAAAAAAAACATCTTAACTGCATTAATACGACCAATCAAAGTTAAATATAAGGGAAACCATTTAGATGAAAGTTGAGTAATATGGTCTATTAATGGTAAAAAGTTAGTCTTAAATAAATCTTTATGTTTACAAGTAATTTTAATCCCAAGATATGAAAAGTAATTATTAATCAATTTAAATGGAAATTTATAATATAAGGGAAGATGTTTATTAATCGGAAAAAGTTCACTCTTACTAAGATTTAATTTATAACCTGAGAAAAGACCAAATTGTGCTAATAACTCTAAAACAGCAGGAATGGATCTCTCAGGATTAGAAATATATAAAAGTAAATCATCAGCATAGAGTGATAATTTATGGGACTTTAATCCCCGAGTTATCCCAGTAATATTTGAAGATTCTCGAATAGCAATTGCAAGAGGTTCTAATGCAATATCAAATAATAGGGGACTAAGAGGACAGCCTTGTCGAGTACCACGAAAGAGAGGAAAAAAAGGTGAGTTTAAGGAGTTAGTACGAACCGAGGCTACAGGGGAGTGATATAACAGTTTAATCCAGGATATAAATTTCAAGCTAAAATTAAACATTTCAAGCACCTTAAATAAATAAGGCCATTCTACTCTATCAAAAGCTTTCTCGGCATCTAAAGAAATAACACACTCAGGAACATTTTGTGAGGGAGTATAAACGATATTTAACAATGTACGAATATTATAAAAAGAGTAACGACCTTTAATAAAACCCGTTTGGTCTTCCGAAATAATAGAAGGAAGTACTTTTTCTAGTCTATTTGCTAATAACTTGGAAAAAACTTTAGAATCAACATTTAATAAAGATATTGGTCTATAAGATGCACATTGAGCAGGGTCTTTATCCTTCTTTAGTATTAAAGAAATTGATGCTCTATTAAAAGATTCCGGAAGTTTACCAAGTTTCAAAGAAGCCTCAAAAACCTTATAGAGCCAAGGAATCAATAAAGAAGCAAAACATTTATAAAATTCAACGGTAAACCCATCAGGGCCAGGAGCTTTCCCCAGATTCATAGAAAAAATAACACTCTTTGGGACACTTTTAAAGCCTATATTCGGGGTCAGATTATTTCGTATTCCGTTGCTTTGAGGAAGAAACAGAAGCAGGAGGAGATGGCAATTGTGGACAAGATTAAAGAAATTGATAAGAAATATGTTATGGCTCCTTCTGAGGAGCTATACAAACAAAGAACTGAACTTCAAATGGAACACAGTTTACTACTCTCGTCCTCGATTGTAAACCAATTAAAGAAAATAAGAAGTGATTTTTATGTTCACAGTGATAAAATTGGCAAGCTGCTGGCTAATCAATTGAAATCTAATTATGTTAAATCTCAAATCAATCAGATTTATAACCAAAATGATCGATTGATATTGGATCATGTGGGGATTAATCAAACCTTTTGTGATTTTTATTCTTCTTTATATCAATCAGAGTCTCCTCGAGATTCTAAATATATGAATGATTTTTTAGATAAGTTAGACTTCCCTCAGATTTCACAGGATGTGTCTTCTTTATTAGATACTTCCATTACAATGGATGAGATTAAGAATGTTATTTTTTGCTATTTGGACTCTTGACAGTTTTACCTCTTTGCATGGCTCAGTATGAATATTTTTGATTACTTGTATGAATGACCTTGCAGTGTTTTGCTGTGTTAATTCAAGTTGCTGCTTTTGTAAGAACCAGAAGCACTGAAGTTCAAAAATATTCAATGCTTTCCATAACATTAAAAAACTATTGGGATCTCTCTCCTTTCCGTAGTACATGGTGCTGTGTTAAACATTATGGGCTCTTCCTAGGACAGACATCTGGATGTCCTATATGTCATTGTCATTTTGATTGGCCACTTTACATGCTTAAGTTCTCATGTAGGTCTTACAGAGGGAGGGATAGCCAATAGGGAAGGGCACTTGGGGAAGAGTCATTTGGGTCATAATGGGGATGCATCACTTGTGTACTGACTGTGATGATCAACAGACAACTGGCTGGCTGTTCAGGATACAGTAAGGGTGAATGCCATTTATCCTTACTGTAAATCTGGAAGTTTGGTTGTTCGCTGAGCTTGGTAAAATGTTTGCAGACATTTTGGCTCCAGTTCAGAAGTCATTATCTGTACACAGTCGAGAGTGTTGTCTCCTCAGAATGCTGGCTTATATACTTCCAACGGACCTCCCCCGAAGCTAGCTAATCAGAATCTTCTTCTGCTGAACTGTTCACAGTGCTTTGAACCAGTCAACCAGATCATGACAGCTAATCAATATCCATTTGGGCACTGGAGGAGAATATAAGCCGGCATTCAACTGTGCACTGATGATAGCTTCTCAACTAGAGCCAAACGTCTGCAAGCATTTTGCTAAGCTCAACGATCAACCAAACTTTCAAATAGCTCATCCAAGCTACCAATATTCTGGAGTTACTGTCGATCTTCTCTGGAAGTTGTCACCTGTTGTGGTGGAGATGTCTGTGAATTCCTGAGATCCAGAGAGTGATGCTGCCTGGAGCTTAGCTCCTGGTAGGGCCACCCATGACTGCAAAGTCAAGGGGACTAACAGCAGTCCAACCAAGACCTCAGTGGTGGAGCTGGCGGAAGATGAGGATGCATCACAACAGCAGTGAAAGTGGAGGAAGGCTGCAGCAGTGAAGGGGCTCCAGATGTCTTGCACTTCATGCCACAGGACCCTGACCCTTACTTATTAAGGACCGTGTGGTGGTCTGCCTGTGCATCAGCCTCCACACATTAAACAAAGTCACACACAGGCATTCTCCACTAAAGGAACCCACCCTAGCATCCCGATTATGTGGATCCCGGATTGGCCTTTACAGTCACCTCCTGAGGACCCAACAATAGACAACCCGTTTGGGAAACATCATACTCGTCTCAAATAATTGCACTGCTACTGCTGTCTAAGTGGGATGAAGACTTACTAAGGATTATTCCAGCTTTCAGTTGAGCCAATGAAATGCTTATATTTTGCAGAGCAATCAATGTTTGAAATATGTTGCATGGGCACCATGTGTTAAGGTAAATAAATAAATATTCACTACCTCTCTCCTACGAGAAAGGAATTATTGGCCAGGTTAGTGGCTGTTGCAGTTAGGACTTTCTGAAGGATCCTGAGTGCATGTTTACATTAAGTTAACCGCATCGATTGAAGTAGACATGAGGAGTCAGTGGGCTAATGCACCAGTTTTATTGCATGTCGGTACAAAATGATTTTTTATTGAGAAAAGGTCAGGCGAGTTGCCGTGCTTTTGTGGTGTCACAGCAGATAACATGAGACCAAAGTTATAAGGAAACTCTACGCTCGCACTCCAAGGCGGCTAAGAGCTATGATTTAGGGTCTGATTATCCTGTTTCTCATTCGCCCTCTTCCTCCTGCGGAAATGTAATTGCGGGAGGCAGTGGGGGGGGGGTTGGGGGAGGGTGTGGAAATGGGGGCTTCCACGCCACGTTGAAAGGAGGCAACATGCACTCCACAAAGGCCCTCATTCACTGGCATTTAAAGCCGCAGCACTCTTTTAAACTGCACACTGATCATGACCGCAGTGGTGCAGTGATTCATACGAAGTTCACTGTCTGATCTCTACTTTTTTTTTGTGTCGTTTTCTCCCACCAAGGTACCAAAGAGCATCAGCTCAAGGAGTTTCTGCTTTAAGTCCCTATATATTCCAATTGCAAAAATAATCACATTTTGGGTAACATTGCTTTATTAAAAAAAATAAATTACAGCAACTTATTCTAAGAATGTCCAGTTAAAATGCCCAGTGATTACTAAATGAGAAACAGGAGATGGCCTGAGGAACCGCTGATTATGTTGATTTTTCCAGTCAGGTATAAACCAGGTGAATGAAACCTGTTATATGCGCTTGCTAATAATGCTTATCTTATGCAAAAATAAAGCAGACTTCCACTCCTGTATCTTTCAACACCCCTAATACAGTATTAAATCAGAACTGACAGTGCTGAGCTGAAACCCTTTCATAAGACAGACATTTCCTTTTTAATGGCTTCTCGCTGGCCTAGCTAAAGATTGACTTCTGAACCTGAGGTGGGTTTTAATAGGAAAGGAAGGACATGATATAGGTTTAATGACAGGAAGCATGTGGCTTCCAACTGAACAAATTCTGCCACTGAGTTCCTTACAATGTGCTAATTATTTCCGTGTACAGAGCCAGGCAAACAAAGTACAGGGAAGACTTGGACATAAATATGCTTTATAGAGATGTTCAGTTTTTTATAGTTTGTTAAATAAGCTCCATTTCTGGGACTAGGTGTTCAATTACAACATTATTGGGGGGTTCAAAACATCTAATCAACATAAAGCCTCCTGTTATTATTCAATTGATATTTGCTTAGTAACTACCCAGTTGAACAATAAATAAAGAATTTTGAATTGATTTATTTGCATGGGTATGTTGCTTGTATAAAGTAATGATTTGAAGTCTTATTTGTGCATTGCGATTTTTAAGCACATCATAAAGTACTTAACCTTAGATAAGGCTATGTTCAGTGGTTTGTGGAAGCTTGTACCAGCAGAGCCTATTAAAGACCTTGCAATGTACAGGGGTAATGGGCTGATTGGTCTATTTTTACATTCTGTGCCACCAGCTGCCTGTGTGCCTGAGGTTGAACTATCAGCCATGGTGCAATGGATGCATTCTGACAGAATGGTTCAAATCCAAAGGTTTAGCGTATACTCAAAGGTGGCACTCACAGTGCTGTGCTGTCATATCTCCTTTATTATGTCCACAACAAAGAAGCAGGCAGTAAAAATCATTGTAGACACTACCTGCCTCACAAACTCCCTTTTCCAAAAGTTCCCTTCTGGAAAGCACCATAGGGCTATTAAAGGAAAAACCTCACGCCATCTTAAAAGGTTTTTCCCCAATCTGATCAACCAGTCCGATTAGCCCATCTCTCCCCCCTCTATCTATGATCCCCACCCCCATCACTACACTGCACTGTAAACTCTATAAACCACTTTTTATAATCCTGGTTACATTGTAAATACGTGCTAGTATTTATGTATTTATGCATATTTTATTCCATATCTGTAATTCTAACTTTATTTTTATGTAATTCTTTATTCTTTATAATTGTGAATGTTGTTGCTTCTTGATGCATGTAACACTAACAGAACACACAAATTCCTAATTAATACATGTAAATGCTCATGGAAAATAAAGTTGATCCTTGATCTTTGATTCAGGCGAGACACAATATTTCCCTGCTGCCCTCGCAGGTAGATGTCAACAATCCAACGTCACTATTTTGAAAAATAGTGGAACTGTCCCAATGTCATGGCTAAAGCCTATCTGTCAATCTATGGCACCACAACCACTGCTTTCATATGCCAAGCCATTATGTCTCTAATATGGCATTATGGCGTACAAAGAGCATTTAATGGCTCTGGGCCTGTATTCACCTGAATGCGGAAAAATGAAGGGTAACCTCATTGAAATCTATTGAATGGTGGAAGGCCTTGATAGAGTGGATGTGGAGAGGATGTTTCCTGTGGTGGGAAAGTCTAAGACCAGAGGACACAGCCTCAGAATAGAGGGGTGTCCTATTAGAATGGAGAGGAGGAAGAATTTCTTCAGCCAGAAAGTGGAGAATCTGTGGAATCCTTTGCCACAGACAACTCTGGAGGCCAAGTCTTTCTGTATATTTAAGGCACATAGATTCTTGATTGGTCAGGGCACGAAGGGATAAGGGGAGATTGGCAGGAGAGTGGAACGGAAAGAAAAATTGGATCAGCCATGATGAAATGGCGGAGCAGACTTGATGGGCCAAATGGTTTAATTCTGCTCCTATATCTTATTGTCTAATGGTCTCAAGAAGTAGCAAACTGAATTTACCACATTTTAAGGTGGTAGGAAGTGAAGTGGGGTAGGAAGATCTGAGGCCTCCATTGGTCAGAGTCAACCATGGATGTTGTATCCTAGTTGTCAAGAAATGAAGGCCAGGGCAGTAAAATATGGAGAGCAAGCTGTTGTCCACGTAGCAGGTTCCCCTTCTCTGTGCACCTGATGAACCCAAAGGAACGGGAGAGACCAGCATCACCATAGCGGTTGCCAGGTAGTGTTGAAATCAATGCAGGACTGCCTTAGGGACTCCAGCTCCGGATGTTTTCCTCAGGGTTTACTCCCAAAGCTTCTCTATGAGTGGATATAGCTGTAAGACAGCTGAGGTTTAAGATCAGGGTTTTCCTTCACCTAGATGAGCTGCCAACCATGGCTTACAAGCCCTATCTGTCCTAAGCAACTGGTTTTAAGGTGCCAGTAATCACCTCTGCCCTTTGTCCTGTCAGCAGAAACAGCTCCGCCTGGCTTAGTAGCTAAGCCACACGTGGAGGCCAGGAACTGGACTTGGTTGTCAGAGGCTATTTGA
The DNA here is from genome assembly GCF_963921235.1 of Mobula hypostoma. Taxonomy (NCBI): domain Eukaryota; kingdom Metazoa; phylum Chordata; class Chondrichthyes; order Myliobatiformes; family Myliobatidae; genus Mobula; species Mobula hypostoma. The sequence continues at coordinate 181,832,079 of NC_086101.1, read as the reverse complement.
GGTGCACAACATTGGGAGCATTTAATAGGAGGCGAGAGCTTATCCCCAGGACCATCCCTGGGGTATAACAACATTAAGGATCCTGCAGGTAGATACTGAAAATGGATTGTAGAATCATACAGCACAGAAATCGGCTCTTACAACCCATCTGTATCACCTGACTACGATTACTTTCTCTGTGGTAATCCCAATGTTTTAATTAGGCATTGTAAAATTTGTCATGAAATTCCTGAAATATTGACTGTTTATTCCCGTTCATCAATCCTGCATGACCTACAAAACTCCTCCAGCATTTTGCGTATGTTGCTGTGGAATTCCAGCAACTGCTGAAAATTCTTTGTTCATGAAATTCCAAGTTTTTCTTCCAATGTTGTATCCATTTAAAAGAGGGTGCGGAAGAGGTTTACAAGCACACTGGCTGGTTTAGAGGACATGTGCAAAAAGGAGAGGTTGGACAAGTTTGGAGTGGTTTCACTGGAGTGATAGAGGTTGAAGAGCGAGCTGATAGAAGTTTATCAAACTATAAGAAGCATAGACAGAGTGGAGAGCTGGTATTTTTTTGCCCAGGGTTGAAATGTCTAACACCAGAGGGCATGAATTTAGGAAGAGTATCGTGAAAGTTCAAAGGAGATTTGTCGGGCAAATTTTTTACATGATGTCTGTCATGGTAGGTGGTGGAGGCAAATATAATAGAGGCATCAAAGAGGCTTTTAGAATACGAATATGCAAAGAATGGAGGGATATGGAACTTGTACAAGCAGAAAGGACTGGGAGACGTTTGCTTAATTAGCTCAGGACAACTTTGTGGACGAAAAGGCCTGCTCGTGTGCTGGTCTGTTCCATGCCATCACAGAAACTAACCTCCACAACATTGAGGACATCATCTCACTACCTCACTATGCACACTACCTCACTTTTTTTGCTTTCTTTTTGCACTGCATATTTAATTTAGATTTTAAATGCAGTACTGTGCAAAAGTCTTAGATATATATATATATATATATACACCTATGACTTTTGCACAGTACTGTGCTTGTCAACAGGGAGCGCAGACCAAGTTTGTAAATTGGCAGGAGAAAAGGATGTTGGGAATGGCAAGGGTGGATTGCCATGGGAGGGGTGTGGGACAGGTGGCAGAGAAGGAGTGCCAAGGGGTGGAGATTGGCACAGGTGCAGATGCCTCAGCCCTGAGACACCAGGCAAGGTCATCTTATTCCAAACAATAGGTTTGTTGATCATCATAGACTGTCTCTCTGGTGTGTCCCACTCCTTCCCCTCTCCTTTTCCCAACCATGATTCCCCTCTCCCCTATCCCTTCCCACTCTCAGTCCAAGAGAGCGACCCATATCAGAATCAGGATTATCATTACTCACATGTCATGAAATTTGTTTTTTTTTTGCGGCAGTAGTACAGTGCAAACAGTGAAATTACTGCAGTACTGTGCAAAAGTCCTAGGCACCCTATCTATATATATGTGCCTAAGATTTTTGCAGAGTACTGTATATTTCTTATTGTGATTTATAGTTTTTTTATTATTATGTATTGTAATGTACTGCTTCTGCAAAACAACAAATTTCATGACATATGCCAGTGATATTAAACCTGATTCCGATTCTGATGTTCCATGCACTTTAAAACAGATAATCTGATCATTATCACATTGCTGTTTTGGAACTTACTGTGTATCAGTTGCCTGCCATATTTTATTAAGATGTTTTGTTATCATTGCTAAATAAGCTAAAGGTTACATTCTGTGGCTTTCACAGAGGCATGGAAGCATTTACTTTGCTGCTATAATGTTGGGCAGAACAACATCACAAGAGCAACCTCAAACGGTGACCTGCCAACTGTAATTTCCAGGTTATGGCCTGTGTTGTTCATTATGGTTCTGATGGACCCTTATTACTTGTGACATGTGACCTCCCCTCATCTACTACAGGATTGGAGGGCACTGGGATTAGCTGACTGAGATCCATCTGGGGACATGAGGCAACTCAGACTAACACAAGAAGTGATTTTGTTTTGCTCTCTGACAGATGCGAGTTGTAAATCTTGCCACTGAGTGCGGTCCCACGGCCATTTAATTACGAGCTTTGTTAAACCAGTTCCTTCCATGATATTTAACAATGCTTGTGGTGGGGCTCATTTTGTCAGCTCAGTAACTGTGTACTTTACCCTTTTCCTGCGCATAAAGGCATCTAGAAAGTCATTACTAATACAGTGGGCTCCCAGAGTGGGCATGGTGAGGAAGTTTCCTATAGTGGGGTAGTCTAGACCAGAGGGCACTGCCTCAGAATAGAAGGATGTCACCATAGAACGGATATAAGGAGGAATATCTTTATCCAGAGAGTGGTGAATCTGTGGAATTCATTGCTGCGGATGGCTGTGGAGGGCAAGTAATCAGGTATGATTAGAGCAAAGATCAATAAGTTTGTGATTAGAAAGGATGCCAAAAGTAATGGGGAACAGACAAGAGAATGGGGTTGAGAGGGATAATAAATCAGCCATGATGGAATGGTGGAACAAACTCAATAGGCAAAATGGCTTAATTCTGCGCCTCTGTTTTATGGCCTTATGGTCAACATCTAGTTGGTAAAATGTACAGATTTATCTCTAAATATGGTTGAAGACTGAGTTGGCTGTGGCCTTGCAGAGGCATTCTGTAGACTTTAAGACTACAATAGAACATCCAGTAGAAGACAGAACACTACAGCACAGTACAGGCCTTTCAGCCCACAATGTTGTTTCCACTTTTTATTCTATTGCAAGATCAATCTAACCCTTTGCTTCTACATAGCCATCCTAACAGTTCCTTAAATGCCCCTAATGTACCTGCCTCTACCACCACTCCTCACAGGGCATTCCATACATCCACTGTTCTGTGTGTAAAGAACTTCTCTGACATCCACCCCAATGCTTTATTCCAATCACCTTAAAATTATGCCCCCTGATATTAGCCATTTCCTCTCTGAGAAAAAGTCTCTATCTACTCGATCTATGCCTCTTATGATCTCATTCTCCTCTATCAAGTCACCACTCATCCTCCTTCATTCCAAAGAAAAAGGCCCTATCTCTCTTAACCGATCATCTTAAGAAATGCTCTCCAATCCAGGCAGCATCCCAGGTGATCTCCACTGCATTCTCTCTAAAGCTTCTATACCCTTCTTGTAATGAGGCAATCAGAACTGAGCACAACACTCCAGCTGTGGGCAAGAGGTGGTTTAATTAGTTCAGTTAATTAAAGGCTTGGTCAAAGGTGAAGAATTCAGAAGGAGGAGAGATGGCTTGAAATGTCCAAGGAGGCAAATCTCAGAGATCAGAGCCTAAACAGCTGTAGCTATGACCACAAACAGTGGGATGTGCTAGAGGCCAAGAGAACAGAGAGCAGCAACGGAGGCAGAAGCATGCCTGAGAAGTTGGGGGAAGAGGTAGTTGAGAGAAATGCACAGGAGGCCATAACCACAGAACCACAGCACATCTGAGGAGAGCATGCCTCACATCGTTAGCTTCACTCTGATGCCTAAGCAAGAGAAGACTGTGCATCACCAAGATCTCACTTCCACTGAGGTCGAGTGAGGCTTGAACTAGATGTCATGAGTAAAGGGTGAAAGGTGGCATGCTTAAAGGGAACATGAGGAGAACTTCTTCACTCAGAGGGAGGTGACAGTGTGGAACAAGCTGCCAGCAGAAATGGTGAATGCGGGTTCAATTTCATCATTTAAGAGAAATTAGGATAGGCATATGTATGGGAAATATGGAGGGTTATGGTCCAGGTACCGGTCAATGGCTCTAGGTGGATTAATAGTTCAGCATAGAATAGGAGGGCTGAAGGGCCTGTTTCTATGCTATAGTGCTCTATGACTCTATAACTCACACCCTCTCAAGCCCTTAGCCAAGGTGTACATGGCAGTGTAGCTGGCAAGGTTTTTAAGAGCACAAACACAAGAGATTCTGCAGACGCTGGAAATCCAGAGCAACATCATTATTCCATTATTCAAGGAGGGAACCGGGGATAATCCTGGAAACTATAAACCAGTGAGTCTCACGTGAGTGGTAGAGAAGTTATGGGAAAGAATTTTTAGGGATAGGATTTATGAGCATTTGGGCCTAATCAGGGAGAGCCAGCATGGCTTTGTGTGGGGCAAGTTGTGTCTTACTAACTTGAGTGAGTTTATTGAGAAGTTGACGAGGGTGATTGATGAAGGTGGAGCTATGGACGTTATCTACATGGATTTTAGAAGGCATTTGACAAGATCCCTTATGGGAGGCTCAACTCGATGATTAAGATGCATGAGGTCCATGGTGAATTAGCAATCTGGAGTCAGAACTGGCAGACAGGGTAGTGGTTGAAAGGACTTATTTTAGCAGGAGGTCTGGGATTAATGGTGTTCCACAGTATTATGACCTCTGTTGTTTGTGATGTATATAAATGACATGGATGAAAATGTAGATGGGTGGGTTAACTAGTTTGCAGATGATATGAAGATTGGTGGTGTTGTGGATGGTGTAGAAGATTGGTAAAGAATACGGCAGGATATAGGTCAGTTGCATATATGAATGGAGGAATGGCAAATGGAGCTTAACCTGTCCAAATGTGAAGTGTTACACCCGGGTAGGTCAAGGCAAAGAAACAGCACACTGTTAAGGGCAAGATCCTTAAAAGTGTTGGTGAGCAGAGGGATCTTGGAGTTCAAGTTCATAGCTTCCTGTGGGAGGCCACACAGGTTGATAGGAAGGTTGAGAAGGCTTGCTTGCCTTTATTAGTTGAGACATTGAGTTCAAAAGTCAGTAAGTTATGTTGCAACTTCACAAAACTCTAGTGAGGCCACATCCCACTAACATCTTAACTACATTCTACAGAGGCGTGGTTGAGAGTGTGCTGACCTTTTGCATCACAACCTGGTACTCCAGCTGCAGTGCTGTCGACAAAAAAGCCTTGCAGAGGATGGTCAGGGGAGCAGAGAAGGTTATTGGGGTCTCCCTACCTTCTGTCCAAGACCTCTTTCAGAGTCGATGCCTCCAGAAGACACGGTACATCATTAAAGACCCCTCACACCCTCTCCATGAACTACTTGTTCTTCTGCCATCAGGCAAACGTTACAGGAGCATCAAAACTAAAACCACAAGGCTACTAAACAGCTTCCTCCCACAGGCAGTCAGACTGCTAAATAGCTGCTCTACCTGACTCTGCTTTGGACACTTTTAACTTGCACTGGACACTTATAGCTTGATTTTAACTGACGTGGCTGTTGTGTTTTACTTTTTATTGTTATGTTTATTATTTAGTGCTGCGTTTGTTATGCCATGATTGCACTGCTCCTGGGAAACGCTGTCTCATTCTGCCCTGCAGAGCTAATGTACGGTTAGAATGACAATAAAGTTTTTTGAATCTTTGAATCTTTGAATCTGGAGTATAGTAAACAGTTCTGCTCACTCCATTACACGAAGGGTATCAAGGCTCTGGCGAGGATGCTAAAGAAGTTTACCAGGATGTCGCCTGGATTGGGAGGCATGTGCTGTAATGAGAGGTTGGAAAACTTTGCTTGTTTTCTCTGGAGTGGCGAAGGCTGATGGGAGATCTGATAGAGGTTTATAAGATTATGAGAGGCATAGATAGAGTAGACAGACAGTATTGTTTTCCAAGAGGCTAAAATGTCTAATACCAGAGGGCATGCAGTTCTGATGAAGGATCTCAACTCGAAATGTCAACTGTTTATTTACTTCCATAGATCTGCCTGACCTGCTGAGTTCCTCAGTGTTGTGTGTGGTGCTCAAGATTTTTAAGATTGTTGAAGTTTATATAACCATTATCCTGTTTTATTTCCCCATCAACATCATACCCTGGAGGATCCCCAGCATGGAAAGTGTACTTGGTTATCTTGGCTATGCTCCAACACCACCCTGGCATCTTTCCCGATAGAAGGTCTTCAACTGCCCTATAAGACGTGGCTGCTGTCCAGGTCGGTGCCCAGTCATCTGGACTGTGATAGTTATTGGACTTGGAACAGAACAACATAAAAGTAGACCCTTCGGCCCACAAGTCTGTGATAACCCATGACAGTAGTTCTCTATAAACAGGCCAACAGGCCTCAGACTATAGGAGTTACCCCCCAGGATATCATAGGGATCCCAGCAGGAAGACATTCCCTCATATCGTGCACACCAGCCGAGCTATTTATATTATTTTCACTTCCCTGCTCTCGGTCTGTCGTCTTGGACAGTAAAAGATGGAACAGTACAGCACAGGAACAGGCCCTTCATCCCACAGCGTCTGTGCCAAACATGATGCCAATTGAAACTGCACATTGGCCGGCACACAATTCGTCTCCCTCCATTCCCTGTCTGCTTATGTACCTGTGTAAATGCTTCTTAAACCCCTTCATCACAACAGGCAGCTTTTGACTGACACTTGGGTTATTCATCACCATGATTTTCAAATCCTTGCTATGATACCTCGGCAGGATTCTGCTCCTATGTCTTATGCTTGTATTAAAGAAGAGGTTGATAGGTTCTTGGTTAGTCAGGATGTCAAAGATTATGGAGAGAAGGCAGGATAGCGGGGTTGAGAAGGATAACGAATCAGCCATGATAGAATGGCGGAGTGGACTCCATGGGCCAAATGGCCTAATTCTGCTCCAATATCTTGTGTTATAGTCTTATGATCTTATTTACGTTCAATCTCTTGAATCCTTTACCACCTCTACTTGTTTTAAATCTGTAGCCTGAAGTTTCACCTTGCATTTACCATTTATGATGTAAAATGGACAAACCAGCATAAAAATAGCATGGAAACATATAAACATAAGAAACCTACAGCACAATACAGGCCCTTCAGCCCACAAAGCTGTGCCGAACATGTTCCTGCCTTAGAAATTACTAGGCTTACCCATAACCCTCTATTTTTCTAAACTCCATGTACCTATCCAAAAGTCTCTTAAAAGACCCTATTGTATCCACCTCCACCACAGTTGCCGGCAGCCCATTCCACACACTCAGCACTCTCTGCGTAAAAAACTTACTCCTGACATCTCCTCTGTACCTACTTCCCAGCACCTTAAACCTGTGTCCTCTTGTGGCAGCCATTTCAGCCCTGGGCAAAAGCCTCTGACTATCCACACGATCAATGCCTCTCATCATCTTATACACCTCTATCAGGTCACCTCTCATCCTCCGTCGCTCCAAGGAGAAAAGTCCGAGTTCACTCAACCTGCTTTCATAAGGCATGCTCCCCAATCCAGATGACATCCTTGTAAATCTCCTCTGCACCCTAATCCAGGCAATATTTTCAAATGCAAATTATGTTAATTAGCACTGGTTGAAACATATTGAGTAATGGCTTTGGCAAATAAAGATAGACCATGTTCCCAGCCTGAATGAATGCCCTATGTAAATTTCCTCCAATTCCTTGTTTCCAGGTGTTAATAGAGACTCCAAGTATTAACCTTATTTTAGTGCAAGTGTCTAATGAGGCACTTACTAATAAAAGTCATCGATACAATATATTAATCAAGTGAAAACTGTTTACTACACTCCAATATGACTAAGAATTTGTTCAGCACATTTTATAACAATAACTTCTGTTACTTTAATTCAAGCTGCTAATACGTGATGGGACTGATGTGATTTTAAATGCATGTTTTTGGAGAGAAGAGAATTTGCCTCCCATTCCATGTTTCCATTTTTGTATAGATTGAGGAAAATTTGTTAAGAACTAAAATGACATAACATTACAAAATGACAGGTATACAAAATGATGAGGGGTATAGGCAGAGTAAAGGCAAGCACGTATTTTCCACTGAGGTTGGGTGGGACGACAACAATAGGTCATGGGTTAAGGGTGAAAGGCAAAAAGTTTAAAGGGAACATGAGGGGTCGTGAGAATGTGGAACAAGTTGCCAGCGCAAGTGGAGCATGCGATTTTGATTTTGAGATTTAAGAGGCGTCTGCTTAGGTAGGGATATAGAGGCCTATTGTCCAAGTGCAGGTTGATGAGAGTGGGCAGTTTAAATATTGGCATGGACTAGATGGGCCAAAGGGCCTATTGCTATGCTGTACTTTTCTATGACTCTCTGACACTGCTATTTTAGGGCTCCTCCAGTGTGTTGCTCCAGGTTCTGGTATCAACAGTCTCCTGTATCTCCACTGCACTGGTTAGTGACGTGCCACTTTACTAGGTACACCTGTACACCTGCTCAGTAACACAAGTATCTAATCTGCCAATCATGTAGCAGCAGCCGAATGCAGACATTGTCAAGAGGCTCTGTTGTTGTTCAGACCAAACATCGGAATGGGGAAGAAATGTGATCTGAGTGGCTTTTACCTTGGAATGATTGTTGATTCCAGACAAAGTGGTTTGAGTATCTCAGAAACTGTTGATCTCCTGTGATTTTCATGCACAGTAGACTCTAGAGTTTACAGGGAATGGTGTAAAAAACAAAAAAAATCAGTGAGTGACAGTTCTGTAGGTGAAAGCACCTTGTTAACGAGAGAGGTCAGAGGAGAATGGCCAAATGGGTTCAGGCTTCCAGGAAGGTGACAGTAACTCAAATACCAACACGTTACAACAGTGGTGTGCAGAAGAGCATCTCTGAATGCACAGCACATCGAAACTTGAAGTGAATATGTTACAGCAGCAGAACACCACAAACATACACTCGGTGGCCACTTGGTCAGGTACCTAATAAAGTGGCCACTGCGTGTATATTGCATCTAGAGATGAGTAAGTGAATAGAAACATGGGAGGGAACACTAGAGGAGATTTGAATTAATGGCTGTGGTATCGTTTTAACAGCCAGGGTTATGAATAATTGCTTTGGAGACTTAATCTTGAACCTCATCAAGTAGCTGATTAACTCCAAGTGATTCAATAAAAACTAAACTTTAGTAACGTCAACTGGAAGACAAAAGGATTGTTGCAAATCTATCTGGTACACTAATGCCTTTCATGAAAAGAAACATGTCTGGCCTGTGTGACTTCAGACCTACAATGCACTAGAAATTTATTTACATCAGTTTGGGGGCAGTTGGCCATGGACGTTAAGGGAAAAAAAATGTCCTTACCTACATTCCAATAAACTCTTGGAGCTCTTGTTGCATCCAATTAGATATCTCCATCCCTATGAATCTTTACATGGGAATATTAGAACCGTATTTGTTGATTCTTAGCGTCTATTTCCTCTAATCTTCAACAAGTATTATGCACCAGGCTGGCTCCACTCAAGAACTTGTGCCCAGAAATTGCATGAGTTCAGTAGATATTAAGTTTCTGCAGAAGTTCTTTTGAGTAATCATAAAACTAATTACTCATAAACCTATAATTTTTCTTTGAACTTTAGATATTTTCCTATAGAAACCCATCAGATATTTGCTTCTAAGTACTGAGGCCAAAGAGTCAGTAGAGACATAGACCATAGAAACAGGCTCTTCATCCCAAATGGTGCATGCCGAACAAGATACCTATCCAAACTGGTCCTATTTGCCTGTGTTTGGCCCAGATGCTTTTAAACCTTGTCTCTCCAGGTACCTGTCCAACTGATTTTAAATGTTGTTATTGTACTCACCTCAACTGCTTCCTCCAGCAGCTCATTCCACATTCATACCAGCCTCTGTGTAAAATGTTGCCCCTCAATTTCCTACTATCAGGGGTTCCCAACCTGGTTCCACTGACCCTTCGGTTAATGCTAAGGCTCCATAGCATAAAAAAGGTTGGGAACCCCTGTACTAAGTCATTCCCCTTTTACCTTAAAACAGTGCCCACTAGTTCTTGATACCTCAACCCTGAGTGCTTCACTCTATCTATGATTTCATACAATTCTATAAACTCATCTCTCCATCTCCTACTCTCCAGGGGAAAAAAGTCTCAGCCCGACAGACTTCAACCTATAATATAGTCCCTCAAGTTCAGGTAATATGTTCAAGTAGATGAGTTGTGTTTGGGAAGCCTTACCAAATGCCATCTTTCATGGGTGATAGAATATTATTTCCTCGACTACTGCTTTGGAGCTAAGTGCCTGAATTCAGATCAAAGCTTCCAATGTCACTGGAGATACCTGTTAATGAACTAAGAGGTGTGGTTTATTGGCGGGTTTAGGCGGTCTGTTAATGGTTCTATAATAACCTCATTGACCAAGTTAAGGATGTTGATGCAAGTGACAGAGATTGAACTGATTTGTTCAGGGTATCCTTGACTTCCTGTAAAGAATGTGAGCAGTTTTTGTCACGGCTTTCATAATTTCTGTTTTCACTTGTTGCACTTTAAGTCTGTTTTCTTAGTAAATTGATGTTGTTAGCTGTATAAGCAATAAATTATTACCTTCTAGCTTGACCTTCTTCCCCTCCCCTCATCTTTTTATTCTGGCATCTTCTCCCTTCCTTTCCAGTCCTGAAGAAGGATCTCGGCCCAAAATGTCATCTATTTATTCATTTCCAAAGATGCTGACTGACCTGCTGAGTTCCTCCAGCATCTTGTGTGTATTGCTTTGGATTTCCAGCATCTGCAGAATTTCGCATTTATAAATTATTTCTATACAGCCCACTTGACATCCAGCTTGTCAGTTGACGCAGAGTTGTCAATAGGCAGCCTGTTTTTATAAAGGTTTTATATGGGAGGTGGTCATTCCTAATTATCCAGGAGAGGGTAATAAAGACTTCCTGAAATGCTGCAGTCCTTCTCTTTCGAGATATTGCATAGTGGTGACAAGCCCTTCTGGCCCAACAGGCCTGTGCTGCCCAATTACACTCATGTGACCAATTAACCTATCAACCTATTCATCTTTGGAATGTGGGAGGAAACTGGAGCACCCAGAGGAAACCCACACAGTCATGGGGAAAATGCACAGACTGTTAGGCTGTATTCTGCAGTTAGGTTATATAGCAAAATATTAATTTCAGTAACTAACTTCAGCCACCAATCTTTGGACCTGATCTTGGATTATAGATTAAATTTGAAATGCAGCCCTGGACAATAGTTTCCTGGAGTTGTGGAGGCCACTTAATTGAAAACTGGACAATGCTGATTAACATTCATTTTGGGTGTCTGGAGTGTGGATACGAAGAAGAAGAATATGTAATTCAAAGGAAGCATTGTAGATACAATGTAACTATAGAATTCTCCTTTGATCTTTAGCATATAAAATGTCATGTAATATCGGGTCAAAGGGGCCTCTTCCTCTGAAAAGGTCTCAGCCTGGTGCTCGTTTTGTTGAATAAAGCATTTCTATGTCCACAAGCTTCAGTGTCTCACTGGTGACTTTGTTCATGTTACAACACAAAATCTTTACGGACTGCAGCAGAACGGAACCTAGGTGGCTGGTGTTGTAACAGTGTTATACTATTATTACCTTCTGAGTGGCCACTCTGAATTGATATCGTATTTGTTAAATAGGGGGCATGCACAATCCTGATTTGATGGAGACAGACGTGAGAAGCACGGAGGAACATCTGGAGAAACTTCTGAAATACCTGCTTCGCTGCGGCTGCTACTGTGCAATCAAGAATCTCCGGAGGGGAAGGCCCCAAATCCTCGGCTTTGCCTATTGCCTGTTGCCGGGGCTGGGGTCGAAGCGCTCGGCAGAGATGGTGCTCGGTGCTCGGTGTCGGAGGGCTGGTCGGAGGCTCAAAGTTTTCGGACGGACTCAGAGTCGGACTGTTGTCGGGTGCTTCCAGGATGCTGCATCGGCAAGTTTGCGGCGCTGGAAGCTCATGGCAGGAAGAGTTTCTCCCTTCAACCATCTGTGTGAGATGATGGGACTTTCGAGAGACTTTGAGACTTTTTTTTACTGTGCCCATGATCTGTTCTTCATCAAATTACGGTATTGCTTCGCACTGTTGTAACTATATGTTATCATTCCTGTTGTTTGCGTTATAATTATGTGGTTTTTTCCAGTTTTTTTAGTCTTGGTTTGTCTTGTGTTTCCATGATATCATTCTGGAGGAACATTGTATCATTTCTTAATGCATGCATTACTAAATGACAATAAAAGAGGACTGCGTGTCCTCATAATCTAATCTAATCTAACTACTACACGACCCTCTGCTGTTGACATTTCTGTAATGGAAATGGTGATACGTGTTGAATATGGAGATTTGGGATTTGGACAGGGAAATAAAGAAGCAACAGTGAGTATCACCAGATGGCATGGTATGTGGAGTGGAATGTAGGATGATGGTGTTCCCATACACCTGATGAATGTCCAGCTGTTATTCCTGTGTGTTTTTATAGATTTTATTAACAAAAGCTATTAATGCCCATGAGGGAAAAGGAGAAGGTGAAGTTAGATCACAGATCCACTATGATACTAAACTGCAGATCGAGTTTCAGAATGTTTATCTTCCTTGGCTATGGACCATTAATCTCTTTCACTGTCAATGTCTTTGTGCCTTCATAATATTCCCAACTTCTGCACCACCCGCTCGTAAAACGTTCAGACTCTGCGAAGCAAGAGAAACTTGATTTTCCACCCGCAATAGGCCTACTGCCTGGTGGCCATAACACTGAACAACAATTCCAAGTGGGAAAGTTACTAACTGTTTGCAGCTTGGCTTCAGAATCATTAGTCCTAATCTCACCACAGAAATTAAAATGTGTATTTGGTAGTGTTTTTTAATGCAATTTGCCTTTGGTGTTGTTTTCAGTGAGGCACACTTTCAAAACAGTACTTATAATGCGTAGCCCTCCACCTAATATATATGTCAGGTACTACAGCAGAAGCATGCTGCACTGGGGAGGGGCAGTTATAAATTTTACTGACATCCGCCACAGGCTATACAAAAGCAAGCGCATTCTTTTGAAACTGGTGAATCTCTGGTGCAATTCAGTGAAAGGTACAGCTTAATCAAGGTAGATTATTACAATCCCCTACTACAGCTGGAGAAATGCTGCCTTTGTAGTTTAAACCATGACTTGGATTTTATGCGTTATACTTTAAAACATGTCACTTGATATAATTGCAAATGTTCTCATCAGGAATCTACTCAGTTTTCAGTTCTGACATTGTGGACCATTTAAAGGCTGCAAGCTGTTAAAGATTCAATTGAGATTTTTTTCATTTAACAATTTGGTATGCAGTGCATAGCATTTTAGAGAGACATGGCATAGAAACAGGGTCTTCGAGCCACTGAGTTTGAGCTGACGATTAACCACCGGTTTACACGAAGCTATATTAATTCCATTTTGTATCCTTTACTCAGTCTCCTCTTCTCCCACAAGATTTTATCACTTGTGTACACACCGGAGGCAATTTAAAGTGATTAACCAACCTAGAAGCACACACATCATTGGGATGTGGAGCATCTGGACGAAACATGGCCATTAATAGGAAGAACATGCAAACTCCACATAGACAGTGCCTGTAGGCAGGATTGAACCTAAATCTATGGCACTGTGAGGCAGCAACTTCGCTAGGTGAGCCACTTTTCTATAAATGTGTAGTGGAGAGTGCATCACAGCCAGGTTTGGAAACACCAATGCCCTTGAATGGAAAATTCTACAAACAGTAGTGGATGTGGCCCAGTCCATCACGGGTAAAGCCCTCCCCACCGTTGAGCACATCTACATAAAACGTTGTTGCAGAAACCCAGCATTCATCATCAGGGAACCGTATCACCCAGGACACGCTCTCTTCTCACTGCTGCCATCAGGAAGAAGGTACAGGAGCCTCAGGACTCACACCACCAGGCTTAGGAACAGTTATTACATCGCAACCATCAGGCTCTTGAACCAAAGGGGAGAACTTCACTCAACTTCACTTGCCCCATCACTGCAATGTTCCCTCAGCCAATGGGCTCACTTTCAAGGACTCTTCAGCTCACGTTCTTGATATTTATTAATTAATTTTTTTTTCTTTTTATATTTGCACGGTTTGTTGCCTTTTGCACGCCTGGCTGAACAACCAAGTTGGTACTGTTATATGCCTCAAGGAGATCTGTGATTTTTTTTGTGAGAATGATGTAATGGTCTTTTGGAGGTCACCTGATGTAATTTTCCCGCCGATGTGAGGTCACGTGATGACAGGTGCACCACGGGTATATAAGGGTAGACCCCAGATGACGCAGTTATTTTTTAGTTTTTAGATTTCCAGGTAGAACGTGCTGTGTCTCTGTTTCCGTTGCGTGTTTGTTTTTGTGACGCAGTTTCACTTTTGAAATGTTTGTGCGTTCTGTTGCAAGGTACAATATTTCTGGACTGGAAATGTTTGCTAGCTGTGCTGATGTACCTTATTCCAGCAGCAGTAGAAGGGAGAGTGAAGACTTTATCGAAATACAGAACCCGAAGGATTGAGAAGGGTCAGTATCGTTCGACAGTTTAACAAAGGATCAACCTTATTGAGTCTTCGTTGAAGGAGTAGTGACCTGCATCGAAGATAACTCTTACCAAAAGAGAAAAGAGTTCATGCAAAGGTTTGCTCTCTCTCAAAGAAATTCAGGTCAGTTGTTTTAAACTGTTTATTTTCGGCATCGTGAATCCTGTGGACAGAACCAGCAGGAAAGTCGCATCTATGAAGAAATCCTTCTCCAGAGAAGTCTCTCCCAATTGAACGTGTAAATTTGTTGGACTTTCGAATTTACCATTTTAAGAACTATATCTGACTTTACCGCCTTAAAAACTGTTTTCGCATTTAACGCTTTAAGAACCAGTGCCGAGTGACGATTTGTTGAACGGCTGCATAATGGTGAACTTCGGGTTAAGATTTTCGTTTGTTTTTTTTATCATTTATCCGTGTTTAATAAATGTTTGGTTGTCTTTATATAACCTGTCTCGATTGATATTCATTGTGCCAATTACATAACAGTACAGTCGTTCATTGATGCTATTATAGTTATTATTCTATTATGGATTTATTGAGTATGCCCACAGGAAAATGAATCTCAGGGTTGCATACAGTGATATACAGTACATGTACTTTGAAAATAAATTTACTGTGAACTTTGTGTCGCCCAACCCGAGGCATAGTTTCTGCTCTTCTAAGTATAAGGGGCCTTGAATCCAAAAACCTTGTGCCAAGGGGGAACATCTTTCTTGGTCAAGTGTCACCAATGGCTCCTTTCAGAGTGCAGTAAAATGGCACCAATTATAAACCATTTCACAGAGAGAGATCTTGCCTACTTGACCATGCATCAGAATCCTTCATCCGTTCCTTTGCATGGAACAGAATAGCAATGAGAAAGAAAGTATAGATTGTAAATGTACAATATTTTATTCAAGAATATAAAGAATTATAAGAGTAGGAGGAGCGGGTCAATTCCTCCCTCATGTCTGATTTGCCATTCAATAATGTCCTATTCTAATTTCGTAACCTTTCAATACTTCTAACATCCAACAATCTATCAAACTGGGTAAACATTTCAAGATTTATTACCCTCTGGATGGAGAAATTTCTTCTCCTTGTAGCCCTAATTGGCTAACCACCTATTTTAAGATTATGACCTTTGTTCTAGACACTCCACCCAGGGGAGGTATTTCGCCTACCTTGCCAAAACCTCTGCATGAAATTTGAAAAGTTAAAAAAAAAAATTTCAACGACTGTAAGTCTGAAATATAAATGGTGAATGCCATGCAGAACCAGGCCAGGCTGAGCTAGGACTTTGCTCTTTGGAGAAAAAGAGAATGAGAGGTGACTTGATAGAGGTGTACAAGATCATAAAAGGCATAGATCGAGAAGACAGAGACTTTTTCCCATGGCAGAAATGGCTAACACAAGAGGGCATAATTGCTATGTAATTGGAGGAAGGTACGGGGGGGGGGATGTCAGAGTAAGCTCTTTACAAAGAGAGCAGTGGGTGCATGGGATATCCTGCCTGAGATGGTGGTAGGGGCAGATACATTTGGGGCCTTTAAGAGACTGTTAGATAGGCAGAAAAATGAAGGGCTATGTAGGAGGAAAGGGTAGATTAAACGATCAATGCAGCAGTGAGGGCCATGTGGCTCGAAGACCGTTTCTATGCTGCATAGAAACAGTGCTACAAGCTTCATACCATTGTTTGAATAAACTGTCAAATGAAAAATACCTCAATGACATATTGAACAACTTACAACGCCTAAATGGCCCACAGTGCCGGAACTGAAAACCAAGATGAGAACATTTGCAATTACGTCGAGTGGCATGCACAATACATAGTGTTGTATTGTTCTATGTTCGATGCTCCTTAAGACTCATCACGTCAGCCAGCAGCCGCGTCAAGCAAACAAGTTCTGAAATTATCGGTCAGAATTTTTAGCAGTAGTTGGAGAAAATAAAGTTTAGTTTTATGTTGCTGTGAAGATGGGGGAGGGAATAGAGGGGATAAGGGAATGCCTCTGATAGTTTGAAGCCAGAATTGCCATCAGAATAAGCTGTGGATGAAATCGCATGGTTGGCAGGTTAATGAGTTAAATTAGAGAGAGAGAGACTCTGCACGACCAAAAAACTGATAATATGGACTTTTGATTATTTTTTCTAGACACATAGTGGTCAAATCAAATGAAAGTAAATTCACTATTAGACATACTAGTGTAGAAGGCTTTTGGCATGTCAGCCTTCATCAGTCAGGTCAATGAGTGTAAAAGTTGAGAGGTTATGCTGCCATAGCAGAAAGAGTTTTGGTTGCCCTACTATAAGGAGATGTCGTTAAACTGGAAAGAATGCAGAAGTTATTAATGAAGATATTGCAGGACTCAAGGGACTGAGTTATAGGGAGAGGTTGGGCAGGCTGGGGCTTTATTCCGAGACAGAGGGTGATCTTAGCAAGGTGTTTAAAGTCATGAGGGACATACTGTAGATATAGTGAATGCAGACAGTCTTGTTCAAAAGAGAAGGGAATTGGAAAACAAGAGGGCACAGGTTTAGCATGAGATGGGGAAATTTTAAAAGGGACCTGACGGGCACCTTCGTCACACAAAGGGTAGTCCATACACAGAATGAGCCACCAGAGAGGTTGATTGAGGTTGGCAACAATAACAACAATTAAAAGATACATGGATAGAACATAAGACCATAACACCTAGGAACAGAATTAGGCCATTCGCCCCATCGAGTCTGATCTGCCATTCAATCATGTCTGATTTGCTATTCCTTTCAGCCCCATTCTGCTGCCTTTGCCATGTAACCATTGAAGCCCTAAATAATCAGAAACCCATCAACTTCCGTTTTAAAATAGAAAAGGTTTAGATGGATATGGGCAAATGGGACGAGTTTCAACAGGCATCTTGGTTGGCATTGACCAGATGGACCAAAAGGCTGTTTCCATGCTGTGTGACTCTTTGGCTCTATGACACTTAGCAAGTACATTTGGTAATGCAATCTCTAAGTCAGGGGTCAAGTGTTAAAAAATGTCACTAATCCAAATAGTTTCCTTTAGTAGGCATGAACATGATGTGCTGAATGGACTCCATCATTATCTGGCTTGTTGTGATTTGATAGCAATACTTTTAAGTGTCTTAGAACATTTCACTTTCTAAAATATGCTTTATAAACACAAGTCAGCGATGTTTCACAGGCAGATACACTCAGTGGCCACATTATTAGGTAGGTCTGTATACTTACTCATTAATGCAAATATCTAATCA
This sequence comes from Mobula hypostoma, assembly GCF_963921235.1. NCBI lineage: Eukaryota > Metazoa > Chordata > Chondrichthyes > Myliobatiformes > Myliobatidae > Mobula > Mobula hypostoma. The sequence continues at coordinate 181,814,537 of NC_086101.1, read as the reverse complement.
GCCAAACATGTGACAGCAACTCAATGCATAAAAGCATGCGGACATGGTCAAGAGGTTCAGTTGTTGTTCAGACCAGATATCAGAACAGGGAAGAAATTTGATCGAGGTGACTTTGATCATGGGTTGTTTGTTGGTGCCAGATGGGGTGATTGGAGTATCTTAGAGACTGCAGATCTCCTGGAATTTTCATGCACCAATGGCCTCTGGAGTTTACAGAGAATGATGCAAAAACTAATTTAAAAAATCCAGTGAGTGGTAAATCTGAGGGCAAAAACACTTTGCTCATGAGAGAGATCAGAGGAGAATGGCCAGTTTGGTTCAAGCTGACAGGAAGGTGACAGTAACTCAAATAATCAGGACTTACAACAGTGGTGTGCTGAGAAGCACCTCTGAATGCACAACACATTGAATGTTGAAGTGGGTGGTCTAAAGCAGCAGAAGCCCACGAATATACACTCAGTGATTAATTTATTAGACACAGGAGGTATCTAATAAAGTGGCCATTGAGTGTATTAGGTCATTAATAAGCACAAGTCGGTGAAGTTTTTCGGGCAGATATGTCCTGGATTCAGGCAGGTAGAATAAGTCAAATTGATTCTACCAATTTATAACCTGGAAACTCAGAGGGCTCACACCGCAGCAGGGATGTTTTCCTTTTAAACTTCCAGTAATTCTTCATCTTAGGAAATCTTTGAAAAAGTTAGGTCAGATTCAAAAGTTATCAAGGAGGAAAGGATGAAGATAAGAGTGGGACTGGTGACGTCCATCAAATGACAAATGACTATTTTTAGGCCCTATACGTACACAACTATCAAAAGAAAAATATAGCTGCAATAATAGATAAGGCTTTGAATCAAGTACTGATGCTCAAAGGCTCGGCTGTAATCCCATGTCTGCTGCCTCTTGCAGGAGGCAGAACCTTAAAGGTGAAGAAAGGAATTAAATCTTGATTGATTGTACTTTGGTCAAATTTAATTAGTTTAAAATTCAGGACACAGTACGAAAGAGAACTGCTTACTGATGAGCAAATAAGATGGGCAGAGAAATTACAGATTACATTTTCTAGAAGCTGTATTATTGAAGGAGCAATACGGTTAGTAAATACACAATCTATGGTAGGACCCTACAAGGCTGGAAGCTTGGAGCTTATATGGGGGTGGAGAACTGCCCGTGGGTGTAAGTAGGTGGAAGGAAGGAAAGGGGCTTGTTATGTTGCTTTTTTGTTTGTTGTGTTCTGTTTTGTTACGTTCTAAGTTGTTCTGCTGAGTATTGTGGGCATGCTGTGTTGGAGCTGGAATGTGTGGAGACACTTGCAGGCTGACCCCAGCACAGCCTTAAGTTATAACACACACAAAATGCTGGAGGAACTCAGCAGGTCTGGAACCATCTGTGGAGAGGAATAGACAGTTGACGTTTCAGGCCAAGACCCTTCATCACAATGTTAAGCTCCTTACATTGTGATGGTTGTAGGGCCAACAGTGCATTTCGCAGCACATTTTGATGTGCATGTGATAAATAAATCTATAGATAGGGTAAATGCAAGTAGGGTTTTTTTTCACTGAGGTTGGGGGAGGATGAAAACGAGATGTCATGGGCTAAGGATGAAAGGTGCAAAGGTTGAGGGGAATATGAGGGGAAATTTCTTTACTCAGAGGGTTATGAGGGTGTGGAATGAGCTGCCAATGTAAGTGGTGCATATGAACTTGATTTCACATTTTAAAAAAAGTTTGGATAGGCACATGGATAGTTGGGGTTGGAGGGCTATGGTCCTGATGCAGGCCAATGGAAGTAAGCAGTTTAAATGGTTTGGCATGGGATAGATGGGCTGAAGGGCCTGTTTCTGTGCTGTAATTTTCTAGGACTCTATGAAATCTGAACTCTAAATCTAGGAAGTAGTGACGAGCAGAGGGACTTTGATGGATGGATATGTCTGGGAATCCCTGAAAGAAACAGCAGCAGGTAGATAAGTTGGTTAGCAAAACACGTGGGATATTTGCATTCATTGGCAAACAGGCAGGGTAGACAAAGAAGAGTCAGTGGATGTTGATTACTTGGATTTTCAGAAAGCCTTTGACAAGGCTGCTTAATAACTTGGGAGCCCATGTTATTACAGGAAAGATACTAGCTTAGATAGAAGATTGACTGGCTGATGGGTGGCAAAGTGTTGGAATAAAGGTGACCTATCCTGGTTGGTTGCTGGATGACTAGTGGTGCACTGCAGGGGTTAGTGTTGGGACCCCTTCTTTACACATCACTTGTCAACAATTTGGATGACAGGCTTTGAGGCCAAGTTTGCAGGCCTGCCGAGTTCCTCCAGCATTTTATTTGTAGACACATACAAAAATAGGTGGAAAGGCTCGTAGTGTTGAGGAAGCAGGGAGTCCAGAATGACATCGGTAGATTGGGAGAATGGTTAATGAAGTGGCAGGTGGAATATAGTGTAGGGAAGGAGGAACATGACCATGCACTTTGGTAGAAGGGATAAAGGCATAGACTATTTTCAATAATCACAGCTACAAAGGGACTTGTCAGCCCTTGTGCAGGATTCCCTAAAGGTTAACTTGCAGGTTGCAGGTAAGGAAGGCAAATGCAATATTAGCATTAATTTCAAGAGGACTAGAATATAAAAGGAAGGATGTAATACTGAGGCTTTGTAAGGCATTGTTCAGACTGCTGTTGGAGTATTGTGAGTGGTTTTGGGCCCCTAATCTTGGAAAAGATGTGCTGGCATTGGAGAGAGTCCAGAGGAGGTTCACAAGAGTGATTATGGGAGTGATAAAGTTAATGTATGAGGAGCTTTTGATGGCTCTGGGTCTGTACTTGCTGGAACTCAGAATGAGGAGGGATCTCACTGAAACCTATCGAATATTGAAAGGCCTAATTAGAGCAGATGTGGAGAGGATGTTTCCTATTGTGGGGGATTCTAGGGCCAGAGGGCACGGCCTGACAACAGAGGAACATACAAAGGTAAGGAGGAATTTCTTTAGCCAGAGGGTGATGAATCTGTGGAGTTCATTGTCACAGATGGCTGTGGAGATCGAGTCATTGAGTATATTTAAAATGGAGGTTGATAGCTTCTTGATCAGTCATGGCGTCAAAGGTTATAGAGAAAAGGCAGGAGAATGGGATTGAGAAGGATAATAAATCATCCATGATAAAATGTCCAAGTGGCCTAATTCTGCTCCTATGTCTTACGGTCTTATTGGCTGGGTCATAAAATATAAGAACAAGGAGGTTATGGTTATAAAATATGAGCTCAGTAAGTCAGGCAGCATCAGGGAAATGGACAGTCAATGTTTTGGGTCAAGACCCTTCATCTGGATTGAAAGAGTAGAGGGAAGATAATCATTAAGAAGAGGTGAGGGAGAGGGCTGGGGCAACAGCTGGCAAGCGGTTCGTTGATCAGGTGAGGAGCAGTTTAAAAAATGAACTCAGGTAGGGGAAGGAAGGGTGGAGATAGCAACTGAGGCTGGGGAGGTGATAGTTAGAAGCAACAAGGTGCTGCAGGTTATGGTGGATAGAACAAAGGTGCTTGGTAGCCTCTTGTGCCTCCTGGTCATTGTAACATTAGTTTGGTCACAAATGGAGTATTGGGTGAAACCCCTAATTGTCGTACCATTGGACAGAAGTGGTTATGCTGGAGAAGGGGCAGAGGAGCTTCATTAGGATGTTACATTGGGGATGGGGAAAAAACCAGGGAGGCCGGGTTTATTTTCCTTGGAGTTAGGTAGAGGGCACAGTAGTGTAGAGGGTGCCGCAGTAGCTAGTGGTTTGTGCAAATGCTTAACAGCATCAGGGATCACCAACTGGGGCTGAATTCCTGCCACTGTCTGTAAGGACGTTGTGCATGCCCTCAGGACCGCATAGGTTTCCTCCAAGTACTCCAGTTTCCTCTCATAGTCCAAAGACTCGTGGGTTAGATTTAGGGTTAATAAGATGTGGGTATGCTATGTCACCGCCAGAACCATGGCAACACGTGTGGACTGCCCCCAGCACATCCTCAGATTGTGCTGGCTGTTGACACAAACGAAGCATTTCACTGTATGGTTTGATGTTCCGATGTCCATGTGATAAACACAGCTAATCTTAATGAGGTGCATTGAATTGTAGCTAGTAACAGACTTCTCCCTAAGCAGAGGTGCATAAAACTAAAGGGCCTAAGTTTAGCATAAAACATAAGAGATTTAAAGGCAATTTTCATGAAGAGAGGGTTAGAAATCTGAAATGTACTGCCAGAGGGTTTGGTGGAGGCAGGTACTCTCATAGTTTTATAGATGAGCACTTGAAGTGGCATTGAAGGAATTGGAAACACAAGAGGTTCTGTAGATGCTGGAAATCCAGAGTAATACAAACAAAATGCTGGAGGAACTCAGCAGGTCAGGCAGTATCGATGGAAATGAACAAACAGTTCACATTTCAGGCCGAGCCCCTCCTTCAGGACCGGAAAGGAAGGAGGAAGAAGCCAGAATAAGAAAGTAGGGGAGGGGAAGGAGTACAAACCAGAAGGTTATAGATGAAGACAGGTGGGTAGGGGAGGGGGAATGAAGTAAGAAGGAGATAGGCGGAAAAGGGAAAGGGCTGGAGAAGAAGGAACCTAACGGGAAAAGAAAGTGGGCCATGTGAGAAAGTCAAGGAGGGACACTGGAGGGAGGTGATAGACAGGTAATGAGACGAGGTAAGAGGCCAGAGTGGGGAATTGAAGAATAGTGAAGGGGACTGGGAAAAATTACAGGATGTTGGAAAAATCGATGTTTATACTTCTCAGAAGGAATATGAGGTATTGCTCCTCAAACCTGAGAGTGGTCTCCTCGAAGGAATTAGGCTGAGCGCAGGGAAATAGAGTTAGTACAGTTTTGCATCTCCCCCTCCCCCTCCAGCTTTCAAATCCCTTACTCACTCTTCCTTCAGTTAGTCCTGACGAAGGGTCTCGGCCTGAAACGTCGACTGCGCCTCTTCCTATAGATGCTGCCTGGCCTGCTGCGTTCACCAGCAACTTTGATGTATGTTGCTTGAATTTCCAGCATCTGCAGAATTCCTGTTGTTTAGTACAGATAGTGCAATGCACAAAGAACTATATACTTGATAGTCAGAATTGGCACGATGGATCAAAGGGCATGTTTCTTCCAGTATCAATCTGTCACTCTACAACTGATCATGTCCAACCAGTTTTTTAGAGTTTTCTAAGGCAATTACCAGGAGAGCTGATGAAAGAAGGGCAGTGGAAGTTGTCTACGTGGACTTTAGCAAGACCTTTGACAAAGTCCTGCATTGGGAGGCTTGCACAGAAGATTCAGAGCTTGCATTTGACAATGAGGTAATAAATTACAATGAATCAACTTTGGCTTAGCAGGAGAAGCAGCAAGGGAATGCGAGGAGAAACCTCTTTACTCAGAGGGTGATGCGAGTGTAAAATGAGACACCAGGGGAAATGGTTGATGCAGATTTGTTTGCAACTTTTAAGAGGAGTGTGGACAAGTGCATGGATGGGAAGGGTATGGATGGCTATAGCCCAGGTGCAGGTTGATGGGACAAGGCAGATTTGGCATGGATTAGATGAGCTGGAGGGTCTGCTTGTGTTGCAGTGCTCTATGAGTCTAGGTGCAGTCTACTACAAAAGCAGTGCAGTACTACCAAAAGTGCACTTGTTAGAAGAGAGTTTCTGAAGAAGAGGATAACGCTGCATCACTGTATGGTACAGACACTGTCCAATGAATTACCAGCACTACCCTACCCGGCATTGGAAAGGTGCCAGATAAAGGCCAGTAACATCCCACCCACCCTGCTCATGGACTGTTTGATCCACTCCCATCATGGAGAAGGCTTTGTAGCATCGACGCCAGGACCACCAGACTCAGAAACAGTTACTTACCCCAAGCAATAAGGCTGACCAACACCTCCACCCACTAACCCACCCCTCCATACCACCCATCATCATTACTTTATCATTTCCTTTCAATCAACTCGTGTACAGATGCTCCTCTGCCTAGAGTCATTTTATAGACATATAATCAATGTATGTATATAAGCTAACTTCTAATTTTATATTTATTGTGTTCTTTATCTTACATGGCTTTTTTTTGTGCTGCATCGGATTCAGAGCAACAATTATTTCACCCTCATTTACACTAGTGTTCTGGAAAATGACATTAAACAATCCTGAATATTGAATCTGGAATCTGAAATTGAACCTGGAATCATTGTGCTCAATAGATACACCCGGAGGAAACCTGTTCAAGAGGGAGCTGCGTTACATGAGTGTGATCTCCGCTGTGCCGCAGAGAACAAGTGGCAGCTGTGAAAGGAGAGAAAGAACAACCAAAAGACCCAACCAGCTACAACAACCTCCACTTACTCTCGCACACACTGCTCCACATTACGAGGATCCCGAATCGGCCTCTACAGTGTTCTCTTTATCTTATTGTGCTTCTTTTGTGCTGGATCTGAAATAAAAATTATATTGTTCTCCTTTACACATAAATACTTGGATTGACATTAAACAATCTTGAATCTTGAAAACCAATCCAACAGGTGCATGCATGTCACAAGTTCAGCAGTTTATGTTGCTAGTATTGTGTCCTGGGCCTGCTGATATAAACTTTATCATTGCAGATCCACAGGAAGGAGCATTCTAAATCCCATTGAATTCAGTGCCAAGAATCTGCATATGCTTCCCACATTAGGCACAACAACATGTACCACCAATCAAAGTATTATTGTTGGGTGATATTCAGATGGCATCTCTCTATGAGCAAGTGGCTTGTCAGCAATCTTCATGTTGGCACAGCTATAAAGGATAAAGATGAAGTTGTGAACTGATTAATTTCTGTACAAAAGAGAGAAAGAAAGATATACACTTGCGTGGTGCCTTTCATGACTGAAGGGCATCCCCAAGAGGTTTTCTAGCCCACTCAGTGCGTTTGAAGTATGGCCATTGTTGTAATGAGCTGAATGTGGATGGATTGATCCTGTTCCTGAAAACCCCTCTTTCTGTTCCACCCAGTCGCATCTACGTCAGAGTCTGCAGGTCTCCGCCGGGATTCATTGGACACCTCCGAACCCAGAGCAATGGAGTGGAACAGGTCTTCCTGCCATTGAAGGAGGCAGAGGCGTAGGCAGCAGCACAACAGTACAGGAACAGTCCCTTCAGACCAAGACGTTGAGTCAAATTAATTAAACCAGCAATTAAATGCATAACTAAACTCATCAATTCTGCCTACACGATGTCCATATTCTTCCATGCTTTGCACGGTCATGTGACTATCTAAAAATGTTTTAAACATCTCTATCACATCTTCCTCTACTACTATCCCTGGGAGAACTTTCCAGGTACATACGCCTCTGTACAAAATACTTTCTCCACACAACTCCTTTGAACCCCTCTCACCTTAACTGCACATCCTCTAGAATCAGACATTTCAGTGCTAGGAAAAAGGCATCAGCTATCTGCTCTACAGTCTTACATAACCTCTCATAATCTTACAAGTGTTTATCAGGTTCTTTTATGATGACACAAGAGATGGTAGATGCTGCAATCTGGAGCGACGGTCTCCTGAATGAACCTTCTGGGTTGAGCAATATCTGTGGGTGGAAAGGAATTTTTGATGTTTCAGGTGGAAACCCTGTGCTGAACTTGGAGCTTGCAAAGGCTGCGTTTCGATTAGACCAGAACAAACGTGACTAGCGTTTCTTGGTCGAGTGATGTCAGATGGGAGGTAAGCTTTCACCATGTGACATGGTAGAACTCCCTGCTCTGCTTCGAAATGCCACAGGATGCTCTGTGTTAACAGCTAATGGCGGACGAGTCCTCTGTTTCATCTGACAGGCTGCTTCTTCAGAGGGCAATGCTCCCCTACTGCTGACAGTCAGCATCAGAGCTTTAATTCTTATGGAGTGGAACAATGGACCCACAACCTTCAAACTCAGAAGAAAGAATGTTCACTCCATACAGTCATTAAGCTCAGAAGAAGGCTCTTCAGTCCACCTTGTTTGCACTAATCATCAAACACATCCATTAGCTCTAATGCTCTCATATCCTCATTCATTTCTCCCCTCCATCAGGTTATGTTCTTGCTGCCTACACTAGGGCACCTTATTGTGACTGACTAAAGTTCAAAGTAAATTTATTATCAACGGACATATATGTTAATATGTACAACCCTGAGATTCATTTTCTTGCTGGCATACTCAACAAATCTTTAATAGAATAGCAACCATAATTGAATCAATGAAAGACCGCACAAACTAGGTGTTCAACCAGTCTGCAAAAGACAACAAACTGTGTAAATACAAAAAGAAAGAAATAATAATAATAAATAAATATGCAATAAGTATTGAGAACATGAGATGAAGAGTCCTTGAAAGTGAGTCCATAGGTTTTGGGAACATTTCAATGATGGGGCCAGTGAAGTTGAGTGAAGTTATCCCCATTGATTCAAGAGCCTGATGTCTAGTTGCTTAACCTGTATATGTGGAAGGAAGACGTCCACAAATCCAAAGGGAGAACATCTAATTCAATACGGTTTACTCTTGACAAGTGTGAGCTGGCATATCTTGGGACATCAAATAAGGGTGGGACATACATAGTAAATGGTCGGGCGGTGAGGAACGCTGACAAACAAAGAGTCCTAAGGTTTCAAGTTCACTGTTCCCTGAAAGTGGCAACACAAGGAGATAAGGTGGTGAGGAAGGCACTGGCAGGCTTGTCTTCATAGGATGAGACTCTGGATATAAAAGATGAGATGTGTTGAAGTGTTTCGTGTACTGTTGTCATTACGCGTACTGTAGGAAGCGTGTGACTGAGCTGCAGAAAGTGTGACTGAGATGCAGCAGCAGGGTAAAGATTGAACCCAGGTCTGTGGACCTGGGAGGCAGCAGCGCTAACCACTAGAACTAGACCCCTGTGCTGCCCAGCTAACCTTGCTTTACTGGATTTCACCTATTTATGCAACTTCCACAGTCCCACGGCTCCACTCCAATTTGCCTACCATCACAACAGGTCAATAGTGGATGCCCTTTCATTGACACTTCACTCAACCCTGGAATGTCTAGACAGCAAAGATGTATACTGTACATCAGGATGCCCTTCATTGACTACGGGTTGGTATTCAATACTATCATCCATTCAAAAATAATCAATAAGCTTCAAATCCTAGGTCTCGATACCTCCTTGTGCAAATACATTCTTGATTTTCTCACTTGTAGACCTCAGTCAGTTTGGATTGGCAACAACACCTCCTCCACCATCTCCAATAGCACAGGTGCACCACAGGCTGTGTGCTTAGACTCCTGCTCTACCCGCTATATATGTATGACTGCGAGGCACAGCTCCAATGCCATATGACGACACCACTGCCATTGGCTGACTCAAAGGTGGTGATGAATCAGTGTAGATTTAGATTAGATTTAGATTATGAGGACACTCAGTCCTCGTTTATTGTCATTTAGACATGCATGCATTAAAAAATGATACAACGTTCCTCCAGAATGATATCACAAGAAAACACAGGACCAACCAAGACTAAAACTGACAAGACCATGTAATTGTAACATATAGTTACAACAGGGCAAAGCAATACCATAACCTGATATAGAGCAGACCATGGGCACGGTAAAAAAAAAAGTCTCAAAGTCCCAATAGACTCATCAGTGTATAGGAGGGAAATTAGAAATCCGACTGAAAGATGCCATAACAACAACTTCTCACTCAATGTTAGCAAGATCAATGAGCTGATTATTGACTTCAGGATGAGGAAACTGGGGATTGATGAGCCATTCCTCATCAGGGGATCAAAGGTGGAGAGGGTCAGCAACTTTAATTTCCTCAGTGTTATTCTTTCAGAGGATCTGTCCTGGGCCCAGCACATAAATGCCAGTATGAAGAAAGCACGGCAGAACCTCTAATTTCTCAGAAGTTTATGAATATTTGGTGGAGAGCATATTGACTAGTTGCATCGTGGCCTGATATGGAAGTACCAATGCCCTTGAACAGAAAAGCCTACAAAAAGTAATGGATACAGTCCAGTCAATCACGGGTAAAACCTTCCCCGTCATTGAGCACACCTACAAGGAGTGTTGCCATAGGAAAGCAGCAGCATCATCAAGGAACCCACCATCCAGGCCATGCTCTCTTCTTGCTGCTGCAGTCATGAAGAAGGTACAGGAGCCTCAGGACCCACACAGCCAGGGTCAGGAGCTGTTATTGCCCCTCAACCATCAGGCTCTTGAACCAGAGGGAGGACTCACCTAACTTCACTTGCCCCATCACTGAACTGTTCCCACAACTTATGGACTCCACTGTCAAGAAATCTTCATCTCGCATCCTCAGAATTTATTGCATATTTATTATTATTATTGTTTTCCTTCTTTTTGTATTTGCACAGCTTGGTTTCTTTTGCACAGTTTGTCCATCCGATTGATTCTATTGTATTTCTTCTATTAAATCTGAATGGCCGCAAGAAAAAAGAAACTCAGGATTTTATATGGTGACATATGGGGCGCCTAGGCGTGACTCGGGTAGCAGCAGTACTCTCAATGGATACTATTAAATATTCCCATTTCAGCCTGATACAGCTAAAAAGCACAACTGCTTCCACGGTCAGTACAGTCAAAAAAGATGTCTTAATGCTGCTTAAAATCAATGGAAAAACAACACCGATTGTGGTCGGAAGTGCCCATGGAGGACATCTTGGAGGAAGCGCAGGTGCAGATCTGGGTTACAAGTGTGTTTAAGGAAACAGGGTTTTAAACTCCCTCTACCGACTATCTTGCTGGCAAACGTGCAGTCTCACTTGAATAAAATTGATGATCTCAGAGCTAGGGTGCTGAATCAGTGGGACGTTAGGACTGCGTGTGTCCTTTATTTCACGGAATCCTGCTTAACCCCTTCCGTACTGGATGCAGCGATCCAGATCGACGGGTTTACCATACACTGTCAGGATAGATCTATAGAGTCTCTCAAAAGCAGAGGTGGAGGAGTCTGCCCCATAATCAACTCTTCTTGGTGCACAAATATATCAGTGCTGTCCCAATTCTGCTCACCAGACCTGGAATGTCTAGCAGTAAAATGCTGACCTTTTTACCTACCATGGGAGTTCTCTCGGGTCATTTTGGTAGCAGTTTACATTCCACCTCAGGCTAATGTCATGCAGGCTTTAGATGATCTAGTAATGGGATCAATATGTATGAAACAGCGCACCCTAACGCCTTCACCATCATTTTGGGAGGTTTTAACCAGGCCAGTCTGAAAATATCACTGAGCAACTACCACCAACAGATCACTTGCAATACCAGAGGAAACAACACACTGGACCATGGCTACACCACCATCAAGGATGCCTACCGTGCTATTCCACGCCCTCACTTCGGGAAGTCTGATCACCGAGCTGTACTTCTACTCCCTGAGTATAGGCAGAGACTGAAGACTGCAGCACCAGCAGTGAGGATGAAAGAGGTATGGACAAGGGAAGCACAAGTCCACCTACAGGACTGCTTTGAATCGGTGGACTAGACTGAATTCAGGGATTCATCTTTGAACCAGTTGTTATCGACTTCATTAAACCCTGTGTGGATAAGTGTGTGCCCACAAGGACTTACTGTACATTCCCAAACCAAAAGCCATGGATGAACCAGGAGGTACATCGTTTGCTGAAGGCTAGATCTGTGGCATTCAAGTCTGGCAACCCCTACCTGAACCAGGTATGACTAAAGTGAAACCCAATAGCATGAATGGCAGCGATGCTTCACTACCAGATGAACTTAACGCCTTCTATGCACGCTTTGAAAGGGAGAACACAACTACAGCTGTGAAGATCCCTGCTGCACCTGATAACCCTGTGATCTCTGTCTCAGAGGCCGATGTTAGGCTGTCTTTAAAGAGAGTGAACCCTCACAAGGCAGAAGGTCCCGATGGAATATTTGGTATGGCTCTGAAAACCTGTGCCAACCAACTAGCGGGAGTATTCAAGGACATTTTCAACCTCTCACTGCAAAGGGCGGAAGATCCCACTTAATTCAATAAGGCAACAATTATACCAGTGCCTAAGAAGAATAATGTGAGCTGCCTTAATGACTATCGCCCAGTAGCACTCACATCGACAGTGATGAAACGCTTTGAGCGGTTGGTCATGACTAGACTGAACTCCTGCCTCAGCAAGGATCTGGACCCATTGCAGTTTGCCTATTGCAACAATAGGTCAACAGCAGACGCAATCTCAATGGCTCTCCACACGGCTTTACACCACCTGAATAATACAAACACATATGTCAAGATGCTGTTCATCGACTATAGCTCAGCATTTAATAACATCGTTCCCACAATCCTGATTGAGAAGTTGCAGAAGCTGGGTCTCTGTACCTCCCTCTGCAATTGGATCCTTGACTTCCTAACCGGAAGACCACAATCTGAGGGGATTGGTGATAACGTATCCTCCTCGCTGACAATCAACACTGGTGCACCTCAGCAGTGTGTGCTTAGCCCAGTGCTCTACTCTCTATATACGCATGGCTGTGTGGCTAGGCATAACTCAAATACCATCTACAAATTTGCTAATGATACAACAATTGTTGGTAGAATCTCAGGTGGTGAAGAGAGGGCATACGGGAGTGAGATATGCCAACTAGTGGAATGGTGCCACAGCAACAACCTGGCACTCAACCTCAGTAAGATGAAAGAGTTGATTGTGGACTTCAGGAAGGGTAGGACGAAAGAAAACATACCAATCCTCATAGAGGGATCAGAAGTGAAGAGAGTGAGCACCTTCAAGTTCCTGGGTGTCAAGATCTCTGAGGATGTAACCTGGTCCCAACACATCGATGTAGTTATAAAGAAGGCAAGACAGCAGCTAAACTTTATTAGTAGTTTGAAGAGATTCGGCATGTCAACAAATATACTCAAAAGCTTCTATAGTCGTACCGTGGAGAGCATTCTGACAGGCTGCATCACTGTCTGGTATAGACGGGCTACTGCATAGGACCGAAAGAAGCAGCAGAAGGTTGTAAGTCTAGTCAGCTCCATCCTGGCTACTAGCCTACAAAGTACCCAGACATCTTTAGCGAGCGGTGTCTCAGAAAGGCAGCGTCCATTATTAAGGACCTCCAGCACCCAGGGCATGCCCTTTTCTCACTGTTACCATCAGGTAGGAGATACAGAAGCCTGAAGGCACACACTCAGCGATTCAGGAACAGCTTCTTCCCCTCTGCCATCCGATTCCTAAATGGACATTGAATCATTGGACATTACCTCACTTTTTTTTAAATATACAGTATTTCTGTTTTTACACGTTTTTAAAAATCTATTCAATGTACATAATTGATTTACTTGTTTATTTATTATTATTGTTTTTATTTTTTTCTCTCTGCTACATTATCTATTGCATTGAACTACTGCTAAGTTAAAAAATTTCACGTCACATGCCAGTGATAATAAACCTGATTCTGATTCTTTATATGAATTTTGATGGTGAATTTACTTCAAATTTTGAACTTTGTTAAACTTAGTCATTGTATGTGTGTGTTCGTTGGTTGTGCATTCTAGATATCAACCACTCTCTTTGTGATAAACTTTTACACCTGAGATGTCAGAGAGTGTCCTGCCAGGGGAGGTGGTACAGGCAGATATACTAAGGACGTTAAGAAAATAAAGAAATGTACAGGAAAGCCTTACATCATTCAGCATGTCATAGAGTAGAGTCTCAGAGCACGTAGGTAGGTCCTTTCACCCAACTCATCCATGCAGGCCAAAGTGCCCTGCTGAGCTAGTCTCATTAGCCTATCTATGGCCCATATCCATATAAATGTTCCCTCTCCATATACATATCCAAATGTCTTTTAAATATTATTGCTATAACAAGACACAGAATGAAAACGGATGGAGTTTATTGGGTGCAAATAGAAGAAATACGGAGGTAAGTGATCTCCAGAGCCAGTGAATAAATTCAATGACAAAGATTAGAACCAAATCATGTGAAACATTTACTCCCAGTCATTTCCTGCAACACTCACCAAATTGTTACGTTGTCAACCTAAGCTTTATTATAAATTATATATTTGAACCAGCACAGATAATCGAATGCACCAGTTTGCAAGTGTTTAAAAAAGAAGAAACATTGAACTGTTTAGAGATTAGACCATCTCTCAGCAGTCAGTAAATGCACACTCTAAATGCTTACTGTATGTGTGGAGGTGTTACATCAAGGGAGAGAAATTAGGAGGTCCTCCATTCCAGATGTTGATGCAGGATTAAGTTAAACATCTGTTACAGTCATGGTGTCTTTGAGCAGAGTGGGGAGATGACAAAAGGGTGATAAATACAAGAGTTTCTGCAGATGTTGGAAATCCAGAGAAACACACACAAAATGCTGGAGGAATACAGCAGGTCAGGCAGCATCTGTGGAAAAGAATAACAGTCAACATTACTGGCAGAGACCATTCATCGGGACTAGAAAGGAAGGGGAGAGAAAACCACAATAAAAAGGTGGGGAGAGGGGAAGGAGTAAAGTTAGAAGGTGATAGGTAAAGCCAGGTTGTTGGGGGAGGGAGAGATGAAGTAAGAAGCAAGAAGCTGAGAGGTGATAGGTGGAAATGCTAATGGGCTGAAGCAGAAGGAATCTGATAGGAAAGGAGAGTGGACTGTAGGAAAAAAGGAAGGAGGGGTACCTGGGGGAGGTGATAGGCAGGTGAGCAGAAAAGAGATAAGATGGGTGCCTGAGTTGGAAATGGAAGAAGGAGGAAAGGAGGAGAATCAATGACAAATGGATGATTCTTGATTTCTGACCATTCATCAACTTCTCCATGACAGAGAATAATAACTGAATTTGCACATGGTTCTTAAAAATCTGTTGTTGCAATTCACAGGGATCTAGCAAACAAAATGTTAGGATCCTATTATTGTGCAGTGATCAGAGGCCTATCACAGGCTATGCTTGTGACTTTGAAAGATGCAATTTGTAAGGATACAGGTTTTTAGTTTGTAATTAGTGAATGAGATATGGGTATTCTCCTGTTCATGATTACAAAGGCCATCTCACTCTGGTTCTGCACATGCCACTTATTAAACCCATTCTTATTTGGGCAGAACCTTGTAAAGAGAAAAAACAACAGGGAAGAAAAGGACAGGAAAAGATCTACATTTATATTGCACAGAAGCACCCAGAATCCACAGAGTTGGTGGAATATTTTGAAGTATAAAATGGGAAACAGTGCAGGAAATGTGTACTCAACAAGCTCCCTCAAATAAAATTTATAACTATATCAATTGTTCACAACACTGAGGGTAATTCTTTGGAATAGTGCCATGGGATTTTTACACCTACTGAAGAAAAATTCTAATGAACAATTTTACTGATCATTCAGTATAGATCTATGTATCTATCTATTGACTTTCTATCTATCTACTTACCTATGTGTCTACCTACCTATCTATCTACTTGCCTATCTATCTATCTATTATCGATCTATCTATCTATTTATCGTTCTATCTACCCCTGGGTGGCAGCATTGAGATACATCTGTACCAATGGAACATAAGGTGCTCCTTGCCTCTGCTAGCCTGCAGGTCACCTTTGGGCAAGGTGTATAGCACCTGCTTAACCCCCCGCCCCACCACCCCCTCCGATCGGGGCCATGTGAAGCCATGGGAGCAGGCGGTGGATGGTCGTCTGAGCAGCTGGTGCGTATCATGTCCTGGTGGCAAATCTCTGAAGAGTATTGATAATGGCTAGGGTCACCCGTCTTATAAAGACACTGCCCCAGAAGAAAGCAATGGGAAACCACTTCTGTAGAAAAATTGCCTAGAACAATCATGATCAAAAGACCGTGATCATTCACGTCATACAACATGGCACATAATGATGATGATGACCTGCCTACCTACCTATCCATCTATCTATCTATCCATCTATGTCTATTTACCTACCTACCTATCCATCTATCTATCTAGCCATCTATGTCTATTTACCTACTTACCTATCCATCTATCTATCTAGCCATCTATGTCTATTTACCTACTTACCTATCTATCTATGATTTCACTGATACAAAGTAACAATTCATTTTCTTATTTTCTTATTTTCAACTAAAATTCCATCATCATCATCCATTTAATCTGCTTTTCCGAATATAGATGACAATTTTCCCATCGATTTTGGTAATCGTCACAATTTTCCTTTTCCATTCCGATTTCCAGCTCTTACTCTCCCTGTTGACATCCATAATTTTGAGTCTGATTTTGGAAGCACTACTACCCAACATGTATGGTGGCATTAATGTTTAATCACTGGATCAGGATAGCAGGAGCTATCTTCTGTTGTCTTCAGGGAAGATACAATATTAACTTCCAGTAAATTCCAGCACTTCCCACATAATCTTGTAAGGTGTTCAAAACAGGAAACTTTAAGTCCCTCAGTTCCTTTAATGATGGGCAAAGGTACGACATTAGTCAGCTAACATATGATCCAAGAGCAAACATTGGAACAGAGGTAAAGTCTGGTTACTCCAGTTCTTTCTGTGTGGAGTTTGCATGTCTCCCTGTCGCCACTTGAGTTGCATCCCTCATTCCCACCTCCTGGTGCTCTGGCTTCTTCACTCATCTGGAAAATCTTTATGTAAATTCTAAAATCACAAGTTGGCTTATTACAGTCAGTACATCTTCAGTTTGTGTTAGTCATTAATGCAAGTGATACATTCACCGTACGTTTTGAAGTTTCGATGTACATGTGAGAAATAAAGCTAACTGCCTTTAATCATTGGGAAAGAGATGGAAGGTCAAAAAAAAGTGACTCTACAACTCCAATAATTACTACTATATTATTTATGGCGTTAGTTTTTGTGCTTTACCTTCCTCTTCAGAGATATGTTTAATCACATCAGTTCAACACTACCTCGATATTCCTCTTTTCACTTCTTTATTGTTTTATTGTCACTTATAGGATTTTGATGTGCCTGCACTGAAATGCTGCCATAAAACAACAAGTTTCATGACATATCAGTGATAATAAACATGATTCTAATCCTGATTCTGAAATGTCAAGCCATAGGATACTGCAGACCGCGCTCGTGTATTAATAAAAATGGGTTCTTAGTGAACAGTGTGGGCATGGTGCACTGATTGGCATTTTTCTGTGCTTTTTGACTCATAACTGGAGGTTTAAGTTCAAGTTCAAGTTTCTTGTCATTCAACTGTATACATCTATTGTATACTACCAAATGAAACAAAGTACCTCCAGACCAAGGTGCACAACACAGTACATATAACTCACAACACAAATTAACATTATTGGAAATAAATTAACAAGTAGTAGGGAGTATCTACAACACAAGTCAAAAAGGAAACGGTATACGCTTCATACATATTCTTTGCAATTTCCTTGCAAAGGTCTGAGCATCAATAGACTCACACTCTCCAGTTAATTGATGAGGTGACTCAGTTTTGAGCCTTTTACTCACTCAGATCCCATATGTTGCATGCCAATGTTTGATGTTCCTGTAAATGCTCTCCGGGCTTTTCTACTGGTCGAGAGCCAAACCTGAGAAGACTTTAATGGTTAAGATTACAGCATCAGTATTTTCAAGACAAAGTATTTGATTGTTCATTGAGAAAAACTCAATAGGCAAAAACACTCATAATACAAAGGCAGCAAACCAACATTTAATCCAATAAGAACAAAGTACATTTTAGTAACAGCTTCTTTAAAGCTGGTGCACCAAATTATTATAACTTATAACACATTTTCTCCATATGTTGCCTATAATACAAAGAAATATTTTCCTGTGAAAGTAACTCATAGTGGGTATAGTTAAGTCTATAGCATGAAATAATGTTATGAACTTATGACCCAGATTCTTCCAGGCACACTTGCACGGTCGACAGATGCCTTTGAATCAAAGCCTTTATTCCTAGAGCAACTTCCATGTGATAGTACATCCCAAGCTACTTCAGATGAGTGTTAATAAACCAAATCTGATTCCGAACAAGAGAAGGAAAATTAGAGCACATGACCAAGTGATAAGGTGGAGAGATGAGGATGTTCGTGGTGCGAATCACGGTACTGTAGTGGTTAGCACAAAGCTTTGGAATCCCAGCGACACGGGTTCAATTCCTGCCGCTGGCTGTAAGGAGTTTGTACGTTCCCTCTGACCACAAGGGTTTCCTTCGGGTGCTCTGGTTTAGAACATAGAACGTAGAATAGTACAGCACAGTACAGGCCCTTCGGCCCACAATGTTGTGCCGACCCTCAAACCCTGCCTCCCATATAAGCCCCCACCTTAAATTCCTCCATATACCTGTCCAGTAGTCTCTTAAACTTCACTAGTGTATCTGCCTCCACCACTGACTCAGGCAGTGCATTCCACGCACCAACCACTCTTTGAGTAAAAAACCTTCCTCTAATATCCCCCTTGAACTTCCCACCCCTTATCTTAAAGCCATGTCCTCTTGTATTGAGCAGTGGTGCCCTGGGGAAGAGGCGCTGGCTATCCACTCTATCTATTCCTCCTATTATCTTGTACACACTTATCATGTCTCCTCTCATCCTCCTTCTCTCCAAAGAGTAAAGCCCTAGCTCCCTTAATCTCTGATCATAATGCATACTCTCTAAACCAGACAGCATCCTGGTAAATCTCCTTTGTACCCTTTCCAATGCTTCCACATCCTTCTTATAGTGAGGTGACCAGAACTGGACACAGTACTCCAAGTGTGGCCAAACCAGAGTTTTACAGAGCTGCATCATTACATCATGACTCTTAAACTCTGTCCCTCGATTTATGAAAGCTAACACCCCATAAGCTTTCTTAATTACCCTATCCACCTGTGAGGCAACTTTCAGGTATCTGTGGACATGTACCCCCAGATCCCTCTGCTCCTCCACACTTCCTAGTATCCTGCCATTTACTTTGTACTCTGCCTTGAAGTTTGTCCTTCCAAAGTCTACCACTTCACACTTCTCCGGGTTGAACTCCATCTGCCACTTCTCAGCCCACTTCTGCATCCTATCAATGTCTCTCTGCAATCTTTGACAATCCTCTACACTATCTACAACACCACCAACCTTTGTGTTGTCTGCAAACTTGCCAACCCACCCTTCTACCCCCACATCCAGGTCATTAATAAAAATCACGAAAACTAGAGGTTCCAGAACAGATCCTTGTGGGACACCACTAGTCACAATCCTCCAATCTGAATGTACTCCCTCCACCACAACCTTCTGCCTTCTGCAGACAAGCCAATTCTGAATCCACCTGGCCAAACTTCCCTGGATCCCATGCCTTCTGACTTTCTGAATAAGCCTACTGTGTGGAACCTTGTCAAATGCCTTACTAAAATCCATATAGATCACATTCACTGCACTACCCTCATCTATATGCCTGGTCACCTCCTCAAAGAACTCTATCAGGCTTGTTAGACACGATCTGCCCTTCACAAAGCCATGCTGACTGTCCCTGATCAGACCATGATTCTCTAAATGCCCATAGATCCCATCTCTAAGAATCTTTTCCAACAGCATTCCCACCACAGACGTAAGGCTCACTGGTCTATAATTACCCGGCCTATCCCTCCTACCTTTTTTGAACGAGGGAACAACATTCGCCTCCTTCCAATCCTCCCATAATCCAAAGATGTATTGGCTACTAGGTTAGTTGGTCATTGTAAATTGTCCTATGATTAGGCTAGGATTAATTTGGGGGATTGCTGGGTGGCACAGCTCAAAGGGCTGGAAGCATCCATTCCTTACTGTATCTCAATCAATCAATAAGTAAATAGATAAACAAATAAATACATAAATGTATCATCACAGAGCTTTGATCCTTGGCAGCTTACAACATGGTCATCAGTTTTGGAATGATCAGAAAATTGAGAAAGTATATCAAAGGGATTGCCAGCTATATAGAACAACAGATAAAAGATTTGTTCATGATTTTAAAAGATTGTCTTTCTTTGTCTCAGGTACGTCAATATAAACAGTGAAATGCATCATTTTGCATCAATGATTAACACAGTAGGAGGATTATGCTGGGTTCAACTTGCACGTGTCGCCATGCTTCCAGTACCAATATAGCATGCTCACAATTTACTAATCCTGACTCTATTGTTATTGGAATATTGGACAAAACCGGAGCAACTAGAGGAAACCCATGCAGACATAGGGTGAACGTAAAAACTCTTTACAGAGTGTGGCGGGAATTGAACACCAGCTGCTGACCGCTGGTACCAGTGAAAGGTGAGTTATAGGAAGGAGTGAGATAAGAGGAAGCAGGAAAGAAAAGGAAAATTTTTAAATAGGGGCATTGTTTAATTGGGAGCCTAAGCTGATTGGCAAGATGATGGGTAAACATATCCAAGTGTGATTAGGAAACAGGTAGCTGATACTGGAAGAGTGGCCAGCCAGGGCCATGATGGAATGAGAGTCATGGTACAATGCAGCACAAAAACATGCTTTTTTCACTGGTCCACACCAACCAAGATGCCTATCTAACCAAACCCCACTTGCCCGCACTTGATCCATGGTTCCTCTAAACTGTTCCTGTCCAAGTGTCTCTTAAGTGTTAATATACCTGCCTCAACCACTTCCTCTGGCAGCTGCTTCATAAATAGACTACCCTCTGAGAGAAAAAGTAACCCTTCAGGTTTCTATAAATCTCTCCACTCTCACATTAAGCCTATGCCCTCTAATTCTTGATACTTGTTCTTGATTTCCATGGGGAAAAGACAATGTGTGTCTGCTTATTTATGACCCCTCATGATTTTACATATCTCTGTAAGATCACTTTTATTCAAATTCAAAATCAGAATCAGAATCAGGTTTATTATCACCAGCATATATCGTGAGATTTTCTTTAACTTTGCAGCAGCAGTTCAATGCAATACATAATATAGAAGAAAAAAAACAAAATAAATAATAATAAATAAATCAATCAATTACAATATACATATACATATGTATATTGAATAGATTAAAAATCGTGCAAAAAACAGATATTATATATATTAAAAAAGAGAGGTAGTGTCCAAGTGTTCAATGTCCATTTAGGAATCGGATGGCGGAAGGGAAGAAGCTGTTCCTGAATCGCTGAGTGTGTGCCTTCAGGCTTCTGTATCTCCTACCTGATGGCAACAGTGAGAAAAGGGCATGTCCTGGGTGCTGGAGGTCCTTAATAATGGACGCTGCCTTTCTGAGACACTGCTCCCTATAGATGTCCTGGGTACTTTGTAGACTAGTACCGAAGACAGAGCTGACTAAATTTACAACCCTCTGCAACTTCTTTCGGTCCTGTGCAGTTGCCTCTCCATACCAGACAGTGATGCAGCCTGTCAGAATGCTCTCCATGGTGCGACTATAGAAGTTTTTGAGTGTATTTCTTGACATGCCAAATCTCTTCAAACTCCTAATGAAGTATAGTCACTGTCTTGCCTTCTTTATAACTGCATCGATATGTTGGGACCAGGTTAGATCCTCAGAGATCTTGACACCCAGGAACTTGAAGGTGCTCACTCTCTCCACTTCTGACCCCTCTATGAGGATTGGTATGTACTCCTTCGTCCTACCCTTCCTGAAGTCCACAATCAACTCTTTCACCTTACTGACGTTGAGTGCCAGGTTGTTGCTGCAGCACCATTCCACTAGTTGGCATATCTCACTCCTGTTTGCCCTCTCTCTACCACCTGAGATTCTACCAACAATGGTTGTATCATCAGCAAATTTATAGATGGTATTTGAGCTATGCGTAGCCACACAGTCATGGGTACATAGAGAGTAGAGCAGTGGGCTAAGCACACACTGCTAAGCACCAGTGTTGATTGTCAGTGACGAGGATATGTTATCACCAATCCATACAGATTGTGGTCTTCCAGTTAGGAAGTCAAGGATCCAATTGCCGAGGAAGGTACAGAAGCTCAGGTTCTGCAACTTCTCAATCAGGATTGTGGGAATGATGGTATTAAATGCTGAGCTATAGTTAATGATCAGCATCCTGCCATAGGTGTTTGTGTTGCCCAGGTGAAGAGCTATTGAGATTGCATCTGCCTTTGACCTATTGTGGCGATAGACAAATTGCAATGGGTCCAGGTCCTTGCTGAGGCAGGAGTTCAGTCTAGTCATGACCAACCTGTCAAAGCATTTCATCACTGTAGTTGTGAGTGCTACCAGGCGATATTTCCCCTAGGTTCCCAGCCTATTCAACCTGTCTCCATAACTCAGCATTGGCTACATAAGAAATAGGAGCAGGAGTAGGCCACCCAGCCCATCGAGTCTGCCCCACCATTCAATAAGATCATGGCTGATCTGTCCTTAAACTCAGCTCCATCTACCTGCCTTTTTCCTGTAACCTTTAATTCCCCTACAATGTAAAAACCTATCTAACTGTATCTTAAATATGTTTAGTGAAGAAGCCTCAACTGCTTCCCTGGGCAGAGAATTCCACAGATTCACCACTCTCTGGGAAAAACAGTTTCTCCTCATCTCCGTCCTAAATCTTCTCCACTGAATCTCGAGGCAATGTCCCCTAGTTCTAGTCTCACCTACCAATGGAAACAACTTTCCTACTTCTATCTTATCTATCCCTTTCAAAATTTTGTATGTTTCTATAAGATCCCCTCTCATTCTTCTGAATTCCAGGCGACTCAATCACTCCTCATAGGTTAACCCCTTCATCTCTGGAATCAAACTGGTGAACCTCCTCTGCACTGCCTCCAAAGCCAGTATATCCTTCCTCAAGTATGGAGACCAGAAATGCACACAGCACTCCAGGTGCAGCCTCACCAGTACCCTGTATAGTTGCAGCATGACCTCCCTGCTCTTGAATTCAATCCTTCTAGCAGTGAAGGCCAACGTTTGCCTTCTTAATAACCTGTTGTACCTGCAAGCCAACTTTTTACGATTCATGAACAAGTACTCCCAAGTCCCTCTGCACGACAGCATGCTGCAGTCTTTCACCAGTTAAATAATAATCTGCTCTTACATTCTCATTCATTCTCACCATAGCACTCAATGTCAGTAAGACCAAAGAACTGATTGTTGACTTCATAAAGGGTAAGTCAAGGGAACACATATCAGTCCTCATAGAGGGATCAGAAGTGGAAAGAGAGAGCAATATCTCTGGTGTCAATATCTCTGAGGATCTAACCGGGACCCAACATATCGATGCAGCTATATTTCATCAGGTATTTCAATAGACTTCGTACTTCAACTAAAACACTCGCAAGTTTCTACAGATATGCCTTGCAGAGCATTCTATCTGGTTGCATCACCATCTGGTATGAAGGGACTACTTCACAGGATCAAAGTAAGCAGCAGAGAGTTGTAAACTTAGTCAGCTCCATCATGGGT
The DNA here is from genome assembly GCF_963921235.1 of Mobula hypostoma. Taxonomy (NCBI): domain Eukaryota; kingdom Metazoa; phylum Chordata; class Chondrichthyes; order Myliobatiformes; family Myliobatidae; genus Mobula; species Mobula hypostoma. The sequence continues at coordinate 181,791,222 of NC_086101.1, read as the reverse complement.
ACGTGCCTCCGTAGTATCCAGGAATTCCTCAAGGAGCAATGCCTCAAAAAGGTTGTGGCTGTCATTAAAGACCCCCATCACCTAGGGTATGCCCTCTTCCCATGTATAGCATCAGAAAGGAGGTACAGAAGCTTGAAGGCACACACTCAATGATTCAGGAATAGCTTTTCTCCTCTGCCATCCGATTTCTGAATGGACATTGAACCTATGGACACTACCTCGATACTTTTTAAAATTTCTATTTTGCAATACTTATTTAATTTAACTATTTAATATATTTATTCTTACTGTAATTCACAGGTTCTTTCTTTCTGTTATTATATGTTGTATTGTACTGCTGCCACAGAGTTAACAAATATCACAACCTATGCTGGTGATGTTAAACCTGATTCTGATCTCCTCTGCCCTCTTTCCAATAGAAGGGCAACCAAAGTTGAACATAAGTGCATCCTCAACAGTGTCTTATACACAGAATTGTCAGATCGAGGAATAGAAAAAATGGGTAACAATTTCACTGATACAGTGTGTCAAAGGAAATATTGAAAATGTGATTTTGCCTCCACAGATGCTGCTTGACCCACTGAATTTTCTAGTAGTTTAGGTATTTTATCTCAGGATCAGATATGACACCCATGATTCTGAACAAACTTAAGTGATTTCAGGAAAAGGAGATGGAAACAGTGAATTGAAAACAGCCTGTAAGTGAATCTTTCCAATACTTAAGTAGTAGAACTTAGCAAACAATCGGTGATGGATGACAAGCAATTCAGAGGGTAGCTTAGACTGGTCCCAAGAGCACTCATAACGACAAGGGTCAAACTTAGTGGTTAATCGGGACAGTTGCTTAATTGGGACAACTCTTGAAGAACAAAAACTCTTCAAGAACCTTCATTTATTTGGGAAACTATGTTCCTTATTTGGGAGAGAAGACTATTGGCAAACTGTTACTTGCTAGAGTCAATCGCGTGCACTTATTTGGTGGTTAGACTGCCACATTGTGCTTAGAGTAGATACTATTTAAATAGTGTTAGTTACATGTGTTTGTGTTTAAAAAGCAGTGATTTTTGTCACTAATGATTGGCGAGAAATAAGCAGAAGGCAATTCAGAACTGCCTTTTTTAACAGTGGTTTCAAGCATTCCGGTTTGGAGATGCCGGAAACGGACAGGAGTGGAAATGAAACGATTACCTGGAGAGACAGAAGCTTGAATTTAAGTTCTCCGGTGACCATGGCGGGATTTAAATGCATGCCATAGTCCACACCTTGAGAGACCAGCCCTACACTTAGCCATAATATTTGATTATTCTGCAATATATAAAGAGGTTTGTCCTTGAAATGAGTTGCAGTGGCTATAACACAGGTTTACACCAAAGAGATGGAAGTCTGTGTTGTCCACCATCTGCAAAGGCCACGTGAAGTAATTCTATGTAGAGCCTTTACCAGGCACAGAATCAAGATCTAGAGATGCTTACTTTCAGAATCAAGTTTATTATCACTGACATATGTCGTGAAATTTGTTGTTTTGCAGCAACTTTACAGTGCAATCCATACAGAATTACTAAAGGTTGAAATAAGAAATACTGTATAAAAATGTGCAAAAGGAGAGCAAAAATAGTGCGATAGTGTTTATGGATTCATGGACTGTTCAGAAATCTGATGGCAGAGGGAAAGAAGCTGTTCCTAAAACAATGAGTGTGTGTCTTCAGGCTCCTGTAATTCCTCCCTAATGCTAGTAATGAGAATAAGACATTGAGGGTCCTTAATGATGAATGCTGTCGTCTTGAGATGCTGCCCTTGAAGATGTCGCTGATGGTGGGGAAGCTACTGCCCTTGATGGAACTGGCCACGTTTACAACCCTCTGGAGATTTTTCTGATCCTGTGCAGTGGTGCCTCCATACCAGAGGGTGATGTAACCAGTCAAAATGCTGTCTATGGTACATCTGTAGAAATTTTCTAGTCTCTTTGGTGGCATACCAAATCTCCTCAAACTCCTAATGAAGTCTATCCACTGGTATGTCTTCTTCAGAGACGTTGCCATTCAGGAACTTGAAACCACTGCTGACCCCTCAATGATGGACTGTTGTGAGTTCCTACGACTTCCCCTTCCTGAGGGTCAACACACACAAAATCCTGGAAGAACTCAGCGGGTCAGGCAACATTAAAGGAGATAAGTGGACAGATGAGACCCTTCATCTGGACTGAAAGAAAGAAGGAAGATAGCTAACATAAAATGATGGAAGGAAGGATTGAAGCAAGAGTTGGTGGGTGATAGCAGATGACAGAGTGGGGGAGGAGGGGAGTATGGGAATGACATTGGAAACTCAGCATCATTTTCCCATAGGAACTCAGTCAGAAACTAATGCATGGAATGGAATAAGCTGAGGCTGAAGTTGAAATCCGTTGTCATAATGCAATGGAAAGAGACATACGGAAAAAAAGCGGGGTCACAGAGAATCCCCTACAGCCAACACCAGAGACACAAAATGCTGGAAATCCTGATCAATGCACACAAAAAGCTGGAGAAACTCATCAAGTCAGGCAGCATCTGTGGAGAAGAATAAACACCAGAGGTCAGGGTTGAAATCAGCTCCCTGGTGCTTCACTAGCAAATTACTTGTATCCTTTGACTCAACAGTGCCATTCAAACAGATGGCAGGCCAAAAGCCTGCTTGGTAAAATAAAGGACACAGGATGTTAGACTCCCTGGAAAGCCTTTCACAGTGAACTGTTATAACTCTCTGAAATGACTCTCGTTCTGAGAGTTCCCTTTGGTTTCTGAATGAACCTTTCATCTCGAACTACCATTTATCTCGCGCCAATACGCAATTATTGCAAGGGCAAGGCGAGTCAGCTGTCGTGTGTAAAGAAGGAGAAAGGGCCGCTATTATTTGAGAAGACTGCCTCGGGGAACGGCTGAGGACATCTAGCAGGCAACGGTGCATTACTCTGTCCCACTGTCAGAGAAATCAGATTATGGGAGCAGGATTCATGAGTGAGCTGTGGCTGCTTACTCTAATCAGTACTCTTCATCTCACTTAGGCTGGTGTAAGGCATGAACATCGGAGTCCATAACAAATTAGATATTACCGCATCTAATTACATGTTTTTAAACTTGCTTTAGCTGGAGTCATCTCTTTGCATGGACAAGGACCTCATTTAATCTGATGAACTGGGCACAGAGCTGTTGAACTGAAGCTGAGCACAGCAAAATGTCAACTGGAGGTCAAGGAATAGGGGAACGGATAGCTCAAGTGGTAGAACTGTTAGACACAAAGGACAAGAAGGAGGAACTCATGCTCTTCATATTATTTTTTGTTTGTTTTTGTATGTGCAACAATTTGTTTTCTTTTGCACATGGGTTGTTTGTCAATCTCTGTATTTAGTTTTCATTGATTCTACTCTATTTCTTTGTTCTACTGTGAATTGTTGTTCCTTTCCACGCCCTGTGGCACCTTGAGTGGCAGTTTTGCCGATACCATAGCATTTGAATGATTTTCACAAGGCTGAGCTGCTAGCTCGACGCTCAAACTAGCACGGGTGGAGAACGTGCAATGAGCCAGCCAAATTCGATCTCGGAACCATTTGCCTCGAAGTCCAGTGCTGATGCCACTACACCACCGGCTGGCTACTTCTACTGTGAATGCCTGCAAGAAATGAATCTCAAGGTAAAATATGGTGACATTGATAATAAATTTACTCTGAACTTTAAATAAAGCACATGCTTTGAGAACCCAGGCATTACAACCTTTTGGCAAATCAACCCATAACGTAATGTTGCAATCATACAAGATGCTGGTTAGGTCGTACCTGAAGTATTTGGCCACTGTGTTATAGGCAAGACGTTATTAAGCTGGAAAGAGTGCAAGGAAGTTTTACAAGAACGTTGCCAGACTGAAGGGCTTGAATAATAGGGTGAGGTTGGGCAATCTATGACTTTATTCCTTGGAGCATCAGAGATGGGGGGTGGGGGGGGGGGTGACCTGACAGAAAAGTATAAGATTATGAGAGGTATGGATAGAGTGAAAATACATGGTTTTTCTTCCCAGGGAAAGAGAATCAAAGACAAGAAAGTATAGGTTAAAGGTGAGAGGAGAAAGGTTTACAAGGGACCTGGGGTGGGAGGGCAACTACTTCAGGCAGAGAGTGATAGGCATATGGAATAAACTGCCAGGAGAATTGGTTGAACATCTTGCTATCTTGCTTTCATATTAGTGTTTAATTCACTAGCAATTTGAAATGTCACTCTTTGCTCTGAAGGGATTTACATTTTAATGTTCAAAGTAAATTTATACCTTAGTACTTATATGTCGCCATATATAACCCTGAGTTTCATTTTCTTATGGGCAAACTCAGTAAATTCAAGAACCATAATAGAATCAATGAAAGGCTACATCCAATGGCTGACAAACAACCAATGTGCAAAAGACAACAAACTGAAAATACAAAAGAGAAACAATAACAGTGGTAATAAGTAAGCAAGAACTATTGAGAACAAAGGAACATTTACTTTGGCCCATGATGATCTTTAATCCTAGTCCAGGATCAATATAATCCTTCTCTCCCACTTAGCCCTCCATGATTCTTTCAACTTTGTGCCTTTCTAAAAGTCTCATAAATGTCCCTAATGTACCTACCTCTATCACCACCCCTGGCAGGGCTTCCCTGAACCTCCCACTCTTTATATAAAGAATTTGCCTCTGACATTTCCCCAAACCAACACACGCAAAATTTTGGAGGAACTCAACAGGCCAGGTAGCATCTAAGGGAAAAAGTAAACAGTCGACATTTTGGGCCGAGAACTTTCATCAAGAACTTCACGTCTACTGCCACCAACCTTATAGTTCCCTTACTCCACACCTCCCATTTCTATCTCCTACCCGACATCCACAAACCTGACTGTCCAGGTAGACCCATTGTTTCTGCCTGCTCCTGCCCCACTGAATGCCTGATGAAGTGTCATGGCCCGAAATGTCAACTGGTTACTCTTTTCCTTAGATGTTGCCTGGCCTACTGAGTTCCTCTAGCATCTTGTGTTTGTTGCTTTCAATTTCCAGCATCTGCAGATTTTCTCATTTTTCTGATATACGCTTTACACTTATACCTGCAATCACTTTAAAATTATTGATTTTGAATAGACATCGTGTCATGGCTGCAGAAATGGAGGAAGTCATGAAGGGATTGTCTATGGAGTCTCTGTGGGTGGAAGTTAGGAACAGGAAGGGGGTCAATAATTCTACTGGGTGATTTTTATAGACCACCCAATAGTAACACAGACATTGAGGAGCAGACAGGGAGACAGATTCTGGAAAGGTTTAATAATAACAGGGTTGTCGTGGTGGGAGATTTTAATTTCCCAAATATCGACTGGCATCTCCCTAGACTGAGGGGTTTAGATGGTGTGGAGTTTGCTAGGTGTGTTCAGGAAGGATTCCTGACACATTATGTAGATAAGCCTACAAGAGGAGAGGCTGTACTTGATCTGGTATTGGGAAATGAACCTGGTCAGGTGTCAGATCTCACAGTGGGGGGGGGGGGCATTTTGGAGATAGTGATGACAATTCCATCTCCTTTAACATAGCATTGGAGAAGGATAGGAACAGACAAGTTAGGAAAGAGTTTAATTGGAGTAAGGATAAATATGAGGCTATCAGGCAGGAACTTGGAAGCATAAATTGGGAACAGATAGTCTCAGGGAAATGAATGGCAGAAATGTGGCAAACGTTCAGGAGAAATTTGCGTGGAGTTCTGCATAGGTACGTTCCAAAGAGACAGGGAAAAGATGGTAGGGTACAGGAACCATGGTGTACAAAGGCTGTTGTAAATCTAGTCAAGAAGAAAAGAAGAGCTTACAAAAGGTTCAAAAAACTAAGTAATGATAGATATCTAGAAGATTATAAGGCTAGCAGGAGGGAGCTTCAGAATGAAATCAGGAGAGCCAGAAGGGGCCATGAAAAAGCCTTGGTGAGCAGGATTAAGGAAAACCCCAAGGCATTCTACAAATATGTGAAGAGCAAGAGGATAAGACGTGAGCGAATAGGCCAATCAAGTATGACAATGGAAAAGTGTGTATGGAACCGGAGGAGATAGCAGAGGTACTTAATAAGTACTTTGCTTGGGTATTCACTATGGAAAAGGACCTTGGCAGACTGAAAAGCTTGAGCATGTAGATGTTAAGAAAACGGATGTGCTGGAACTTTTGGAAAGCATCAAGATGGATAAGTCACCAGGCCCTGATGAGATGTACCCCAGGCTACTTTGGGAGGCGTTGAAGGAGATTGCTGAGCTCTAGCAAAGATTCTTGCATCATCAATGGGAATGGGAGGGTAGCTGGAGAATTGGAGAGTTGCAGATGTTGTTCCCTTATTCAAGAAAAGGAGTAGGAATAGCCCAGATCCAGAACTGGCTTGCCCACAGAAGGCAAAGAGTGGTTGTAGATGGATTATATTCTGCATGGAGGCCGGTGACCAGTGGTGTGCTTCAGGGATTTGTTCTGGGACCCCTACTCTTTGTGATTTTTATAAATGAACTGGATGAGGAAGTGGAGGGATGGGTTAGTAAATTTGCTGATGATGTGAAGGTTGGGAGTATTGTGGATAGTGTGGAGGGCTGTCAGAGTTTACAGCGAGACATTGATAGGATGCAAAACTGGGCTGAGAAGTTGCAGATGGAGTTCAATCCAGATAAGCATGAGGTGGTTCATTTTGGGAGGTCAAATATGATGGCAGGATATAATATTAATGGTCAGACTCCTGGCAGTGTGAAGGATCAGAGGGATCTTGGGGTCCAAGTCCATAGGACACTCAAACTGCTGCGCAGGTTGACTCTGTGGTTAAGAAAGCATATGGTGCATTGGCCTTCATCAATCATGGGATTGAGTTTAGGAGCCGAGAGGTAATATTGCAGCTATATAGGACCCTGGTCAGACCCCACGTGTACTGTGCTCAGTTCTGGTCGCCTCACTACAGGATGGGTGTGGAAGCTATAGAAAGGGTGTAGAGGAGATTTACAGGGATGTTGCCTGGATTGGAGAGCATGCCTTATGAAAATAGGTTGAGTGAACTCGGCCTCTTCTCCTTGGAGCAACTGAGGGTGAGAGGTGACCTGATAGAGGTGCATAAGATGATAAGAGGCATTGATCGTGTGGATAGTCAGAGGCTTTCTCACAGGACCAAAATGGCTAGCATGAGAGGGCGCAGTTTTAAGGTGCTTGGAACTAGGTACAGAGGAGATGTCAGGGGTAAGTATTTTATGCAGAGAGTGATGAGTTCACGTCTGGGCACGTGGCCAAGTGGTTAAGGCATTGGACTAGCTACCTGAAGGTCATGAGTTCGAGCCCCAGCCGAGGGAACGTGTTGTGTCCTTGAGCAAGGCACTTAATCACACATTGCTCTGCGACGACACTGCTGCCAAGCTGTATGGGTCCTAATGCCCTTCCCTTGGACGACATCGGTGTCGTGGAGAGGGGAGACTTGCAGCATGGGCAACTGCTGGTCTTCCATACAACCTTGCCCAGGCCTGCGCCCTGGAGAGTGAAGACTTTCCAGGCGCAGATCCACGGTCTCGCAAGACCGACGGATGAGTTCATGGAATGGGCTGCCAGTGACGGTGGTGGAGGCAGATACGATAGGGTCTTTTAAGAGACTTTTGGATAGGTACATGGAGCTTAGAAAAATAGAGGGCTAGGGGTAACCCTAGGTAATTTCTAAGGTAAGGACATGTTCGGCACAGATCTGTGGGCCGAAGGGCCTGTATTGTGCTGTAGGTTTTCTATTTTTTTTATTATGGCCTCTCGTATTACCACCCTGCTGGCTGTCCACCGTATCTAGGCTTCGTTACTTTCTGTTTCCCTTCCCACCTTTGATCAAGAGCCAAGTCTACAAGACACGTCCCCAAATGGTCTCACTCACAGAGAATGGCTGCATTTCTGTAGCACCATGTGATTAAAAAGCTCTTTAACATGTTGAAAGTGGAGGAAGATGAATGGCATTGTGACCAGCTAAAATATTACAGGTTCTTCGGGTTCAGGTTCCTGTTTCCCAGCTGTATTTTCGTTACCAGTGTCTGAAAAGTTACTACACGGATAACTGACTTGTGGCAAGAAAGTGTTCATAGAAACGTTGCTTTTTGATCCTTCAATGCTGGCTCTTCCTATTGTTGTGAAGCAGAATTTACCAAGCCTCCTAATAGTTCACCGGCTAATAGGGAATGTGAGCTGGATTTAGAGCAACGTGACACAGGTTACTTTTACCCCACTGATACAGAGTTGCTGCAAAAGAAAAAGAACACTATTGTACTACTTAAATAGTACTATTTACAATATTGAAAACAGTTAATATGGTTGTAATGTATATAAAGGTTAAAACCCTATCACCAGTCTGGCAATATGTTTTGTTGACGACTCTGACTAATGTTTCCTTCCCACCCCGGCCGCTCCTTTCTCAACCCCCTCTCCACCATCTGCAAACCGTGCTGTGCCAGCAACAGAGAAAAAAAACATTTGGAATATAAACAGATCAAAGTTGATCAGCAGGCAAAAACACAGGAAATACGAGGCTGGATGAGTTCAGAGCAGAAGATAAAGGGAAACTGATAAGCAAAGGTCTGCATTTTCCAGCAGTCTGCTTGTGTTTGTCGAAGGGGGCCACCTAGCAGAGGGAAAGGATATAGAGAGGGGGGCAAGTCTAGACCTGGGAGCTACTAATCTCCGCACTCCCACTGGAATTTGGCCAGGCTTTCATGAATGTTCTCTCACATCCCCTATCGCTATCAGTGCAAACCAAACATCCCTACTGTTAACCCGTCCAGACTTTTAACCTCAAACAATAGCATCTAAAGAGAACACCTCACTCCTTTTAAATGGGTCAGTCAGACTCTTTGATAAGGGCCAGATATCCACAATTTGCACACTAAGTCTTGCAATGGACAGTTCGGAGTGAATAGGATTTACAGTTCAAACGCTGTCCGATAGATTCATCTGGAGCTTCTCTGCACAGACGCCCCTCTGTTCCTGTGAGTTCACTGCAACACTCTGACCTGTGTAACCCTGTCTCCATTAAGCGAGCTGTTTGTCTCTGGAGTCACGGGGAAAGTGCGACTAAATGTTTTATTCCAGGGAATGCTCAGATAGAGGAGAGGGAAAGAGATATTGAGTCCTGTTATCTTCAAACCATTACTTTTTAACAGTGGATTTAACAGTGCATTCTCAGTGGTTGAATCACTGTCTGACATGGAGGGGAGGGGGGGCCACTGTACAAGATCAGAAAAAGCTGCAGAGGGTTGCAAACTCGGCTAGCTCCACCATGAGCGATAGCCTCCCCACCATCGAGGTCAGCTTCAAAAGGTGATGCCTCAAAAAGATGGCATTGATCATGAAGGACCACTGCCACCAAGGACGTGCCCTCTTCTCATTAGAAAAGAGGTACACAGGCCTGAAGATCCACACTCAACATTTCAGGAACAGCTTCTCCCCGTCCGCCATCAGATTTCTGAATGGACAGTGCACCCATGAACACTGCATCACTATTTTTCATCTCTATTTACAATATTTAAATGTTATACATTTCTATTTATAGCATATAACATATTTTATGTCTTGCACTGTGCTGCTGCCATGGAACAAAAACTTTTGTGACATATGTCAGTGTTTTACGGAGGTAGCCAAACCCAGAGTGCGGCCTTTAGAGAGTAGCTGGGTAACCACCAGGAGAAGTAAGGGGACTAAGCAGTCGATGCGGGATTCCCCTGTGGCCATTCCCCTCAGCAAGTAGTACACCCCTTTAGGTACTGCTGGAGATGGAGGGAAGATCTATCAGGGCACAGCAGCCCCAGCCAGGCCAGTAGCACTGTGGCCAACTCAGTGGCTTACGAGGGAAGGGTAAGGCCAGGCAGAGAGATAGGAGACTCAATAGACAGGGGGTTGGACATGAAATTCTGTGGCCATGAAAAGGGAAGCCAGAAGGGTGTGTTACCTCCCAGGTGCTAGGATCCAGGATGTTTCAGAGTGGCTGCAGAATATTCTCAAGAGAGAGGGTGAGCATCCAGAGGTCGTGGCAAACATTCCCACTCATGGCATTGGTAGAAAGGGGAAAGAGGTCCTGCGCAGAGAGTACAGGGAGTTAGGGAAGAAGCTGAAGAGCAGGACCGCCAACGTAGTAACCTCTAGATTACTCCCACTGTCACACGCTGGTCAGGGCAGGAATAGGATGATACGACAGATGAATGAGTGGCTGAGGAACTGGTGCAGGGGGCAGGGTTTCAGATTTCTGGATCATTGGGATGTCTTCTGGGGAAGATATGACCTGTACAAAAAGAACAGATTACACCTGAACCCAAGAGGGACCAAAATCCTTGTAGGCAAGTTTGCTGGAGTTATTAGGAAGAGGTTAAACTAATTTGGCAGAGGGATGGGACCCAAAGTGATAGGGTTGAGGATGGGGAAGGATGGACAATGCAGTGTGTAGAGAGACTGTGAGGAAGGAAGCCTGTAGTTTGAGAGGGAGAAGGTAAAGGCAGATGTATCAGTATTTCAGTGGAGAAAAGGAAATTACAGAGGTATGAGAAAGATAATTGGAAAGGATTCTAGCAGGATGATGGCAAAACAGCAATGGCTGGAGTTTCTGGGAGCAATTCAGAAGGCACAGGATAGATACATCCCAAAGATGAAGAGGTATTCTAAAGGGAGGATGAGGCAACTGTGGCCGACAAGAAAGTCAAAGACAGCTTAAAAACAAAAGAGAGGACATATCATGGTGCAAAAATTAGTGGGAAGTTAGAGGATTGGGAAGCTTTTAAAATCTAATAGAAGGCATCTAAAAAAGCCAAAAGGAGAGAAAAGATTACTTATGAAGGTAAGTTAGTCCATAATATAAAAGAGGATTCCAAAAGTTTTTTTTCAGATGTATAAAGAGTAAAATAACGAAGAGAGTAGATATTAGACCACCGGATATGGATGCTGGGATGAAACGGCAGATGAACTTAATAAGCATTTTGCATCAGTCATCATGGGAGTTTGCCAGAAATTCAAGAGTGTCAGGGGGTAGAAGCAAGTGTGGTTGCTATTACTAAGGACAAGGTGGTTGGGAAACTGAACGATTTGAAGGTAGGTAAGTCACTTGGGTCAGGTGGGCAATCGCCCAGAGTTCTGAAAGAGGTAGCTGAAGAGATGTGTCAGATGGAAAATAGTGTAGGGAAGTGTACATTGATATGCTTTAGTAGAAAGAAAAAAGATGTAGACTATTTGCAAAATGGAGAGGAATTTTAAAATCAATGTACAAAGGGACTTTGGAGTCCCTGTGCAGGATTTCCTAAAGGTTAACTTGTAGGTTGAGTTGATGGTAAGGAAGTCAAAGACAATGTTAGAATTCATTTTGAGAGGACTAGAATATAAAAGCAAGGATGTAATGCTGAGGTTTTATAAAGCATTGGTCAGACCACATTTGGAGTACTGTGAGCAGTTTTGGGCCCCTTTTCTAAGAAAAGATGTGTTGGTATTGGAGAGCATTGAGGAGGTTCATGAGAGTGATTCTGGGATTGAAAGGCTTAATGCATGAGGAACGTTTGATGGCTCTGAGCCTGTACTCACTGGAGTTTAGAAGAATAGGGGGTGGGTGGATCTCACTGAAATCTTTTGAATATTGAAATGCCTGGATCGAGTGGATGTGGACAGGAAGTTTCCTATAGAGTGTGAGTCTAGCACCAGAGGGCACAGCCTCAGAATAGAGGAATGGCCATTCAGAGGAGAGATGAGGAGGAATTTCATTGGCCTGAAGGTGGTATGTCTGTGGAATTCATTGGCACAGATGGTTGTAGAGGCCAAGTCATTGAGTATATTTAAAGCACAGTTGATATGTTCTTGATTGGTCAGGGAGTCCAGGGTCATGAGGAGAAGGCAGAAGAATGGTGTTCACAGGGGTAGCAGGTCAGCCATGCTGGAACACAACCATCTGGAAGGGGTCTTCCAAGCCGCACACTATCCTGACTTGGAATATATTGTTGTTCCTTTACCAATGCTGGGACAAATCCTGAAACTCTCTTCCTAACACTGTGTGTACACAGGAGACACAAGAGACTACAGACACTGGAATCTGGAATAATCAGCAAGTCCATGAAACCATAGGACATAGGAGCAGAAACAGGCTATTTGGCTCATTGAGTCTGCTCCACCATTCAATCATGGCTGATTTGTTATCCCTTCCAACCCCATTCTCCCTGTAACCTTTGATGACTAATCAAGAAACTACCAGCCTTTGCTTTACATATACCCAATGGCTGGCTGTGGCAATGTATTCCACAGATTCACAACCCTCTGGGTGGTGAATTCCTCCTTGCCTCTGTAAGTAACCTCTGTATGAGTAATATCTATATGAGGAAAGAAATTTTAGTGATGTTTCGGTCAAAACTTTGCATTGGGCTGTGGGCAAACCTCCAGGGTAGCATCTTCTCAAGGATAAGAAGGATACAGGTTCACTCTGCAAAGCCACCATCCTTTGAACGAGTATGTAGTAAAAGGCAGGATCATAGATTAATCAGAATCAAGTTTAGTATCACCGGCATATGCCATGAAATTTCTTAACATGGTGGCTGCAGTACAATGAAATACATGATAATAGAAAAGAAAAAAAACTGTGAATTATAGTAAATATATATATATATATATATACACACATTAAAATAGTTAAATTAAATTAGTAGTGCAAAAATAGAAACAAAAAAGTAGTGAGGTGGTGTTCATGGGTTCAATGTCCAATCAGAAATGGGATGGCAGAGGGGAAGAAGCTATCACTGAATTGTTGGGTGTGTGCCTTCAGGCTCCTGTACCCTTTTCCTGAGGCAGCAATGAGAAACGGGCATGTTCTGGATGATGGGGGCCCTTATCAAACTGACTCCCCTTCCCTAATATATCCTCACCTTCTTCAGTGTGTACTAGAGATCTTGTTAGGCTTCCAGAAGACACATAGATCATATTTGTGGGGCATAAGGTTATTACAGTGCTCACTGCCCAGGTTCAATTCCATCGGTTTAAGGAGTTTGTACATTCTCACCGGGACCACTTGGGTTTCCTCCGTGTGCTCCAGCTTTCTCCCACATTCCAAAGACGTTCGGGATATTAAGTTAATTGGTCACATGAGTGTAACTGAGTGGCTTGGGCTCGCTGTGCCAGCAGGGTCTGTTACTGTGCTGTATCTCGAGATGAAAAATATCAGTGATTGCAGATGGTCATGAACAGCTGCATGAAAGACAATGTTGGAAACATCTCACAATTAGATTGGCAATTTTCTTTATCTCGTTAGTCTTGAACATCCTTAGATTCTCCTGATATCTTGCAGATTCACAGTTAATTGATTATAATTTGATGTTAATCCAGCCATTTCATGTTTATTATGTTTTACAACATCCTGTTAAGTGCACGGAAAAGATGGTCCGACCCAGTAATCATTCATGTTGTTTTCTCCAGTGCGCTCAATCACAATCTCACACATCTTCATTTGGTGACAGTTTAACTTTACTTGCATCACTAATAGACTCATCAATTCCGTCACTTTAATTTAATTTTAAAGGATACAGATAGCAGCATCATGATACACATTAATCACCTCAGGATGGGAACTAAAAATCAAATCAGTAGGCCCAATTGACTATGAGTTCAGAGGTTAAGGCCCAAACATCAGGCCTATGATCAGTGAGTCCAGAAGTTGACACCCGAAGGTCAAATCTGTGATTGGCGAATCCTAGGATGAAGTCCGAAGTTGGAGCTCCAGCTAACAAGCAGGAAGCTGGTGGAAATTATTGGGTCAGGCAGCATCTGTGGAAGAAAGTAAACAGACAGCAGTCTGATTCAAGCCCTCATCTTTTAGAAGGATGAGAGGGGTTCTGATTGAAACATATAAAATTATTAATGGATTGGATTGGACACGCTAGAGGTAGGAAACATGTTCTTGATTTTGGGGGGAGTCCAGAACCAGAGGCCGCAGTTTAAGAATAAGGGGTAGACCCATTTAGAATGGAGTTGAGGAAAAACTTTTTCACACAGAGGGTTGTGGATCTGTGGAATGCTCTGCCTCAGAAGGCAGTGGAGGCCAATTCTCTGGATTCTTTCAAGAAAGAGTTAGATAGAGCTCTTAAAGATAGCGGAGTCAAGGGATATCGGGAGAAGGCAGGAACAGGGTACTGATTGTGGATGATCAGCCATGATCACAGTGAATGGCGGTGCTGGCTCAAAGGGCTGAATGGCCTACTCGTGCACCTATTGTCTATTGTCTCTCCAGGGGTTGCCATCCTGGGGTCCACAGACCCCTTGCTTAATGGTATTGGCTTGGTCCACAGTGGGTTCTGGAAAGCAGGAGAGGAATGTAAGAGAGTGATGGGGGCTGGGGTACATGTGGGAGAAACTGGGTAGACCAAGAGTAGGGGAAAAGGGTCATAGGTTGCCAGGCTGCCTGAAATTGGAGAACTCAATGTTCATGCCATCAAGTTGATTGGAGTACTGCACAGACACAACAGGAGCATTCCCGCAGACCTCTGACAAAAACCTTTAAAAACCCAGTGTCTATAAAAGGGAGGTGGTCATCCTTGGAGGGGTCTTGAATCAGAGTAATAAGGCTTTGGCTCAACAAGGCTTCAGCAAGAACAGATGGAGACTAGGTAAGTAGGTAAGTTCATTCCTTTTTTCTTATTTAACTCGAGAGAGAATAGGGGGTGTCTGCAGAGCCATGTTTTGTTCTGGATGGCGGATGTGGGATATCTGAAAGACTCCCAGCCTCCCCGATGGCCACATCTGCACCAGGTGCATCGAGTTGCAGCTCCTTAGAGACTGTGTTAGGGAACTGGAGCTGCAGCTCGATGAGCTTCAGCTTGTTAGGGTAAGTGAGGCAGTGATAGACAGGAGCTACAGGGAGGTAGTTACCCCAAGGATACAAGAGACAGATAAATCATTGACTGTCAGGAGAGGGAAGTCGAGAATGTCACATAGTGGAGAGCACCCCTGTGGCCAACTCCATCAACAATAAGTTCTTCATTTTGAGTACTGTTGTGGGGGGTGAATGACCTACCTGGGGAAAGCAACAGTGGCTGTCTCCCTGGCACTCTGTCTGGCCCTGTGGCTCAGAAGGGTAGCAAACTGAAGACGATGGCAGCAGTAACAGGGACTCTATAGACAGGGGGACAGATAGGTGATTCTGTGGACATGAAAAGGAAACACGGATGATAGTTTGCCTCCCAGGTGCCAGGGTCTGAAATGTTTCTGGACACATCCACAATATCCTGAAAGGGTAGGGTGAGCAGTCAGAGTTTGTGGTACATATTGGTACCAATGACATATGTAACTCTTGTTTCGGCTAACAGCTTAATATAGAGGATGATAGCCCGCGCGCGACCCCCCCCCCCACCCCCGGCCCGACCAAACTTAAGAAATCTCGTTTGGGTGGACGCTGCACGATGTGTCCCCTGTTATAAATCAGTGCCACGAAATAACAAACAGTGCACAATATGCGATTAAACGATTGAGCTTTATAATTCTTAATTTGACTATATGGTTAGTAAAGAAACAAAAAAGAAAAAAGGGCCCATTCTCATGAAACAATCTATTGTGCAATGTTGGAGCTCACTGATAAGCCGCTCGTCCGCCATCGACCTCCTCTGATCGTTGCTGACCTTTGAACCCTCGCTCCAAGTCCATTCCACCCGCCAGTCTACCAACTCTCTCCAATCGCGTCTTCTCTCCTCATCTCTCCCCAGCAAAAGACCGCGAATTCCTGGCTCCCAGACACACAAGAAAGAACAACATTTCACTCATTGGCTAACATGCCCCCTTATCTCTAGTCATAACCCAAATATTGCTGCGACAGAGAAACCATTACCTTAGCAGTGGAACATTACAGAGAAGCCATTACATTAGCAGTGAAACCTTACAGCATGTTACACTCTCCCCACCAAATTTAGTCATGTCCTCATAACGTAGAGATAATTCGCCAATCCTTCATGCAAAAGACAAAGAACAATCCAGGTGCAAAAGGCAGTGACAAAGCTCCCCAACACGGTAGGGGTCACACACTGTTCCCCTGGTGCTACGTAGGCCAGCCTATCCGGTGGTCTCCTAGTTCTCTGAGATCTCCGTACCCCATCATCTAACTCTTCAGGTTCAGACTCTATTAGGAATACTTCTGATCTACCTGGCAAGGCCTCCCCCAACCTATCACTCATGCAACTCGGAGCCCTCTGTCCTGTGGCCAAACCCCACTTCCTCTCCTGCAGAGTCCCACTGCAACCCAGGCTGCCCACGGATATCTCCCCCCCCCCCCACTTCACCTGTCTCAACGGGAGAAGGGTCAGAAGTCTCTTCCTCAATCAGTGGGGAGTTAGCGAAAGGCGGCATATACCACACATCCAGGTCCTCATCCTCCGAATCAGTATCCCTCTCAGGGGTGGTGGCCGGCCTAACCTCTCCCGCTGTGGGCCCTGCAGTTGCCCCGCGTTTCTGCAGAGTCCTCTACTAGGTGTAGTCTCCAAGTCGGGCTCTGGGTCTACTTGCACCTCTCGTCCCACGGGCAGTAGGTGGTTCTGATGGAGAATTTTGACACCCCCATTCCCATCCTCTGATTTCACCTGGACTACTGGTAGGCTTGGCAACTGACTCTCCATCACATAGGGTGTAGCTGCCCAGTGGTCAGCCAGCTCTTGCTTTTTGGGTAGCCCTTATGAGGACTCGGTCTCTCGGCAGGAGTTGGGAGAACCTCACCTTTTGATCATACCTCCTCTTATTTCCTTGATTCTGCTTGGCAGCCGCGACCCCAGCTAATTTATACTGTAAGCCCTTTCCAGCTCTCTTCCCATATCAGACACATACTTCAGATAAGTCTTCAGGGGTAAGTCACCCTCTTCAATTCCAAAACAAAGGTCAATGGGCAACCTCGCCTCACACCCAAACATATAATAATATGACGAGTACTTAGTAGCCTCATTTCGGTACAGTTGTAACTGTGAACC
Organism: Mobula hypostoma; assembly: GCF_963921235.1. Taxonomy (NCBI): domain Eukaryota; kingdom Metazoa; phylum Chordata; class Chondrichthyes; order Myliobatiformes; family Myliobatidae; genus Mobula; species Mobula hypostoma. The sequence continues at coordinate 181,774,241 of NC_086101.1, read as the reverse complement.
AGATGCCCAAATGTTGTCTCCACCTGCTCTTCTTGCTGATCTCCAGGGTCCCAAGCATGTCTAGCAAAGTCCAGTTAAACCTCTCTGGCTGGGAATCACCCTGCGGTGATACGGCATGGTCCTCGACTTCTCGACTCCAAGCATGCCCAGTAACTCATGGATGAGTCTGCTCTTGAAATCCCGTCCTTGATCGCATGTATCCACCTGGGAAGGCCATAATAGATGGAATACTTCTCCCATAACACTTTTGCCACCGTAAATGCCCTCTGGTCCTTGGTAGGAAAAGCCTGAGCATATTTGGTGTGGTGGTCCGTGATGACTAAGACATTTGTCGTGTTGCTGGCATCGGATTCTATTGACAGGAAATTCATACACACCAGGTCCAGAGGCCCCACACTCTGCAAGTGGGACAAGGGAGCTGCCTGCAATGGCAGTGTCTTCCGACATATGCATTGAATGCACGACTTGCAGTATTCTTCGACCTCTGATAGTAACCACAGAACCCGAGGAATGAGCACAGAGCGCTCACAGTCTGGGGTCTTGGCCAAGTGGTAAACTCCTCTACCTTAGCTGGATCTGTAGCTATTCCAGCTGTGAGACTATGTGCCCCACATAGCTGACAGGCGTTTGGCAGAACTGGCACTTGTCTCGGGAAAGTTTTAACCCTTCAGCTTTCAGGCAGCCCAGCACCTTCAGCAGTCTTGCTTCATGTTTTTCCAAAGTGGATCCAAACACTATGAGGTCATCCAGAAATTCCAATACCTCAAGCAAATTCCCCATAAATACCTCAACGACCTGCTGGAAGGTTGCAGGGGCTCCTGAGATGCCCTGGGGCATCCTTTCAAACTGGAAAAATCCCAGGGGACATATAAATGCCGTTTTCGCTTTGTCAGCCTCACTCATGGGGATCTGGTAATATCCACTCCTCAAGTCCAGTATACTCAACCACTTTGCCCCACTCAGCAGGACAGCGTGTCTTCAATCCTCGGGACAGTATACTGGTCAGGGACGGTGCATCTGTTCAGAGTCCTGTAGTTCACACACATCCGTACCTTCCCATTCTTCTTTCGGGCCACTACTATTGGGGACGCATAGGGGCTTCAGGACTCAGTGATGATCCCAGCTTCCTTCAACTTACGCAAATGCTGCCGAACATCCTCCACCTCTGCAGGGGCCAGTTGCCGTGACCTTTCTCTGAACAGGGTAACCTCAGTCACCCGGACAGTGTGACGCGTGCTCTTGGAACAACACACATCAAACTCATCAGTGGAAAAGACACCTTCCAGCTTCAACATCTTCTCTACCAACTTGCTCTTCCAACCCGCAGGAACTGGGGATTCCCCGAAGTTGAATGAATCAGCGGTCAACTTCCCCCCTTTTGTCAATTGTTTCTCCCCGGCTTGTCTCACAAGGACACCAGACACTACCATCACCGGGAACAGATGTGCAAAGGGCATCCCCCGCTTGATGGTGATCTCCCTCTTCGTAGTGTTCCTGACAATCACTGCCATGTACCGCTCTACCTTCATCACTGTGTTTAGTCACATCCTCAAAAAATTCAATCAGGCTCGTAAGGCACGACGGGCCTTTGACAAAGCCATGCTGACTATTCCTAATCATGTTATGCCTCTCCAAATGTTCATAAATCCTGCCTCTCAGGATCTTCTCTGTCAATTTACCAATCACTGAAATAAGACTCACTGGTCTATAATTTCCTTGGTTATCTCTACTCCTTTTCTTGAATAAGGGAATAACGTCCGCCACCCTCCAATCCTCTGGAACCTCTCCCTCCCTGCAAAGATCATTGCCAGAGGCTCAGCAACCTCTTCCCTCACCTCCCACAGTAGCCTGGGGTGCATCTCGTCCGGTCCCCGTGACTATCATGGACGAGGTTTCAGGATACTTGGAGACTATTAATAAAATAAGACTAATGATAAAATAAGTTGTCTCCCTCTCTCACTCTCTCTGTTACACACACGTTGTCTCCCTCTCTCACTCTCTCTCTGTTATGGTTTCTGTAAAGGGAAATCTTGCCTGACAAATCTGTTAGAGTTTTTTGAGGAAGTAACAAGCAGGGTGGACAAAGGAGAGACAGTGGATGTCGTTTACTTGGAGTTTCAGAAGGCATTTGATAAGGTACCTCACGTGAGGCTGCTTAACAAGATAAAATCCTATGGTGTTACAGGAAAGATACTGGTATGGATAGTGGAATGACTGACAGGCAGGAGACAGCGAGTGGGAATAAAAGGGACCTTTTTTGTTTGGCGGCCAGTGTTTCTCAGGGGTCAGTACTGGGACCACGATTTTTCACATTTTGGTAATGATTTAGATAAAGTTTTTTATTATGTTACTGATAATTTATGTGTTCGGACAAAATTATGTTGGCGCCAAGTGGCTGCTTCTTCGAGCTCATCTTGATAGACATTTAAATTCCTCTCTTTAATGTCTCATTTTTTTTCCTTTTCAAGATGGTTGGGGTTCTACCGAGGCCCTGATCTGTAAGTGGCATTCAAACTGCGTTTTTTTAATGGCAGATGAGTTCCTGTTCTTGGAGCTTGTTGGCCGACCATTTCCCGACGTTCCCCAGGTGCCGCTTGGAAGATGGTGACTCCAGGATGCGGCCCTGTGGATGACCGGTTCCAGGCTGGTGTTGCTGACTGAGGCATTGTGAGAGATGGACCATCAGGATTTTGCTGTGGCGGATGTATGGAAAAGTGATGCGGCAGACTGTAATATCGTAACAGTGACTGTCAGTCTTCCCCTTCACTGTGAAAATGGCTGATATCCCTCTATGCCTTGTTAGTGAGAGCAAGAGAGCCTGTGGCATGTCGACCTGTCGGGTAAACTATACCTCTTGTTGACTGTAGGTCATGGTCTCTCACTGGGTGCTTTGCTGGTGCTTGGTGGGTGGTAGGTGCTGATGCTTCTTGCTGAAATGGGAGAGGTTGATGTGTTAATAATCAATGTGTTAATGTGTTAATAAGCTGTTGCTTACACAGGAGAGGGGAGAGTGGGCTTTGGGGTTCTAATGTATTTCTGTCGTTTGCTCTTTTGGGGTTCTGTTTTTCGTGGATGTCTGTGAAGACAAGTACTTCAGGGTGTATATTGCATACATTCTCTGATAATAAACGGAACCATTTTAAATTGCCCCTTGTGGACGTGGGTGGCAGGAGAATTGGAGGGGTGAGAGAGTTGATGGGCATAGGCAAGAGAATTGTAGGGAAGTGGTCTTGCTGAGATGGCACCGAGAATTAGCATAGATTTAATGGGTTGTCCATGAGCCAGTCCTCATCGGAGGATCAGAAATGGAGAGGGTCAGCAACTTTAAATCACTTGGAGTTATTATTTCAGAGGGACCTGTCCTGGGTTCAGCACGTAAGAGCAATTACAAAGAAAACAGCACCTCTACTTCCTCAGGAGTTTGCGAAGATTCAGCATGATATCTAAAACTTCGGCTAACTTCTATAGATGTGTAGTGGAGAGGACGCTGAATGACTTATCACAGTCTGTATTGGAAACACCATAGTGCTTGAATGGAAAATCCTACAAAACGTGATGGATAGGGCCCAGCCAATCATGGGTAAAGCCCTTCCTACCATAAAGCATATCTACACGAAACACTTTCGTAGGAAAACAGCATCAAGGACATCTACCATCCAGGACGTACTCACTTCTTACTGCAGCCGTCAGGAAAAATGTTAAGGAGCCTAGGACTCACACCACCAAATTCAGGAACAGTTACTATCCCTCAACCATCAGACTCTTGAACCAAAGGGGATAACTTCTGTCACATTCACTTGCCCCACCATTGAAATGTTCCCACAACCAACAAAAAAACTTTCAAGGAGTCTTCATCTCATGTTCTCGCTATTTATTTCTTATTTCTTTTTTTTTTTTGGCGTGTGCCTGCATGCGTGCGAGTCTGTGCGTGCGTCCATGATGATGTCTTTTTCATGGCTTTTTACAAGGCGCGGAGCGAGCGAGAGAGACTGTGTGGGGCGCCACCCCTCACACAGACATTTTCACAGTATTTTCCCTTTATTATACGAGGTCGAGTTGCGATCTTGACACTCAACCCGGCACGGATGGAAAGCGTACTCGGGAGAGGACCCGACTAGTTTCGAACCCGGGAACCTCTGTTCCTGGGTCCGGCGCCGATGTCGTTGCGCCACCAGCCGGCCCTATTTCTTACTAGCTCTTCATTCAGTTAGTCCTGACGAAGGGTCTCTGCCCGAAACGTCAAATGTACCTCTTCCTAGAGATGCTGCCTGGCCTGCTGTGTTCACTTTTATGTGTGTTGCTTGAAATTCCAGCATCTGCAGATTTCCTCGTGTTTACCTATTTCTTATTTCTTATTATTATTTCTTTCTTTTTTGTATTTGCACAGTTTGTTGTCTTTTGCAGACCGGTTGAACACCCAAGGTGGTGAGGTCTTTCACTGATTCTGTTATGGTTATTATTCTATGGATTTATTGAGTATGCCTGCAAAATTGAATCATTTGTGAACTTTGACAATAAATTTACTTTGAACTTTGAACTTTGTATAGAGCTCCTTTTAAGTTACATGGAAGTATGAAAAGTGATTCCAGGCCCAACAAAGTGATTAATTCTGATTAGCCCCCTTGGAATGGCCATAAGGGCAATTCCAGTTGAGTAAGAAAGGAAAAAAATAAAACAATAGAAAGAAATATTGAAAAGATGGATTGCAGGAGGGGAAGAAAGAATGGAAAGGAGATTTCAGGGAAATGAGAAAGACTGAGAGGATGAAAATAAGGAAGTTAGAATAGAAAAGCGGGGTAATAAATGCAGAGCTGTCCATACTCCATGATAAACTTTACGATGTGTTCCTGGTTTCTGATTGCTCCTTTTTTTGTTCCTATCTTGGTTGACATTGAATTAGGGTGGCCTGCAGATAATAAACTGAATATGCCGGGACCTTTTCGATTTTGTGTTTCACGTTCTGTGTTTTTCACTCATTTTTATGATGCAGTTTGCGCAATTTGTTGGTTCTTTTTTGTGCGTAGGCTATTTGATGTTTTCTTTGAACGTGTTCCATGGTTTTCGTTGTTTCATGGCTATCTGTGAGAACCTCAGAGCTGCTCCTATACTGCATACATACTTTGACAATGAAAGTACTTTTGATTCTTTGAAAAAAGTACTGTTGTAATTTGTTACTGCACTATGCAAAGGTGCCTTTTAGTACAAAGCAAGTCTACCTAAATTAGCAAGGGTATTTTGTCTCTGACATTGGGAAAGCTCTTTGAAGAAGGTAGGAACAATAATTGCTACAAAGGTGAACATGAAATTTTCATTCTTCTTGAAGGACAGAGCCACTGACAAGGCAGAATCTTCTACAACGTGGCACAGCTTACATTTGTTCACAGTATAAGCTACCGATGCAGGGGGCTATCACCTGGGGTAAAATGGTGGGGCCTAGCTGCCATTTGTGAAAGATACTGCAACATTCTCCACCGTAATTCATCAAACTAATAGCACTGTCAGAGATTCCAAATTCAAACACAACCCAGAGGCTTGACAAATTCCGCTTGATTTGTGGATAGTGCAAGATTCCTTTTTGTACTGATCTCATGTGGGAGAACCATATCTTCTTCATTAACAAAAAAGCTTGGCAGAGGATATGGTTCTTCCAGAAGTTGGATACTACCATCATAGAGAGAATCCTGGTTTGGCGCAGCACCCTCTCATAATATATGAGAATTACAATGAACTGTCAGGTCCACAGAAAAGGTCATTGGCTACAGTCGTCCATCACTGCAGGACCTGCATGTGTCCAGGACAAAGAAAGAGGCAGGAAAAATCATTGCAGACTCTACCCACCCGGCAAACTGCCCTTACCAAAAACTCCCTTCTGTAAAGCACTATAGGGCTGTTAAAACAAAAACTCATTGCCATCTTAAAACTTAATTAACCCTGACAGTTATTCCAATTTTAGTTAGCCCACCTACCCCTCTATCTATTACCTCAGACGCTACACTGCACTGAAGACACTTTAAACTACTTTTATAATGCTGTTTACACGATTGCATTGTCAATACACACTGGTATTGAGGTACTTATGAATATCTTATTCCCTATCTATACTTCTAACTTTATTTTTATTCAATTTGCACTCCAGTAAATTGGGACACATTGGCACTAGTACATTTTAGCCCAATTAAGTGGCTGCCCCAATTACCTGAGGTTTCATGGAAATAGTTAAAAAGATATAAAAAGACAAACTGAGAATTGAATTATATATTTAAATGAAATACAGAACAAATTAGAACACTACCAATGATACTACAATACTGTAAAACTGTGATGTCAAAATAGTTGTTGTGATGCATCCAGTGTGGTCGTGCAGTGGGTAGTGCTTGTCGCTCTCACTTGCGGCTTCCACCACTGGCGAGCAGTCTTTCAAAAAGGAGAGCTGAATGTGTAAGTCTCTTCCTGCCAGTACATATCCTCTTCAACGGCAAGCCTCATGTAGTGCCTCCTCGCTAGTGACAGATAGAAATGGAATTCCTTTCCAGCTGAGGCTGAACGACAGAGGATGGGAGAAGGTCTGGCCGCCGCACACGTAGCATGTGGGCTCACCAGTATGTGAACATGCCCTGGTGCTTGTAAACCAGATCACCAGCTATGAGTGAATAGCCCCACTGCCTCAGGAGAGACGAAAGCTACGGGAGTAAACCCTGACAGTGAGTGGAGCCCCTAAGGCGGCTAGATTGACATTGAACATCCTTCCAGCAGCTCCTGCAGCCAACTGGTGCCAAATGTTTTGCTTCATAAGCTTTCCTTTGAACTACACTGGTGAGGCTGAGAGGGGGATCTTGACGACTGGGCATCTCAAGGTCCCAATACCTTTCACCCAGGCCTGTGAGGTTGATGATCATCATGACCCATTGTCCTTTGAGACAGACGGATGCCAACCACTATAAGACTGTATTAGTTCCAAAAAGCTATTGACAGAGGAATTCATCCAGTGCATGCAATGAACAGAATAAGCACAGGCACCTAGTACAGGTAACACTGGACAACAAAGACTTTGCTTCCTGAATACTTTTGGGTGTATCTCATGGGTTATGAATTAATGCTTTTGAAATGTGGTGCTATCAACGAATGTTGAAGATCAGCTGTGTAGAGAAAGTTGCAAATGAGAGGGTTTTGTCCGAAGTTGATAGATCACGGATACTGCTGGAGAAGATCATGAAGTTAAAAGTTGCTTATTGTGGACACGTTACGCGGAGAGATAACATCTTGTCGGACTTGCTATATGGAAAGGTGGAGGGAAAGAAAGGAAGAGGAAGGCAAAGAACAACATGGCTGGATAACATCAAGGATTGGACCAAGCTGGACAAGACTAGGGATGTTGTGGACAAGTGTCGGGACAGAGTGGCGTGGAGGGAAATCGTCCGCCAACTGGAAATTCCAGATGCAAACTAACAATGACGACGACTATGGATTTTGGTCCGTTGATCCTGAAAATTATCATGAAATTTCCCTATCACTCACCATTTTTTTCAAAACATCGCCTATATTTGTTATTTCAAATCTTAATTCAAGTCAACTAAAATGTTGCCCACAATGTAAGCTGAAAAGTTTTCTATCTTGTCCAGGCATGCCTAGGCATGCTTAGGCAGGAAGGATGCTATATGCAGGACAGGTTTTAGAGTAACAGGACATGAGTCTAGAGGAGGCAGATGAAGATGCCATGATGCACAAGCCAGGTATGGAAGATGACACTGATACTGATAGATATTTTGAACCCTTTAGGGTGAGTGAACCTCATCTGATAACTCACTCTGAGTTAAATGACCTGGTCAGAGGTTTGGGTTTGTCAAAAGAAAAAGCAGAATTACTGGGTTCAAGACGGCAAGGATGGAATCTACTGTCAGCAGGCACAAAAATTTCCATGAAGGGTTTTGATATTTGAGACAGTTGTTTTCCCAGAATAGCTAATGCCAAGATTAAGGAAGGTATTTTTGTTGGTCCACAAATCAAACAGGTCATCAATGACAGTAATTCAAAGAACTTCTAGAGGAACTGGAGGAATTCGCATGGAAGGTATTCAAGGATGTTTTTGAAAACTTTCTTGGCAACTACAGAGCACCAAGCTACGTGCAGCTGGTTGACAACATGCTTGAAGCAAACAAAACCATGAAGTGCATCTTGCCACTAAAGACTCATTTTCTGCATTCCCATTTAGACTTCTTCCCTACAAATCTTGGTGCAGTCAGCACTGTTATGCAATTAAACGCTTTATATTCAATAAAAATTAATTTCTGGATTCTCCAAATTCCTACGTGATACATGTAGTGTGAAATTTTATTTGTGTTCAGCTTCAAGTGGTCTATGATAAACAAAAAAAAATTCTGAGGAAGTGACACTTTCAAAAAGATCTGTTTTCCATTGTAATGGACTACCTTCATATAATTTTTGACAATTGCATCCTCTAAGTCTTCATTTTCATTGTGACATTCAAGATAATTGTCAATACTTTCAAGTTCTTTGTAGTTCTCCACTCGTTTAAACTATACCATTTTCACTCCTGGCTGTTTCTGGCATCCCCAAACCTGAATACTTGAAACTGTCGTGAACTAAACAGTTCAAAAATGTCTTATGGCTTATTTCTCACCAACACAGAAAATCACTGCTTTTTTGAACACAAACTCACGCAAACGACGCTGTTTAAAAACTGTTCACTCTAAGCACAGTGTAGTGTCTTATGACCAAACAAGAGCATGCGACTGGTGTTAGTTAGGACCTGTTCTGCAATTGTCTCGTACTCCAATTAAGCAGCATAGTGCCTCAAATAAGTGAAGGGAACCCTGCCAATTTTCTTCGATAAGTTTTTGTTATGTTTTGTTAACTCTGGTTAGGCCACACTTGGAGTACTGTGTTCAGTTCTGGTCGCCTCACTATAGGAAGGATGTGGAAGCATTGGAAAGGGTACAGAGGAGATTTACCAGGATGCTGCCTGGTTTAGAGAGTATGCATTATGATCAGAGATTAAGGGAGCTAGGGCTTTACTCTTTGGAGAGAAGGAGGATGAAAGGAGACATGATAGAGGTATACAAGATATTAAGAGGTATAGATAGAGTGGATAGCCAGCACCTCTTCCCCAGGGCACCACTGCTCAATACAAGAGGACATGGCTTTAAGATAAGGTGTGGGAAATTCAAGGGGGATATTAGAGGAAGGTTTTTTACTCAGAGAGTGATTGGTGCATGGAATGCATTGACTGAGTCAGTGGTGGAGGCAGATGCACTCGTGAAGTTTAAAAGACTACTAGACAGGTATATGGAGGAATTTCAGGTGGGGTGTTATATGGGAGGCAGGGTTTGAGGGTCAGCACAACATTGTGGGCCGAAGGGCCTGTAATGTGCTGTACTATTCTATGTTCTATGTTCTATGAGTTGTCCTGTATAAGCCCCTGCCCCAACTAGCCAATGGCCCAATTAACTGAAATCTATCGTAATTCTTTCTTCTTCATACTTGTTGAATGTTATTGTATTTGTTACATGCCGTGCTGCAACACCACAGCAGTTTCCTAATACATGTAAATGTATATGGTAAATTAAGTTGATCTTTGATCCTTGTTCCATCCAGTGAAGCACAAAAGTGGATGGTGCATTACCTAAAGTACTATTATTTTGTGAATGTTAAACCCAAAATTCTTAATTCCCTCTGCACAGTTCAAGAAAACATGGTGTTCTCTGGTTTCCCTACTATGTTCTGATTAATATCAGTAAAAATTTGGCCAACTTTGTATAGCTGTTAGTAGCCTTGTCCTGCGTGGATTGGTTCTGGTTGTTTAACAGTTTACTATAATTACCAGTTACTTCATAAGCATGAAGCTGTTAGAGATGTGCTGAGGTCATAAAAGACACGATATATGACTTATATAATGCAAGCCTTCCCTTCTTCTCTTTCACAAGGTTGCATTTGGCTCAGTGTTAGGCCAGCTTAACAATGTCTGAATCAACGTCATTAACTTGCATGGGATAAAAGTCCTATTTAGCCCTAGTGAAACAGAAAACTTTGCAGGAAAATTAAATCTAAAGAACCTTGGCAGGGCCCTTGGGTGATCACAAGTTCAAACTGGGAATGATCTGTTTCCAGAGCTGAGTGTCACTACATTAAGATATGGCCCAAGTGTGGAGCAAGAGACATTGAAGCGGGTGGATAGTTCACAGACTTTAATATGAACAGAGTTAAAGGGAAAAGAAAACGATAAATATTAGGTCAAACAGGGCAGTTAACTAAAATTCTCTAACGGAAAATGAAAACAACACTGTGGCTGAAAGGAATAACTGAATATAAGATGAATACCTCTAGTCTTCAGGGTCAGTTGACTGGATAGTCCAATTTCTCAGGCAAAGTCGAATGCAAGCAGGCAGTGAAACGCGCTGCGCTTTGCTCAGGTCTCGACAAGCACTACAATGAAGAGAATGGAGTTAAATACCTGCACAATGAAATAATAATTAGGTGACACATGCATTTTCACGAGTGCAATTGCCATATCCCCTTCTCCCTATTATCCACTCTCCTCTCCTATCACATTCTTTCTTCTCCAGTCCTTGAACCTTCCCACCCATCTGGCTTCACCTACCATCTTCTCCCTAGCCTCTTTCCCCTCCTCCTGCCCTCCCAACTTTTTATTCTGGCATCTTCCACCTTCTTTTTCAGTCCTGAAGAAGGGTCTCGACCCAAAACATCGACAGTTTACTCTTTTCCATGGATGCTGCCTGACCTGCTGAACTCCTCCAGTGTTCTGTGTGTGTTGCTTGGGACTACAATGGTTAATCAGATTAACTGCCTGGGGAAGAAACATTTAAAGCATCATGAAGTTTTTGTTTTAATAGCCCTATAGTGCTTTCCAGAAGGGAGAATTTGAAAAAGGTAGTTTGCTGGGTGGGTAGCGACCTGACTTTTCACTGTAGATTTTTAATATTGTGAGAGGATGTTACACCAAACTAGACATTATTTGGCTGATGTGAGGATGTCCTCTATGAAAGAAAAAAGTTTATCTTAAAGTACTATTAGTATTGATGAGTCCACGAAGAAAAGACCAATTCCTGCTACACTTTCATCTCCACAGGAGCCAAGAAAATAACCTTGGAATTTAGTTACAGTTTCGTGTTGGAAGCACAGCTGCCAATTTGTCAGATGATATTGAGTACCAGATATATACTCAGTGGCCACTTTATTAGGTACACCTGTACACCTGCTCGTTAATGCAAATATCTAATCAGCCAGTCACGTGGCACCAATTCAATGCATAAAAAGATGAAGGCAAGGTCAAAAGATTCAGTTGTTGCTCAGACCAAACATTAGAATGAGAAAGAAGATGTGATCTAAGTGACTTTGACCGTGGAATGATATTTGGTGTCAGATGGGGTGATTTCGGTATCTCAGAAACTGCTGAGCTCCTGGGATTTTCATTGATATCAGTCCCTAGAGCAGGGGTTCCCAACTTGAGCTTTATGGAGCCCTCATGGTAGGGATTCATCGCAGAAAAGTGGTTGGAAACCCCTGATTTAGAGTTTAGTGAGAATCGAGCGAAAAACAAAAAAAAATCCAGTAAGTGACAGTTCTGCAGGCAAAAGTGCCTTGTTAATGAGAGAGGTCAGAGGAGAATGGCCAGAGTGGTTCAAGCTGACGGGAAGGTGCCAGTAATTCATATAACCACATGTTATGCAGAAGAGCATCTCTGAATGCACAATACATTGAAACTTGAAGTGGCAAACACGAGGAATTCTGCAGATGCTGGAAATTCAAGCAACACACTTCAAAGTTGCTGGTGAACGCAGCAGACCAGGCAGCATCTCTAGGAGGAGGTATAGTCGACGTTGCAGGCTGAGACCCTTCCTCAGGACTAACTGAAGGAAGAGCTAGTAAGAGATTTGAAAGTGGGAGGGGGTGGGGGAGATCCAAAATGATAGGAGAAGACAGGAGGGGGAGGGATGGAGCCAAGAACTGGACAGGTGATTGGCAAAAGGGATACGAGAGGATCATGGGACAGGAGGCCCAGGGAGAAGGAAAAGGGGGGTGGGGGCGGGAACCAGAGAGTGGGCAAGGGGTATAGTCAGAGGGACAGAGGGAGAAAAAGGAGAGTGAGAGAAATAATGTGTGTATATAAATAACGGATGGGGTACGAGGGGGAGGTGGGGCATTAGCGGAAGTTAGAGAAGTCAATGTTCATGCCATCAGGTTGGAGGCTACCCAGACGGAATATAAGGTGTTGTTCCTCCAACCTGAGTGTGGCTTCATCTTTACAGTAGAGGAGGCCGTGGATAGACATGTCAGAATGGGAATGGGATATGGAATTAAAACGTGTGGCCACTGGGAGATCCTGCTTTCTCTGGCGGACAGAGCGTAGATGTTCAGCAAAGCGGTCTCCCAGTCTGCGTCGGGTCTCACCAATATATAAAAGGCCACATCGGGAGCACCAGACGCAGTATATCACCCCAGCCAACTCACAGGTGAAGTGTCGCCTCACCTGGAAGGACTGTCTGGGGCCCTGAATGGTGGTAAGGGAGGAAGTGTGAGGGCACGTGTAGCACTTGTTTCGCTTACAAGGATAAGTGCCAGGAGGGAGATCAGTGGGGAGGGATGGGGGGGACGAATGGACAAGGGAGTCGCGTAGGGAGCAATCCCTGTGGAAAGCAGAGGTGGGGGGAGGGAAAGATGTGCTTAGTGGTGGGATCCCGCTGGAGGTGGCGGAAGTTACGGAGAATAATATCTGAATATGAGAATAATCTTGAAGTGGATAGGCTACAGCAGTAAAAGACTCCACTCCTGTACCTAATAAAGTGGCCACTGAGAGCATATCAGTACCAGACTAGGGTGTGTGCTCCAATTATGTGGTTAAATCTCTAGAGTGGGATTTGAAGTCATACGTTCTGAGAATGACAATTTATTAATCAAAGGACAAGAAATAGGATCACATTAAGGAACTTTTGAGATGCTCAGTGTAACTGTGGACTACCACTCAGGACATATTTCAGCAGGAAATTCCTGAAGAATTTTTACCCTCACGTTTGATAAGTAAAATCTGGAAAACAACTACTGACACCAGCAGACACTAAAATTGGGTCTGAGCTCCCCTCCAACCCTTTGATGGTAAAGATTTCCAGGACACTTAATGCTGTTAGTTCTCCAAGCTGATGCTACAAAGCTCCCTAGAATACCAGCACGATATAACATTGAACAGACAAAATTCAACAGTAAATCTCAATCCATTGCAATAACTTTATGTAACAACCACCCATCTGAGATATTTAACTGCAAACTCAGGGCCCTTAGCATTGTCAATGATTCCTCCCATCCTTCCAACAATCTCTGACCCCCTACCATCAGGCTGGAGGTCTGATAGCATTAAGACAAGGAATTAGGATGGGAAACAGATTCTTCCCCAAGACTGGGAGACTACTGAACTGCCTGCCACAACCCAGGTCTCACCATGTACTGTATAAAAGCATCAGTAGCTTATTTTTTATTCTTCTGTTGTAAATGAACCTTATTATTTGTTACCTTATTTGTGGTAACATTACTTTGTGTTGTGTGTAAGCTATATGCACTGTGTTCTATACGTTGGAACAGAGGAACATTGTTTCATTTGATGGTATGCATGTATGGTTGAAATGACAATAAACTTGAACTTGGACTTGTGATTATCTTGTAATTGAACGTATCAAATGATTGATAAAAATTCATATTTGATTCTACAGTAGATCAAAGATGACCACACTTAAAATTTGAGCAACAGAGCAATCTGTCCAAAATATGTAATTCTTCCAGTTTCTGCTCGGGGTGAGGAGGGATTCTGGATGACAGGAATGGTGAATGTCCATACTGTTATCTATAACCAATCATGGCATTAACAAATCTCTCTGATCAAAAATATCTTTAACTCTGCTTATGCATATGGAAGTTAGTCTTCCCATTTGCTGGTTTCTTTCAGTGAGTTAACCCTTTTGTTAGATAAGCAAAGGGTATCTGGGATGTGTCTCTGATCATCTGTGTATTGTGCCATGGGCAGCACAGTAGTGCAGTGGCCAAATATGTATTGGTTAGTAGGTTAATTGACGAGGATTAAATCAGGGGATTGCTGGGCAGTGAGGCTTAGACGGCTAGAAAGGCCTATTCGCGCTGTATCTCAATAAAAGAATCTCTATAGTTGGGTTTACTAAATGGCTTCCCACAGCATTTCCCACCCAGTGTTTGATGATAATAATTTTCTCTGAAAAAAACCCCATTGGAAAAACTGATGGACCTTGAAAACCAGGGATAGGTGAAAAGGGGTTGTAATCGGTAACTGGTTTAATATTGTCACATAAACCAATGTCAGGTGAAAAACTTCATCTTACAGTTTAATTCACTCCATCAGTACATCGAGGTAGTACAAGGAGAGATCAATAACAGCATGCAGAATATATTGCTACAGTTACAGAAAAGATTAGGTTTATTTGCCACATGTAAATTAGAAACATTGGAACATACAGAGAAATGCATTGCCGCCAATTCAACTCAGCAAGGATTGTACTGGGTAGCCGGCAAGTTCTGGCACCAGTAATGCATGCCTCCAACTCCCTAATTCTAACCATACATCTTCTGAATGTGGAAGGACACAAGGGCACCCAGAGGAAACCAACACAATCCTGGGGAGAACATACAGGCAAAAGCAGTAATTGAGTCCCAGTCGGTGATCACTGGTGCTGCAAAGCGACGTGTTCACCCCAGTGTTACAGTGTTACCCTTCCATTGTGCCACGATGATAAGGTGCAGGGGCCGTGATGTAATAGAATAAGAGGTCAGGAGTCCAGCTCTATTTATGGTCTTTTAAAAGTGGACAGAAGCTGTCCTTGAGTGCGTGTTTTCAGGTTTTTACTCTTTTGCCCTTTGGAGGGGGCAGAAGAAAGGAAGTCAAAGGTAAGTGAGGTCTTTTATAATGTTGGCTGATTATCTAAGTCAGCAAGAAGTTTAGGCAGAGGCCATGAGAGTGAGACTGTTTTCTACGATGTGCTAAACTGTGTCCACAATGCTCTGTGGTTTTTTGCATCCCAGAGCAGTTGAAATACCAAGCCGTGATGCATCCAAATTCAATATTCTACAAAAATAATCTACAAAAATTGGAAGGAAGCTGAACTCCTGTAGCTTCCTGAGGAAGCAAAGGCACTAGTGTGCTTTATGCCCATGACATTTGTTGTTGGACCAGGACAGGGAAATGATAATGCTTACACTTCAGAATTTAAAGGCTTCAATGATTAGATTAGATTATGAGGACACGCAGTCCTCTTTTATTGTCACTTAGTAATGCATGCATTAAGAAATGATACAATTTGTTCCTCTAGAATGATATCACAGAAATACAAGACAAACCAAGACTAAAAAAACTGACAAAAACCACATAGTTATAACATATAGTTACAACAGTGTAAAGCAATACCGTAATTCTTCGTCGAGCACCTCCGCTCCGTCTGCCAAAACAGACAGGATCTCCCAGTAGCCACCTACTTCAACTCTGCTTCCCACTCCCATTCAGATATGTCCATACATGGCCTCCTCTACTGCCATGATGAGGCTAAACTCAGGTTGGAGGAGCAACACCTCATATACCGCCTAGCTAGTCTCCAGCCCCTTGGTATGAACATAGAATTCTCCAACTTCCGGTAATTCCCTCCCCCTCCCTTCCCCTATCCCTATGTCACTCTGCCCCCTCCCCCAGCTGCCTACCACCTCCCTCTTGGTTCCGCCTCCTTCTACTACCCATTGTGTTTTCCCCTATTCCTTCTTCACCTTTCCTGCCTATCCACTCCCTGCCTCCCTTCCCCCACCCCTTTATCTCTCCCCTTACTGGTTTTTCACCTGGAACCTACCAGTCTTCTCCTTCCCACCCTCCCCCCACCTTCTTTATAGGGCCTCTGCCCCTTCCCCCTACAGTCCTGACGAAGGGTTCCGGCCTGAAACGTCAACCGATCTTTTCCACGGATGCTGCCTGACCTGCTGAGTGCCTCCAGCATGTTGTGAGTGCTCCAGATACACCATGAAGATGAACAATGCCTGGCGATAACGTGAAAGACTGGCCCACGACAAAGGACTCTGCTGAGCTATGACAGTGGCCTATGCCCCAGTAGGCTGAATAAGTATTTACAGAAAAATAGAGAAATACAATAGGATTTATGAAAAACCATACATAACAAAGACTGATAAATATCCATGTGCAAAAGAGGACAAACCTTGCAAATAATAAAAAAGTACGAGGGGTGATTGATAAGTTCGTGGCCTAAGGTGGAGGGAGATGAGTTATTTACTTCAAACTTTCTGCATTTTCACTCAAAGAGTTGAACTGCACACGCATATAACGAGAGCTGTATAACTCATCTCCTTCCACCTTAGGCCACAAACTTATCAATCGCCCCTGCTGTGGACCACCTGGAGGTCCAAGACGCTCTCATTACATGCACGTGCAGTTCAACTCTTTGAGTGATAGTGCAGAAAGTTTGAAGTTAATAACTCATCTCCTTCCACCTTAGGCCACAAACTTATCAATCACTCCTGCCGTGGACCACTTCTACAAAGAAGAGATCCGTATGCTCCACGACCGCTGGACTAAGTGTGTAAATGTAGGCGGGGACTATGTTGAAAGATAAATGTGTTAGGTTTTCTAAAATTGACTCCTTCTACCTTAGGCCATGAACCTATCAATCACCCTTTGTAAGTAATCCGGAGAACATGAGTAGTAGAGTTCCTGAAAGTCAATCCATAGGTTGAAGAGTTAGTTCAACATTGAAGGGAGTGAAGTTATCCACACTGCTTCAGAAACCTGATGGATGAAGGGAAATAACTTTCTGTGAATCCGGTGGTATGGAACCGAAGCCTCCTCCATCTCCTGCCCAATGGTAATAGCAAGAGAGGAAAGCAAATCAAACACAGGCAGACAGGATGGGCTCAACTCAGAGATCTTGGCTGGCATAGAGCAGTGGGGCTGAACACTGGCTCGTTTTCCACTCTCAAGCCTCGACGCTTTCATCTTGTTTGAGGTCCACTCTGGTACCCTCTCTTCTGGTGATGGCCAACCTTTATCTGCCTCAAGGTGCTGCACCTGCGTCCCTGAGAGTCAAGTTTGTTGACTTCGTCAGGAGATCGCTAGTTTGTTTAGTCCACAGACCCCTCGGGAAATGGCAAGGGTCCAGGGCATAAAAATAGTTGGGAACCTCCGGTTTAGATGGTTTGAAAGTACGTTTCTTAGAGGGAAATTACAGGCTGTGGATTGAATCGATCATAGTTCAGAAGTATATCTAGCAGTTTTGTGAAATGTCCATAAAATGTCACTGTATGTCGGCAGCACCATCTTGATGGTTTTCACACTACATTCCATTTAAACAACAGTTAAAAGATATTTGGACAGGTACATGGATAGGAAAGGTTTACAGAACAATGGCTTATGTGGGTAAGTGAGACAAGATTAGATGGTCATCTTGTTTGGCGTGGATGAGTTAGGCCACGGGGCTTGTTTCCATGTTGAATGGCCCCAATCAATGATAAGCTTTGATTGATGAGGTACATGAGTGCAGCTTTGAAAGGGAAGGAACAAACTAATGATATACTATAAGAAAATATTTTTTTAAAAATTAAGTATGAGATCTCACATGTAATCAGGATAGGCTAGGATTGTATTCGAGTTGAATGGCCACCTCCTATGACAGGACTCCTAATCTAGGAGGAGGAACCAACCCTTTGGCTCAGTGAGACTGCTCCATCTACATTGCACGTGCACAGCTTCAATCACGTTAATCCTACGCTGCTTACTTACTGGTGCCCTTAGCTCCTTCATGGAGCATAGGCCATTGGTGACCTCCCGTCTCCATTCTGCAATCCATTGCATCTACTGTCCAAGGTGTTGGCTTATTCAGCTTCACCAGAGCCCTGTTGGTCGGCCTTACCGTTTCCACCTCTCATAACGGGACACAAGTTTGGACTTTGAGGGGCAATCCTATACCAATGTATGCTTTGTACCCATACGTTCCAAACTCTCAACTGCCCCTAGATTCTATCACTTACTTACGCACTAGGGACAATTTGCCGTGGCCAGTTAGACTATAAATGCCCACATCTTCAGGAGGTGAGAGGAGGCTGGAGCACCCAAGGGAAATCGACAGAGATACCAAGAGAACACACGATCTCCACATAGACAGCAGGGGAGATCAGTATTGAGCAGAAGCTCTGGCCAGAAACTTTAGAATGGCTGAGAGGAGGTTAGAGCCAAATACAAATGAATGCCAAGGTAATTTGTTTTGGTGATATTGATTAAACACTAGTGATGCCCAGGAGATCACCATTAATTTACCTCACATTTTGCGAGATAGTCATCAACTTTTCAATAAAAGTACTAATCCACAGAGCACTCGCTAGGATCCAGATTGAACCGTATCTGATTGATTGTGCAAATGTTGCAAGTTTGCTTGCAGCCAGTTGATCATACAGTGAATCCACTGGTCCTCCTGCACGTGGAGAGCTCTCTCTTTTTTACGTGGGCTTTCGAGCATTCATGTTTTCGCCTTGGCGGGCCTGGCCCATTGCTCCCACACTGTAAATCGCCCAGCACGTACAGTTATTAACATGACTCAGGGTAAAAACATTCGATGACACTACTCTGTTGCAAGTTCTTGCCCAGATCTATTAGCTTAAAGTCACAGACATTTTTCACCAGTTTGAATTTCTGTCGTTTGGGATTTGCAAAACTCAGGAACGAAGCTCCTCAACATTTAACTCGGGATGACCGGAGGGTGTTCTCAGAAAATGAGTTAGCCTTTAACATACCCTGCTTTTTCTGAGGCATAACTTTTAAAACAGGCCGCGCACGTAGGAAATGAGATCAAATACTGAAAAGAGCTAAAGCTCTTTAAAATAAATGAGACAAGCCCAGGTTGTAAATCGCTATTCCAGGGCCTTCCCACGTAATAATTCTATTTTCCTGGCAACTTCAAGTCTGAGATGCATCCTGTATTTTCGAGCAGATGGTTCATCTTTGAAGTGCCTGTGATTTAGCCTCTCCTCCACTGGTTCACTTACACCATGGTTTACTGAATTCCTTACACTGCGATTGCACTGTCAGCTCTGACTGACCTCTGGCCCAAGCCTCTGAAGGAGGTTTTTCTTTAAACTCCTGGCACACTGCCTTTATGTGGCTGGTGATATTAATTAACTATTGGACTTGTTATATGGCTTTACTCCCCTTTTTCCCCTTTGCCCATTGGGCCCTCATTGCTCCCACCCTTTCCATCATCCGCTCTCTGATTCTTTCTCCACTCGTGACCAGTGAATCTGAACTGATCAGGCTACCTGTACTGCTCCCAAGAGGTAATGTTTTTTTTAAAAGAAAGAGTCTGTTCACCCATGCAAACTTCACAGCTGAAATCACCTCAGCAACATGGCTTCTGCAACCTGTGACTCTGAGGCGGAATTATACTTGGGCAGCAAAATGTTGTGGGGAGAAGTCAGGAGGATGGGGTTGAGAGGGGTAATGAGTCAGACATGGTGGAATGGTGGAGTAGAGTCGATGGGCCGAATGGCCTAATTCTGTTATTTTATGGGCTTATGGCACAGTTGATGCAATTGCCACCTCACAGCACTGGAGATGCAGTCTCGATCATGGCCTTGAGCTGTCTGCACGGAGTTCCTCCATTCTCCCCGTGACTGTGTGGGATTACCCTGAGTGTTCCAGATTCTCCCACAGTCCCAAAGATAGACAGGTCAGTAGGGTAATTGGCCACAGAAAGTTGCCCCGGGTATGTGGGTGAATGGAGTTGATAAGAATGAGGAGAGATTTTTTTTAATGGAATTAACATAGGATTAATTAAAATTGGTGATGTGGACTCGCTGGCCTGAAGGTCCAGCTTCTGTGTTTTAACCCTGAACAATCACAATCAGGTGTAATATCACCACCATATGTCGTGAAACTTGTTGTCTTTGTGGCAGCAGTACAAAGCATTACATGTTAATAGAGAAAACATCAATTACTGTAAGTGTGTATATATATATAGTATGGCAGAGGGGAAGAAGCTGTTCCTGAATTATTGAGTGTGTGCCTTCAGGTTCCTGTCCCTCCTTCCTGATGCTAGCAGGGAGAAGAGGGCATATCCTGGGTGATGGGGTGGTATGACTCTATGACACTATGATCATTTGGACGCTATATTCATTGAATCATAGAGAGATGAAGCACAGAAGCAGGCTTTCTGTGCACGCACCATCCTACAGAAGCCGGAGAAGGCCATTCAGCCCTACGTACCAGCTTCACAATTCAGAAAGGTCAGGCTGACTTTAACCTTGATGTCACATTCCTGCGCCAGATCTATTGCTCACCTTAATATGCATCGATCTCAGACTGTGTGATCTGTGCTTCTGTAGTCATTGTGTATTTCTGTCCAATTTATTCCTTCTCTTATCCAGTGGGGTAGAGCCCAACTGGTTAATCCAGCATTGATTGGGACCCATTCTGAACTGTGGAGAAAACCTGTTGTCATCTGGGACTGCTGTTTTGTTTTTAAATCTGTAATATCTGATCTTTATGTCAACTAGAAAACTTTGGCGACTGTTGAAACTTTATGTGAATTGAAAGGGGAATTTCATGCAGTTGAAGATGAGTGACAGACAACTCAGACAAAGTCACCACAAATTAAGTTTATCTTTCCTTTCAATTATTTGTGGTAACTTTAAAGAATAGCATATCTGTCACATGTACATTGAAACATACAGTGAAATGTATTGTAACACACACAAAATGCTGGTGGAATTCAGCAGGTCAGGCAGCATCTATGGAATAGACTGAAGAAGAGTCTTGGCCTGAAAGGTCATCTGTTTACTCTTTTCTATAGATGCTGCCTAACCTGCTGAGTTCCTCCAGCATTTTCAGAATCAGGTTTATTATCACTGGCATGTGACGTGAAAGTTGTTAACTTAGCAGCAGCAGTTCAATGCAATACATAGTCTAGCAAAGAAAAGATAAATAAATAAAATAAAACATAATAATAATAATAAGTAAACAAGTAAATCAATTACGTATATGGAAAAGATTTTTAAAAAGTGCAAAAACAGAAATACTGTACATAAAAAGGTGAGTAGTGTCCAAAGCTTCAATGTCTGTTTAGGAATCGGATGGCAGAGGGGAAGAAGCTGTTCCTTTTGCATGAGTCGCTTTGGATTTCCAGCATCTACAGCCTTTCTCGTGTTCGTGAAATGTGTTGTTTGCATCAATGACCAACACAGTCCAAGATGTGGTAGAGGTAACTCGCAAGTTCCACCACGCTTCTGAACCCAACATCGCACAACTTACTGACCACGGCTCGTACACCTTTGGAAGGTGGAAGGAAACTGGAGCATGTGGATAAAACCTACATGGTCATGGGGAGAATGCATAAGCTCCTTACAGACAGCAGTGGGATTTGAAACCCAATCTTACAGCTGGCGCTGTAAAGCACTGTGCTAACTGCTTTGCAACCCTAAACTGTTGGCATTAGCTTGCACAAACTGCTGGAGAAGGAAGCAGAGACCCTGGACTAAGCCAAGAGGCTGCCCTGAAACTGGGGAGTGAAGAAGGAGGAGATTCAGATATCTTGAGAGATGCTGAGGAGGCAGGCCCAGAGACTTGGGCCAGAACAAGGAGAGGTCTAGAGACCTGGGAAAGAAAGAAGAGAAGCCCAACAACCCGTGGAGAGGGAGGCTGTGGGGTGAGAAGCCCAGAGGCAAGGGTGCCATGCACTTAAAATACATGACTGGAGGAGGTTGGACAATCCGGTCCATTCAACAGGGACTTGATCAAACTTCAAAGTTCAAAGTAAGCTCACAACCAAGGTGTGTATACGTCACCATTTTCACCTTCTTGCAGGCATTCACAGTGGAACAAATACATGCAATATAGTCATTGAAAAACTACACACAAAGACTGACAAGCAATGTGCAAAAGACGACAAACTGTGCAAATAGAAATAAACAGACAGACAGATAGATAGATAGGTAAAATGATAGGTAAATAAATGAGTGAATGGATGAACAAATAAATAATACTGAGAATATGAGTTGTAGAATCCTCGTAATTGAGTACATAGATTGTGGAATCAGTTCAGCATCGAGGTGAGTGAAGTTATTCATGGTCGCTCAGGAGCCTGACGGTTGCTGCAACCAGATTTTTGGTGACACCATCACTCAACTATGGATAATGGCAACTGTGGCCTCCTTCTATCACTGAGGAGAGGTTTCTATGGGAAGCTAACACCGGCCTGATCACATGTAAACTAACCTCCCGGCTGGATAAAGAAACATGAAAAATTGGACAGTCAACGATAATGTAAAGCTATTTCCCACCAGAGACCCGATTTTGAAACCATTTTTCTATGTTAGAGCTCCACAGGAAGTATTTTACACCTGCCCCCGCCACCCCCACTCCCTGCACAAGTAGTCAGCCATCCAATCATCTTTCTTTCCCCGGGCCCCAGGAGTATTGGCAAATCCAGAACAGTAATCGGCTTTGTAACTTTAATGAAAACAGATGACGTGCCCGGCCAACATGTCCCACATAAAAGGCTGTGAGTTGCTGCCTGAGAACATGTACCCCTGCACTTCACAGGAATGAAGCAATTGAAACACAGGGTTTTCCGGATAATATAATCCACGATCAGAACAAATCAAATGTGCTGAGTGGCACCAAAATGTAAATATGCTCATGGGGTTTAAATAAATATTTGGTACTGTGAATAATTTACACCCTGAGCACCATCTTCACATGAGTGTGTTGACAGAAAGATTTCAAGAGTCCAATAAATTACCTCAGATCCTTCAATGTCATCCCAGCCAATCGGTGCACTGCTATTAGAGAGCCCGGCCTAAAGAACATCTGATCCATATTCATTCTCCTATCCAAAGATTTTACAAGACATCGGTGAGACTGCTCTTGGAATACTATGTACAGTTCTGGCCGTTGTCTTATAGGAAATACCTCTTTAAAGTGGAAGGAGTGCAGAGAAGATGCATAGGGATGCTGCCAGGACTAGAGAGCCTGCGTTATAGGAGGACGTTAGACAGACTTTATTCCTCGGAGAGCAGGAAACTGCAAGGTGACCTTTATAGAGATGTATAAAAGTATGAGAGGTGTAGGAAGGGTAAATACAGACAGTCTTTTTCCCAAAAAAGGGGAAGTAAACTGTAGAGGGCATAGTTTAATGTGAGAGGTGAAAGAATTAAAAGAGGCTAGAGGGGCAACTTCACGCACAGGGTGGTGGGTATATGGAATGAACTGCCAGGGAAAGTAGTTGAGGAAGATACAATAACAGCAGTTAAAAGTCACTTGGATAAGTATAGGGATAGGAAGAGTTTGGAGGGATATGGGGTAAACGTGGGCAAATGGAACTAGGAGGGAGGAGAAGATGATGGCGCGACGCAGAACGCGCGGCCATTCCAAATGATATTGTATGTGTTAACTAGGGACCGTGCACAATCCTGATTTGGTGGAGACAGCCGTGAGAAGCACAGAGGAACACCTGGAGAAACTTCCGAAATGCCCGCTTCGCCTCCGCTGCTACTGTGCGATCGAGAATCTCCGGAGGGGAAGGCCCCAAATCCTTGGCTTTGCCTATTGCCTGTTGCTGGGGCCGGGGTTGAAGTGCTCGGCAGAGATGGTGCTCGCTGCTCGGTGTCGGAGAGCTGGTCGGAAGCTTGGAGTTTTTGGACGGACTCGGAGTCAGACTGCGGTCGGATGCTTCCAGGATGCTGCATTGGCAAGCTTGCGGCGCTGGAGGTTCACCGTCTGCGTGAGATAATGGGACTTTCAAGAGACTTTGAGACTTTTTACTGTGCCCGTGGTCTGTTCTTATCAAATTATGGTATTGCTTTGCACTGTTGTTACTATATGTTATAATTATGTGGTTTTTGTCAGTTTTTCAGTTGGTTTGTCATGTGTTTCTATGATATCATTCTGGAGAAACATTGTATCATTTCTTAATACATGCATTATTAAATGACAATAAAAGAAGACTGCGTGTCTCATAATCTAATCTAATCTTGGTGGGCACCAAGGTTAGTATGGACAAGATAGGCTGATAGGACTGTTTCTATCTAGCGCTACTTTGTGGCTCTTTAATTCTATGGAGTAATTCTTCAGGCCAAAGTGGATTTATGCTTTGATGCTCCTCAGTACTTTCATGATTTCTGATTAATTATATTAATTGATGAATTGATCAAAGCATACAGCGAAATGCGTCACCACACATTCCAGCGCCAACATGGCATGCTACCACGTTCACAGAGCAACACAAGCAGCAGCAACAACAGAACAACAGCAACAAAACAACAACAGCAAAATAAGCCCCTTACCTCCCTCCCAGCTAGCCAGACACACGCAGACGGTCCTCCAACCCCAGAACAGGTCTCCGGGCCTTCAGCCCCCAAAAGACTCATTGACTTGTACACATTGGGCCTTTGACTTTGACAGTAGACTCACAGATTTGTCGATCCAGTGCTCTAGCCTGGCTTCCCGACTTCCGATTTTTAGTGTTGACCCCAAGGCTCACCGGGACAATGAACAAGGACCCTGTATAAAGACCCCAAACTCCAGGCCTCAAACTCTGGACTCACTGATGATGGGACCCCGTAGAAAGGCCTCGAACGCCAACCTTGTGGACTCACATACTTATGGGTTGACCAGCCCCATGTGCGCCCTTGGCAGCTGATGAAAGCTCAACTTGCTGTGGGGAGATAAATGAAAAGAGTATGTCATATATCTCAGGTCTCCACTGCAGAAAAGGTAAGGCAGTAGACACTTTCAAATGCAAAATTGCCCAAATCACTAATATAACAAACCACTTGCAGGTACTTAGTTCTCTTAAAGTGTCAACATAGGTGAACAATGTGGGAACAAGATGTTTGCAGATTTTCCTTCATCATTCAAGGTACTGAGTGTGGGAAAACAGATATCACGTTACCAGTGTAAAGTTGTTGGCGAGACCGCACTTGGAGTGTTGTTAAAGACCTTAAGGCATAGGAGCAGAATTAGGCCCATCAAGTCTGTTCCACCATTCTATCATAGTTGATTTATTATCCCTTTCAACCCCATTCTCCTGCCTTCTTCCTGTAACTTTTGGAGCCCTGACTAATCAAGAATCAATCAACCTCAGCTTTAAATATACCCAATGACTTGGCCTCCACAGCTGCCTGTGGCAACGAATTCCATAGATTCACCACCTTCCGAATTGTACCTCATCTCTGTTCTAAATGGACATCCTTCAATTCTGAGGCTATGTCCTCTGGTTCTAGACTCCCCCAACATAGGAAGCATCCTCTCCACATCCATTCTATCTAGGCCTTTCAATATTCGATAGGTTTCAATGAGATTCCACTCATCCCCCTACAATAAATTCTGGTCACCTAGTTATAGGAAGGATATCATTAGTTTGAAAGGATCCAGATTAGATTCACAAGGATATTACAGGGTCTGGAGGGTCTGAGTTTGAGGAGAGGCTGAATAGGCTGAGACATTGTTCCCAGGACCATTGAAGTTTGAGTGGTGACCTTACACGTGTTTATAAAATCATGAAGGGAATAGATAAGGTCACTGTCTTTTTTTTCTGGAATAGGGGAGTTTAAAGGGCAGCACAATAGTGTAGTGATTAACACAACGCTTTTCAGTCCCAGTGGTCCGGGTTCAATTCCTGTCGCTGCCTGTAAGGGGTTTGTGCGTTCTCCCTGTGACTGCACAGGGCTCCTCCAGGTGCTCCAGTTTCCTCCTACAGTCCAAAGATACACCTTTTCACATCATTCTGTGAACTTTAGAGACTGCTCTGTGTGAAAATCCCAGGAGGTCAGCAGTTTCTGAGATACTCAAACCACCCAACAGAACCTCTTTACCATGCCTGCATGCTTTTATGCATTGAGTTGCTTCCACATGATTGGCTGATTAGATATTTGCATTAATGAGCAGGTGTGCAGGTGTACAGGTGTACCTACTATACTGGCCAGTAAGAGTATGAAGCAATACCAGTAGATAAACATTATTGTTCTGTTTCAAAGATACAGTGGTGAATTCTGTGGATTTGGTGAACAGTTTCATGAACATGTGATTCGGTATCACCTCTGCAGTACTTGTTACTGGGACAATTTACACAGAAGTCCATTGCTGAATTCGTTTCAGTTGACTGGGAAAATGAATGTGTTAGTATGTCACCTTAAGAAGGAAATCAGTAAATGATGGCATTAGAAAAGTGTCAGGAAATACACAAGTCATAACTATGAATAATATTATGAAGCACCTCATCCTTGGAACCCTTCCTAATTCTTTCCACCATTACCAGGTACATTTCAAATACAGTAAACAATTTATAATCGGTATCATACCAGGTTTTTCTCCAAGTATTGTCTCCTCGTCATGGTGAAGAGGCTTCTGAGTTCCTGGATATGTCTGGAGTTTAGCCATGTGGTACTTAGCTTCCGGCAGGGTTACCCATGACGATAAGGTCAAGAGGGAGGTTCCAAGGAGTGATCCAACCAAACCCCTTGGTGCAGATGGTGGAAGATGATAACATCACAACAGAAGTGAAGGTGAAGGAAGGCTGCCGTAGTGAAGACTCCCCCATTGTCTTGCATTCTAAGCCGCTGGAGCCTGACCTCGATCTGTCAAGGACTGTGTAGTGGCTGCCCATGCATCAGCATCCCCACATTAAATACAAGTGTTCTCTAATAAGGGAATAACCCCCTTAGGAGAACATCATACTCAGATTATCACGTAACTACTCCTATCGTATTAGGTAAAGCTTCAGCTAAAATTCCTGCTTGCATATATTTGCCCTAGTCTCGTCCTTTCTGTGCATTGTGCTTACCTTGAAATCTTAGTGTTTTCAGTCTGTTTAAAACACAAAGGTTTATTTGTCAAAAGTATATCCAAACATCTAAACATATATCATTTGTGTCAACAACCAACACAGTCCGAGGATGAGCTGGGGGCAGCTGGCTAGTGTTACCAAGCTTGTGGGACCAAGATCGCATGCTCACAAGTTAGTAACCCTTATTCATATCTTTGGATCGTGAAAGGGAACTGGACCAACCACGTGGTGAAAGGGAGAACAGATATACTCCCCATAGACAGCAGTGGGAGCTGAACATCAGTCGCTGGTGCTGTAAAGCATTACCCCAAAAGTGCTACTGTGCTGCATGAAAACAAGTTAACTTCGTTCATCTTTACCCAGATGAAAGTGCCTAACATGCAATAAAAGAAGTACACTCAATGGCCAATCTATTGGTTACACCTGGACATGTGCTGGTTAACGCAAATATCTATTTAGCCAATCGTGTGGCAGCAACTCAATACATAAACGTATGCTGTCGTGTTCAAGAGTTTCAGTTGTTGTTCAGACCAGAATGGAGAAGAAATGTGATCTAAGTGACTTTGACTGCGGAATAATTGTTGGTGCCAGATGGGGTGCTTTGAATGTCTCAAAAACCACTGACGTCCTGGGATTTTCATGTACGAAAATCCCCAGAGTTTACAGAGAATGGTGCAAAAAGTAGAAAAAACATCCAATGAGTGGTAATTCTGTGGGCAAGATACCTTATTAGTAAGAGAGGTCAGAGAATGGTCAGACTGGTTCGAGCCAACAGGAAGGTGACAGTAACTCAAATAACTGCGTGTTACAACAGTGGTGTGCAGAAGAGCATCTCCGAATGCACAAAACATTGAACCTTGAAGTGGATGGGCTGCAGCAGAAGACCATAAACACATGCACTCAGCAACCGTTTTATTAGGTAAAGGTGGTACCTAATACAGTGGCCACTGAGTGTAAAATTATTGCAATTGGATGGTGTGGCAGTGCAGTTAAACTTGTGTTTTCACACCATTAGCTCCTCCTGTGTTCTTAATACTGAGTTCAGTCCATTCCCTAATGAAGTCTCTGATTGACTCCAGATCACAGCCTCTAGTGGTCACCACACATGTGTGCCATTGCTGTTACACTAATGCAGGGTAACACAATTCAGAGGCTTTTAGGAATATCAAGATCCTTGAATGTTGTGAGGGATTTCCTATGGGCATGTAGATGTGCTGAGTTGCAGAGTACCACATGTGGGCATCTATAACTCTTTGTATTAGAAGGTGTTTTAACTCAGCTTCCTGTTCACTGAGGGAATGCTGCAGTGAGTGGTTAAAATACCTCCTGGTTGGTTTCGAAAGAATCTATGGCACTATGTCAAAGAACAGCATGAAAATTTTCCAGCCAGCTATCAAAATCTCTAAGACAGATTCCCTGTTCATTATCTCATTGCCTTTGGGAGACTGATGCGTGAAGTTTTTACAGTGGAAAGCAAACTTCAAAGCGTTTTTGTTGCCTGAAAAATGGGTTGGGACATTATGAAATTTGAAGGAGCTGTACAATGGCAAGTACTTTTAACTAGATGTTGGATGTCAGGTTAAAGTCCAGTGATCAGTGAATCCTGGCATTGGTAGCCAGAAGTCAGTGAAATCCAGGAGGCCAAGGTGAAGGTCGAAGTTCAGAGGTTTGCAATTCCAGAGGTAAAAGTCCGAAGATCAAAGAGTGAAGTTGGCAAATTGAAGGTAAGACCTGAAGTTCAAAGCCACTGGGTCGGCTTGTTTGGGCCCGGGACAGGAGGGTGAAGGC
Source organism: Mobula hypostoma (assembly GCF_963921235.1). NCBI lineage: Eukaryota > Metazoa > Chordata > Chondrichthyes > Myliobatiformes > Myliobatidae > Mobula > Mobula hypostoma. The sequence continues at coordinate 181,745,580 of NC_086101.1, read as the reverse complement.
TGAATGTCTACGCGTCTCGGAGTCCATAGCCAGAGGACTGTCCTGGGGTTGGCGACCTGTCTGTGTGTGCAAGTGGGTGAGAGAGTGGGAAATTGACTTCTTTTGATGCTGTTGTTTTGTTGTTGTTACTGCTGCTGCTTGTGTTATTCTGCTTGAAAGTACAGGCAGGCTATGTTGGCACTGGAATATGTGGTGACACCTGCGTGCTGCCTCCAGCACATAAAACATAGGAGCAGAATTGGGCCATTTAGCCCATCAAATCTGCTCCATCATTTCAGCATGGCTTTTCCATTTTCTCTCTTAACCCCATTCTCCTGCCTTCTCCCCCATTACCTTTCATGCCCTGACTAATCAAGAATCTATCAATCTCTGCATTAAACATACCCAATAACCTGGCCACAGCAGCTGCCACTGGCAACCAATTCCACAGATTGTCTACACTCTGGCTAAAAAACAATTCCTCCCTATCTCTGTTCTAAATGGACGTCCTTCTATTCTGAGACTGTGCTCTCTGTTCCTAGACTCCCCCACATATTTAGTGGTGCTGGTTGTTAACACAAACAGGGCATTTCACTGTATGTTTTGATTAAATGTGATAAATAAATCTGAATCTACAGTTCTGTGCAAGAGTCTTGTAGTAATTTGTGTTGTAGTAATCTTACGTGTTGCACTGTATTGCTGTTGCAAAAAAAAAACAAATTTCATGACATATGTGAGTGATAAACCTGATTCTGATATGGGTCTCTATTGTGGACTGGGAGTGGAAAGGAGACAGAGGGGGGAATCATGGTTGGGAAAAGGGGAGGGAAGAGGGAGCAGAGCGGGAAGCACCAGACAGACATTCTGCAATGATCAATAAGACAATTGTTTGAAATCAGATGATTTTGCCCTGTGCCTCAGGGCTGATTCTGCCTGTACCTGTGCCACCCCTCCCCTGGCGCTCCTTCTCAGCCACCTGTCCTACACCCTCCCATGGTGATCCACCCTCGCCATTCCCCAACATCCTTTGCTCCTGCCAGATTTACAAACTCGCTCTCTGCTCCACATTGACAAATACCGTACTCTGCAAATACCCTAGGCGCCTTGCCTATATGTATGTGCATCAGACTTTTGCACAGTACTGTAAGTCTTTAGTCAGTCATATGAACATCCCACTCTCAGTCTATAATACTCATATCAGATTCAGGTTTATCATCACTCACATATGTCATGAAATTTGTTTTTTTTTGCTGCAGAAGTACAGTGTAATACATAAAAATACTTCAGTATTATGCAAAAGTCTTAGCCACCCTAGATATCCTCTCCTTAAAACTTCGGTGGTCTAGCATTTGTTATTTCTGTCCTGGATCTACGCCTTATCCATGCCTTTTATAATCTTGTAAACTATCAGGTGTCCACTCAGTCTGCAATGCTTTGCAGTGCCAGATCGGAAGCTTGGGGTTTGATTCCTGCCACTGTCTTTAAGGAGATTGTACGTTCTACCTGTTTTTCCTCCTTTTCTTCTCACAATCCAGAAGATATATTGGTTAGAGTTAGCAAGTTGTACCAAGCAATGTTGACACCGAAGGCAAGGAGACTCTTGCGGGTTGCACCCAGCACATTTTTGGTTTCCGTTGGTCATTGACACAAATGATTGATTTTGGCCTCCAACATGATAGCATGGAGCAACACTTTATATTCCATCTGGGTAGCCTCCAACCTGATGGCATGAACATTGATTTCTCGATCTTCTGGTAATGCCCCCTCCCCATTCACCATTCCCCATTCCCAAATCCCTCTCTCATCTTATCTCCTTACCTGCCCATCGCCTCCGTCTAGTGCTCCTCCCCCTTTTCTTTCTTCCGTGGCCTTCTGACTTCTCCTATCAGAATCCCTCTTCTCCAGCCCCGTATCTCTTTCACCAATCAATGTCCAGCTCTTTACTTCCCCCCCCCACCCGTTTCACCTATCACCTTGTGTTTCTTCTCCCCTTCCCCCAGCTTCTTACTCTGACTCCTCATCTTTTTCTCCAGTTCTGATGAAGGGTCTCAGGCCAAAACATCAACTGTACTCTTCTCCATAGTTGCTGCTTGGCCTGCTGAGTTCCTGCAGCATTGTGTGTGGTGATAGATTTTACTGTGTGTTTCTGTGTTTTAACGTACATGTACAAAGTTAACTTTTCATCTTCAATATTCAGTTACAGGATGTGGACATCTCAATGACCTTGTTTTTACTGAGAATACTTTTTTTTGTCTACAGAAGGTGCTCAAAGTGTTGCTAGGCTGGATTTTGACCCAGTGATAATGAAAGAATGTTTCCAAGTTAGAATAACACCTAAGACCATAAAAGTAAGGTTACAGCGTTACTGACAAAACATACAATTACAGCCTTGGCATTATATCCTTGCTTTTATACTCTTATAGGTTGTGGGCACGTGGCCAAGTGGTTAAGGCATTGGACTAGCTACCTGAAGATCGTGAGTTCGAGCCCCAACCGAGGGAACGTGTTGTGTCCTTGAGCAAGGCACTTAATCACACATTGCTCTGCGACGACATTGGTGCCAAGCTGAATGGGTCCTAATGCCCTTCCCTTGGACAACATTGGTGTTGTGGAGAGGGGAGACTTGCAGCATGGGCAAGTGCTGGTCTTCCATGTAACCTTGCCCAGGCCTGCGCCCTGGAGAGTGAAGACTTTCCAGGCGCAGATCCATGATCTCGCAAGACTAACGGATGCCTTTATACTCTAGTTCTCTTGAAGTGAATGCCAACATTGCATTTGCCTTTCTTACCACTGACTCAACCTGCAAGTTAACTTTTAGGTAATCCTGCATGAGCACTCTAAAATCCCTTTACACCTCTGATTTCTGAATTTGCTCAGAAAATAGTCTGCACATTTATTCCTTCTACCAAAGTGCATGACCATACACTTCCCTACTCTATATTCCATCTGCTACTTCTTTGCCCATTCTCCTAACCTAGGTCCTTCTGCAGACTGCCTGCTTCCTCAACACTGCCTACCCTTCCACCAACCTTTGTATCATCTGCTATCATGGCCAAAAAAGGTATCAAGTCCATCATCTAAATCATTGACCTATAGTATGAAAAGAAGTGGTCCCAACACCATCCCCTGCGGAACAACACTAGTCACCAGCAGCCCACCAGATAAGGCCGCTTTATCCTCACTCGTTTCCTCTTGTCAGTCAGCCAATCTTCTAATCATGCTGGTATCTTTCCTGTAAAACCATTGGCTAATATATTACTTAGCAGCCTCAGAATAGAATGACATAATGTGAGAACTTGGAGTGCATCTCCTACATTCCAGGTCTAACCACCGCATTGTCCAGAAGTCACTGAGAGGTGTTGTTGCAGTTGCTACATTACATCTTGCAGGTTTGAGCACTGCTGCCACGATAAAGGATTAAAGATTAGCTTTATTTGTCATATATACATCTGAACATCAAAATATACAGATTGGACTCTATAGTTCACGTTATGATGTGTTTATGGTTTGTGGTCGCTTCTATTTTTGTTCCTATTTTGTGCATTTTTGATCGGAGATTTTGAAGATAACGAATGACACAGTGCTGGGTTGTGTTGAACTGAGCTGGACTGAACATGTCTGGACTTTCTTGATGACTTTGATGGTCTGGCGTTTCATATTCTGTGTTTTTCGCTCTTTTTTGTGCGATTTGGCTTTTCTTTTGCACTTTGGGGTTTGACGTCTTCCTTTGAATGTGTTCCATGTTGTTTGTTTGTTTTGTGGCTAAAGATGAATCTCAGGATTGTGTACTGCATACATAGTTGGATGATAAATGTACCTTGAATCTTGAATCTTTGAATGTAGTGAAATGCGTCATTTTGCGTCGACAACCAACACAGTCTGAATATATGTCGGAGGCAGCCCACAAGTGTCCCCATGTTTCTGGGCCAACATAGCATGCCCACAGCTTACTAACCCTAACCTGTATGTCTTTGGAATGTGGGAGGAAACAGGAGCACCTGGAAGAAACCCACACGATCACAGGGAGAATGTAACTCTGTACAGACAGAGCTGAGAATTGAACCCCATCTCTGATGGCTGGTGCTATAAAGCATTATACTAAATGCCATGGTACTGTGTTTCCCTGTACTGCTAATGTGCTGGTGGCAGAGGAGTGAAGGGGAAGGGAGTGGGAAGGGAGCAGGAAGCACCAGAGAGACATTCTGTAATGATCAATAAACGAATTATTTGAAATCAACTGACCTTTCTTGGTGTCTCTGGGCTGGGTGTGTCTGCACACACACTAACACCTGCCCCAGCACTCCTTCTCTGCCACCTGTCCCACACCCTTTCCACAGTTCTCCACCCTTGCAATTCCCAACATCCTTTGCTCCTGCCAGATTTACAAACTCGCTCTCCGCTCCACGATGACAAATACAATACTGTGCAAAAGTCTCTCCCACAAACATCAGCAGGAAATGTCCACATCACACGATTTGTACCAGCAGGCCAACCTCCAGAGCACCATATAACATCAAAAGATGTAAGCATTCTGCAGGTTGCTCGGGATTGGAAAATGGACGTGGACTTGGAAGAAAAGCTTGTGTTTCCCCCAAACATTGCGGCTACAGCACTCCGGCCAGACATGGTCCTGTGGTCCACAACAGCCAAGCTGGCATATGTTGTGGAATTGACAGTACCATGGGAAGATGGTGTCGAAGAAGCTTATGAGAGGAAAAAGACCAAGTACTCTGAACTGGCAACTGAAGCTGCCCAGAATGGCTGGAAGACCATGATTCTCCCTGTAGAAGTGGGATGCAGGGGATTCGTTGCTACATCTATGACCTGTCTATTGAAGAAGATGGGGGTGAGGGGGTCACTCCCTCCAACAAGCAATCTAGTCCTTGTCAAATGCAGTAGAAGAAAGCAGCAATTGGATTTCGATTAAAAGGAAAGACAACAACTGGGCTTCAAGATGATGTCAGGAGGGTATGGAACTGAGTGGGGTGTATCTGGGACGCCAGGTAGCACCATTGAGCCCTCTGGAGACGTCGTGGGCTTATCAACAAAACGTCAAAGAAGGAGGGTGCCCACCTGATGACCCCGATGATGTACCTACCCTCCCTCCTTGTCACCACTCCAAGCCTACTGCCAACATCGAGAGTGCCGACTTACCATAGGGATTGAAACATCAAGTCCTAGTAGCTCTACTCTACTGTCATAGAGGGCTGAAATGATGAATGAGACATCCGAGGAGAAAGCGCAACGTTTTTCAGTTTCACAATGGAAAGGACGCATTGAGGGCAGCAAAGAGGGCCAAAAAAGCATGTAATATACAGTGCTGTTGCTGCAGAGAAACCTATCTTTCATTGAACACACATCAAAGTTGCTGGTGAACGCAGCAGGCCAAGCAGCATCTGTAGGAAGAGGTGCAGTCGACGTTTCAGGCCAAGACCCTTCGTCAGGACTAACTGACTTCCTTCAGTTAGTCCTGACGAAGGGTCTCGGCCTGAGACGTCGACTGCACCTCTTCCTACAGATGCTGCTTGGCCTGCTGCATTCACCAGCAACTTTGATGTGTGTTGCTTGAATTTCCAGCATCTGCAGAATTTCTGTTGTTTTCTATCTTTCCTGGTATGTATAGCTTATGCATATATGCATATGACAATAAAATTAAACAAATTGGGATTACTTTTCAGGCAAGGCTAGAATTCAGTACTCATCCCTTATTGTTCTTGAGAAGGTGATAATGAGCCACTGTGGTCTTCCTGTTCTACGACATATTAGTGTACATCCATATAAACATAAGGCATGAGAGCAGAATTAGGCCATCGCCCCAATGCATCCGCTCCACCATCTTATCATGGCTGATTTATTTTCCCTCTTGACCCCATTGTCCCACCTTTTCCCCTTTTACTAGTCAATATTCTGTCAAACCCAGTGAACCCAATGACTTGGCCTCCACGTCGTCTGTGGCAATCAATGCTGCAGATTCCCCATCCTACGGCTGAAGAAATTCATCCTCGTCTCTGTTCTAAACGGATATCCTTCTTTCCTGTAGCTGTGCCCTCTGTTCCAAGACTCTTCCACTAATGAAGGTGCATTACACGGAATTTAGTACATACATGCAACTGGTCTGTCAGATCAACCCCCAATATTTATGTTCACTGTGAGTCACCTCCCTTCTTATTCACGTGGACCTTTTCATAATCTTGAAACACCTTTGAACTGACTGACAGGAACCATGACAGATGGTATCATCCTCACTGAAGAAAGTACTGCTCTGGGTGCTCTAACCCTCGGGGGAACTGAGATATAATCACGGGTGAGTGTATCAAAACACAGGTTTTCCTAATGTCACGTTCATAAGGGTTTAATCCATCCCTGCCTGAGCACTGTAGATTTTATCTTAGGGGAAGGATTTGGATTTTCACTCAGTACACCCACATCTCTCATCTGTAAAGTGATGCCTGAACTGAAGGATTTTACCATTATTTTTAACAAGGCCTATTAATCATTATGCTACACTGCACATAAATACACAGAATATGGAAACAGTTACGATGTAAAACAGGCTGTATCAGGGCATTTTTCTGACAAATTATATTCCTCTGTTTTGACGTAGCTGTCTGAAGTCATTTGTTATTAAAAAGACCTTGTTACTTTTGTGGCCTAATATGAGCTGAAATCATTGGCCTGACTTTGACACCCCAGTACGCCAAATACTCTTGATGTTCCAGCGGAGATGTTTCCTAAGGGATTTGGCTGCACTTTACGGGATTTTTTTTTGTTAAATATTGTGTGAAACATAGTAAGTGTTTTGGCACAGCAATTTAGAGAAATAAAGATGCTTGGTGCCAGCTTCAAAACTGTGGCAGAGTTACTGACAAATTCTTAGATTTGGTCTCAGGCTGAACTCAGGGGAATGATTTAATGTTGCTCTTTAATGGGATAATTAACGAGAAAACCCTTGACTAAGCTCGACGTGCCAGCATGGCTAGATTAATGTAGGAGTCTTAAGTTTCCAAGAACATTTAAGAAGTAACAAAAGAGAGAAGAATGCAAGCAAAGGAACTGCAAAATCCATCTTTAAATCCAGCTGCCATCCAGATTGAATCTTAATCAAGCATTGGGGTGAGTGGGGGTGGGAGCTGGGCGATGCAGTACTGAAATATTGCTGTGTTCTGAAATTCAAACGGAACATCTTTGGACAACAGACCATTTTCTCTCACTCTGGCAGCTTTTGTGAGTCCAAATTGAAAAGTATTTGGAACAATTGAGTGAGTCCCCAATGGACACAAGTTAACAGCACAGAGCTGCTAATAATTCAACACTGATTGATACAAATTGCTTAGACTTGCTTAAAGTGACCACAAGAATGATTGAGGACAAAAATAGAAATAGTTTCCTGTGAGGAGATTGTGGGTGGAGAGGGATCGGACCTTCAGAAGGAGGAGGGAAGCAGAGGATCAGGCATTTACTTCAAAGGGAAAGAATACAGATAAAATTTAGATAGAATTGCCCATTACCTGTCACCTTTCAGTGTCTTCCAAAGAGCAATGAAGTAACTTTGAAGTACAGTTGTAGGAAATAAGACTATGATTAAACAACAAATTCTCATCAACAGAAAAATAATCTGTTTTAGTAATATTAATTAATGGTTAAATATTTAATAGAATATCAGGGATAAATTAAGGGACCACTTTGTTGAGCACCTCCACTCCATCTGCCAAAAGCGGAACTTCCTGGTGGCCAAACATTTTAATTCCCATTCCCATTCCCATTCCCATTCCCATTCCCGGACCATGTCCTCCTCTTGTGCCACAATGAGGACAGCCTTGGGATGGAGGAGCAACACCTTGTATTCCACCTGGGTGGACTCCAACCTGATGGCATGAATATTGATTACTCCTTCTGGTTAAAAAAAAATCCCCCCTCCTCCCCTCTTCTTCTATTTCCCACTCTGGATTCTTACCTCTGCTCACCCACCTATCACCTCCCCTTGGGTCCCCTTTCTCCTAAAGTTGACTCTCCTCTCCTAACAGATTCCTTCTTCTCCAGCCCATCCTAAACACCTGGCTTCATCCATCACCTTCTAGCTCACCTCCTTCCCCTCCCCCCAACTTTCTAGTCTGCTGTTTTCCCCCTTCCCTTCCAGTCCTGAAGAAGTCCCTTGTCCCAAAATGTCAACTCTTTACTCATTTCCATTGATGTTGCCTGACTTGCTGAGTTTGTCCAGCACTTTGTATCAAGGATAACGCCTTGATTTTCTTTATAAAAATGTGATGTGCTAACTGCTGACCAGTCCACTGTATGTTGATCATTTCCTATTTTTCATTCCGTCCCTTTATCCTGCAATCATCTGTTTCCTAAACCAGTGTGGATAGCTTCACTCAACTCAACACTGAACTGATCACTGAACACAACCAATGGACTTGCTTTATTTATTTAAAAAAATACACAGATTGTCTTCTTTTGCCCACTAGTTGCTTGCCATTCTTTGTTTGTGTGTATTTTTAATTGATTCTATTGTATTTCTTTGTTCTACTCTGAATGCCTGCAAGAAAATGAATCTCAGGGTAGTATTTGGTGATATATATGTACTTTGATAATATGCTTACTTAGGATTTTGATCTTCATAGTATGTTGCATCAAGAAGGCAAACAGTATTATCAAGGATGCCTGCCACCCTAGCCATTTCTATTTCCCTCCTCTACCTTCCTGGAGAAGATGCAGGAGTTTGAAAGCCTGGATGACCAGAACAAACTGCTATCAAGACTTCTGAACCAATCACCTCTTTTACATCCCCTTCACAGTGGTGCTACTACCATTGGTGAACCCTCAGTTCTTCCTCTTGCATCACTATTACTTTAACATTTCTTTTTGTATGACCTCAGTTTGCATTGCTCTGCTTTGAAACATCCTGTTGCTCAGCACTGGTTACTGTCTTTATCATATTTATTATTGGCACGTACACTTGTTTACTCTGAGGCTTATTACACCCCGTTGTAACACTCTGTGATCACTTTATTAAGTACTCCAGTCCACCTGCTTATTAATGCAAATAACTAATTAATCAATCATGTGCCAGCAACTCAATGCATAAAAGATGCAGACATGGTTAAGAAGTTCAGTCATTCAGACAAAACATCAGAATGTGGAAGAAATGTGATCTAAGTGACTTTGGCCATAAAATGATTATTGGTGCCAGATCGGGTGGTTTGTTCATCTCAGAAACTGCTGATCTCCTGCAATTTTCATGCACAACAATCTCTAGAGTTCGTGGAGAAGGGTGTTAAAAAAACAAAAAAAAATCCAGTGAGCCACAGTTCTGTGGGTGAAAATGCCTTGTTAATCCAGGACATCTTCAAGGAGCAATGCCTCAGAAAGGCAGCATCCATCGTGAAGGGCACCGTCACCCAATACATGTCCTCTTCTCTTTGGTACCATTAGGAGGAAGTACAGGAGCCTAAAGGCACACACCCAACAATTCAGGAACAGCTTCTTCCCTTCTGCCATCAGATTTCTGAATGGACATTGAACCCATCGAACACTACCTCACCACTTTTTTCTCTCTTTTTGCACTACTTATTTATTTTTAATCTGTATATACTTTTTACTATAATTTACAACTTTTATTATCATGTACTGCAATGCTTTGCTGTTGCTGAATCTGATTCTGCATTTGGACGAGAATGGCCAGACCGCTTCAAGCTGACAGGAAGGTGATAGTAACTGAAATGACCACAGTTTAAACAGCGGTGAGTAGGAGAGCATCTCTGAATGCACAACGTGTCCAACCTTTAAGTGGATGGGCTACAGCAGCAGTAGACCACTCCGGGTTCCACTCCTGTACCTTATAAAGTGGCCCCTGAATGTAAATGGCAATGACGAGTCTGAATCTGCATGTACTTTTCCATGGGGATCAGAATCAGGCTGTCAGTGATATATGCTGTGAAGTTTTTTTGCTTTGCAGCGGCAGTATTGTGCAAGATGTACCTGTACCTTAAAAATTACTTTGCTGTCTTCACTCTCCAGGGCGCAGGCCTGGGCAAGGTTGTATGGAAGACCAGCAGTTGCCCATGCTGCAAGTCTCCCCTCTCCACGACACCAATGTTGTCCAAGGGAAGGGCATTAGGACCCATACAGCTTGGAACCAGTGTCATCACAGAGCAACGTGTGATTGAGTGGCTTGCTCAAGGACACAACACGTTGCCTCGGCTGGGGCTCGAACTCACGACCTTCAAGTCACTAGTCTTAACCACTTGGTTAACCACTTGGCCACGTGCCCACTACTTTGCTGTAAGTTACAAAATAACTAAATTGTGCTAAAGGAGAATAATGAGGTAGCGTTCATGGGTTCATCGACGGTTCAGAAATCTGATGTCCGAGGGAAGGAAGCATTGAGTGGAGTCTTCAGGCTTCTGTTTGTCCTACCCGGTGATAGCAACGAGAAGAGGGCATGCCCCGGATGGCTCAGAAGGGATTTATTGGCCATCCCTAAGTCCTCCTACAGTGAGAGAGCAGGAGTGGACTCAGTGTTACAGGGACCAAGCCAGGCAAGGTTGGCAGATCACCTACCTTGAAGGACATAACTATGACTGAAGTGTTTTTGCAGCAAACTATTACCATCATGAGTCAAACTTTCATTCTAGGTTAGATTAATTACTTGAACTTAAATTCCCCAGCTGCTGTGCTGACATTGAAACACCTACATCTGAATCAGTGATTTAGAACTCTTTCAACTCTGGATGCCACTGTAGCATAGCGGTTAGTGAAACTCTATTACAGCTCGGGTCATTCCGCAGTTAGGAGTTCAATTACAGTGCATCTGTAAGGAGCTTGTATGTTCCCCACCCGTGAACTGTGTAGGTTCCCTCCGGGCCCTCCAGTTTACTCCCACGTGCTGGTTGGGGTGTATGGGGTGTCAGAGAGGGATAGCACCTCTGGTGGGGGAACATGTCGCATCTTTTTCAAGGCGGTTAGTCCACCTTTGGTCCCCACCTGGCAATCAGCTCTCACCTGTGGCTCTCCGTAGCTGTTTGCATGCCACACCCCAGGCAACGGCTTCGACAAGCCGGCTAAACCAGGTGAGGGTAGCCGATGGGTCTCAAACCCTTAGTGAGATAGGGAGTTGTCTATCCCAGCATGTGAAGACAGACTCCGGCGGATTGAGCGGACGAGACCAATGGAAGGTCCAATGGTCAAGAAGGCGGTTTTTGCATGTGTTGTGGAACGTGTAGAGCAGGACAAGACACAGAAGACGTCCTGATCATCCACTGCGCCTAGTCCCATCTCCAATCATCTCGACTCTGTCTTGTCAGTGGATCCAGATGGGAATTGGGAAGAGAGAGTGAGACTGACACTGCGCAACTCTCCCTCACTTAAATCCAAATTATGTGCTAGTCTTGACACCATCATAATGGTGTAAAGGTCCTCATCGACATTGACGATGGACGAACACACACGTACTGGTTAGTAGATTAATTGGTCATTGTAAACTGCCCTGTGATTAGGCTGGTGTTAAATAGGCAGTGTGGCTCATTGAATCAGAAGGGCCTGTTCTGTGTTGAATCTCTGAATAAATAAATAGTCAAGTTTCCAGCTCATCCATTGTGCCATGATAACCTGGAAGGTGGCATCTCGAACAGTGCTTCGCTCCCTCACTACTACCCTGGAATGTTAGGCCAAATTTTTGTTCTCAAGCACTTGGACTGAGACTTGATCTCATAATCTTCAGACTCTGAGCTGAGTGTCCCAGCTGAGCCATGGTTAGTATACAGAGAGCATCAAGCTGTCACCTCCTCACAGTCATTAGGATTGCTCATCAATTTAACAATGATGAATTAAAATGTAAACAATTTAACATTGACCTTTCTTCCCTGTCAATGGTAGGGATTGTCTTCTGAGGCTTCCTCAATGATTCATCTCCTTCAATAATCCCTCTCACTGGAAAGGTAACACTCTACAGCTACATTTAGGCTTGAACTACAGATTTCTAAATAGGGACATTTAGCATTAATGGATACTAGAAAACAGCCCCTCTATAGATAAAAGCATATGTATTTTCCCTCTAAACAAAGTCTTCCATAGGTTCAGACAGGGGTAAGGAAGACCAATCCAAAGTTTGCATTCAATTTGAGAGGACTAGAAAATAAAAGGAAAGATGTAAGCTGAGGCTTTATAAGGCATTGGTCAGATGCTCTTAGAGTATTGTGAACAATTTTGGGCCCCTTATCCAAAAAAGGACATCATTGCAAAGGGTCCAAAGGAGGCTCATGAGAATGGTCCCAGAATGAAAGGGTTAATATATGAAAAATGTTTGACGGTTCTGGGCCTGCACTCACTGGAGTTTAGAAGAATGAGGGAGAATCTCATTGAAACCTATCAAATATTGAAAGGCCTTGATGGAGTGGATGTGGGGAGGATGATTCCTATAGTGGGTGAGTCTAGGACCAGAAGAGACAGCCTCAGAGTAGAAGGACATCCCTTTAAAAAAGAGATGAAGAGGAATTGCTTTACCAGAGGGTGGTGAATCTGTGGAATTCATTGTCCTAGATGGCTGTGAAGGCCAAGTCATTGGGTATAGGGAAATAACAGGATTGAGGAAGAATCTCAGACCAAAATGTCAGCTGTTCGTTTCCCTCCATAAATATTACCACCACTACACACTCCAGTGGAAGCAAATTAATGAGGAAAAAATGATCCCTGATGAAAAACAGGAAGCATAAGAAATTAAAACAGGTATAGGCCATTTGGTCTCTCAAGCCTGCTCTGCATTTAGCAGGATCATGAGAAAAGAAAGACTCCAGATGTTGGAATCTGGAGCAAGAAACAAACCATTGGAGGATGTCAACAGCTCAGGCAGCAACTGTGGAGGGAACTTGATGGTGGACACTTTGAATATGTGCCATGGCTGAACAATGACAAATCTTTGAGGTAGAGAATCCCAAAGATTCAGAACCTTCAATATTAAAATAATCCCCCTATCTTTGACCACCCCTTATCCTGAGATCATGGTCCTCAGCTTCAAGCTCTCAACCCAGTGAACCTACCTTGCACATCCCTCTCAGAATATCACATACTCCTGAAGCAGAATCAGCTTTATTATCACTGACGTATGTCGTGAAATTTATTGTTTTGCTGCGGCAGCACAGTGTAAGACATAAAAATTGCTATTGGTTACAAAATAAGTAAATATTGCAAAAGTTGAATAATGACGTAGTGTTCATGAATGGTTTGGAACTCTGATGGCGGAGGGGAAGAAGCTGTCCCCAAAGTGTGGGTCTTCAGGCTCCTCTTCCTCTTCCCGAAAGGTATTATTATTATGATTATGAGGTCACGCAGTCCCCTTTTATTGTCATTTAGTAATGCATGCATTAAGAAGTGATAAAAATGTTTTTCCAGAATGATATCACGAAAAACACATGACAAACCAACTTAAAAACTAACAAAAAACACATATTTATAACATATAGTTACAACAGTGCAAAGCAATATCGTAATTTGTTAAGAGCAGACCACGGCACAGTAAAAGTCTCAAAGTCTCTCGAACGTCCCAACATCTCACACAGACGGTAAACCTCCAGTGCCGCCAACTTGCCGATGCAGCATCCCGGAAGCATCCGACCACAGTCTGACTCGGAGTCTGTCCGAAAAACTCCGAGCCTCTGACCACCTATTTGACACCGAGCACCGAGCACCATCTCTGCCGAGCGTTTCAACCCCGGCCCCGGCCACAGGCGACGCGCAAAGCCAAGAATTTGGGGCCTTCGTCTCCGGAGATTCTTGATCGCACAGTAGTAGCGGCAGCGAAGCAGGCATTTCAGAAGTTTCACCAGTAAGGAGAAGACAGCATATCCCAGATGGTAATGGTCCTTAATGATGGATGTGTCTTCTTGAGGATTTAGAGGGATATGGGTCAAATGCAGGCAAAATAACTAGCCTGGACCGGGATCTTTGTCAGCATGAACTAGCTGGGCTGAAGGGCTCATTTCTATTTGACTCCATGACTCCATGCATTGCAGAGACAGAGACATCCATCCAGTTTGCATCACTGACACGTTATAGCTCATGAGTAATACTCTACAGAACCCCAGTCAACCATCAGTACATTCCAGCCCAACACATGCTCATTTAGCAAGTGTACTCATCACTAACAAGGCTGCCATTTATTGCCCTCACAAATTACCCCGTGAACTGGATATTGTTGAACTCCATTAATCCATCACTCTTGAGGTGTTAGTCATGCTGGACTAGCAGATTTGGAATGTTACGCCTATTAATATCCAAAAAATACTGGCATAGGCCATCCCTGGGTAATGAACAAGTTTCATATTTTCTGGCGGCCAAAAGTCAATTTTGACTGAGTTGGAAAATACAGAAAATTACTTAGTATGCGAACTATTGCTCCAAAGTATTGCAATTGTACACATACACATTATCTAGCATCAGTTCATGCACATTAATATAATAGTTACATGTATATTGTGTTTATGTGATTGCTTTTATAGTTATATTAATTATCTTTTTGTTTTTTATTGTGTTCCTTATGCCTATTGTGTTTTAAACCCTCATCAGATCAAAGATTCAAAGTACATTTATTATCAACATATATATACAGTATACAACCCCCTGAAATTTGTCTTCTCCATAGACTGACTCAAAACAAAGAAGAACCATGGAACCAACCTGTTCAAATTAAAACATCAAACATCAAATCCCCCTTCCCCAGCATGCACAGAAAAAGAGGGAAAACATAGAATATAAAATACAAAACCAAAAGGCATATTTCAGTTCAGTTCAACTTAGTGTTCATTATCAGCCACCCCAATTCAAAAATAGGCCAAAAGTAGTAATGAAAAAGGAGCCAACATAACTGGAACACATCATAAACCTGAACTGGAGTCCAAGTTGACCATCTGTGTTGATTAAACCTTGCTTCAACTCCACCCGCTGACAGCACAGAGGGAGAGAGAGATCACTCGAATGCAGGGATCTTCCCTCGGGAGCAGTGAACAAGGGAGAGCTGGAGACCACCACATGCAAACACCTTCTCTGGCAGCTGCGAGTGAGAGGCTGGTAGATGAACACTCACTTGTCCTCGATACCCGCCTCGATTACTTCAATCTTCCTCAGCACTTCAATTGGCAAGCTTGGAGAGAGATGGAGTCAATCGTGCCTCCATGCTGTAGACTTTGCTCGCAGCCTCGTGGAACGCTCTTGGAGGCAGTAAAGCACCCAACCAGCCCAAGATCATGCCGATAGAATGTAGATAACCAGCTCTAACAGTAGCAGAAACACAAATGAAATAAACACACGTTTGCTCTTACCCCATCCTCCTGCCACCCTAACAGAGATAGGATTCCTCTTGTCCTCACCTACCACCCCACTAGCCTCCGTGTCCAGCACATAGTTCCCTGGAACTTCTGCCTCCTCCAACAGGATCCCACCGCCAAACACATCTTTTCCTCCCACTCACTTTCTGCTTTCCACAGGGACTGCTCCCTAAGCAACTCCTTGTCCATTCATCCTTCCTCACTCATCTCCCTCTTGGCACTTATGCTTGCAAGCAAGGCAAGTGCTACGCCTGCCCCTACACCTCCTCCCTCACGACCATTCAGGGCCCTAAACAGTCCTTCCAGGTGAGGCGACACTTCACCTGTGAGTCTGTTGGGGTTATATACTGTGTTCAGTGCTCACGGTGTGGCCTCCTATGTACCGGTGAGACCCAACGTAGATTGGGAGACCGCTTCGCTGAGCACCTACGCTCTGTCTGCCAGAAGAAAACGTGATCTCCCAGTGGTCACCCATTTTAATTCCACTTCCCATTCCCATTCTGACATGTCCATCCATGGCCTCCTCCACTGCCGTGATGAGGTCACACTTAGGTTGCTGCAACCACACCTTATATTCTGTTTGGGTAGCCTCCAAACTGATGGCATGAAAATCGATTTCTCAAACTTCTGGTAATGCCCCCCCTTCACCATTTCCCATCCCTTTTACCCCCTCTCACCGTATCTCCTGCCTGCCTATCAACTCCCACTGGCGCTCCTCCCCCTTTTCTTTCTTCCTTGGCCTTCTATTGCTTTCACCAATCAGCTTCCCAGCTCTTTACTTCATCCCTCCCCCTCCAGGTTTCACCTATCACCTGGTGTTTCTCTCTCTCTCCCCTCACCCACTTTTAAATCTACTCCTCAGTCTTTTTCTCCACTCCTGCCAAAGGGTTTTGACCCGAAACTTCGACTGTACCCTTTTCTTAGATGCTGCCTGGCCTGCTGAGTTCTTCCAGCATTTTGTGTGTGTTTCTTGGATTTCCAGAATCTGCAGATTTTCTTTTGTTTGAAATAAAAAGAAGATGTAAAAGGAATTGCTTCATGAACCATCTTGAGGATGTCACCTTTGGTAGCATTCTTCGCTGGCACCATCTTCTTCCCATTACCCAGTAAACTTTTTTAATCTGGGGTAACAATTATTTTGTTCTCTTTTACACTGTGTACCAAAGAATGACAATAAACAATCTCGAATCTTGAATGGTAGGCAACAAAAGCACATTAAGAAAGAGCAATGATTAAAAGTAGAGAGAAGGGAAAGTAGTTCTGACATTTGTTGGAACAGGTTTATTGGTGTATATACAGATGCAATGAAAAACTTATTTGCAGCAGCATTTCGGGCACATAGAATCAAATAAGCAGCATTCACAAGAAAAACGTAATGTATGCACCATTTATACAAGAACATAATTAGAACAAAAATTAGAATAAATAGATAATTGGACTTATTGTAAACATAATTAGAATAATAGTGCTCCGTTCTGGTCATCTCATCATAGGAAGGATGTGGAAGATTTAGAGAGGGCGCCGAGGTGATTTACCAGGATGCTGCCTGGATTAGAGAACATCTTATGAGACTAGGCTTTTTCCTCCTTTGGAGCAAAAGAGGATGTAGTGTCAATTGATAGAAGTGTATAAGATGATAAAGCGACAGAGTGGATAGCCAGAACCTTTCGCCGAGAACAACAATGCCTGATACAAAACGGCGTAACTTTAAGGTGATTGAAGGTAAGTTTTGAGGGGAAATGTTGGAGGTAGGTTTTTTTTACACTGAGAGTGGGGGGTGCATGGAACGCGCTGACAGGGGTGGTGGTAGAGGCAGATATATTAGGGGCATTTCAGATTTTCTTCAATAGGCAGAGAAAATTGGAGAGCTATGTGGCAGGGAAGAGTCAGATTAATCTTCGAGTAGGTTAAAAGATCAGCACAACATCATGGGCCAAAGGGGCTGTGCAGTGCTGTAATGTTCTATGTTTATCTCTGCCAATATCTCGGTTAGTTTCCCCCTTGGTCCTGTATCAACAACAACAGCAGAATATTCACTGAGTCATAGCAGAAATGAAATAAAGGAGAACTGTACAAAATGACTAAAAAAAAGATTGTATTAAGGATGGAATGACCATTCAGTGCTTATACTTATGTCAAGAGTAAGTTGTTACAACACAGACTATCTAAGTGGTCTTTGCTAATGATACAACATGACCAATATACCTAACTTCTTGGAGGACTGAAATTTGCTTTTGGAATATAATTACATTATTCCATGTCACTGACTGTTGTGCGAGAGTGTATCGGAAGCACTGTACAAGTGGCAGATGTTTTGGTGGAGACTATTTTTCTAGTTTGTGTACATTGACCGGAAACTCATTTGGCCCAGACAGATAAATAGAGTGGCTGTAAGAACACGTCAGATGCTGGCTGGCCGGGCAATGGAGAGTGACTCACCTCTAGGCATTATAAAGCTTTTCCACATTCTATAAACTACAAGTCTGGAGTGTGATGAAATGCTCTGCACTTGCCTGGATGAGTGCGGTATCAACAACTCTCCAAAGGCTCAGTAACATCCAGCACCATAAGATATAAACCATGCAATCATAAGGCGTAGGAGCAAAGTTATGTAATTCAGCCTATTTAGTCTGCTCTGCCATTCGATTATGGCTCATCTACTTTCCTCTCAACCCTATTCTCCTGCCTTCTTCCTGTAATTTTTGGTGCCCTTACTAATTAAATATCTCCTCTTTAAATATACCCAATGACTTGGCCTCCACCGCTGCCTGGGGCAATGAATTCTACTGATTCACCTTGCTCTGGCTAAAGAAATTCCTCCTTATCTCCATTCCAAAGCAATGTCCTGCTATTCTGAGGCTATGGCCTCTGGTCCTAGACTCCCCCACTATCGGAAACATCCTCTCCACATCCACTCTACCCTAGGCTTTTCAGTATTTGATAGGTTTTTATGAGGTTCCCCCTTATTCTTCTCAAACCCAGGAGTACAGGTCCAGAGCCATCAAACACTCCTCATATGTTAACCCTTTAAGTCCGGGATCATTCTCATGAACCTACTCTGGACTCTCTATGACATCCTTTCCTAGATAAGGGGTACAAAATTGCTCACAATACTCCAACTGCAGTCTGAAAAATGCCTTATACCCTTGCTTTCATATTCTAATCATCCTGAATATGAAAGAGAGAGATCACTAGTATTGCATTTGCCTTCCTTACTCATGACTCAACCTGCAAGTTAACCTTTGGGGAATCAGACATTGGGACACCCAAGTCCCTCTGGGCTTCCAATTTCTGAACTCACTTCCCAATGCCTTAATTTTTTCAGTTCATTGCCATACATTTTGGTCCAGAATTAGGCCATTCAGGCCATCGATCATTTTTCACCACTTAATCACGGCTGATGTATTTTCCTTCAACCTCATTCTCTCACCCTCTCTCCATGTCCCTTAACCCCCTTACCAATCAAGAACCTACCAATCTCTGTCTTAAATACACCTAGCATATCAAAAACCAGCCCACTTGACAAGTAAGTGTCAAGTGATTTTGAAGAATTTAGTGGCTATACTAACAGCACTGATGGCATTTAAAGTTACATATACTGTCGGTCATATGAGGAATAGATAATAGATTTCAACGCTATATAACATCAGTGAACCAGTTGGAGTTCTGTGACAGGTCCATGCAAACAATGGCATCAGGCTAGATGCCTGGACCTATTTACCCTATCAAGCAGGTCAGAAGGAAAAGGCATACTGTAGATTTACGTAAATTGGCGAAAGTTTAGAATGGGTGACAATAGACAATAGACAATAGGTGCAGGAGTAGGCCATTCGGCCCTTCGAGCCAGCACCACCATTCACTGTGTTCATGGCTGATCATCCACAATCAGTACCCCGTTCCTGCCTTCTCCCCATATCCCTTGACTCTGCTATCATTAAGAAACTCTATCTAACTCTTTCTTTAAAGCATCCAGAGAATTGGCCTCCACTGCCTTCTGAGGCAGAGCATTCCACAGATCCACAACTTTCTGGGTGAAAAAGTTTGAGAAACATTCGTTTCATTCAGATATCTGAGAGGGTGATGGAGGTAGAAATCCTCAGTACATTTAATAGTAAAGTTGATGTTACATTCATGTGCACAAGTATGGTGAGGCACAGGTACCATGAAAGAAAAGAAAGAAGAAAAAAAATTTAGCTTATTTTTCATATATACATTGAAGCATTGAAACATTCAGTGAAACGCATTGTTGGGGTCAAATCAAATCAGTGAGGATTGTGCTGGGCAACCTGCAAGTATTGCCAATGTAACATGTCCACAACACACTAACCATAACTGGATGTCTTTGGAATGTGGGAGGAAACCAGAGCACCCGGAAGAAACCCATCGAGAACATACAAATTCTCTAAGGCAGCGGTGGGAATTGAAACAGCTCTCACAAAATGCTGGAGGAACCCAGCAGGTCAGGCAGCATCTATGGAAATGAACAAACAGTTGACGTTTCAGGTTGAGACCCTTCTTCAGGACCAGGAAGGAAGGGGGAAGATGCCAGAATAAAAAGGTATGAGGAGGGAAGGGAGGATAGGGTGGAAGATGATTGTTGAAGCCAGGTGGGTGGGAAAGGTACAAAGCTGGAGAGGAAGGAATCTGTTGGGAGAGGAGGGGACCTGTGGGAGATGATAGGCAGCTGAGAAGAGGTGATTTGTCAGAGAAGAGAATAGAAGAAGAGAGGAGGGGAAGGTAATATTTTTTACTGGAAGAAGAAATCGTTCTTCATGTTATCAGGTTGGACGCTACGCAGATAATCTAAGGTGTTGTTCCTCCACGCTGAGGGTGTCCTCATCTTGGCATAAGCGAAAGCCATGAACTGACATCTCAGAACGGGAATTAGGAATTGGAATTAAAATGTCTCGCAACCAGGAAATTCCTCTTTTGACAGATGGGGTGGAGGTGCTCAATGAAGCAGTACCCTAACTTATGATGGGTCTCATCAATGTAGGGGAGGCCGTATCAGGAGCACTGGACACAATAGACAACCCAGCAGGTTCGCACGTGAAGTGTTGCCTCACTTGCAAGGACTGTTTGTGGCCCTGAATGGAGGTGAAGCACTTTGATAGGTGCCTGGAGGGATATTAGTGCAGAGGGACAAATGAACAAGGGAGTTGCGAGTGGTGATAGCCAACGATGGATAAGTAAAGGCATCCGTTAGTCTTCACTCTCTAGGGCGCAGGCCTGGGCAAGGTTGTATGGAAGACCAGCAGTTGCTCATGCTGCAAGTCTCCCCTCTCCATGACACCAATGTTGTCCAAGGGAAGGGCATTAGGACCCATACAGATTGGCACCAGTGTCGTCACAGAGCAATGTGTGATTAAGTGCCTTGCTCAAGGACACAACACGTTGCCTCGGCTGGGGCTCAAACTCACGACCTTCAGGTCACTAGTCCAACGCCTTAACCACTTGACCACGTGCCCACAAGTGCTTATCCACGATGGATAAGCACTTATATATATATATATACAGTACCTGAGAAACAAAGACAGGAGTCAACCTTCCAACCCTTTGATACTGCTCCACTAATCATCATGAGGGGGCATGATTTTAAGGTGATTGGAGGAAAGTATAGGGGGATGTCAGAAGTAGGTTTTTTACACAGAGTGGTGGGTGAGTGGATGCCTGCTAGGAGTAGTGGTAAAGGCAGATACATTAGTGGCACTTTAAAAAGGTCTTCCATAGGCACATGGATAATAGAAAAATGGAGCGCTATTTAGGAGGGAAGGGCTACGTTGATCTTAGAGTAGGCTAACTGGTCGGCACAACATTGTGGGCCAAAGGACCTGTACTGTAGTGTTCTATGTTCAATCTTTATCCTTGGTGTCATTTCCTGACACTAATCCCAATCCCTCAATTCCCTCAATATCCAAACATTTATCAATTGGTATCCTGAGTCAACTCACTGGTTGTGACTCTGCTGAAGCCTTCTTGAATGGAGAATTCCAAAGGTTCACTTCTCCCTGGGTAAAGTAATTTCTTCCTGCAATAGTGTTGAGTGATAGATCCCTTATTTTGAGTTATTGATTTCTCGGGTCCCCACAGAAAAATACTTCCCAACTTTGAAACACAGAAGAGTGCCGATGCTGGAATCCGGAGAAGCAAATAAACTGCTGGAGGACCTCAGCATCTGTGGTGGAGGAGAAGGAAATTTTGGTGGTTTGGGTCAAGACTCCACATCGGAACCTGAGAGAGAGTTTTGACCCACCCGTTACTCATTGTAAGCCTCAATCATCAATTCTTGAATCAGTGTGAATAACTTCACTTGCCCCGTCACTGAACTGTTCTCACAACCTGTGGACTCATTTTCAAGACCTCTTCATCTCATGTTCTCAGTATTAATTGTTTATTTATATCTGACCACTGGAAAATGATGCTGGAGAGATAGTAATGGGGGACAACGAACTGACAGACGAACTGAATAAGTATTTTGCATCAGTCTTTACTGCGGAAGACGTTAGCAGCATGGTGAAAGTTCCAGGTGTCAGGGGACAGGAAGTGTGAAGTTACCATACCTAGGGAGAAGGGTCTTGGGAAACTGAAAGGTTGAGGATTGATAAGTTACCTGAATCAGACAGCATACACCCTAGAGTTCTGCAAGAGGTGGCTGAAGAGATCATGGAGGCATTCGTAATTATCTTTCAAGAATCGCTAGATTCTGGAAGATTGGAAAATTGCAAATGTCATTTGAATTTTCAAGTAGGGAGAGAAAGGCAGAAGAAAAGAAACCAGTTAGTTTGATCTCAGTGGTTGGGAAGAAGTTGGAGTCCATTGTTCAGGATGAGATCTCAGGGTACTTGAAGGCGCATGATAAAATAGGCCATAGTCAGCATAGTTTTGTCAAGAGAAAATCTTGCCTGACATATCTGTTGGAATTCTTTGAAAAAATAACAAGCAGAATAAACAAAGGAGAATCGGTTGATGTTGTGTACTTGGATTTTCAGAAGGCCTTTGACAAGGTGCCACACATGAGGCTACTTAACAAGCTATGAGCCCATGGTATAACAGGAAAGATCCTAGCATGGATCAAGCAGTGGCTGATATCAGGAGGCCAAGATAGAAATGAAGGGAGACTTTTCTGGTTGGCTACCGGTGACTAGGGGTGTTCTACAGGGGTCTGTGTTGTTTTTACATTACGTGTCAATGATTTGAATGATGAAATTGAGGGCTTTGTTGCAAAGTTTGCAGACCATATAAAGACAGGTAGTGTATGGTCATGCACTTGGTAGAAGAAATTAAAGGGCTCATCATTTTCTAAATGGAGAGTAAATACAAAAAACTGAGGAGCGAAGAGGCTTGTGAATCCTTGTGCAGGATTCCCTGAAGGTTAATTTACAGATTGAGCCTGTGATGAGGAAGGAAAATGCGATGTCAGCATTAATTTCAAGATGACGAGAATATAAAAGCAAGGATTTAATGTTGAAACTTTATAAAGCACTGGTGAGGCCTCAGTTGGCAAATTGTGAGCAGGTTTTGGGCTGGTTATCTTAGAAAGGATGTGCTGAAACTGGAGAGGGTTCAAAGGAGGTTCACAAAAATTATTCTAGGATTGAATAGCTTGTCCTATGTTTGATGATTTTGGGTCTGTATTCACTAGATATCAGAAGAATAAGGGGAGATCTCTTTGAAACCTAAAAAATGGTGAAAGGTTCTGATAGAATGCATGTGGAGAGGATGTTTCCTATGGTAGGGGAGTCCAACAGCAGAGGACACAGCCTCAGAATAGAGTGGTGTCCTTTTAGAACAGAGATGAGGAGGAATTTCTTTAGCCAGAGAGTGGTGAATCTGTGGAATTCATTCCCACAGGCAACTCTGGAGCCCAAGTCTTTATATATATTTAGGCAGAGGTTGATAGATTACTGATTGGTCAGGACTTGAAGGGATATGGGGGGAGGGGGAAAAGGCAGGAGATTGCAGCTGAGAGGAAAATTGATGAAATGGCAGAGTAGACTAGATGGGCCAAATGGCCTTATTCTGCTCCTATACTTTATGGTCTTATGGGGTTTTTTTTGTATTTGCAGTTTGTTGTCTTTTGCACATTGATGGATTGGTCATTGTTGTATGTCCATTTTCATTGATTTTATTGTGATATTTATTTATTTATTCATTCATTCATTCATTCGCGATACAGCATGCCATAGGCCCTTCCACACCTTCAAGCCACACTGCCCAGCAGCCAGTCTGTTTAACCCTAACCTAATTACAGGACCATGTGCAACGACCAAGTAGCCTACCAACCATTACGTCTTTGGACTGTTGGAGGAAACCAGAGCTCCCGGAGGAAACCCACGCTATCACCATAAGAACATAGGAACTCTTTACCGACAGCAGTGGGTCCTTGTGAATGCCCGCAAGAAAATGAATCTCACAGTCGGATACAGTGGCACATATGTACTTCGATAATAAAATCACTTTGGACTTTTTGAACATTGAATTGTGTACATTTCAGTATCACCCCTCATTCTTATAATCTCCAGTGAACACTGGCTCAGCCTGCTCAGCCTCAACTCGAGCATCAAACCCACCATCTCGGGAATAAACCCAGTGAACTGTCACTAAGTACATCCTTTTTTCAGGTAGGAAGACCAGAGTATTGCTACATAACATGCCTTGTTACCACCAGAACATGTGGCATCACTTGTGAACTGCCCCCAGCACACCCTCAGGCATATTGGTTGCTTGCGCAAACAAGGCGCTTCACTGTATTTTTCAATATCATCATCATGTGCCGTGACATATGACGCGGACAATCATGGTCTTTGACCATGATTGCTCTTGGCAAATTTTTCCCACAAAAGTGATTTGTCACTGCCTTCTTCTGGGCAGTGCCCTTACAAGATGGGTGACCCCAGTCATTATCAATACTCTTCAGCGATTGTCAGCCTGGCATCAATGGTTGCATAAGCAGGACTTATGAAATGCACCAGCTGCTCATACGACCATCCACCACCTGCTCCCATGGCTTCATATGACCCTGATCGGTGGGGGGCTAAGCAGCTGGATAAGCCTACAGGAGGAGAGGCTGTACTTGATTTGGTATTGGGAAATGAACCTGGTCAGGTGTCAGATCTCTCTGTGGGAGAGCATTTTGGAGATAATGATCATAATTCTATCTCCTTCACAATAGCATTGGAGAGAGATAGAAACAGACAAGTTAGAAAAGTGTTTAATTGGAGTAAGGGGAATTATGAGGCTATCAGGCAGGAAATTGGAAGCTTAAATTGGGAACAGATGTTCTCAGGGAAAAGTACGGAAGAAATGTGGCAAATGTTCAGGGAATATTTGTGTGGACTTTTGCATAGGCATGTTCCAATGAGACAGGGAAGTTATGGTAGAGTACAGGAACCGTGGTGTACAAAGGCTGTAATAAATCTAGTCAAGAAGGAAAGAAAAGCTTACAAAAGGTTCAGAGAGCTAGGTAATGTTAGAGATCTAGAAGATTATAAGGCTAACAGGAAGGAGCTTAAGAAGGAAATTAGGAGAGCCAGAAGGGGCCATGAGAAGGCCTTGGCGGGCAGGATTAAGGAAAACCCCAAGGCATTCTACAAGTATGTGAAGAGAAAGAGGATAAGACGTGAAAGAATAGGACCTATCAAGTGTGACAGTGGGAAAGTGTGTATGGAGCCGGAGGAAATAGCAGAGGTACTTAATGAATACTTTACTTCGGTATTCACTATGGAAAAGGATCTTGGTGATTGCAGTGATGACTTGCAGCAGACTGAAAAGCTTAAGCATGTAGATATTAAAAAAGAGGATGTGCTGGAGCTTTTGGAAAGCATCAAGTTGGATAAGTAGCCGGGACCAGATGCCAGATGAGATGTACTCCAGGCTACTGTGGGAGGCAAGGGAGGAGATTGCTGAGCCTCTGGCGATGATCTTTGCATCATCAATGGGGACAGGAGAGGTTCTGGAGGATTGGAGGGTTGCGGATGTTGTTCCTTTATTCAAGAAAGGGAGTAGAGATAGCCCAGGAAATTATAGACCAGTGAGTCTTACCTCAGTGGTTGGTAAGTTGATGGAGAGGATCCTGAGAGGCAGGATTTATAAACATTTGGAGAGGTATAATATGATTAGAAATAGTCAGCATGGCTTTGTCAAGGGCAGGTTGTGCCTTATGAGCTGATACATTTTTTTGAGGATGTCACTAAACACATTGATGAAGGAAGAGCAGTAGATGTAGTGTCAGCAACGCACATCAAAGTTGCTGGTGAATGCAGCAGGCCAGGCAGCATCTCTAGGAAGAGGTACAGTCGACGTTCCGGGCCGAGACCCTTCCTCAGGACTAACTGAAAGAAGAGCTAGTAAGAGATTTGAAAGTGGGAGGGGGAGGGGGAGATCCAAAATGATAGGAGAAGACAGGAGGGGGAGGGATGGAGCCAAGAATTGGACAGGTGATTGGCAAAAGGGATATGAGAGGATCATGGGACAGGAGGCCCGGGGAGAAAGAAAAGGGGGAAGAGGATGGGCAAGGGATATAGTGAGAGGGACAGAGGGGGAAAAAGGAGAGAGAGAGAAAGAATGTGTGTATAAAAATAAATAACGGATGGGGTACAAGGGGGAGGTGGGGCATTAGCGGAAGTTTGAGAAGTCAATGTTCATGCCATCGGGTTGGAGACTACCCAGATGGAATATAAGGTGTTGTTCCTCCAACTTGAGTGTGGCTTCATCTTTACAGTAGAGGAGGCCGTGGATAGACATATCAGAATGGGAATGGGATGTGGAATTAAAATGTGTGGCCACTGGGAGATCCTGCTTTCTCTGGCGGACAGAGCGTAGGTGTTCAGCGAAACAATTTCCCAGTCTGCGTCGGGTCTTGCTATGGATTTCAGCAAGGCATTTGATAAGGTACTCCATGCAAGGCTTATTGAGAAAGTAAGGAGGCATGAAATCTAAGGGGATATTGCTTTGTGGATCCAGAAATGGCTTGCCCACGGAAGGCAAAAAGTGGTTGTAGACGGGTCATTTTCTGCATGGAGGTTGGTGACCAGTGGTTTGCCTCAGGGATCTGTTCTGGGACCCTTACTCTTCGTGACTTTTATAAATGACCTGGATGAGGAAGTGGAGGGATAGGTTAGTAAGTTTGCTGATGACACAAAGGTTGGGGGTGTTGTGGATAATGTGGAGGGCTGTCAGAGGTTACAGTGGGACATTGATAGGATGCAAAACTGGGCTGAGAAGTGGCAGATGGAGTTCATCCCAGATAAGTGTGAAGTGGTTCATTTTGGTAGGTCAAATACAGTGGCAGAATGTAGTATTAATGGCAAGACTCTTGGCAGTGTGCAGGATCAGAGGGATCTTGGGGTCCGAGTCCATAGGGCACTCAAAGCAACTGCGCAGGTTGACTCTGTGGTTAAGAAGGCATACCGTGTATTGGCCTTCATCAATCGTGGAATTGAATTTAGGAGCCGGAAGGTAATGTTGCAGCTATATACAACCCTGGTCAGACCCCGCTTGGAGTACTGTGCTCAGTTCCGGTCGCCTCATTACAGGAAGGATGTGGAAGCCATAGAACGGGTGCAGAAGAGATTTACGAGGATGTTGCCTGGATTGGGGAGCATGCCTTATGAGAATAGGTTGAGTGAACTGGGCCTTTTCTCTTTGGAGCGACAGAGGATGAGAGGTGACCTGATCGAGGTGTGTAAGATAATGAGAGGCATTGATCGTGTGGATAGTCTGAGGTTTTTCCCCAGGGCTGAAATGGTTGTCACAAGAGGACGCAGGTTTAAGGTGCTGGGAAACAGGTATGGAGAAGATGTCAGGGGTAAGTTTGTTACGCAGAGTGTGGTGAATGCGTGGAATGGGCTGCCGGCAACAGTGGTGGAGGCGGATACGATAAGGTCTTTTAAGAGACTTTTAGATAGGTACACGGAGCTTAGAAAAATAGAGGGCTTTGAGTAAGTCTAGTAACTTCTAAGGTAGGGACATGTTCAGCACAACTTTGTCAGTCGAAGGGCCTGTATTGTGCTGTAGGTTTTCTATGTTTCTATGTGCTACACCTTGCTGAAGGGTGACCTGCAAAATAGTGGAGGGAAGGAGTGCCTTATGCCTCCTTTGGTAGCGATGTATCTCCACCCTGCCACCCAATTTTCAATGTACTAGTGATAATAAACTTGAATCTTGATCTTGAATCTTTACGCTTGTGCCCAGATTGCCTTGCAGTAAAGGGTTAAAGCTCAATAGTTCGAATTCCAAAGTAAACTTTGTGATCAGGGCATATACACGTCACTACATACAATCCTGAGATTCTTTTTCCTGCCTGCATACTTAGCAAATCTATAGAAAAAATAAATGTAAACAGGATCAATTAACAACAAACAGTGTAAATGCAAATATAAATCAATTGCAATAAATAACGAGAGCATGAAATAACAAGATAAAGAGTCCTTAAAGTGAGACCATCGGTTGTGGGAACACCAGAAATAGAATGAGTGTAGTTATCTCTTTTTGTTCAAGATCCTGATAGTTGAGGAGTAGTAACTGTTCTTGAACATGATGAGGTGAGTCCAGAGGCAATTGTACCTTCTACCTGATGGCAGCAGCGAGAAAAGAGCATGGCCTGGGTGGTGACAATCTTTGATGATGGATGCCGCCTTCCTACAGCAACGTTTCATGTAGATGGACTCGATGGTTGGGAGGGCTTTACCCCTGATGTACTGAGCTGAATCTATACCCTTTTGTAGGATTTTCTGCTCAAAGGCATTGGCGTTCCCGAACCAGGCTGTAATGCAGTCAGTCAGTACACTTTCCACCACACATCTATAGAAGTTTGCCAAGGTTTTTGATGACATGCCAAATCTCAGCCAACTCCTGAGGAAGTAGAGGTACTGTTGTGCTTTCTTCACGATTATATTTATATGATGGGTCCAGGACAGGTTCTCTGAGATAGTGACACCCAGGAATTTAAATCTACTGATCCTCTCCACCTCTGATACTCTGATAATTACTGGCTCATGGACCTTTGGTTTTGCTCTCCCGAAATCTTCAATCTGTTCCTTAGTCTTATTGACATTGAGCGAGAGGTTGTTGTTATTACACCACTTGGCCAAATGTCCAGTCTCCCTCCTATATGCTGATTCATCACCCCCTTTCATACAGCCCACGACAGTGGTGTTGTCAGCAAACTTGTAAATGGTGTTGGTATTGTAACTAGCTGCACAGTCATAGGTGTAAAGCGAGTAGAGCAGTGGGCTAAAGTACACATCTCTGTGGTGCTTCTGTGCTGATGGAGATTGTGGAGGAGATGTTTTTGCCAATTTGAACTGACTGGGGTCTGCAAGTGAGGAAACACAGAATCCAATTGCACAAGGGGTAATTGAGGCCAAGGTCTTGGATTTTACTGATTAGTTCTGAGGGGATGATGGTGTTAAATGCCGAGCTGTAGTTGATAAAGAGCATCCTGATGCATGCATCTTTGTTGTCCAGATGTTCCTGGGTATGTGAAGAGCCAACAAGTTAGATCTGCTGTGGACCTATTGTTCTGGTGGGAAAATTGGAGTGGATCCAAGTAGCCACTCAGACAGGAACTGATATGCTTCAATACCAGCCTCTCAAAACATGTCAACATTGTGGATATAAATGCCGCTAGGCGATAGTCATTGGGACAGGTTAGTGCGCTCTTCCTGGGCTCAGGTTTGATTGAAGTCTGCTTGAGCTAGTTGGGTACCACACATTGCCAGAGCGAGAGCTTGAAGATATTTGCAAACGCAACAGCCAGTTGGTCAGCACAGGTCTTTAGTACCCAGCCGGGTACTCCAGCTGGACCAGATGCTTTGCTTGGATTCACTCTCTTCAAGGGGGCCTGCACATCATCTTCAGATACTGAGACCCCAGGATCATAGAGAGACATAACATTCTAGTAGATTGAACCCATGTATTAACTTTCAGTGGTTCCTTTACCAGGACACCCTTATGACAGTGAGGACCAATACCTTATTATTTGCAGCAGGATTATGACCCATAAGTAGGTACAAGGGGGATGTTAAATTTCTCACACAGAGAGGAAGACACGGCTGGCGACAGTGATAGAGGCGGATACAGTAGGGTCTTTTGAGAGACTCTGAGACAGGTACATGGAGCTTAGAAAAACAGAGGACTATGCGGTAGGGAAATTCTAGGCAATTTCTAAAATAGTTTACATGGTTGGCACAACATTGTGGGCTGAAGGGCCTGTAATGTGCTGTAGATTTCTATGTTCTACGTTCTATAACATTGACAATTCATTTCCTCTAAAAGATGCTGCTCGACCCACTGAGTTCCTCCAGCAGTTTGTTTGCTGTTCCAGATTCCAATGTATGCAGTCTCTTGTGTCTCCACATTTTATTCTCTCAGCAGTTAAACAACACCCCATCTTTCCATGCCCCATATTTTGGATCATTAATGTTGTTATAGCCGGGGAATGGGAATAAGCTCTCACTACCTATTGAATGCTCCCAAACAGCCTCTGACAACCAAGTCTAACTCCTGGCCTTCACATGTGTCTTAGCGACTGAGCTGGGTAGAACCATTCTACTGACAGAAGATTGGGCAAAGGAAGGTTACTGGTACCTTAAAATATGTTGCTTCAGGCAGATGGGGCTCATCAGCTGTGTTTGACAGCTCATCTAGGAGAAGGAGAACTCTGATCTCAAACCTCTGCTGCCTTACAGTTATATCCACTCATGGGGAAGGCTTTGGAAATAAACCGAGGGAGAAATACGGAGCTGGAGTCTCTAAGGGAGTCCTACATTGAGTTCAGTGCTGACTGGCAACTCTTATGATACTGCTGGTGTCAAACTGTATCAGTCTCCACCATTCCTTTGGGTTCATCAGCTTGCTCTCCATATTGCACTGTCCTAGCTTGCATATCTAGACAGCTAGGATGCAATATCCGTTGTCAACCCTGAATGATGGAGACCTCACCTCACCATCTTTCCACAGGTATGTTGGACCAAATGTCCTCTTCTGTGCTGTAAATTCAAAGAATCCATTTTCTAGGTCCATTGAACCTTGATCTGTACTCAATGAAGTTTAGAAAAATAAAGGGGGGTCTCATTGAAACCTACCGAAAATCGGCAGGCCTTGATAGAGTGAACATGAGGCTTTTTCTAATAGTGGGAGAGTTTACAAGCAGAGGGATCAGCCTCAGAACAGAATGATGTCCCTTCAGAACAGAGATGAGAAAGAATTTCATAAGCAAGCAGGTGGTGAATCTGTGGAATTCATTGCCACAGATGGGAGCGGAGGCCAAGCTATTGAGTATATTTAAAGCAGATATTTTATTAGTAGGCCATCAATGATTATGGGGAGAAGGCAAGAAAATGGGGGTGAGAGAGAAAATAAATCAACCACCATCGAATTGAGGAGCAGACTCAATGGGGCAAATGTCCTAAATCTGCTCCAAGGTCTTATGGTCTTATAAGTGAAACTAATTTAAATTTGAAAGCTACCATGGTCTGTTTTGTACCCGTGACTCGAGTGCATTAACACAGT
Source organism: Mobula hypostoma (assembly GCF_963921235.1). NCBI lineage: Eukaryota > Metazoa > Chordata > Chondrichthyes > Myliobatiformes > Myliobatidae > Mobula > Mobula hypostoma. The sequence continues at coordinate 181,714,771 of NC_086101.1, read as the reverse complement.
CCTACTGCAGCAACATAAGCCATTCTGAACTACTTGTTGAAGTAAGGATGGTAGCAAAACTATGTAGTACTGTGAGGTGTATATCCATAACAGGAAACATATCAACAGACAAATTACTGCCTCACATCCGACACGACAGCTCGCTGCACGTGTTTGCGTTCGCTTCTGTGTTCATATTCCCATGATGCCGGCAAAGTTTACAATCCTTTAAGATCAGATTTCCTGGGCATATTTAAGAATCACTGATAAACCACAAATTCAAGTGGCAGCTTTAAAAAATAACTGTTTTTATATTCGATTCCACCGCGAAATAAAGTGTTTAGAGATATTTTAACAGACAAGTGGTTGAAAAGTAGTGTTTGACTCTGTATATAGTCCTGTTGTGGGAGATAGTAAACGGACTGAACAGCATGTGTCATAAATTGCCTCATGTAAGAATGGTTGGCCTTGTACACAGCATCCATCTGACATTAGTCTTCTGACATCACTTTTGTTAATATGGCAAGCAAGTGAGACTCCTAGCCACAGTGGAGCCAGAAGTCTAAGTGAGGTGGCTGAGGAAAATTAATGCGCCAATGCTTTTAAACCATTGAATGTATCTGTTTAGAATTTCCTTTTGAGGGCTGGAATTAGAGCCAAATAACTTTCACGCTGATCCATCTGCAGAAATGACACATCGAATTGCAGCTTTTAAATGGTCCATTAACAAACGGCACATCTTGCTCAAGAGATGTTTAAAGAATTGTTAAAAGTGGAGCCCATGTTACTGTTTAGTATAGATCTTAGAAAGATCTCAGATTGTCTCTGTTACAGAATACAAATCCTTATTGGCTACCAATCGCATTTAACTTCCTGTTGGATTCCTGCACTCTACGATTCATTTTTAACTGTAGGAATCTTCTAGGAATTTGTAGCAAAATGAATTTCAGAGGGTTTAGTGAGAGCCACTTGAGTACTGTAAATCCCAAGGAATGAGACAAGGCAGGGTATATATCAAATTCAATTGAATTTTGTTCTGCATATGCCTCGTGGGTTCCCATCTAAAGTGTAGAGTATGCACTGCCACCCAGGTCTCGTCACTTATGGTGTGCCAATAGCATTATACTGTTTACTTTTTGACTTGTGTTGTACATACAATTATCTGAAATAAGTTTTATTTGTTAATTTATTTGTGGTAATATTACTTTATGTACTGTGTTGTGCACCTTGGTCCAGAGGAAAGTTGTTTCGTTGGGTAGTATACATGTATATGTTCGAATGACAATAAACTTGAATTTGAAGAATAGAGAGCTCTAAAAGGTGTGTCTGATTTACTTGATGGTCCATGCCTCTTCGGCAGATGATGCATCGGTACCAATACTGTTGCAAGATCTGGCAGAAACCTGGCAAATTTTTGGACCATAGCAGGGGAAGATCAAAGAGCAGTGAAAGATCATAGAAGGGAACATGGAGCATACACTGTTACAGCACAAGAACATGACCCTTTACCCAACATGTCTGTGCCAACCACAATGCCAATCTAACTATTCACATCTGCCTGCACGTGGCATCTATCCCCATTTCCTACTCCCTCATGTGTCAGTCTAAGTGCCACTTAAAAATTCCTATCTTATATGCTTCTACCAACTCCCCTGGCAGCCAATCCCTGGCTCTTTCCACTCTCTGTGTAAAAAAACTTGCCTCACAAATATTTAAACTTCCAACTCTCCCGCCCTCAATAACTCGAAAACTATGCCTCTAGTATCTGACATTTCCAACCCGAGAAAAAGAATTTGATTATCTATCCTGTCTTTGCCTCTCAGAATTTTATTTACAGTACTATGCAAAAGTCTTAGGCACATATATATAGCTAGGGTGCCCAAGACATTTGTATTTATCGATGTGGAGCAGAGAATGAGTTTGTAATTCTGGTGGAATCAAAGGACGTTGGGGATGGCAAGAGTGGAGCACTGCGGGATCTGGGTATTACTGGTGGCGGAGGAAGAGTGCCAAGGCGGGGTTTGGCACAGGTGCAGACACGCCCAGTCCCGAGGCACAAGGCCAGGTCACTTGATTCCAAATAATTGGTTTATTGATCATTTCAGAATGTCCATCTGGTGCTTCCCGCTCCCTTCCTCTTTTCCCAACCATGATTCCTCTCTCCCTGCCTCCCTCCAGCTCTCAATCCACAATAGAGACGCATGTCAGAATCAGGTTTATCATCCCTCTCATATGTCACAAAATTTGTTTCTTTTTGTGGTAGGAGTACAGTGGAAAACATAAAACTACTACAGTCCTGTGCAAAAGTCTAGGCACCCTAGCTATATATATGTGCCTCAGACTTCTGCCCAGTTCTGTACATACAACCATTCAGTATAGTTAATCTTATGTTTTTATACAGTATTTATCATGTTTTATTCGATTCTTTATGCTTATTGCTTTTTTAAAATCTGCAGCAGATCTGCAGTAAAAATCATTTTGTTCTCCTTTACACTTGTATACTGAAGAATGACAATAACAATCTTGAATCAAATTGAATTAAGTTCAAGGTGATGTGGACTAGTATCCTAAGATTTCTCTGTACATCAGTGCTCCTAAGGGTCCTACCATTTTCTGTACATTTTCCTCTGGTACTTGTCCTCCTAAATTGCAACACTTCTCATTTGTCCAGATTAAACATCTGATACTTCACCCAAATTTCCAGTGGTTCTATATCCCACTGACAACCCTTTGACAACATTCCTCCCTATCCACAACTCCATGATTTTCATTTCTTAGGCAACATTCAAACCTTTCCTTGACCAGCTGTACACTACTTGGATCCCAAAGGCCAAATGATCTACTTATTTCAGCACAAGGGAACATTGCTCTACTCGAATTTAATGTTGTACTCATGAAACTTCCTGATTACCCTTCATAGAATTCTAATATTTTCCTTCTCTGTGGCAGTTATATTTTTCTTGGTTTCATAAGTAGTGCTTTGTATTTTGATCATGGGGCCTGAAATATTTTGGATAATGGCTTCACACCATAGTGGTGTTTCATAAATGTATAAAGTCCCTCATTGCTGCTGTTTTGTTAGATAGTGTTGACTTTCGTTCTCCACCTATTATCTCCTGCTTTGAAGTAGGCATTGGTTTATTGCTGATTGTCACCCAGTTTATTCTTATCTTTTGGTACCTAGACGCCAGACAGAGTTATTTGCTTTGGACACCACAATCGTTCTGCGTATTTTTGATCAATGTAGCATGTTATTTGAATCTGTTCATTTCCTCCTCTGCTTTAGCTTTGAGTGTATGTACTAGAGCTCTACATCTGCACATTGGCTCGGCATCCAGCTCATTGCTAATGTCAGTTTTGTTTCCATTACTACTGGTTTTCTTATCTTTCTGCTTACCTATTTACTGTTCTGGAAACTTATCTAAATGTGCTCACAATGAATATGCCCCTTCAAAATCTTTTATTTTCTTTTCTAACAGGAACCAACCATTCTGTCTCCTGACCCAGAACTTTACAGTGTCTATCAAAAATCAAAATACTCTTTGAAAACGGTAGCTTCTATATACCGAAATCTACCATTAATTGATCACTCAGCTGGGATTCATGCTGATATATTGAGATCAACTTTCACTTTAAAGTGAAAATTACTACATTTTCTATTACTGTGTATTCAGTACTCACTTATTTACTCTCTGCCCATTATACTGCTGGTGTTTAGGGCAGCAATGAAAGTCCTCTATCCCTGTCTGACCTTGGCCAACTTCTCTAATGTGCCCAGATGTGGTTCAGGGTCCTTATTTCTGCCTCTACGATATGGCACCGAGTTGCCTTTGGACTCCCATCTTTCCTCCGCCTTCGAGGTTCCAATGACGTGCTGTCTTGATAGAGTTGGCTTTTCCTCGCATCTCATGCCCAACCCATCACCCACATTTCCCGATGCTGATTATTGCCATATCCTCTTGACACTGAAGGAGTAGGGTGTGGTTAGAGAAGTTTCTTGGCCAGAGAATGCAGAGGATCTTCCAAAGTCACATGGTGTGGAATGACGACAGCTTGACAAGATTGCTGGATGTCCTGCACCAGCATTTTGACCCATAAAAGAGTGTGGACAGAACACAGCTCTGGTACAGCTTCACCTAGGAGAGGACACTGTACTTGGCTGATCGCCATAGGTTACTCATTGATCTGAAGGCGTATTTACTTGTCAATGAAACAGCATACTTGTTCACATGCTCCTGACTCAGGAAACAATGAAAATTAAATCCACAAATTCTTCAGTACAATATAGTTACTGCTTGGCTGTTCTCTTGTTTCTGGTGCCAAGTTCGTGGCTCTCCACAATTTTTAGAAATGCCAGGTCAAAATGATTCTGCGACCTTTTCTATGAAATATGCTTTCTCCTACATGGTAGCAAAATTGTCAATGTAGAATACTTATTCAATGTTGAAACCAAAGTCGAGTTAACATCACAGGCTCATTGTATTGGAGACACAACATTCCCAAGGAAAAAGATAAATTAAACATAAGTTATAAAAAGTTATACAAGGCAGAACCCAATTAGAAAAGGAAAAACAAAATCCATGTAGTGCAAAGTGGTCATAGGTAGAGATTAGGATTGTCAAGAGTCAAACAGTCGAAGGGAAGTAGCTGTTCTTGAATCTGGTGGTGTGGAGCCAGGTGCTCCAATTTCCTACCACAGCCCAAATACATCAAAAACTTCTACGGATGTACCCCATAGAGAGCATTCTGACAGGCTGCATCACTGTCTGGTATAGGGGGTGGGGGCTACTGTACAGGATCAAAAAAACCTACTGAAAGTTGTGAAATTAGTCAGCTCCGTCATGGATACTAGCCTCCACAGCATCCAAGACATCTTCTAGGAGCAGTGCCTCAGAAAGGTGGCGTCCATTATTAAGGACCCCCATCATGCAGGGCACGGCCTCTTCTCACTGTTACCATCAGGCAGGAGGTACAGAAGCCTGAAGGCACATACTCAGCGATTCAGGAACAGCTTCTTCCCCTCTTGCCTTCCGATTTCTAAATGGACTTTGAACCTATGAACACTACCTCTCTTATTTATTATTTCTGTTTTTGCGGTATTTTTAATTTAACTATTTAATATACATATATACTTTGAGTGATTTTTTTGATTTATTTTTTTCTATATTCATCATGTTTTACCTTGTATTGCCGCTGCTGCTAGGTTAACAAATCTCACGACATTTGCCAGTACTATTAAACCTGATTCTGATTCTGTTCAGTGGGTTAAATGGTCATTGTAAATTGTCCTGTGATGAGGCGAGTGTTAAATAGGAGGGCTGCTGTGCGGTGCAGCCAGGAGGGCATCTCTAAATAAAAATAAAATTAAATTAATTTTCTCCCGGTGCACAGGGAAGTGGTAGAATGTAGGGAGAGCTGATAGGAATGCAGGAAGAATAAAATAAGATTACTATCAATGGGAGCCAGATGGTCAGCAGAGATTCGGTAGGCCGAATGGCCTACGTTTCAGTGCTGGGTGACTCGATGATTCTGTTAGTGGCTTCCTCACCATCTGCCCTTCTATTCTGGACCAACTTTCTCCATGAACAACTGCAGCAACTGAATTGTAGAAACCTCTATTAATCAAGAAGACCGTGGACTTCAGCATCTAGTGTCATAAAATTTATGGTCCTTTTGTTGGCGGCAAAATGTATGGTGACACTCGTGGGCTGCCTCCAGCACAAACTCAGATGTCTTGACTGTTAACACAAATGACACTGTATGTTTTGTTGTACATGTGGTAAATAAATCTGAATCTGATTCTTTTTGATAGTGTTGGAATCCAGGCTGAGGGATACAGTAGGCCACAAAATATATATTCCTCTGTCCTACTTCAGTATTTCTGCACAAGGTTTTGGAGCCTCCTGCACTGATATGCTGAGAAACTGCATGCCATTGCAGTTAGATATGCAGAGAATGCCACAAAGGGAGTAGGCTTTATGCATCTTATACTAAAAGCCTCTATAATGATCTATATCCTGTCTTAGAGGTCTATTTATTCTTAATCTTTTTCCCTTTTTTTTTCTATGATCAATTCTTAATCCATGAAAGTCTTGCAGATTACACAGTGAATTGAAGGACTGATGATTCTACAGATCAAAGGATTAAAATATCCTGAATTAACTTTTCTCGGGCCTCACTGATGAATGTCTCTGGTCACAAGTATCATGTTTTGTAACTGCCGCGAAGAAAGTCAGATTAAAAAAGCTTGGAAACCTTGGCAGTTTAAGAAACAGGTTGTACGCTCCTCGCTATGTTCATCATTTGGAAATAAACCCTGGCACTGTGGCGACCCACTTTCTGGCACCAACGAACCAGCTCACAACAGCGCGCGCAGGCAGAGGGCCGGCAGCAAAAAGGGCGCCAGGCCATCTTCACCAGCAGGGGGAAAATCCCGCGCGCAGAAAGGGTCTGGGAATATACATTCCCCACAGTAGTCCCGCCCAGGGAGGGCGGGAACGGGAAGGCTTTAAAGCGGGCCGCGAAGTTTGAATATATCTCTTTCATCGAAACTCTAACTCACCGACTCCGTGTGGTTATTCTAGCGCTGTGTGTAGCACATCGCTACAATTGGTGACCCCGACGGCCCAAACGATATTTGGACCAGAGATGACCGATGCTGCATCTGTTCACGCAGTTTCGTTAAAACTGCCAAGCTTCTGGACGCTGCGACTCCAATTATGGTTTGAACAAGCAGAAGCACAATTCCACATTCGGCAGATAACCTCGGAGTCCACTCGCTACTACTACGTGCTGAGCTCCCTCGACCAGGAGACTGCTGCACAAGTTGAGGAGTTTATACAGTCGCCCCCGGAGGACGGCAAATACATAGCATTCAAAGCCCTGCTCATAAGGACTTTCGGACTCTCACGGCGCGAACGAGCACGCCGCTTAATGCACCTGGATGGTTTAGGAGACAGGTCGCCGTCAGCATTAATGAACAAGATGCTGGCCCTGGCTGAAGGACACAAACCCTGCCTCATGTTTGAACAGGCGTCCTTAGAGTAACTGCCTGAGGACATATGCCTGCTGCTGTCCGACGCAGATTTCAGCAACCCCCGGGAGGTGGCGGCCCGAGCAGATGTGCTGTGGAATGCCAGGAAAGAGAGAGGGGCATCCGTCGCACAGATCACCAAGCCGCGTGCCCAACGAACAATGGTGTTTCTACCACCAGTGGTGGGGCACAGAGGCCCGCCGCTGCAGACCGCCCTGCAAATTCCTGGGAAACGCCAGGGCCAGCCGCCGCTGATCGCTACGGCGGCTGGCCTTCAGGACAGCCTCCTGTATGTCTGGGACAAGCAGTCGGGACGCCGCTTTTTGGTCGACACCGGAGCGGAGATCAGCGTCTTACCTCCAACGAGTTACGACACCTGCAACAGAGAACCGGGACCCACCCTGAGGGCCGCTAATGGCAGCACAATATGAACCTACGGCACCCGCACGGTGCGGCTACAGTTCAGCTCCAGCCGATTCACATGGGACTTCACACTGGCCGCCGTGGCCCAACCACTGCTGGGGGCAGATTTTCTACGAGCCCACAGCCTGCTGGTCGACTTGCAAGGGAAGCGATTAGTCCACGCCAAGACTTTTCAAACGTTCTCCCTGGGTGAAGCACAGTTGCCAGCCCCACACCTGGACTCCATCACGCTGTCCGACAATGAATTCACCAGGGTCCTGGCGAATTTCCCATCAGTACTGACACTGCAGTTCACGGCAGCCATGCCCAGACACGGAGTACAGCACCACATCCCGACCCAGGGACCATCCCTCCACGCCCGTGCTCGAAGGCTTCCCCTGGACAAGCTCCGACTGGCGAAGGAGGAGTTCAAGAAGATGGAGGAATTAGGGATCATACGACGGTCCGACAGCCCATGGGCCTCCCCCCTTCACATGGTGCCCAAGGCAACGGGGGGCTGGAGGCCATGCGGTGACTACCGCAGACTAAACGAGGCTACAACACCAGACCGCTACCCTGTGCCGAACATTCAAGACTTCGCAGCAAACCTACACGGCTCAAGGATCTTTTCCAAGGTAGACCTCGTCCGGGGATACCATCAAATCCCTGTACATCCAGACGACATCCCCAAAACAGCACTTATCACCCCGTTCAGACTTCTCGAATTCCTCCGAATGCCGTTTGGTCTAAAGAATGCCGCACAGACTTTCCAGCGGCTAATGGACGCGGTGGGACGCGACCTGGACTTTGCATTCATCTATTTGGACAACATCCTCATAGCCAGCAGTAGTCGGCAGGAGCATCTGTCCCACCTCCACCAGCTCTACTCCCGCCTGAGTGAATTCGGCCTTACAATCAATCCAGCCAAATGCCAGTTCGGACTCGACACCATCGACTTCCTGGGCCACAGGATTACGAAAGACGGGGCAACCCCGCTGCCCGCCAAGGTAGACGCGGTCCGCCACTTCCCCCGACCCAACACAATCAAAGGCTTGCAGGAATTCGTGGGTATGGTGAATTTTTACCACCGTTTCCTCCCCTCAGCAGCCCGAACCATGCGCTCCCTGTTCACCCTGTTGTCGGGTAAGGGCAAGGACATTACCTGGGACGAAGAGGCCGCAACCGCTTTCGTTAAAACCAAAAAAGCCTTGGCAAACGCCGCGATGCTAGTGCACCCCAGAACGGACGTTCCTACTGCCCTCACGGTGGACGCATCCAACACAGCGGTCGGTGGAGTGCTGGAACAACTCATCGAGGGTCGCTGGCAACCCCTGGCGTTCTTCAGCAAACACCTACGACCACCCGAACTCAAATACAGTGCTTTCGACCAGGAGCTATTGGCACTATACCTGGCAATCCGGCATTTCAGGTACTTCTTAGAAGGTAGGCCCTTCACCACGTTCACAGAACCACAAACCGCTTACCTTTGCGTTCACTAAGGTGTCCGACCCCTGGTCGTCCCGCCAGCGGCGACATCTGTCCTACATCTCCGAGTACACGACGGACATCCGGCATGTCTCTGGAAAGAACAATGTCGTGGCAGACGCACTTTCCAGACCTACCATACAGGCCCTGTCCCAGGGGGTGGACTATGCAGCGCTGGCAGAGGCACAGCAGGCAGACGCTGAGATCCCCAGTTACAGGACTGCAGTCTCCGGTTTGCAGCTCCAAGACCTCCCCGTAGGCCCAGGTGAGAGGACCCTACTATGTGACGTAGCTACCGGCCAACCCCGCCCCGTCGTCCCAGCAGCCTGGCGCCGGCGGGTTTTCGAGTCCATTCACAACTTAGCGCACCCCTCCATCAGGACAACCGTCCGGCTGGTCTCCAACAGGTTCGTGTGGCATGGACTTCGTAAGCAGGTCAGTGAATGGGCCAAAACGTGCATGCAGTGCCAAACGGCCAAGGTGCAGCGGCACACCAAGGCTCCACCGCAGCGGTTCGAACCCACTAGCCGGAGGTTCGACCACATCCATGTGGATATCGTGGGGCCCCTGCCAGTGTCGCGAGGAGCGCGGTACCTCCTAACGATGATAGACCGGTTCACCAGATGGCCAGAGGCAGTCCCGCTCACCGACACCACCTCCGAATCCTGCGCCCGAGCACTGATTGCAACCTGGGTAGCACACTTTGGGGTACCGGCCCACATTACCTGCGACAGGGGTGCCCAGTTCACCTCCAGCCTGTGGTCGGCTATGGCCAGCCTTTTAGGAACACAGCTACACCACACAACTGCCTACCACCCACAGTCGAACGGACTAGTGGAGCGCTTCCACCGTCACCTGAAATCGGCTCTCATGGCCCACCTGGAGGGGCCTAACTGGGTGGACGAACTTCCCTGGGTCCTGCTCGGAATCCGCACGGCGCCCAAGGAGGATCTGCACTCCTCGTCGGCCGAGTTGGTGTACGGCGCACCCCTGGTAGTCCCAGGAGAGTTCATACCAGCCCCAAGGGGGCAAGAGAACCCACAGGAGTCCTGGACAGATTACGAGAGAGGCTTGGTAACCTGGACCCCATCCCCACTTCACAGCACAGACAGAGCCCGACCTGCGTACCCAAAAACCTGCAGAACTGTAAGTTTCTTTTTGTACAACAGGGCGGACACCAGGCACCGCTACAGCGGCCTTACGAGGGACCGTTTAAGGTGATCAGGAACAACGGGTCCACGTTCGTGCTGGACATTGGGGGGAGAGAGGAGGTTTTCACGGTGGACTGACTCAAACCGGCCCATGTGGACTTGGCGCAACCGGTCCAGGCTCAGGCACCGCGGCGCAGGGGCGGACCTCCCAAACAGAGGCTGATCCAGACTGTGGACATTGGGGGCGGTATCGCCGGTTCTCGGGGGGGGGGGTTATGTGGCGACCCATTTTCTGGCACCCACGAACCGGCTCACAACAGCGCGCGCAGGCAGAAGGCCGGCAGCAAAAAGGGCGCCAGGCCATCTTCACCAGCAGGGGGATAATCCCACGCGCGGAAAGGGTCTGGGAATATACATTCCCCACAGCAATCCCGCCCCAGGGAGGGCGGGAACGGGAAGGCTTTAAAGCGGGCCGCGAAGTTTGAATAAATCTCTTTCATCGCAATTCTAACTCACCGACTCCATGTGGTTATTCTAGCGCTGTGTGTAGCACATTGCTACAGCACTAGCTGCCCACTCTACCTGCCCCTCTTTCATCTGGTACAGGTCTATCAAGTCACCTCTCATCCTCCTTCGCTCTGTGAAGGGAAGAGATGCTTCCTGACTTGTTCACTAAGTCTCCCCTCAGACGAATCTGTTCCAAAAATAATTGAGGTGTTTTCAATATACACTTTATTAGGAACACCTGTACACCTGCTCATTAATGCAGTTAACTAATCAGCCAAACATGTGCCACCAACTTGATGCATAAAAGCATGCAGACATGGTCAAGAGGTTCAGTTGTTGTTCAGACCAAACATCAGAATGGGGAAAAATGTGATCCAAGTGAATATGACTGTGGAATGATTGTTGGTGCCAAATGGGGTGGTTTGAGCATCCCAGAAACTGCTAGGATTTTCACACACAACGGTCTCTAGAGTTTACAGAGAATGGTGCAAAAAACAACAAAGGGTCTCAGCCTGAAACGTCGACTGCACCTCTTCCTAGAGATGCTGCCTGGCCTGCTGCGTTCACCAGCAACTTTTACGTGTGTTGCTTGAATTTCCAGCATCTGCAGAATTCCTGTTGTTTGCGTTTTTAAAAAAAATCCAGCTCTGTGGGCAAAAATGCCTTGTTAATGAGAGAGGGCAGAGGAGAATGGCCAGACTGGTTCAAGCTGACAGGAAGGCGACAGTAACTCAAATAACCACACATGACAACAATGCTGTGCAGAAGGACACCTCTGAACACACAAAACCCTGTCCCCATTCACTGTCCAGCTCGTTTCCCTCGTCCCCATTCACCGTCCAGCTTGTGTCTCCACTCCCCATTCACCGTCCAGCTCGTGTCCCCAGTCCCCATTCACCATTCACCTCGTGTCCACTGTGCCCATTCACCGTCTAGCTCGTGTCCCCAGTCCCCATTCACCATCCAGCTCGTGTCCCTCGTCTACATTCACCATCCAGCTCGTGTCCCCGGTCCCCATTTACCATCCAGCTCGTGTCCCTCGTCCACATTCACCGTCCAGCTCGTGTCCCCGGTCCCCATTCACCATCCAGCTCGTGTCCCCGGTCCCCATTCACCGTCCAGCTCGTGTCTCCACTCCCCATTCACCGTCCAGCTCGTGTCCCCGGTCCCCATTCGCTATTCACCTCGTGTCCCCGGTCCCCATTCACCGTCCAGCTTGTGTCCCCCGTCCCCATTCACTGTCCAGCTCGTGTCTCCACTCCCCATTCACCGTCCAGCTCGTGTCCCCGGTCCCCATTCACCATTCACCTCGTGTCCCCCGTGCCCATTCACCGTCCAGCTCGTGTCCCCAGTCCCCATTCACCATCCAGCTCATGTCCCTCGTTCACATTCACCGTCCAGCTCATGTCCCCGGTCCCCATTCACCATCCAGCTCATGTCCCTCGTTCACATTCACCGTCCAGCTCGTGTCCCCGGTCCCCATTCACCATCCAGCTCATGTCCTTCGTTCACATTCACCGTCCAGCTCGTGTCCCCGGTCCCCATTCACCATCCAGCTCGTGTCCCTCGTCCCCATTCACCGTCCAGCTCGTGTCCCCCGTCCCCATTCACAGTCCAGCTCGTGTCCCTCGTCCACATTCACCGTCCAGCTCGTGTCCCCGGTCCCCATTCACCGTCCAGCTCGTGTCCCTAGTCCCCATTCACCATCCAGCTCATGTCCCCGGTCCCCATTCACCATTCACCTCATGCCCCCCCTGCCCATTTATAGTCCAGCTCGTGTCCCTCGTCCACATTCACTGTCCAGCTCGTGTCCCCGGTCCCCATTCACCGTCCAGCTCGTGTCCCTCGTCCACATTCACCGTCCAGCTCGTGTCTCCACTCTCCATTCACCGTCCAGCTCGTGTCCCCGGTCCCCATTCACCATTCACCTCGTGCCCCCCGTGCCCATTCACCGTCCAGCTCGTGTCCCTCGTCCCCATTCACCATCCAGCTCGTGTCTCCACTCTCCATTCACCATCCAGCTCGTGTCCCTCGTCCCCATTCACCGTCCAGCTCGGGTCCTCAGTCCCCATTCACCATCCAGCTTGTGTTCCCAGTCCCCATTCACCGTCCAGCTCGGGTCCCCAGCCCCCACTTACCGTCCAGCTCGTGTCTCCGGTCCCCATTCACCATCCAGCTTGTGTCCCTCGTCCCCATTCACCGTCCAGCTCGTGTCCCCGGTCCCCATTCACCATTCACCTCGTGCCCCCCGTGCCCATTCACCGTCCAGCTCGTGTCCCTCGTCCCCATTCACCATCCAGCTCGTGTCTCCACTCTCCATTCACCATCCAGCTCGTGTCCCTCGTCCCCATTCACCGTCCAGCTCGGGTCCCCAGTCCCCATTCACCGTCCAGCTCGGGTCCCCAGCCCCCACTTACCGTCCAGCTCGTGCCTCCGGTCCCCATTCACCATCCAGCTTGTGTCCCTCGTCCCCATTCACCGTCCAGCTCGTGTCCCCGGTCCCCATTCACCGTCCAGCTCGTGTCCCCGGTCCCCACTCACCATCCAGCACGTGTCCCCGGTCCTCAATCACTGTCCAGCTCATGTCCCCAGTCACCATTCACTGTCCAGCTCGTGTCCCTCGTTCCAATTCACCGTCCAGCTCGTGTCCCCAGTCCCTATTCACCGTCCAGCTCGAGTCCCCGGTCCCCATTCACCGTCCAGCTCGTGTCTTCAGTCCCCATTCACTATCCAGCTCGTGTCCCCAGTCCCCATTCACTGTCCAGCTCGTGTCCCCAGTTCCCATTCACCGTCCAGCTCGTGTCCCCAGTCCCCATTCACCGTCCAGCTCGTGTCCCCAGTCTCCATTCACTGTCCAGCTCGTGTCCCCAGTTCCCATTCACCGTCCAGCTCGTGTCCCCAGTCCCCATTCACCGTCCAGCTCGGGTCCCCAGTCCCCATTCACCGTCCAGCTCGGGTCCCCAGCCCCCACTTACCGTCCAGCTCGTGTCTCCGGTCCCCATTCACCATCCAGCTTGTGTCCCCAGTCCCCATTCACTGTCCAGCTCGTGTCCCCAGTTCCCATTCACCATCCAGCTCATGTCCCCAGTCCCCATTCACCGTCCAGCTCGGGTCCCCAGTCCCCATTCACCGTCCAGCTCGGGTCCCCAGCCCCCACTTACCGTCCAGCTCGTGTCTCCGGTCCCCATTCACCATCCAGCTTGTGTCCCTCGTCCCCATTCACCGTCCAGCTCGTGTCCCCGGTCCCCATTCACCGTCCAGCTCGTGTCCCCAGTCCCCACTCACCATCCAGCACGTGTCCCCGGTCCTCACTCACTGTCCAGCTCATGTCCCCAGTCACCATTCACTGTCCAGCTCGTGTCCCTCGTTCCAATTCACCGTCCAGCTCGTGTCCCCAGTCCCTATTCACTGTCCAGCTCGAGTCCCCGGTCCCCATTCACCGTCCAGCTCGTGTCTTCAGTCCCCATTCACTATCCAGCTCATGTCCCCAGTCCCCATTCACCGTCCAGTTCGTGTCCCCAGTCCCCATTCACTGTCCAGCTCGTGTCCCCAGTTCCCATTCACCATCCAGCTCGTGTCCCCAGTCCCCATTCACTGTCCAGCTCGGGTCCCCAGTCCACATTCACCGTCCAGCTCGTGTCCCTCGTCCCCATTCACCGTCCAGCTCGTGTCTCCACTCTCCATTCACCGTCCAGCTCGTGTCCCCAGTCCCCATTCACCATTCACCTCGTGTCCCCCGTGCCCATTCACCGTCTAGCTCGTGTCCCCAGTCCCCATTCACCGTCCAGCTTGTGTCTCCACGCTCCATTCACCGTCGAGCTCATGTCCCTCGTCCCCATTCACCGTCCAGCTCGGGTCCCCAGTCCCCATTCACCATCCAGCTCGTGTTTCCAGTCCCCATTCACCATTCACCTCGTGTCCCCCGTGCCCATTCACCGTCTAGCTCGTGTCCCCAGTCCCCATTCACCGTCCAGCTTGTGTCTCCACGCTCCATTCACCATCGAGCTCATGTCCCTCGTCCCCATTCACCGTCCAGCTCGGGTCCCCAGTCCCCATTCACCATCCAGCTCGTGTTTCCAGTCCCCATTCACCGTCCAGCTTGTGTCCCTCGTCCCCATTCACCGTCCAGCTCGTGTCCCCAGTCCCCATTCACCGTCCAGCTCGTGTCCCCGGTCCTCATTCACCGTCCGGCTAGTGTCCCTCATCCCCATTCACCCTCCAGCTCAAGTCCCCAGTCCCCATTCACCGTCCAGCTCGTGTCCCCGGTCCCCATTCACCGTCCAGCTCGTGTCCCCGTTCCCCATTCACCGTCCAGCTTGTGTCCCTCATCCCCATTCACCCTCCAGCTCGAGTCCCCAGTCCCCATTCACCGTTCAGCTTGAGTCTCCAGTCCCCATTCACCCTCCAGCTCGAGTCCCCGGTCCCCATTCACTGTCCAGCTCATGTCTCCAGTCCCCATTCACCGTCCAGCTCGTGTCTCCAGTCCCCATTCACTGTCTAGCTCGGGTCCCTCGTCCCCATTCACCGTCCAGCTCGTGTCTCCAGTCCCCATTCACTGTCCAGCTCGGGTCTCTCGTCCCCATTCACCGCCCAGCTCGTGTCCCTCGTCCCCATTCACCATCCAGCTCGTGTTTCCAGTCCCCATTCACCATTCACCTCGTGTCCCCCGTGCCCATTCACCGTCTAGCTCGTGTCCCCAGTCCCCATTCACCGTCCAGCTTGTGTCTCCACGCTCCATTCACCGTCGAGCTCATGTCCCTCGTCCCCATTCACCGTCCAGCTCGGGTCCCCAGTCCCCATTCACCATCCAGCTCGTGTTTCCAGTCCCCATTCACCGTCCAGCTTGTGTCCCTCGTCCCCATTCACCGTCCAGCTCGTGTCCCCAGTCCCCATTCACCGTCCAGCTCGTGTCCCCGGTCCTCATTCACCGTCCGGCTAGTGTCCCTCATCCCCATTCACCCTCCAGCTCAAGTCCCCAGTCCCCATTCACCGTCCAGCTCGTGTCCCCGGTCCCCATTCACCGTCCAGCTCGTGTCCCCGTTCCCCATTCACCGTCCAGCTTGTGTCCCTCATCCCCATTCACCCTCCAGCTCGAGTCCCCAGTCCCCATTCACCGTTCAGCTTGAGTCTCCAGTCCCCATTCACCCTCCAGCTCGAGTCCCCGGTCCCCATTCACTGTCCAGCTCATGTCTCCAGTCCCCATTCACCGTCCAGCTCGTGTCTCCAGTCCCCATTCACTGTCTAGCTCGGGTCCCTCGTCCCCATTCACCATCCAGCTCGTGTCTCCAGTCCCCATTCACTGTCCAGCTCGGGTCTCTCGTCCCCATTCACCGCCCAGCTCGTGTCCCTCGTCCCCATTCACCATCCAGCTCTGGTCCCCGGTCTCCACTCACTGTCCAGCTCATGTCCCCGGTCCCCATTCACCGTCCAGCTCGGGTCCCCGGTTCCCATTCACCGTCCAGCTCGTGTCCCTCGTCCACAGTCCACATTCACCATCCAGCTTGAGTCTGGATGAAGTGGACGGACTACAACAGCAGAAAACTACGAACATACACTCAGTAGCCACTTATTGGGTACAAGAGATACCTAACAATGTAGCCATTGAGTGTGGCTGTCACACTCTGAATGAAGGAAGTACTCAGAGACAGACAGTATTAGAGATACTGTAGGAAAGGTGAAATGGCTAAAAGAAGAAATGCTAAATCACAAACAAGGAAATTGAAATAATTTTTGGCGCAACAACTTTATCAATATATGCATTTTACATATGTTTACAATTTAATTCTTACAGTAAACATATATAGGACAAATATTAAAATGAAGGCATTAATTTTGACATTTTTAAAATGCTGTCTCAAGTAATGATGTCATTGCTGCTGTCTGCATGTTATCTAAACTACAAGACTTTGTTGTCGACCGTGGATAGAAGATTTATAGCTTGAGATTAGTGCAGAGGTCTTGTGAAAGTCCTTAAGATTAATTGTAGTTTTAGGTATGTGAGTCATAGACAGACCCACAATTATGAAATAAACTGCCATTATATTCTGGTGGGAAACTTGGACAAAAGACAAGGTAAAATTAAGATGAATATTTTTAAAGCAACACTTTTTCATCACTCATAATTATACAAAAAGTATGTTTTCAATCAGTGGCAAGCATAATTTCCTGTAACTATTCCTATCCATTTCCAAGCTGAGCTCTTAATGTAAGCATCCAAAGGAATGTAATGACTTTATTGTAGATTTTGTAGAGTTCCACTAAATCGTGTATTTTTCATCCCTCATTCTTCTAAACACCCAGGAGTATCAATACTTCTATTCTGATTCACAGCATCTTATGGCGGAGTGCAATGATCTGAAGACTATGGCACGATAGTCTAGCCCAACACTTTACAGTACCAGCAACACGGGTTCAATTCGCACCACTGCCTGTAAGGAGTTTGTACATTTTCTCTGACCATGTGGGTTTCCTCCAGGTGCTCCGGTTTTTTTCCCACAGTCTAAAGGTGTACCAGTTGGTAGGTTAATTGGTCATTGTAAACTGCCCTGTGATTAGCTAGGATTAAATCAGGGGATTGTTGGGCAGTGCGCTTGAAGATCCAAAAATACCTATTCTGCCCTGTACTTCAATAAAAAAAAATAAATAAGCAATATAGCAACTCACACAAAATGCAGGAGGAACTCAGCAAGTCAGGTAGCATCTACAGGCGGAATAAGAAGTCAGATTTTCAGGCCAGGACTCTTTGAACATTGGTTCTTTATTCATTTCCACAGATGCTGAGTTCCTCCAGCACTTGTGTGTTGCTCAAGATTTCCAGCATCCTGGAATTTCTTTGTGTTTCTGAAGACTTGTAAGGTCATCAACCAATAAAAAAAAATAGATGCAGTATAACACACACAAAATACTGAAGGAGTTCAGCAGGTCAGGGGGCATCTATGGAAGGAAATAAAATATCGGATTTTCAGGCTGAAACTCTTCATCAGGACTGGAAAGGAAGAGGAAAGAAACCAGAATAAGAAGGTGGGGAGGTTGGAAGGAGGACAGGTTAGAAGGTAATAGGTAAAGCCAGGTGAGGAGGGAAAGTGGCAGGTGTGGGGGGGAGTGAGAAGCTGGGATGTGATAGGTGGAAAAGGTAAAGGGCTGAAGAAGGAATCTGATATAAGAGGAGAGTGGACCATGGGAGAAAGGGAGGGAGGAAGGGCACCAAATACAGTTAATAGGCAGGTGAAGGAAAAAGAATGGGTAAGAAGGGGGCCATACATGGAAATGGAAAAAAAGAGAAGGGGAGGTGGAAGAAATAGCAAATTAGAGGGCTTGATGTTCATGCCATCAGGTTGGAGGCTACTGAGGGTCTCTGTTAGTCAAGGTCAACCATGGATGTTGCATCTTCGCTGTCTACATGATGTATATGCCAAGGCAGTACAATATGGTGAGCAGGCTGTTGCCCATGTAAGTAGGCTGCCCCTCTCCACGCAGCTGATGAACCCAAAGGAATGACAGAGGCTGATACAGTTTGGCACTAGTGGTGTCACGGGAGTTACTTGTCAGCATTGAACTCAACATAGGAACACCTTAGCTCTGGATTTCTTTCCCCCAACCGCCCACCTCGGGATTTACTCCTGAACCCTTCCCCATGAGCCGGCATTGCCTCAAGGCAGCAGAGGTTTGAGATCAGAGTTTTCCTTCTCCTAAATGTGTTGACAAGCCCCATCTGTCCGAAGGTTGGAGGCGACCCTAAAGGAACATGAGGTATTGCTCCTCCTTCCTGAGCGTGGCCTCATCGCGGCAGGTGGACGGGAATGAGAATGGGAATGGGGATTCGAATCAAAATGGTTGGCCATCGGGAACTCCTGCATGCTCTGGACAGAGCAAAGGCGCACGTCCAGTATAGTTCAGCTTTTTAACAGAGCGACATGAGACACCACAAGATTCACAGCTATACTGTAGTTCAGTGAGGGAGTCAGTGGGAAATATAGCTCAGGCTTGAAAGCATTTTTTGTTTATTGTGAATCAGATGATTCAAAGCTCTCCTGGCTGTTCACAGCTGTCTGGGTCTGTGCTTGTTTCGTGTAGAATGAGGTGATAATGATTAGGAAGGTGTTGTATTTATTGCTGCTTTTTTACACTGCTCATTTTGGCCCAGGGCAGCGTTGACACCTTTGCTTGCTTAACTGTTGGCACTAAACTGCCAATTTTATAGGATAACTGGGGATTTTCCTCAGCAGTTTTAATTTTTTTCCCCCATTAAAAATCATGGTTCCTCCAGGTTACCCGGACCTGATGCAACAGGGACTAAACTGCTTGCTTTCACAGGAGTAAAACAACCCCTACTTCAATAAACGCTTCGAAAAATACTGACTCTCTCTGTAGAAGATGAACCAACAGTGTCACATGCAAGGCCATTTTCAGAATCAACCTCATGGGTCTGGTCTGAAGTCATATAAAACCATCAGACCATAAGAAAAAAAGCAGATTAGGCCAGTGGAGTCTGCTCCACCATTCCATCATGGCTGATTTATTTCCCCTCTCAACCCCATTCTCCCGCCTTCTCCCTGTAACCTTTGACACCCATACTAACTAAGAACTTATCGACCTCCTCTTTAAATATACCCAATGACTTGGCCCCCAACACCATCTGTGACAATGAATTCCACAGATCCATCAGATTATGGCTAAAGAAATTCCTCCTCAGCTCTGTTCTGAATGAGACACCCTTCTATTCTGGGAACACTCACAACACGGTGGAGGAACTCAGCAGGTCGGGCAGCATCCGTGGAAAAGGTCGGTCGACGTTTCGGGCCGGAATCCTTCGTCAGGACTGTAGAAGGAAGGGGCAGAGGCCCTATAAAGAAGGTGGGGGGTGGGTCAGGACCTCTGCAGTCCTGACGAAGGGTTCCGGCCCGAAACGTCGACCGATCTTTTCCACGGATGCTGCCCGACCTGCTGAGTTCCTCCAGCGTGCTGTGAGTGTTGCTTTGACCCCAGCATCTGCAGGTTATTTTGTGTCTTCTATTCTGGGATGTTCCCTTTGGTCCAGACTCCCCCACTATAGGGGAAAATCTTTTCATCATCCACTATCTAGCCCTTTCAATATTCAATAGGTACATGCAGGGCAAACTTGTTGAGGGTGGGCATTCAAAGTTCAAACATCAAAGTTCAAAGTAAATTTATTATCAATGTACACATGTCACCAAATACAACTGGAGATTCATCTTCTTGTGGGCATTCATAGTGAGTACAAGAAAAACAATAGAATCAACGAAAGACTGCCCCCAACAGGATAGAAATCAAACAAAGTGAAAAAGATGACAAATTGTGCAAAAACCAAAAGAAAGAAAAATAATAAAAATAACAATAAATATCGAGAATATGAGATGAAGGGTCATTGAAAGTGAGTCTGTTAGTTGTAGGAACAGTTCCGTGATGGGACAAGTGAAGTTGAGTGAAGACATCCCCTCTGGTTAAGGAGCCTGGTGGTTGAGGGGTAATATCTATTCCTGAACCTGGTGGTGCGAGTCCTGAGGCTCCTGTACTTCCTGGCAGCAGTGAGAAGAGAGCATGGTGGTCATTGATGATGGATGCTAGTTTCTTGTGGCAGTACTCCTGGTAGATGCACTCAGTGCTAGGGAGGGATTTACACTTGATGGACTGAGCTGTATCCATCACTTTTTGTAGGCTCTTCTGAACCGGGCGTTGCCAAACTGGATGTTTTATTTAAGAAAACAATTTAGTGGCATTGCTCTGGTCATCACCACTGAGACCAGTTTCTATTTGTCTTCACTTGGTTTAAGGAACATCTGGCCTTACGTGTGTGCAGTGTCAGAAGATTGGGTTTGTTGTTGACTACTGCGTATGGATTTTAATACAAATTCTCAAGAAAAATGTATGGGCCCTGAAGTGCTACAATGCAAATGGACCAAGATGTTACTGACTTTCAGCAATTAAAATGAGAAACATTAGTTTGATTTGTCATGGAGTCGCAGAATCATACAAATCAAAAACAGAACCTTCAGTCTTTTGCACATCTACACTAATCCCGTTTGCCCAGATGTGGTCTATATCCTTATTTGCTTTGTCTTTGTAAGTACCTGTCTAAGTATCTCATAACATTGTCCTTCTATCTGGCTCTACAACCTCCTCTAGAAGCAAGTTTCAGATATCGAACTCTCTGTGAAAAAAGCATTCCCCTTAACCCCTTTAAAATTTATTCCTCTCACTTTATGCTTCCTTGTTTTTGAAAGCCCGACCATGGGAAAAGATTTTCGCTACCTACTCTTTTTTTGCCTCCTATAATTTCATATACCTTGATTAGATCAACTCTGGGCCTGCTTCCTTAAGGGAAAGCAAGCCCAACCTATCCGTTCTCTCCCCATAACAAAAGGCCTCTGATCCACTTCACAACCCATGAATCTCCTCTGCACTCTCTCTGTGCAACCAACATCCTTCCCACAGTTTGGCTGTTGGATCTGCACAAAATACTTCACATGCAGAGTAAACTGCAACATATTTAGGTCGTATTTTATGCCGGGGGTTCCCAACCTGGGGTACATGGACCCTGTGTTTAATGGTATTAGTCCATGGCATTAAAAAAGGTTGGGAACCCCTGCTCTATGAATGCAAGCATGTCTTACGTCTTCTTTATTACCTCATGTGTGCGTGTTAACACTTTCAGAGGTCCCTCTGTTCACCAAGACTTCTTATTGCCATTCCATTTACTGTGTATATCTTACTTCTATATTACTTTCCAAAAGGTATCACCTTGCAGATTACCTTCCATCCATCAATGGTCTGCCCCACTCTTCATCTGATCTGCAGATGCTCTGAAGCTTTAAGGAAAGTTCCTTGTGATAACTTCTTTAATTTATTTTATTTAGAGATGCAGCACGGTTTCAGAAGAATGAGGGGTGACCTCATCAAAATCTATCGAATGGTGAAAGGCCTCGATAGAGTAGATGTGGAGAGGCTGTTTCCTATGGTGGGAAAGTCTGAGACTAGAGGACACAGCCTCAGAATAGAAACTCCTTTTAGGACGGAGATGAGGAGGAATTTCTTTAGCCAGCAAGCTGTGAATCTGTGGAATTCATTGCCACAGGCAGCTATGAAGCCCAAGTCTTCCTGTACAGTATATTTAAGGAAGGGGTTGATTGGTCAGGACATGAAGGGATATGGGGGTAAGGCAGAAGACTGGGCTGAGAGGGAAAATGTATCAACCATGATGGAATGGCAGACCAAACTCTGTGAGCCAAATGGCCCAATTCTGCTCCTATATCTTATGCTGTTATGGTAACAGGCCCATGCCACCCAACTACAGACCTGACCAATTAACCTACTAACCCATACATCTTTAGGATGTGGGAGGAAACCCACATGGTCATGGGGTGAGTGTACAAGCTCCTTACAAACAGCAATAGGAATTAAACCTGGGTCATTGGCTCTATAATAGCGTTACACTAACCACTAAACCACCATATGGCACTAACTTTTGTGCTCTTTACAAATTTACTAACCATTCCTCCTATAGTCATGTTCAAGACAGTACTCTATATCACAAACATAGTCCCAGCACTAATTCCTGTGGTACTCCACTGATCACAATCAGAAAAGCATCTTTCTCATCACCAATTACCCTCTGCTTCCTAGCAGCAAGAGTTTGAAAGACTGAGATGCTCATGTTACTTTATAATTTTAATCTCAGGATTTATCTGACACAAACAACAATATAATACAATACAACCATACAAAGCCTTGTATTTTTGTGGTAGCTCCCTAGCATTGGAGGCATCTTCAAAAAATGATGCCTTTAAAAGGCTGCGACCATCATTAAGAAACACATCACCCTCTTCTCATTGCTACAATCAAGGAGGAGGTATAGGAGCCTGAAGACACAAATTCAATGTTTTAGGAACAGATTCTTTCCCTGTGCCATCAGATTTCTGAATGGACAGTGAACCCATGTACACTACCTCACTATTTTTTGCACAGTACTGTATTTGTCAACGTGGAGCGGAGAGTGAGTTTGTAAATCTGGTGGGAGCAAAGGATGTTGGGAATGGTGAGGATGGATATGGGACAGGTGGCAGAGAAGAAGTGCCAGGGACAGGGCTGGCACAGGTGCAAACACATCCAGCCCTGACTCACCAGGCAAGGTCATTTGATTCCAGACAAATGGTTTACTGATCATTACAGAATGTCCCTCTGGTGCTTCCCGCTCCCTCCTCTCTCCCTCCTCTCTCCCTTCCCCTTTTCCCAACCATGATTCCCCTCTCCCTGTCCCCTTCTCACTCTCAGTTCACAATACAGACCCATATCAGAATCAAGTTTAATATCACTGGCATATGTCGTGAAATTTGTCGTCATGTGGCAGCAATACATAGTAATAAAAACCAAATTACAGTAAATATATACATTTTAAAGTTAAATTAAATAAGCAATGCAAAAAAAAGATAAAATAGTATTGAGGTCATATGTCATGATATTTGTTTTCTTTTTGTGGCAGAAGAGAGCGATACATAAAATTACTACAGTGCAATGCAAAAGTCCTAGGCACCCTCGCTATACAGTTTATGTACCTAAGACTTTTGCACAGTACTGTATATATATAAAATCCATAATTCCTTTTATTATGCGGCTGCCAAACAACAAATTTCACAACATATGCCAAAAATATTAAACCTGATTCTGGTACATCATGTTTCCAGAGATTTATTTCTCAATCACACTTTAAAGATTCAAATCTGTGGTTTATATAATGTTGATTTTCAGATTACATGCCCTGCAATGTTAAGAGATATTTTCTGCATAAAATGTACTGCTCTAGTGAGTGCTGAGATACAATAAGCACTTACGCATAACAAGATGTTTCCTAATTCCTTCCTACAGACACAGACACCATATCATGCATTTAACGTAGAAATGAAACCATGAATAACAACCCAAGACCAGAGTTCAAATCTCACCAGATAATAATCTGGATTTTTTTTAAGGAAGAGTTACCTTAGAAATGGTGACCGTGAGAATATTGGACTGTCATAATTAAACCCAGCATGTCCATTAATGTCCTTTGGGTGAAGAAATCTGCTGTATTTACTTGGTCTCCTCCGCCTCCTCCTCCTCCTCCATTTTCCCATGGTCCACCTTTCTCTCAAATCAGAATCCCTCTTCTTCAGCCCTTTACTTTTTCCACCTATCACCTCTCAGCTTCTCATTTCATTCTCCCCTTCCCCACCCACCTATCTGCCTCCTTATCTGGTTTCACCTATCAAGTTCTAGTTTGTACTCCTTCCCCTTTCCCCATCTTCTTATTCTGGCTTCTTCCCTCTTCCTTTCCAGTCTCGATGAAGGGTCTTGGCCTGATACGTCAACTGTGGCAGCAGCTCAATCCATAAAAGCATGCAGACATGGTCAAGAGGTTCAGTTGTTTTTCAGACCAAACATCAGAATGGGGAAGAAATATATAGCCATATAACAATTACAGCACGGAAACAGGCCATCTCGGCCCTTCCAGTCCGTGCTGAACTCTTACTCTCACCTAGTCCCACCGACCTGCACTCAGCCCCTAATCCTCCATTCCTTTCCTGTCCATATAGCTGTCCAGTTTAACTTTAAATGACATCCAAGTGACATGGATCATGGAATGATTGTAGGTGCCAGACAAGTTTTGAGTATCTCAGAAACTGCTGATCCTCTGGGATTTCCACACACACCAGTCTCTACCGTTTACAGAGAATGGTGTGATTAAAAAAAAAACATACAGTGAGCAGCAGTTTTGTGGTGAAAACAACTTGTCAAGAAAAGAGATTAGAGGAGAATGGCCAGACTGGTTCAAGCTGACAAGAAGGTGACAGTAAATCAAATAACCACACAATACAACAGAAGAGTATTTCTGAACACACAAGACACTGAACTTTGAAGTGCAATACACATAGAAGTTGCTGGTGAATGCAGCAGGCCAGGCAGCATCTCTAGCAAGAGGTACAGTCGACGTTTCAGGCCGAGACCCTCTGTTAGGACTAACTTTGAAATGGGTGGGCTACAGAAGGAGAAGACCGTGAGCATACACTCAATGGCCAGAGTTAGGTAGCTCCTGTATCTAACAAATGTGGCCACTGAGTGTATGTTTGTGGTCTTCTGCTGCTGTAGCCCATCCACTTCAACGTTCCACATCTTGTATACAAAGTACCTAATAAAGTGGCCGCGGAGTGTGCGTTGTGGGCACTTGATTAACATCATGGGAAATTCGAAGTGGGCTATCTCATTTTCCTGAATGATGAGTCTGCCACTATCACAATGGGCAGAAATGTGGCATTTAAAGCGAACATCATTCTTCTGCGTGCATTGAGGCAAGCATGCAATGTGCAAAAAGAGGCAAAAATAGCGGCAGTAGAGGCTTCGAAGGAAAGCATTTTCAATTGATTGCTGGTTAAATACTTTGGGATAATTAGAGTTATGAGGAGATAATTTGGACTCATGGGGGACTGCTGTTGTTGTATTACAAGTCTTGCCTAAAATGTGAGTTTCCCATTGATAGCAGTTGCAACATGTCAGGTTGGAGCCAGGCTGAATTACAATGAAGAGCATCATAGTCTAAACAAACAGCCTTCAACATTATCACTAGAACGACAACATAATAGCACCTCCTTTACAAAATTGTGCTATCTAGACCTACTCAAATGATCCAGCAACATTTAGTGGATCTTATTTGTCATCTATAGCAGGGATTTCATTTCATGAGAACAGGATTCAACACTTGCCTGTTAAAAATGCATATGAGGTGTTGCTGCCTGCTTTTACAAATGGATTTTAAATGAGAAAAGGTTATAGCCTGTAGTTACTGAAATTTAGTTTCACATGTGTGAACAAGGCATATATTTCACTGGCAAAATTCGTCACTCGCACAATATACTTTCACACTCAACCTCACACTCATTCTAATAACGACCACAACGTCTGCAACAGTCTGTATTTGTCCCCGGAGACTCGTGCAGAATGGTGTTGCCAGGTTGGGAACATAACCCATATATATCAGTTCAGAGAATATTGCTGTACTTGTAAAGCAAGATGCAAACGTTCGACTAACACTCAAATTGAAGTGTTGATCATCTAAGATGTTTGTTATATTTTGCAAACAAGGTTCAAATGCTGGGTTAAGAAGGGACTGTATATGGAAGCAATGCCAAAGATTGAAGAGGCATTCCAGTGAAACTGGGCTGAAAATGATTTGCTTCAGGCATTATTAGATATCATTCTCCAATAGTGATGACCAATTGATCAGAGTTGATTATGATGCCTCCTGGATGTAATCTTTGTGCATAATAATGCTATCAATTTTGTATAACTTATCAAACATCTCTTAGGAATGTCTAATGCACTCCTTATATAATTTCACATCAAAGTTGCTGGTGAACGCAGCAGGCCAGGCAGCATCTCTAGGAGGAGGTGCAGTCGACGTTTCAGGCCGAGACCCTTTGTCAGGACTAACTGAAGGAAGAGCTAGTAAGAGATTTGAAAGTGGGAGGGGGAGGGGGAGATCCAAAATGATAGGAGAAGACAGGAGGGGGAGGGATGGAGCCAAGAGCTGGACAGGTGATTGGCAAAAGGGATATGAGAGGATCATGGAGCAGGAGGCCCAGGGAGAAGGAAAATGGGGAGGGGGGGAAAAAACCCAGAGGATGGGCAAGGGGTATAGTCAGAGGGACTCGGCCCGAAACATCGACTGTACCTCTTCCTAGAGATGCTGCCTGGCCTGCTGCGTTCACCAGCAACTTTGATGTGCGTTGCTTGAATTTCCAGTATCTGCAGAATTCCTCGTGTTTACCTTATATAATTTAATGTTTTTTGATACATTCCTTACTGTTGTTTGACGTTTTTTAAAAACTGTTTCTATTGGGTTTCTTTGTGTTATGGTTGCCTGAATCTCAAGGTTGTATATAATATACATACTCTGATAATAAATGTACTTTGAAAACATCCAACAATTATAAAAAATAAAGATTTATATGAAAAACAAAGTTAGAAGCTAAAGTACTGATGTGGAATAAAATGTGTATAAATGCAAACAGTACTGTGCAAAAGTCTTAGTCACGTGTATATACGTGTATAGTACTGTAGTAATGTTATGTGTTGAACTGCACCACTGCCACAAAACAACACATTTCACGATATAGGTCAGTGATATTAAACCTGATTCTGGTTCTAAATGAAGATTCAAGATTGTGTAATGTCATTTCCAGTACCCGAGTGTAAAGGAGAACAAAATAATTGTTACTCCGGAACCAAAGCAACACAAAAAATATATAATAAAGATAAAGAACACAATATAAATACATAAGATACAGTAGCTTATATACATACGTAGATTGATTGTGTGTACATAAAGTGGCACTAGGTACAGGAGTGTCTGTGCATAATGTAACTTACTAATAATGCAATAAATTATAAATTACAATGCCACTGTTATGTAAGCAAAGAAAATAACACAGGCAAATCCTGCAGCAATGAAGTGATTAGATGAAGTTGTCAGAAATGCCAGAATTTAAGCCTGTGCTCAGTGCTCTCAGAAAGACATCACCACAGACAGAAAGCTGAATTGTGCGACCAAATGTAGTGGAGAACAAGTCAAAAGCAGTCATGCTCAACATGGTCTTATCAGACCACACCTTGAGTACTGTTCAGTTCTGATCAACGAGACACAGGGGAAGCATTTAAGCCCTGCAGGCAATTTGGAATAGAACCAAAAGACTGTAGTTTAACATTAGAGGATTGACTTATGAGATTTAACTGAAGAAAATCAAGTGTTTTTAAGTTTGAAAGAGGGTAACCAACAGGTGACCAGACAGAGATACCAACAAGAAAGGTGGATCTAAATTACTACTTCAAAATGACTCATGTCAATAGGACGAAGGGATAAAGTTTCCAGTTAATGAGAGGCAAACAGTGAAGTTTCCTACATTTCTGCAGTGACCATACTTCAAAAATACTTTCTTGCCTTTGGGGTTGTCAATGAGAAAGGCATTATGTTATCACAAGGCTTCCTTCTTGATAACAAGAAAATCAAAATGTAAAGGGCATCTCCAGCTATTCCGGCCAAGCCCACTGTCATTGAGTGATAGAGTCACAGAGCAATACAGCAAGGAAACAGGCCATTCAGCCCAGCTTAATTATGCTGAGCAGGTTGCCTAACTGAGCTGGTCCCATTTACCTGCACAGCTGGCAGTTCATCCCACTTACCCACCACCCTCTTTGTGAAAAAGTAGCCCCTCAAATCCCCTTTAAATTTTAATCTCTAAAGTTCAAAATAAGTTTATTATCAAAGTATGTATATGTCACCATTTTCTTGCGGGCATACTCAATAAACCCATAATAGAATAATAACCAAAATAGAATCAATGAAAGATCATTTGTCTTCTGTTCAACCAGTGTGCAAAAGACAACAAGCTGTGCAAATACAAAAAGAAAGAAATAATAATAATAAATAAATAAGCAATAAATATTGAGAACATGAGATGAAGAGTCCTTGAAAGTGAGTTCATAGGTTGCAGGAACAGTTCAGTGATGGGGCAAGTGAAGTTATCTCCTTTGATAAGGGGATAACTTCACTCCTCTATACCTTCCTGTACCTTTTCCTACCCAGGGCAAAGGACTGTGGCTATTCACCTAATCCATGCCCGTTGTGATTTTCATGAACTACTACAAGACCATATGTCCCTAAGACATAAGAGCGGAATTAGGCCATTCCACCCACTCAGTCTACTCTGCCATTCCGTCTTGGCTGATTTATGATCCCTCCATTTCCATTCTCCCGCCTTCTCCCTGACACCCTTACTGATCGAGAACCAATCAACCTCCATATACCCATTGACTTGGTCTCCACAGCCGTCTCTGGTAATAAATTCCACTGATTCGAAGTTCAAAGTGAAATTCATGATCAGAGTACATAGATATCACCACATACAACCCTGAGATTCTTTTTCTGCGGGCATACTTAGAAAATCTATAGAACAGTAACTGTAAACAAGATCCGTAAACTGTGAACAAACTGCGCAAATGCAGATAATAAATAGCTAGCAATAAATAACAAGCATGAAATAACAAGATAAAAGAGTCAGCGAATGAATGTCTTTATCCCCTTCTGTTCAAGAGCCTGACGGTTGACCGGTCGTAACTGTTTTTGAACCTGGTGCTGGGGGTGAGCCCTGAGGCACCCACTGGCTAAAAAAAAAGCTTCCTCATCTCCCCTCTGTTCACCCCTCAGCCTCCGAATCTGCACCCCTCCAAGCTCTCCTTGTAGCTGAAAACCTCCAGTCCTGATAACACCCCCAAAACTTTTTATATACACTTTTCAATTCAATGAATCTTTCCTATAACAGGGTAACCAGAACTGTACACCGTATTGAATTGACCTTATTACTTATACATGAGGAGTAAAAATCTTTACGTTTTGTCTCCTTCTAAATGTGCAATGTGCAATTTATAGTAATTTGTAATAAGTGGTATGTGCAACAGGACAGTCAAGATCGCATAGAAATACAATTGTATCAGTGTGAATTAATCAGTCTGATGGCCTGGTGCAAGAAGCTGTCCCGGAGCCTGTTGGTCCTGGCTTTTATGCTGTGGTACCGTGTCCCCTGATGGAAGCAGCTGAACAGTTTGTGGTTGGAGTGACTTGGGTCTCCAATGATCCTTCGGGCCCTTTTTACACACTTGTCTCTGTAAATGGCCTGAATAGTGGGAAGTTCACATCTACGAATGCACTGGGCTGTCCACACCACTCTCTGCAGAGTCCTGCGATTGAGGGAAGTACAGTTCCCATACCAGGCAGTGATGCAGCCAGTCAGGATGCTCTCCATTGTGCCCCTGTAGAAAGTCCTTAAGATTTGGGGGCCCATACCAAACTTCTTCAACAGTCTGAGGTGAAAGAGGTGCTGTTGTGCCTTTTTCACCACACAGTCGGTACGTACAGATCTCATGAGAACCTCAGTTATGTGTATGCTGAGGAACTTGAAGCTGTTCACCCTCTCAACCCCAGATCCATTGATGTCCTCCCTCACCTCTATTTAGGGCCCCAAACAGTGCTTCCAGGTTAGGCAACATTTCACCTGTAAATCCACTGGGGTCAGCTATTGTGTTTGGTGTGCCCGATGCAGCCTCCTCTATACTGGTGGGACTGCTTTGTCGAGCACCTCTGCACCATCTGCCACAAGTGGGACTACCTGGTGGCCAAACATTTTAATTCTGAGTCCCATTACTGTTCTGACATGTTGATCCATGGCTTCCTCAGGGCCATCCTCAGGGCGAGGAGCAACACCTTATATTCTGTCTGGGTAGCCTCTAAACTGATGCCATTAATATCAACTTCTCCTTCTGGTAAAAAAATGTTTTCCCTCCTCCACTCCTTTTCCTCAATTCCCCACTCTGACCTTTTACTTCCCCGTGGGTCCCTTCCTCTTCCCCTTTCTCCTTTGGTCCACTCTCCTCTCCCATCAGATTCCTTCTTCTCCAGCCCTTTACCTTCCCACCCACCTGGCTTCACCCATGACCTTCCAGCTACCCTCCTTCACCCCCACCTTTTTATTCAGGTGTCTTCCCCCTTGCTTTTCAGTCCTGAACAAGGGTCTTAACCCAAAATGTTGACTATTTATTCTCTTCCATAGGTGCTGCCTGACCTGCTGTGTTCCTCCAGCATTTTGTGTGTGTTGCTAAAGCTATATGCAAAATTGGCTTACAATCAGAACCAAATGTATTATCACTGACATGTGTTGTGAAATTTGTTGTTTTGCAATGCCTAAAAATTACAATAACAATGTGTAAAAAATAAATAAGTAGTGAGGTAGTGTTCAGAAATATGATAGAAGTGGGGAAGAAGCTGTTCCTAAAATGTTGAGTACGGGTCTGTACCTCCTTCTTGTAGGGTTTTGACCCAGAGAGCCATGTTGGCTGGAGTCAGGGCCTTGTGCTTTGGCCCTTGGTAGGGTCACCCATGCCAAACAGGTCAAAGGGTAGAGACCGGACTAATAATGGTCCATTGGTCCTCCAGGTTTGGGGGTTCAGCTCAAGGCTAACAACCTGAACTGGTTAAAAAAATTGTTATGGTAACAGCAGTGAAGAACCCTTCTATATCTGTGTGCGACCTAATGGACAGACAGAGATGGAGAACCTTCATTGCTGCCCTAAACTCCCGCAGCATAACGGGCAGTAAGTAAGCTGGCGCTGGATGCCTGACACCTGTGGGCTGCCCAGCACAATCCTTGCTGATTTGATTTGATGCAAACGTACAGTAGTTGATGCAAACGTACTGCACTGTGTTTCGATGCAGATGTAACAAATAAAAGCCAATCTTTATGTTTTTTGACAGTTGTTCCATTGCTCATTGTAAAACTGTACTAGGCTTAAAATGCCTGCTGGGTTTTCTACATTGCAGTGAATGTTCTTGAAAAGTACTTTGTTAACTAAACATTCAGGATATTGTGAAAGCATAAATATTACTACATGAAGGTAGGATTTTTCGTTCAGAACTAAGTGGCTGTGTATGTTCGGACTTTGAACACTCTGCTTTAACCAGCTACAAACCTTTCAATGTATGTTGTGACGGGGGAAACCCTGGTTAAAATTGCAAGGTCTATAAATTTCCCAGCCCCAAGCTTCTACTATTAAGCAGTACTATTGTCACAGGAAAGCATGCACACTTAGCAGCAGCTGGGTCCTGTTACTCAAGGAGTAAAGGATATTTTTGTTAGTGTAACATAACCTTCAGTGTATTAACACCGATAACTCCAGCACCTCTCCTGTGATATTTTATGAGACTGAGGCAGGAACAGAAAATACTTGGAGACAGATATGCAAAAGGGTGTGAAAGACAAACCTTGATTCTTTAGTGGATCAATCGCTTTCATCTTGTGATCTTTTTCTTTGTCAGTCTTCTTTCAATAAGGCTCATTCAGTGGTCCACACACAACTAAATCCCTTACCACCTTTTAAAAGAGAAATGACTGACAATTGCTTGAGAGGTCAATGGAACAATTAACATTATAACCACCAATACATGTACATTGTTTAGTGTCACTTTATGTACATCAGTCAATGTAAATAACAGTTACTTGTACATCGCGTTTTATACAATTGATTTTACAGTACTGCGCAAAAGTCTTAGGCACATATATATAGCTAGGGTGCCCAAGACTTTTGCACAGTACTGTAAAATCAATTGTGAAGGAGTGGAGCTTTGAGGCTTTGACTCGAGAGATTCTGGAAGTTTTGGCAGTCGGTCTGTTCAGGAAATCAAAGCGCGTCGAGCACTCTGCTCTGCACATATACGGGAAAGAGGTGGAGAGAGTAAAGAGTTTCAAGTTCCCCGGCGTCCACATCTCGGCTGACCTCACCTGGACTACCCATATCTCCTATCAGGTGGGGAAGGCCCAACAGAGGCTCTACTTCCTAAGGAAGCTAAAGCACGCTCTCCTCCCTCATCACCTGCTGATCAACTTCTATCGGACAACCATAGAGAGCCTCCTGACGTATTGCTGTGCAGTGTGGTTTGCCAGCTGCACAGAACAGAACAGGAAGGACTTGCAGCGGGTGGTGAGGGTAGCAGAGCGGGTTATTGGCACAACATTACCCTCCCTCAGAGACATTTATACTGGCAGACTTCAAAAGAAGGCTACTTGTATTTCAAAGGATCCCACTCATCCTGGACATCACCTGTTTTCCCCTCTACCTTCTGGGAAGAGATACAGAGCATTAAGGACGAAAACAAAGAGACTCCTTAACAGCTTCTACCCACAAGCAGTGAAATGTATAACACCCCCTTCCCTTCTCCTGCCCCCCTCCTAAGACGGCGACAGCTAAATGCATCACACTTCCAGGAATGGCAGGTGTGCAATAGTCCTACCCCACCCCCCATCCATATATTATTAATTTTGGACTGCACTCCTGAGGTTTTAGAGTTATTTTATGTATATATTCTTTGTCATGCTGCAAAACGTTGAGCTGTTAAACTGTGTTTCATTGCTCCACAACAATGACAATAAAGATATTCTTCTTCTTCTTCAATCAAGTCAATCAAGATTTGAATAGATCAGCAGAAAGCCATCGATTAGACAATCAAGATTTGAATAGCTCAGACTCAGCAGAAAGCAGCTGATTGGGCAATCGAGATCAGGTGATCATGCATTTTGAAAAGCTCAAACAGATAAATAGAGGGGTAGCTCAAGCGGAGCGGCCAGCGAGTGAGTGGGCCAATGAAGGAGTGGAGCTTTGAGGCTTTGACTCGAGAGGCTTCGACGAGAAGAGGCAGAGGACAAGCTTGCTTGCAGTTAGTCTTTACAATGCCTCCTTTTTCTTTTTAAATCTTTTTATTAAATTAGTACACAAAAGGTAAAACATATAGAAACTAATATACCGTTACGATATAAATTTACAAGAGATATTAATACATAAAAAAACAGTACAAACAGTGCAGTTTAGTTATAAAATAACGAGGTAATATAGTAGTATACTAATTTTCCATATATATCAATAAGGAGAAGAAATAACCCAAAAAAAAACCCACCGTGCAACTAACCTAAAAAGCAAAGCAAAGCAATGGGCGAACTAGGTATCAAGTAGACTTAAACAACTTAAACAATCACGTCCTCAAACCCGACCTCCATTAATAACAGTTAAAAACCAAGAAGGGAATGTAAATATGGTCAAAGAGAAAAAAAAAGTTACATTAAATGAAATCTTTCCCCTTCAGCCCGTAGAATGATCGCATTTCTTACTTTAATGGCAAAAAGATGTATTTTACAACATTGGAAGGAGATTAATGCCCCAAGTACGTTGTTTTGGTTTTCTCAAACGATACTATGTTTAAATTTGGAAAAAATCAGAAGTAATCTTTATGATACTTCAGTTAAATTTGAACAGACCTGGAGATCTTTTATTCTACAATGCCTCCTGAGATGGTGATGTGCCTCTCATGTGAGATGTGGCAGTCTTGGGGGAATGCCCCTCTCCCGCAGAGTCACATCTGCCAGAAGTGCATACAGCTGGGCAATCTGGAAGACCGTGTAAGGAATCTAAAGCAGCAGCTGTATGACCTTAGACTCAGAAGGGACAATGAGGCAGTCATAGACGAGAGCTACAGGGAGGCAGTCACACCTAGGCTGTCGGAAGCAGGTCGTTAGGTGACAGTCAGAAGGGGGAAAGCGAAGGTGAGCAGACAGGTAGTGCAGAGCACCCCTGTAGCCATTCCCCTGAATAATAAGTCTACCATCCTGGATACTGTTGGCGGAGACGACCGACCAGGTGTGAGTCATGGTGGCAGGGCCTCTGGCACTGAATCTGACCCTGTGGTGCAGAAGGGTGGGACAGAGAAGAGGAGAGCTGTCGACATTGGAGACTCTATATTCAGAGGAGCAGACAGGAGATTTTGTGGTCGTGAGAAGGACACCCACACGGTTTGTTGCCTCCCGGGTGCCAGGGTCCGGGATGTCTCTGACTCGGTGCACGACATCCTGGTACGAGAGGGAAAGCAACCAGAAGTCGTGATACATGTTGGTACAAACGACACAGGCAGGAAGAGGGATGAGGTCCTGAAGTGTGAGTTTCGGGAATTAGGCAGAAGGCTGAAG
Source organism: Mobula hypostoma (assembly GCF_963921235.1). Taxonomy (NCBI): domain Eukaryota; kingdom Metazoa; phylum Chordata; class Chondrichthyes; order Myliobatiformes; family Myliobatidae; genus Mobula; species Mobula hypostoma. The sequence goes on along the minus strand of NC_086101.1, from coordinate 181,680,608 downwards.
AACAGGACCTCGAGGATGGCGTTCTCAGGATTGCTGCCAGTGCTACGTGACAGTGATGGTAAGAACTGGAGGAGATGGCAGTTGAATGCGTGGCTGAGGAGTTGGTGCAGGGAGCAGGGTTTTAGATTTCTGGATCATTCGGATCTCTTCTGGGGAAGGTGGGACCTGTACAGATTGGATGGGTTGCACCTGAACTCGAGAGGGAGCAATACCCTTGCAGGTAGGTTTGTTAGCATGGTTCAGGAGGGTTTAAACTAATTTGCAAGGGTGATGGGACCCAGAGGGATAGAGCAATGAAAGAAGTGCATGGAGTAAAGCCAGATCTAACATATGGAGAGGCTTTGAGGAAAGAAAAGCAGAATAAACGGTGTAAAGAAAGTAAGGTAGAAGGGCTGAAGTGTGTGTACCTCAATGCAAGAAGCATCAGGAACAAAGGTGATGAACTGAGAGCTTGGATACATACATGGAATTATGATGTAGTGGCCATTACAGAGACTTGGCTGGCACCAGGGCAGGAATGGATTCTCAATATTCCTGGATTTCAGTGCTTTAAAAGAGATAGAGAGGGGAGGAAAAGGGGAGGAGGGGTGGCATTACTGGTCAGGGATACTATTACAGCTACAGAAAGGGTGGGTAATGTAGCAGGATCCTCTTTTGAGGCAGTATGGGTGGAAGTCAGGAACAGGAAGGAGCAGTTTCTCTATTGGGAGTATTCTATAGGTCCCCTGGTAGCAGCAGAGATACAGGGGAGCAGATTGGGAGGCAGATTTTGGAAAGGTGCAAAAATAACAGGGTTGTTATCATGGGTGACTTTAACTTCCCTAATATTGATTGGCACCTGATTAGTTCCAACAGTTTAGATGGGGCAGAGTTTGTTAAGATTGTCCAGGACGGATTCCTGTCACGGTATGTGGATAGGTCGACTAGGGGGAATGCCATACTAGATCTAGTACTAGGTAATGAACCGGGTCAGGTCACAGATCTCTCAGTGGGTGAGCAGCTGGGGGACAGTGACCACCGCTTCCTGGCCTTTAGCATTATCATGAAAAAGGATAGAATCAGAGAGGACAGGAAAATTTTTAATTGGAGAAGGGCAAATTATGAGGCTATAAGGCTAGAACTTGCGGGTGTGATTTGGGATGATGTTTTTGCAGGGAAATGCACTATGGACATGTGGTCGATGTTTGGAGATCTCTTGCAGGATGTTAGGGATAAATTTGTCCCGGTGAGGAAGATAAAGAACGGTAAGGTGAAGGAACCATGGGTGACAAGTGAGGTGGAAAATCTAGTCAGGTGGAAGAAGGCAGCATACATGAGGTTTAGGAAGAAAGGATCAGATGGGTCTATTGAGGAATATAGGGAAGCAAGAAAGGAGCTTAAGAAGGGGCTGAGAAGAGCAAGAAGGGGGCATGAGAAGGCCTTGGTGAGCAGTGTAAAGGAAAATCCGAAGGCATTCTTCAATTATGTGAAGAACAAAAGGATGACAGGAGTGAAGATAGGATGGATTAGAGATAAAGGTGGGAAGATGTGCCTGGAGGCTATGGAAGTGAGCGAGGTCCTCAATGAATACTTCTCTTCGGTATTCACCAATGAGAGGGGACTTGATGATGGTGAAGACAATATGAGTGAGGTTGATGTTCTGGAGCATGTTGATACTAAGGGAGAGGAGGTGTTGGAGTTGTTAAAATGCATTAGGACGGATAAGTCCCCGGGGCCTGACAGAATATTCCCCAGGCTGCTCCATGAGGCGAGGGAAGAGATTGCTGAGCCTCAAGCTAGGATCTTTATGTCCTCGTTGTCCACGGGAATGGTACCGGAGGATTGGAGGGAGGCGAATGTTGTCCCCTTGTTCCAAAAAGGTAGTAAGGATAGTCCGGGTAATTATAGACGAGTGAGCCTTACATCTGTGGTGGGAATGCTGTTGGAAAATATTCTTAGAGATAGGACCTATGGGCATTTAGAGAATCATGGTCTGATCAGGGACAGTCAGCATGGCTTTGTGAAGGGCAGATTGTGTCTAACAAGCCTGATAGAGTTCTTTGAGGAGGTGACCAGGCATGTAGTTGAGAGTTGTGCAGTGAATGTGATCTGTATGGATTTTAGTAAGGCATTTGACAAGGTTCCACACGGTAGGCTTATTCAGAAAGTCAGAAGGCATGGGATCCAGGGAAGTTTGGCCAGGTGGATTGAGAATTGGCTTGCCTGCAGAAGGCAGAGGGTCATGGTGAAGGGAGTACATTCAAATTGGAGGATTGTGACTAGTGGTGTCCCACAAGGATCTGTTCTGGAACCTCTAGTTTTTGTGATTTTTATTAACGACCTGGATGTGGGGGTAGAAGGGTGGGTTGGCAAGTTTGCAGACGACACAAAGGTTGGTGGTGTTGTAGATAGTGTAGGGGATTATCAAAGATTGCAGAGAGACATTGATAGGATGCAGAAGTGGGCTGAGAAGTGGCAGATGGAGTTCAACCCGGAGAAGTGTGAGGTGGTAGACTTTGGAAGGACAAACTTCAAGGCAGAGTACAAAGTAAATGGCAGGATACTTGGTAGTGTGGAGGAGCAGAGGGATCTGGGGGTACATGTCCACAGAGCCCTGAAAATTACTTCACAGGTAGATAGGGTAGTTAAGAAAGCTTATGGGGTGTTAGCTTTCATAAGTCGAGGGATAGAGTTTAAGAGTCGCGATGTAATGTTGCAGCTCTGTAAAACTCTGGTTAGGCCACACTTTGAGTACTGTGTCCAGTTCTGGTCGCCTCACTATAGGAAGGATGTAGAAGCATTGGAAAGGGTACAGAGGAGATTTACCAGGATGCTGCCTGGTTTAGAGAGTATGGATTATGATCAGAGATTAAGGGAGCTAGGGCTTTACTCTTTGGAGAGAAGGAGGATGAGAGGAGACATAGTAGAGGTGTACAAGATAATAAGAGGAATAGATAGAGTGGATAGCCAGCGCCTCTTCCCCAGGGCACCGCTGCTCAATACAAGAGGACATGGCTTTAAGGTAAGGGGTGGGAAGTTCAAGGGGGATATTAGAGGAAGGTTTTTTACTCAGAGAGTGGTTGGTGCGTGGAATGCACTGCTTGAGTCAGTGGTGGAGGCAGATACACTCGTGAAGTTTAAGAGACTACTAGACAGGTATATGGAGGAATTTAAGGTGGGGGCTTATATGGGAGGCAGGGTTTGAGGTTCGGCACAACATTGTGGGCCGAAGGGCCTGTAATGTGCTGTACTACTCTATGTCTATGTCTAGTAATTTTATGTATTGCTCTGTACTGCTGTCACAAAATAAAACAGAACAATGACATATGTGAGTGATGATAAACCTGATTCTGATATGAGTCTCTATTGTGGACTATGTGTGGGAAGGGGGCTGGGAGAGGGGAATCATGGTTGGGAAAAGGGAAAGGGAGCAGGAAGCACCAGAGAGACAGTTTGTAATGATCAATATACCAATGGTTTGGAATCAAGTGACCTTGGTTGGTGTCTGATGACGGGGTGTGTCTGCACCCTCTCCACCTCCCCACCCCGGCACTCCTTTTCACCCCTCCTGCAGCACTATTGTCTAAGTTCCACCTTCAGCATTCTGAACGTCCTTTGCTCCCACTAGATTTACCAGCTTGTTCTCCCCTCCACGTTGACAAATGCAGTACTGTGCAAAAGTCTTAGGGGCCCTAGCTATACACGTCTAAGACTTTTGCACAGTACCGTACATTTATATTTCTTGTGTTTTTTAGTGTGTTCTTTATGCTTATAGTGTTACTTCTATACTGCATCAGATCCGGAGTAACAAACAGTTTGTTCTCCTTTACACTCGTACTGAAGAACAATAATAAACAACCTTAAATCTTGAAAATTATCCTGGGATAAATATCAGGGCAATTGCACTTCCTGGAACAAGTTCAGGTCGTGCCACTCAGGGACTTCTGCTAATATAATTTTGCAACTGTATGTGTTGGACTCTACATACTGTGTATGACTGTATGTACTGTTTTGCACCTTGGCCCCAGAGGAACTTTGTTTCATTTAGCTGTATACATGTGTATGGTTGAATGACAATAAACTGGAACTTGAACTTGAAGTTATGAGACGTAGAATATATACTTCTCTTAACCAGCATCAAAACCATGCAGAGGTATAATTTGGCAGATGTTCTCACCATGGTGCATTAAATTTCATTGACTTCAGTTGAATCAAATATATGGAGAATAAAAACAGCAGCCAAGATTCCAACACATGTCTAGACAAATTTCTCCCCAAAGATTTAATATCATTTAAGATTATAAATTACTCCAAAGACACAGGGATCATTGTGTGCTCTCCTTCATTTTAATCGTGGCATTTAATTGGATTGCTATTTTAAGATTAATATTATATTTGCAATGGAATAACAAGTCACTTTGAGGCTGCTTACAGAACTGCAAACATACCAAAGTAAACCGGAACTCTATGATTCCTAAAGAAAGTAACATTAGATTCATATCAAAACCTTCATGGCTCAGTGATGTTCCAAATTACTTCACAGCCAATAAACCTTTTTGGAACTGTATTTACTCTTGTGACTTGGAAAATATAGCCAGTGTAGAGCAAACGCCAACCGGTAGAAGCTTATTGGGCTGAATGGCCTGTGTTATGCAATAATTTCTATGCTAGGATGATAGAATCTTAAAAGGAGGCAAACCAGGTCAAGCACATTGATTATCGACACATAGAAGGCTATGGACAGAATGTCCATGCTGTCTATTATATCTGTCTACGCTAATCACTAGGGTGGAGGTGGAGATACATCTCTACCAAAGGAGATGTAGGGCACTCCTTCCCTCTGCTAGCCTGCAGGTCACCCTTGGGCAAGGTATAGCACCTGCTTAGCCCTCCCTCCAATCCAGATCAGGGTCACATGAAGCCGTGGGAGCAGGTGGTGGATGGATGTTTGAGCAGCTGGTGTACAAGTCCTTGGGTGCGCAACCCTTGACGTCAGGCAGACAATCTCCGAAGAGAATCGATAACGGCTGAGATCACCCGTCTTGTAAAGACACTGCCCAGAAGGCAGAAATGGCAAACAACTTCTATAGAAAAATTTGCCAAGAACAATAGAACAACCATGGTCATGGAAAGACCATGATTGCCATTGCCGTTCGACACGCACATAACGAACAAACAAACGCTGATCCCATTTGTCTGCATTAGTTCCCTGGCCTTCTCTGCCTTATTGATTCAAATACTTGTCCAAATTCTATGCAAATATTGTGAGAGAATCTACCTCCACCATCTCTTCGGGTACTGTAATGCAATCCAGACTACTAATATTCTTCACATGAAAAAAATAATCCCCCTTTATACTTCCTATCATCCATCATAAACTAATCCCCTCTTGTCTTAGACATGTTTACCATGGCAAAAAGTTTGTTTTTTAACTTTGCTAGCTCATGGATCTATAAATTGGTAACATCCTAGCAACCCTGAACCCAAACAGGACAAGTCAAGCACACGTTTCCACCCTCCTCTGTACATCCAGTGTACATAGACAGTCTGTATGTGAGTTCAACATACATGAGAAGTGACATTGATTAAGAAACTGCACTGAGGCAGTGTTGCGGAGCTTCTGAGGTGATTGGCGGGCTGGTTGTGCCATGGTACATAATATAGAAAGGACAGATGAGCATGAGCACACACACACACACACACACACTCTTATAAACAGATGTGCACATATCCACAATCAGCATCTTATATACACTCCGAGGCCACTTTTATAGACAATAGACAATAGGTGCAGGAGTAGGCCATTCAGCCCTTCGAGCTAGCACCGCCATTCACTGTGATCATGGCTGATCATCCACAATCAGTACCCTGTTCCTGCCGTCTCCCCATATCCCTTGACTCCGCTATCTTTAAGAGCTCTATCTAACTCTTTCTTGGAAGAATCCAGAGAATTGGCCTCCTCTGCCTTCTGAGGCAGAGCATTCCACAGATCCACAACCCTCTGTGTGAAAAAGTTTTTCCTCAACTCTGTTCTAAATGGTCTACCCCTTATTCTTAAACTGTGGCCTTTGGTTCTGGACTCCCCCAACACTAGGAACATGTTTCCTGCCTCTAGCGTGTCCATTCCCTTAATAATCTTATATACTTCAATCAGATCCCCTCTCATCCTTCTAAATTTCAGTGTATACAAGCCCAGTCGCTCCAATCTTTCAACATATGACATTCCCGCCATCCCTGGAATTAACCCAGTGAACCTATGCTGCACTCCCTCCATAGCAAGAATGTTCTTCCTCAAATTGGGAGACCAAAACTGCACACAATACTCCAGGTGGGGTCTCACCAGGGCCTTGTACAACTGCAGAAGGACCTATTTGCTCCTATACTCAATTCCCCTTGTTATGAAGGCCAAAATTCCATTAGCTTTCTTCACTGCCTGCTGTACCTGTATGCTTACTTTCAGTGACCGATGAACAAGGACACCCAGATCTCATTGTACTTCCCCTTTTCCTAACTTGACACCATTCAGATACTAATCTGCCTTCTTGTTCTTGCCACCAAAGTGGATAACCTCACATTTATCCATATTAAACTGCATCTGCCATGCATCTGCCCACTCACCCAACATGTCCAAGTCACCCTGCATTCTCATAACGTCCTCCTCACATTTCACACTGTCACCCAGCTTTGTGTCATCTGCAAATTTGCTAATGTTACTTTTAATCCCTTCATCTAAATCATTAATGTATATTGTAAATAGCTGTGGTTCCAGCACTGAGCCTTTTAGAAGCTACACCTGCTTGTTAATTCAAATATCTGATCAGCCCATCATGTGGCAGCAACTCAATGCATAAATGCATGCAGACATGCTCAAGAGCTTCATTTGTTGTTCAGACCAAACATCAGAATGAGGAAGAAATGTAATCTAAGTGACTTTGACCGTGGAATGATTGTTGGTGGCAGACGGAGTGTTCTGAGTATCTCAGAAACTGCTGATCTCCTAGGGTTTTCATGTACAACAGCTACTCACAACGGAATTGTGCGAGAAGCTAAAAGCATCCAGTGAGCAGCAGTATGTGGGTGTAAATGTGTTGCTACTGAAAGAGGCCAGCGGCAAATGGCCAGACTGGTTCAAGCCGACAGTAACTGAAATAACCACACATTACAAAGGTGATGAGCAGAAGTACATCTCTGAATGCACAACACGTCAAACCTTGAAGTGGATGGGCTAGAGCAGAGGAAGACCAGGAACATGCACCCAGTGGCCTGAGGAGGTACCTCATCTATATGCACACATATACTGTATGCGCGGACGCACTTGGGCACACCTGCATGATGTTGCTGACTTGCGATTACAAACACAGTTTGCTGAATGCAAAAAATGAGTTTAGGCAGCATTGAACTTAAAAGTTTAAATTATGAAGACATGCTACTTTGACTGGGCTTGTGTTCCCTTAAGTGTAGAAGATTGAGGAGTGACATAATTGAGGTGTTTAAGATGATTAAAGGAGCTGATAAGGTGGATATTTTCTTCCATGGGGAAATCCAGAACAAGGGGTTATGCTTCTAAAATTAGAGCTAATGTATTCAGGGGTGAAGGCAGAAAGCGGTTCAACATACAAAGGGTAATCAGAATTTTAATCCTGTCCCCAAGAAGCTTGTAATGTTGGCATCAATTGAAAATTTCCAAACTGAGGCTAGTAGATCCTAATTTGCTGAAAATATTAAGGTCTATGCAACCAGCACTGATGATGGAATTAATGCACAGAACACAGAACAATTATGTATCAAATTGAATTCCAAAATGAGCTTGATGGATCAAATGATCTGCTTGTATCAAATGATACTTCTTTTAGTTTCTGCGTTGTTTTTTATTGAGCTGAATAAGCTATGTTCATATAAATTACTGGCAATGGATATGAAATATAAAGAGTTCCTAACCAGCATAACTTGGAATGTAATACCTGCCACAGGATACTACAAGAGTATTCTTGTCGCTCAAAGTACGAAGTAAATTTATTGTCCAAGTACACATCTGTTACCATATAGAACCTTCTGATTCATTTTCTTGCAGGCATTCACAGTAGAACAAAGAAATACAATAGAATTCATGAAAAAAACAACTATACCTCAGAAAGACTGACAAATGCCCAATGGGCAAAGTAGGACAAATTGTGCAAATAAAAATTTTAAAATATAAATAAATATTACTGAGAACATGAGCTGTAAAGTCCCTCAAAATGAGTCAATAGGTTGTGGAGCCTCAGGTCATCCCAAGCACTTAACAATGTTTATCAAATATTGTCACTGTTATAATACAGGAACACAGGTGCATCTAGCAACACCATAACGAGCAGATAATTTATTTGGTAGTTACGTACATTGAATGAAAAATATTCGCCAAAGTATTGAAAAATGTCCTGATATTCAAACGGGGAGACAAGGACTCAGTTCTACAGACTTTTATAGCTAGGTACTCTTGGCAGGAGATTGCCAGGGAAGTCTCTACAATATCGAAGTGCAGACAATGAGTGTCCGCTCCTTAAGGATGTCTGTAAAGGAAGGTAAGTGCACATCTTCACTCTCCCTGTTCCTGTTGGTTGAAAGAAAAGTGAATAAAGCTTCCTCTCTTTGAATAGAAAGTCAGGACAACCTCCTTAACAACAATCACTAAGACACTTCTCAGTCATTTTCCACTGTCAGGATCCCTATCAGTTTTACATAATTAATTCTCACTTCAGCCTTGCCCGTAAAAGCAACCCTAGCTTATCCAATCATACGCTCATAGACTACAATTTTCCACTCCTGAAAACATCACCATAAATCTATTCTGCACTGTTTCCAGTACCATTATACACTTCCAGTATTTTTGTGATTGGAACTATACTCTGCATTCAAAATGAACTCTAGTTTCTGTTCTCTGCATTTCAAAGTCAAGGTCAAAATAAATACATTATCAAAGAACATACATATTACCATATACTATCTTGAGATTCATTTTCTTGCAGACGTTTAGAGAAAAAAGGAAATACAATAGAATTTATGACAAAATATACATTTCATTCATAACATCTGCACAACATCTTTACTCGGTTCTTAATCATTCATTCATTTGATATGTCCTTGACGTAGACGACCATGGTCTTTCCTGGCAAATTTTTCTACAGAAGTGGTTTGCCATTACCTTCTTTTTTTCTCCATTACCTTTGCTAATTAGACATACACCAATTAAGCCTTTTAATCCAATTTATTGTCTTTCTTGCTACTTATAAGGATCTATGACTACACACTCCAAGTAACTTCTTTTCCCTCCACACCTTTCAGCAGCTTCCTTTTGTTGACTTGATGCATCTCTCTAAATATATTAGTTCCAACTTCTCAAAAAATAGATTCTAATTATTTTTTTCTGCTGACTTCTCAAACCATTTTTATCCCCCTGAAAGTGTGGATCTTTGCTCCTCACTCTCAGCAGAGCAGTGATATTTGTATCATCTGCAAAATTACCCTTAATATACATACATCTAGCTTATTAGCAGCTAACAGACTGGTGCAGAGCCAACAACCTGTCTCTGAATATGAACAAAACAAAAGAGATGGTGGTTGACTTCAGGAGGACACAGAGCGACCACTCTCCGCTGAACACCAACGACTCCTCCGTAGAAATTGTTAAAAGCACCAAATTTCTTGGTGTTCAGGTGGAGAATCTCACCTGGTCCCTCAACACCAGCTCCATAGCAAAGAAAGCCCAGCAGCGTCTCTACTTTCTGCGAAGGCTGAGAAAAGTCCATCTCCCACCCCCCATCCTCACCACATTCTACAGAGGTTGTATTGAGAGCATCCTGAGCAGCTGCATCACTGCCTGGTTCGGAAATTGCACCATCTCGGATCGCAAGACCCTGCAGCAGATAGTGAGGTCAGCTGAGAAGATCATTGGGATCTCTCTTCCCGCCATTACAGACATTGACACCATACGCTGCATCCGCAAAGCAAACAGCATTATGAAGGACCCAGGCACCCCTCATACAAACTCTTCTCCCTCCTGCCATCTGGCAAAAGGCACCAAAGCATTCGGGCTCTCTCGACCAGACTATGTAACAGTTTCTTCCCCCAAGCCATCAGACTTATCAATACCCAGAGCCTGAACTGACACCAACCTACTGCCCTCTACTGTGCCTATAGTCTTGTTTATTATTTATTGTGATGCCTGCACTGTAAGCAGCCCTGGATAGGTCTGTAGTCTAGTGTAGTTTTTGTGTTGTTTTACGTAGTTCAGTGTAGTTTTTGTATTGTTTCGTGTAGCACTGTAGTCCTGAAAAACGTTGTCTCATTTTTACTGTGTACTGTACCAGCAGTTATGGTGAAAATGACAATAAAAGGTGACTTGACTTGATTATTATATTGTTACGAACAGCAATCGACTGAGTACTAAAGCCAATGAAATGCCATTGATAACAGCCTACCAGTCATAAAAATATCAAGTAACCATTGCACTTTGCCTTCTGCCACTGAACTAACTTTGGAACCAATGTGTCACTCATCACTCAAACTAAGAGTTGGTTAGTACTGATGATCACACTATTCTTCTGCTAGACATGCTTATTTATGTCAAACAAAAAAGCAAACGACGTCCTCCTTAGGATGTCAACGATAATGCAGGCTGACTCTGGGTAATGAACCAGTTCTATTCTTACAGATGTCCATAAGTCAATCTTGTCTATAATTGGGAAAATAGACAAAAACACTTGACATGGTAAGCTTATGTTAATGAATGACATCAAAATCACGTAAGACCCATAAGAAAGAATGATTTGCAAAAGTAGAGAGAGAGAGAGGAAACTGATTCCGCTGATCATAGGAATGAAAGCATGTACATATGTTGGACTTTTGAACGAGAGTCAGAGAAGTACAGCACAGAAACAGACCCTTCGGCCCATCTAGTCCATGCTGAAAGCATTTAAACCTCCTACTCCCATCGACCTGCACCAGACCATAGCCCTCCATGTCTCTACTGTCCATGTACCTATCCAGTCTTCTCTTAAGCATTGAACTCAAACTCACGTGCACTACTTGAGCTGTCAGCTCATTCCACACGCTCGTAAATTCTAATCTGGGGGATTACTCATACAGAATGGTGTCCACAAGTCCATACGGGAGGCATGGTAACACAGCAGTTGGTGTAGTGCTGTTACAGTGTCAGCAACTCTGGGTTCAATCCCTTTGCTGTCCCTGTACATTCATCTCATGACCGCTTTGCTTTCGTCCAGGTGCGCTTGATTCCTCCCACTTTCCAAGAACGTACGGGTTAGTAGGTTAATCGGTCAAATAGGTGTGATTAGGTGGCATGGGTTCATTTGATCAGAAGGGCCTATTACCGAGCTATATCCCTAAATTACTTGTTACTTGTTACATACACCTGTTAGGGTGCATTCTTCAGTTAACTTATAAGGTAACCGTAGCCTTCAGCCAGGAGCAGATGTCATCAGGTGGTTTCCAACGTAGACCAAGTGTTTCGACCCTTAACCACGACACTCTCCAGTTGGTGGTCCAGCAGTGGTGGCCAAATCACTGCCCATCTGCTCCTGGCTTCCAGCTCCCCTCCTCTTGCCTACTCCAAATCCAACAGGAGGCTTGTTCTGCCTCTTCTCCCATCCTACTAGCTGCTTGTATGAGTTGGTCATTCTTAACCCAGTGACAGCCTGTAGCGTTCTCAAAAGAGATTCCCTTTCACTTGGCCATCCTGGTCATCTGTTTTCTGACAAGCGTCAGCTCCCAGTTTAGGTAACTCTTCAACAGAACACACAACCTTTCCATAATTCTTTAAATGTCTGCTTCTCATTATTACCAGCCAAGTCCTCCAAGTTCCCAATATTCCTCCAGTCCCGACATCCTGCACACCATTGGTGGCCTGGCTTGTTCTCTAAGCTGCAGCATTCACTCCCTGTATCTCTCCACTGGCTCAGCGTAACACTACTCCTTAAAAGATGCCTGTTAAACAAGCTCTCCCCTTGCATAATATTTGAGAGCCATTTTTATTTATTTGTTTACTGGCTAGTTACCTCAAACCACAGAGTGCTGTGACATGAACAAAGTTACCAGAGAGACACTGAAGTTAGTGGATATAGAAGTGTTTTATTCAGCAAAAATGAGAAACAGGCATCATAGTGAGACATTCCTGGAAAAAGAGGCCTGCTCGACCCAATATTGCATGACATTTTCATATGCCAAAGGTCTAAGGTAACAGCGGGACAATTCTATAGTTACACCACATCCACAACGCTTGCTTTGAATTACATATAGTTCTTAAAACACCTTCTTCGCACCCACACTCCAGACACCCAAAATGAATGTTAATCTCCACTGACTCCAGGCCACATTCATACAAACGCAGGTATATTAAGTCTAATTGTTTTGAGCTGCGTTTTAAATTCAATCTGCAATTCACATTCAAATCTGAAGATTGGATGCTGGTGAGATTAATATTTGCTATATACCCTAACTCCAGAATACACCCTAACAAGAGTATCAAACTCTGTGAAGGTCGTGCATCTGTTTTACACATTTCCATATTTTGTTGAACCAAAGGTGGCGGCCATTTGGCCCATCAGGTCCATGTTGGCTCACTTAACAATTCCACCCCCCTCCTTTTTTTACCTGTAGATTATTCCACTAACAATTGTATCAAGTCCAACTAAATTCTACCAATTTCCTGAATAAAGGACAGTGCACAGAGGCCAATTAACTATCATACTGGACCCAAGATTCCTCAGATGCTAGATATCCTGAGTGACACATAAGAGGAACTCGGTAAGTCAGGCAACATGCGTGGAGGGAAATAATCAGTTGATGTTTTGGGTCAAGTGCTGGGAAGAACATCCATTGCTGTCATCAAAACAATTATGTGTCATACCATATGATTTCAGCAATCCTGGTCTTTCCATGACCACGATTGTTCTTGGCAAATTTTTCTACAAAAGTGGTTTGTCATTGCTTTCTTCTGGACAGTGTCTTTACAAGATGGGTGACCCCAACCATTATCACTACTCTTCAGAGATTGTCTGCATAACCAGGAATCGTGTTATGCACCAGCTGCTTATACGACCATCCACCACCTACTCCCATGACTTCACGTTACCCTGATCCAAGAGCTAAGCAGGTGCTACACCTTGCTCAGGGGTGACATGCAGGTTAACAGAGTCTTACACCTCCTTTGGTAGAGATGCATCTCTACTCCACCACCAACCATTGCTCTAACTTCAGGTAAATAATCCCCCTGCTCCATTTTCTCTTTTTCCATTTACCATTCTGGTGACCCTCTAATTCATCTCTTCCCCTCACCTACCTATCAGCTCCCTTTGGTTTCCCTCATCTTTCTTATTCTTCCATGATCCCACTGTACTCTCTTATCAGATTCCTTCTTCTTCAGCCCTTTGCCTCTTCACCTATTCCCTCACAGTTTCATACTTCATTCACCCACCTAACTTTCTCCTCACCTGGATTTACCCATCACCTGCCAGCTTGTATTCCTTCCCTCCCCTCACTGTCCATGATAAACTACCCTGAACCTCATGAGTTTTACAAAAATCTGGCAACTTCTTGGTTATCATTACCAAGTTGCAATCCAGTTTTATTTAAGAATTTGAATTTAAATTCCTTGGTTGCATATGACAAGTTTGAACCTACTAACACAAGGAGAGATCAGAGTCCTACGGCAACATTTTTAGATAATTGCACAAGTGAAGCAAATTGGATCACTAGCAGCATGATATTGCTCATGGATTGTGGAACTGAAGACAAAATAGGAAAGGTATGTATCAGGCAGAGAGCATTGGTGAGACCACATCTTGTAAAACTACACGTTATTGGTCTACTTCTTTAAAGAAGGGTGTAAATGGAACATGGACTGTTGTGTAAACAGTCCTTGTTCCAACCCTTCACCAATATTTCTCCCCAACTTTTCCTATGCCATACTGATGACTGCATTGCCACTGGTTCTTGCACCCATGCAGAGCTTGTCAGCTTTGCCTCCGATTTCCACCCAGCACTCAAATTTACTTGATGCATTGGGGACAGTCTATCTACTGATATCTTTTGTAACCCCACTGACTCTCACAGCCAGCTTGACTATAGCTTTTCCCAACCCATCACTTGCAAAAATGCCAGACCTTTTGCTCAGTTCCTCCATCTCCGCTGCATCTGCTCTCAGGATTAGGCTTTTCATTCCAGGACTACTGAGACGTTCTCCCTCAAAGAAAAGGACTTCTCTTCCTCCATTATCAATGTTGCGCTCATCTGCATCTCTTCCATTTTGCTCACCTCTGCCCTCACTCCATCCTCTCACCGCAACAACAGGGATAAGGTTCCTCTTGTCCTCACCTAGCACCCCACTAGCCTTCACATGCAGCACATAATTCTCCAGAGTGTCTGCCATCTCCAATGGGATCCCACCACCAAGCTCATTTTTCCCTTGCCCCCACTTTTCACTGTCCACAGGGATTGCTCCCTATACGACTTCCTTGTCCACTTGCCCTCCCAGTACTTACCCTTGCAAGCAGAACAAGTGCCACACCTGCCCCTACACCTCCTCCCTCACTACCACTCAGGGTCGCAAACAGTCCTTCCAGGCGAGGCAGCACTTCACCTGTGAATCTGCTGGGGTCATCTACTGTATCCGGTGTTCCCAGTGTGGCCTTGGTGAGACCCGACATACATTAGGAGACCGCTTCATCGAGCACCTTCGCACTGTCTGCCAGAAAAAGTGGGATCTCCTGGTGGCCACCTATTTCAATTCTACTTGTCATTCCCATTTTGACATGTCAGTCTATAATCTCCTCCACTGTCACGATGTGGCCAAACTCAGGTTGGATGAGCAACACTTTATGTTCCATTTGGGTAGCCTCCAACCTGATAGTATGAACTTCAATTTCTCAAACTTCTGGTTATTGCCCCCCCCCACTTTACTATTCCCCATTCCTTCTCACACCTTATCTCCTCACCTGTCCATCACCTCCCTCTAATGCTCCTCCCCTTCCCCCTCTTCCATGGTCTTCTATCCTCTCCTATCAGATTCCCCTTTCTCCAGCCCTTTATCTCTTTCACCAATTAACTTCCCAGCTCTTTACTTCACCCCCCCCCCCCGTCTGCCGGTTTCACCCTCACCTGCCACTTTGTACTTCTTTCTCCCCTCCCCCCAACACTTTCTTACTCTGTCCTCCCCTTCCTTACCAGCCCTGAAGAAGGGTCTCAGCCTGAAAGATTGATGGTTTATTCATTTCCATAGGTGCTGCCTGACCTGCTGAGTTCCTCCAGCATTTTGTGTGTGTTGATTTGGATTTCTAGCATCTGCAGATTTTTCTGTAATTGTGTAAATGTATTGGAAGCAAAAAGCATCTAGTGTTTTCCGGGTGTATATGACGGATAAACTCTTCTTGTGCTTCCAGCCGGATACAGATATCAATTATAACCAACGTTTTGATGACAAGCTCTGCTATCTCCATCTGACGTGGTAAATGTAGGCTCACTCTTAAGTTTTAAGAATAAGTTGGATAGATACGTGGATGGGAGAGGTCGGGAGGGTTATGGACTGGGTGCAGGTCAAGGGAACAGACTAGAAGAGCCAAATGGCCTGTTTTCTGTGCTGTAGTGTTCTATGGTTCTATGGTTGAAGAGTTTATTCATCATATTCACCAGATTGATTCCTGGGATGGCAGGACTTTCATATGAAGAAAGACTGGATGAACTGGGCTTGTACTCACTGGAATTTAGAAGATTGAGGGGGGATCTGATTGAAACGTGTAAGATCCTAAAGGGATTGGACAGGCTAGATGCAGGAAGATTGTTCCCAATGTTGGGGAAGTCCAGAACGAGGGGTCACAGTTTGAGGATAGAGGGGAAGCCTTTTAGGACCGAGATTAGGAAAAACTTCTTCACACAGAGAGTGGTGAATCTGTGGAATTCTCTGCCACAGGAAACTGTTGAGGCCAGTTCATTGGCTATGTTTAAGAGGGAGTTAGATATGGCCCTTGTGGCTACAGGGGTCAGGGGGTATGGAGGGAAGGCTGGGGCGGGGTTCTGAGTTGGATGATCAGCCATGATCATAATAAATGGCGGTGTAGGCTCGAAGGGCCGAATGGCCTACTCCTGCACCTATTTTCTATGTTTCTATGTTTCTATATTGGAGGCAGTTTATTAGACCGATTCCTGGAATGGGTAGATTGTCTTATGAGGAAATTATGACGAGCGGATTTCTCCAGGTGTACAGTGGAGAGCATTCTGGCTAGCTGCATCACCGTGCGGATGCTCCATTGCACAGGACTGAAAAAGGCTGCAGAGGGTGGTACATTCAGCCAGCTCATCATGGCCACGATAGCTGAGGTTGGACTCAGATCAGCTTGATCCTATTAAAAGTGAGAGAAGCCTTGAGGGGCCATGTGGCTTACTCATGTGTCTAACACGTTTTCATACCTGCATTTTGTCATACATATAGAGGTTCATAGAGATTCACAGAATGTCATCCAAGTTCCTTTTTAAGTTAATAGCATTTGCTTGTGTCCCTCAAAACCTTTCCTATCTATAAATCTATTGAAATATCATATTGGAATAATTGTACGCACCTCTATCTGGCAGCTCATTCCATATTATCATCACCATTTGTGTAAAAATCTTGCACCTCAGATCCCTATTACGTCTTTCCCCTTTCACCTTAAACCCTATGGCCTTTAGTTTTAGACTCTCACATCCTGACCTAAAGACTATGACCCTCTACTCTATCTACACCTCTCATAATTTCATAAACCTCCATTACGTTACCCTTCAGCATTGCTTGTTCCAGGGAAAGTGATCCCAGTATATACAATCTCTAGTTAAACCTCAGTCCCCTCCAGTCTAGCAACATGCCAGTGAATCTTTTCTGAACCCATTCTGATGTACTGACATCTGCCCATGAAATGATGACCAGAACTCCAAGTGCGTTCTAACCAAAGATTTGAACAACGGTGACATCACGTTCCCAACTCTCATCTTCAGCAGTACAGCTGATGAAAGTAAGCATACCAAACACCTTCTTCATCTCTATATTGCTACTTCCAAGGTACTGGGCAAGCACACCCCCAGAGTCCAGCTATTCACTGTGTATTCCCCAGCCTGGTTTAACTTTCCCAAAGTGCACTGTACTTCAAGTGTAACTGTAACAAGCTGTTCTGAATTCTGTTATTGTTTTCTCTTGTACTACCTCAGTGTACTGATACAATGAAATGATCTTTATGGATGCAATGCAAAACAAAGTTTTTCATCATAGCTTGGTACATTTAACAATATTAATCCAATTTACCAATTTAGCCCACAATGCTGTGCAGTGTTAATGATCAGAATCAGGTTGATGATCACTGACATATGCTGTGAAATTTGTTTTAAGCTCTTCCCTCTCTACATATTGATATCCCCGTCTCAGAGCCTCTTAAATGTTGTGGCAGAGAGAAGCACGCTCCTGTGACATTTAAGTATAAGGCGGTATCCGGGTGGGCAAGGGAGAACAAGACAGGAAACAGAGAAGAAAGTGTTGGACAGTAAATGTTGCCACGCCAAAGCAAAGGAAATGGGGAACTGGCTGAGAATTGAACCACCCTTGAACCCCTACCTTTCTCAGAGGATATCGAACATATGTACGCCAGATGTACGAAGGCAGAGCTTGGTGCAAGCTCTTTAAAAACCTTGAAAAAAATAACGGGAGGACAGCAGGCGAGAAACCGAGCTGGACTAGCACCTCATCAACCCACGCAACTAATTGGTTTCAAACTTAGGTCCTCCCCTTGTCCCCAGCAGTCGATGCCGCAGAATTCACCAAGCTTTCAGCAAGGTTGCTGAGTACCAATGGATGGCATACAGTGAGCACAAGCCTGGCTGAGCAGATGCAGGAGATAAAAAACCTCAAAATGGAAACCATACCTGATACCTTAAACCATTGTAGCGAAGGGGAGGGCTGAATTTTGCTGCAGAGATGGTACAAGATACAGTACCCTGCAAAAGTTTTAGGCACTTACATATAACTAGGGTGCCTAAGACTTTTGCACAGTACTGTATTTGTCACATGGAGCAGAGAACGAGTTTGTAAGTCTGGCAGGAGCAAAGGATGTTGAGAATGGCAAGGGTGGAGTGCCATGAGAGGTGTGTGGGACAGGTGGCAGAGAAGGAGTGCCAGGGGAAGGGGAGGCATAGCTGCAGACACACCCAGCCCTAAGACATCAGATAAGGTCATTTGGTTCCAAACAATAGGTTTATCGATCATTACAAAATGCCCCTCTGGTGTTGCTCACTCCCTCCCCTCCCCTCTTTCCAAACTATGATTCCCCTGTTACCCACTCACTGCCCCCCAACCATGATTGCCCCGTTTCTTCCCCCTACCGACTCTCAGTCCGCAATGTCAGAATCAGGTTTATCATCACTCACATACAGTGCCTATAAAAGAGATTCACCCCTTGGAAGTTTTCATGTTTTATTGTTTTACAACATTGAATTACAGTGGATTTAATTTGGCTTTTTTCACACTGATCAACAGAAAAGATTCTTTCTTGTCAAAGTGAAAACAAATTTCTACAAATTGGTCTAAATTTATTACAATTATTAAACACAAAATAATTGATAGCATAATTACTCACCCGCTTCAAGACAGTATTTAGTAGATGCACTTTCACCAGCAATTACAGCCTTGAGTCTGTGTGGATAGGTCTCTATCAGCTTTGCACATCTGGACAATGCAATTTTTCCCCGTTCTTCTTTACAGAACTGCTCAAGCTCTGTCAGATTGCATGGGGATCGTGAGTGAACAGTGGGATTGAGGTCTGGACTCTGACTTGGCCTCTCCAGGACATCAACATTGTTGTTTTTAAGACATTCCTGTGTAGCTTTGGCTTTATGCTTGGAGACATTGTCTTGCTGGAAAACAAATCTTCTTCCAAGTCACAGTTCTCTTGCAGACTGCATCAGGACCTACTGCAGTGAAGCATCCCCACAGCATGATGCAGCCACCACCATGCTTCACGGTAGAGTTGGCGTGTTTTTGATGGTGTGCAGTGTTCAACAGTAGAGGAGGCCATAGATAGACGTGACAGTAGAGGAGGCTGTGGATAGACAAGACAGTAGAAGAGGCTGTAGATAGATCTACTGTCAGGATGAAGCCACACTCAGGGTGAAGGAACAACATCTTGTATTCCGTCTGGATAGCCTCCAACCTAATCGCATGAACATTGACTTCTCTAACTTCCGTTAATGCCCCACCTCCCCTTCATACCCTATCCGTAATTTATTTATTATTATTATTATTATTATTATATATATTTTTTTCTCTCTCCTTTTTCTCCCTCTGCCCCTCTCACTATACTCCTTGCCCATCCTCTGGGCTTCCCCCTCCCCCTTTCTTTCTCCCTGAGCCTCCTGTCCCATGATCCTCTCATATCCCTTTTGCCGATCACCTGTCCAGCTTTTAGCTCCATCCCTCCCCCTCCTGTCTTCTCCTATCATTTCAGATCTCCCTCTCCCCCTCCCACTTTCAAATCTCTTACTATCTCTTCTTTCAGTTCGTCCTGACGAAGGGCCTTGGCCCGAAATGTCAACTGCAGCTCTTCCTATAGATGCTGCCTGGCTTGCTGCATTCACCAGCAATTTTTATGTGTGTTACTTTATAGCGATCTGTTTTCACTTTAACGTGAAAGAGTCTTTTTCTGTTCATCAGTGTCAAAAAAAGCCAAATTAAATCCCCTGATTTAATGTTGTAAAACAATAAAACATGAAAACTTCCAAGGGGGCTGAATACTTTTTATAGGCACTGTTTGTCATAAAATGTGTTTTCTTTTGTGGCAGCAGCATAGTGCAATACAAAAAATCACTACAGTACTGTGCAAAAGTCTTCAGCAAGCTATCTATATATCTGAACCTGAGACTTTTCAGAGTACTGTTTAGCTGCTGCGACCCTTAATCCTCAAGGTTTGATGTGTTCTGCATTTGTAAATGCTCTTTTGCACATTATTTTTGTAACACTTATTTATTTAGTTACAGTTGCCTTCCTTCCTCTTAGTCTGATCATTCTCCTCTGACCTCTCTCATAAAGTATCTTTATCCGCGGCACTGACGCTCACTGGATGTTTTTTTTTCTTTTTTGTCCCATTCTCTGTAAACTCTAGAGACTGATGTGTGTGAAAATCCCAGGATGTCAACAATTTCTGAGATACTCAAACCACCCCATCTGGCACCAACAATCATTCCACAGTCAAAGTCACTTAGATCACATTTCTTCCCCATTCTGATGCTTGGTCAGAAAAAAAACAACTGAACCTCTTGACCACGTCTACGTGCCTTTACACATTAATTAGCTGATTATATATTTGCATAATGAGCAAGTGTACAGGTGTACCAAATAAAGTGGCCACTGAGTGTAGGTTATGTACATGCAAATGAAAATAAGAAAAATCTGCCCATTACGTGGCTGGTGCTTAGGACAGAAATGAAGGTTCTCCATCTTTGTCTGTCCATACAGTCGCACACAGATATAGAAGGATACTTCTTTGCTGCTTCCATAACAATTATTTTTACTATTTAAGGTTGGCCCTAAGATGAACCCCCAAACCTGGAGGACCGGTGGACTGCTCTTTGTCTGGCCTCTACCCTTTCACCTGTTTGGTATGGGTGACCCTACCAAGAGTCAAAGCACAAGACCCTGACTCCAGTCAGTATGGTTCTCCAAATCATTGAGGCACACAAACCTCCACACCCTTCAACAATGTTATAGTCCTCTTGGTGGTACAAGCAAATGTGATTAGTTTAATTTGGCATTGTGGTCAGTACAGATGTTGAAGGCCTGTTTCCATGCTGCACTGTTGTATGTTCCATGTTCTGTTCCTGCACCGTACTTTCTATATTCTACATTCTGTTCCCATGCTGTAATGTTCTATATTCTCACAGAGGACGAAGAGAATATGAGATTGGAGAGATGTGTTGATGTCTAAGTCACCACAATTAATGGTAATGGCTTCAATGTTTGTAATACTTGGATAAAAGTCAAGATCTACCCCCGTGAGTTGGATAACCGCCCCACTGGAACATCTGTTTAAGTGTTGGGCTATCATTGGTATTTTTATCAGTCATGAAAATCTCACTTTATTTTAATGCACTGTTTATACAACATACATAACTACAAAGGACAAACAATACAAATCTTAATGGGCTTCAAAGATGAAATCCTTGCAAACCCAAGGGCTTATTTACAATAGGCCACTGGAGATACTCAACTTCTTTCTCAGTGATCCCAATATTTATACAATAAATGGGCAGATGTTTCCCTTTTTTTAATTCCTATCTCTTTCTGGTTGTTAATGTCCAACAAAAATAAAAAGGCTGAGGCAGCTCACAAATCTAATTGCTGAGGCCATAATCCTCAGCCTCTTCACCCTGGAGAACCTAACCTCAAAGTACATCAAGGTAACTGCATTAAGGGGCACAAACAGGTATCTGGAGTACGTCAGTGTTTATCTGCAGATACAAAATTATATACCATTTCCCTTGTCCTGCTCACTTGCCAGCAGGCTTGACCGGAGTTGGCGATTGGCTAGAACTCCATAGTGCCAGCAATTGAATAAGGCTGGCAGGTAGTAATTGTGTTACAGGGAAAAGAAAAACAACGAAAGAGATGCAAGATCTAATTAGTTAGCACAATCAGTGCTCGGACTTGTGATTTATTGCTTCCTGTTTTGTTGCTGCACTCCAGCCATGAGTACTATATGCACATCATTTCAAAACAAGCCTCTTATCACTGGCAGTTATCAAGAGGACAGTCTAAACAATATTTATTTAAACATACTTTAATGTTTCCTTCTACAATTAGGAAATTGCCCATAGGGAGGTGGTCTGGCAATCGGAATCACAGTACTCATTTACAATATTTCTTCATTTGTGATATTCACCTTGTGTCCCAGATAATTAACCGCCTGTGGAATCAAATTATTGTAACACAGATGCACATTGCCCATTAAATATGAATGTTATTAATGTGTAATTGTATAATTTATGGATTGAAAGTTATGTTCTGAACATTATGTTCTGAACTTTTAACATATTCATACATACATAAATATATATTTAACTTTTTTCCCCCAAGTGGTCAGTTGACACAACTTCACATCTGGTATAAGCTTTGAAAACTAATTGTGGAGCATCACAATTTCATCAGCTATTTTTCAAATATATTGGAAAAGGAAATTCAATGGCCCAGTCTACTTGTGACTCCAGACCAATTGCCTTTCAGTTGACTGAAAGGAGTAGCAAATCATTACCTTCCCCATATGGACTGCAAATTTCAGCACTACAAAACTAAGCACAGCCATATTCCAGCTTGCTGATGACATCACTGCTGAAGGACAAATCAAAGGTGGTTATACATCAGAATATAGGAGGGAGACTGAAAATCTGGCTGAGTGGTGCCATAACAACAACCTCTTACTCAATGTCACCAAGACCAAGGAACTGATTAATGACTTCGGGAGGAGGAAACAATAGTTCTGTGAGCCAAACCTCATCAGAGGATCAGAGGTGGAGAGGGCCAGCAACTTTAATTTCCTCAGTGTTATTATTTCAGGGGATCTGTCCTGGGCCCAGCATGTAAGTGCAGTTATGTAGAAGGCATGGCAGCTCTTCTACTTCCTTAGGAGTTTGGAAAGATTCAACATGACGTATAAAACTTTGACAAACTTCCATAGATGTGCGGTGGAGAGTATATTGACTGGCTGCATCACAGCCTGGTACAGAAACACCAATGCCCTTGAATGGAAAGTCCTACAAAAAGTACTGAATATAGCCCAGTCCATCACAGGTAATCCCCTCCCACCACTGAGCACAGCTATACAAAATATTTTGCAGGAAAGCATCACCAGGAACCCTCACCACCCAGGACATGCTCTCTTTTTGTTGCTGCCATCAGGAAGAAGGTGCAGGAGCCTCAGGACTCACACCAACAGGTTCAGGAACAGTTATTACCCCTCAACCATCAGGCTCTTGAACCAAAGGGGATAACTTCACTCAACTTCTCTTGCCCCATCATTGAAACCTTCCCACAACCTATGGACTCACTATCATGAGCTCTTCACCTCATGTTCTTGATATTTATTGTTTATTTATTTATGATTATTATTTCTTTCTTTTTGTATTTGAACGGTTTGTTGTCTTTTGCAGACTGGTTGAATACCCAAGTTGGTGTGGTCTTTCATTGATCCGTTATAGTTATTAGTCTATTATGAATTTATTGAGTATGCCCGCAAAAAAGTTAATCTCAGGATTGTATATGGTGACATATATGTACTTTGATAATAAATTTACTTTGAACTTTGCTGAACCACCATCTCCTAAAGTGCACAAGAACATGTGGGTTGGAGAGGGCTAATTGGCCCCACAATTCTCTTTCACCATTTAATTGGCCCTTCATTTATTTTCCACCAATTAAAAGAAAACGGCAGATCCTTTAGCTCAAATACCATTTTCCTGCCATATTTCCATATTCCTTTTACCAACTTGAAATCTATCCAACAGCAGCAAACACAAAATTCTGGAGGACCACATTAGTTCAGGCAGCGTCTATCCATCCCTGTGATTAAATCAATGACACAACCCCACAGGGGAAGTTGATGGAACACACACCAGTCCTCTTTGAAGGGTCTGCAGTGGAAAGGTCGAGCAATTTTAAGTTCCTGGGTGACAACATTTCAGAGGACCTATCCAGTACCCTACATATATTGATGCAAACACATAGAAGGCATGCTAGCATTTATACTTGGTCAGGATTTTGAGGAGATTTGGTAGTAAGTTTCTACAGATGTACGACGGAGAGCATTCTGACTGGTTGCATCACCACCTGGTATGAAGGCTCCAAAGCACAGATCAAAGAGACTTCAGAAGGTTGTAAACTCAGCCAGCTCCATCACTGGTACAACCCTCCCACATGGTGTCTCAAGAAGATCGCATCCATCGGGAAGGACCCTTACCATCTAGAACATGTCCTCTTCTCAGTACTACCATCGGGAGGAAGTCCAGGAGCTTGAAGGTGCACACTTGATGTTTTAGGAACACCTCCTTCCTCTCTGCCATCAGATTTCTGAATGATCCATGAACCAAAGAACACTTCCTCTCTAATCCTCTTTTGTAATATTTATTTTATTTTGTATAGCAACTTATTGTAATTTTTGATGTCTAACACTCTACTGCTGCCACAAAGCATCAAATTTCAAAGGTTCAAAGGTTCGTTTTATTGTCAAAGTACGCATGTACAATACAACTCTGATATCCGTCTTCTCCAGATAGCCGTGAAATACAATAAAACCATGGGAGTTATTGAAAGAAATTATATCAACCCCCCCCCACAACACAAAAAAAAGAAACAAAGCTTGCAAATCCCAAACTCCCCACCCCCTCTGTCGCACAAAAATTAGCAGATCACTCACACAGAAAACGGCATCTGGAATATCAAGCCCCAAACCTCCCAACCCCTTCCCTCACACAAAAACTAACAGATATGACATATACTAGTGATAATCTGATTCTCGACTTGACTTGCCAACTTTTATACTCAATGTCCTAAACAACGAAGGAAGTATGTTGTATGCCTTTTATACCACCTTAGCCTTTGCGTTGTCGTTTTTAGGGAGCTATGGACTTACACCCCAAGATCTCTCTGTACATTAATGCTCCTAAGCAACACTTCACCTGGGAGTTTGCTGGGGTCATATACTGTATCCGGTATTCACAGTGTAGCCGCTGGTATATCGCTGAGAGCAAACATAGATTGGGAGACCGCTTCACTGAGCACCTACACTCCGTCCACCAGAAGAAGTGGAATTTTCCAGTGGCCACCCATTTTAATTTTACTTCCCATTCCCATTCTGTCATGAAAATCCATGACCTCCTCTACTGTTGCGATGAGGCCACTTTTTATTCCATCTGGGTAGCCTCCAACCTCATGGCATGAACATCAATTTCTCGAACCTCCGGTAATGCCTTCTCCCCACTTCACCATTCTTCCATGGCCTTCTGTCCTCTCCTACTAGACTTCCCCTTCTCCAGCCCTGTATCTCTTTCACCAATCAACTTCCCAGCTCTTTATTTCACCCCTTCCTCTCCCAGTTTCACCTATCACCTTGTGTTTCTTCCTCCCCTCCCTCCATCTTCTAACTCTAACTCCTCATCTTATTTGCCAGTCCTGATGAAGGGTCTCGGCCCGAAATGTAGACTGTACTCTTTTCCCTAGATGCTGCCTGGCCTGCTGAGTTTCTCCAGCATTTTGTGTGTGTTAGTCTTTCTTGATAAGAAAACTCTCCGATACTATGAATTAGGCAGGTTAAACTCCTTTGGACTGTCTCTAATTGTTACATTGCATATCTTTTTTGAGATTAAGGGACCCAACATGAATGCAGTATTCCAGGTGAGACCAGGCCAACACCCATACAATTGCCAAAGGACATCCATTTAAAAAGCAAAGACTGACATATTTCTAAAATAGTCCATGCCATTTCACTCACTCTTCCTTCAGTTAGTCCTGACGAAGGGTCTCGGCCTGAAACGTCGACTGCGCCTCTTCCTATAGATGCTGCTTGGCCTGCTGCGTTCACCAGCAACTTTGATGTATGTTCCATGCCATTTTGGTTTGTCCAGTCAACATGTAGAGTAAAATCTCTCATTATAATTGCAGTTTCCATCAAACATGCCCTTTATATTTCTCTAGTTACACTCTGACCTATAAAGAGGTCACACTTCAGTGGCCAGATGCTCCCATCTATGTCTTCCTTCCCTTGCTATTCATGATTTCAACCCAAATCACTGTCTACTGCCTTTATGTTGTGACTCAGTGCTGCTCTGGTATCTTCCTTGATTAACAAGACCAATCCACCTTCTTTTCCATTTGACCTGTTCCTTTGGAACAGTACAGTCTTGTGTAAAAATCATGGGCACCCATAGATAGCTCTCAGCCCACAATACAGACCCATAGCAGAATCAGGTTTCTCATCAGTCGCATATGTCATGAAATTTGTTTTATTTTACACCAGCAGTACAGTGCAATACATAAAATTACTCTAGTGATGTGTAAAAGTCACTGATCGAAACATCGTGAAAGATTGGAGCATCAAGGCGAATGTGGCAAGAGGCTGGGTCGACAGTCGCTCTTCACAGACGGGGCCGGAGGTTGACAAGCCACTTTGGGCCAGAGACCAGAAGGCCGTGTTGGGCAGAAGGTTGAGAGGTCAAGGGTCAGTGGTCTCTCACCAAGGAAGGACTGAGTTCGAGCTGTCACTCTGTCAATGCTGATGGAAAATGTTTTCAGAATTCCGAGACATGATTATTGGTGTTGACTGTAGTTTATATTGGTCTCCTTCAGGTTTTCAGTTTTTACTCTTCTTTGTTGATTGGTGGGTAGGCAATATGTTACTTTATTTGGGTGAGGGAGGAATTGGGAATTTGGGGTCTGCTGTTCTTGTTGGCGTTTTTCCTTAGGAGTGATCTGTTAGATTTTTGTGTGCGATAGAGTGTTTGGGGGTTTGATGTTATTGTCACTGTTTTTCGATAGACAATAGACAATAGGTGCAGGAGTAGGCCATTCAGCCCTTTGAGCCAGCACCACCATTCACTGTGATCATGGCTGATCATCCACAATCAGTACCTTTTTCCTGCCTTCTCCCCATATCCCTTCACTCCGCTATCTTTAAGAGCTCTATCTAACTCTTTCTTGGAAGAATCCAGAGAATTGGCCTCCTCTGCCTTCTGAGGCAGAGCATTCCACAGATCCACAACCCTCTGTGTGAAAAAGTTTTTCCTCAACTCTGTTCTAAATGGTCTACCCCTTATTCTTAAACTGTGGCCTCTGGTTCTGGACTCCCCCAACATCCGGACCATGTTTCATGCCTCCAGCGTGTCCAATCCCTTAGTAATCTTATATGTTTCAATCAGATCCCCTCTCATCCTTCTAAATTCCAGTGTATGCAACCCCAGTTGCTCTAATCTTTCAACATATGACAGTCCCTCCATCCCAGGAATTAACCTTGTGAACCTACACTGCACTCCCTCAATAGCTAGAATGTCCTTCCTCAAATTTGGAGACCAAAACTGTACACAATATTCCAGGTGTGGTCTCACCAGGGCCCTGTACAACTGCAGAAGAACCTCTTTGCTCCTATATTTAATTCCCCTTGTTATGAAGGCCAGCATGCCATTAGCTTTCTTCACTGCCTGCTGTACCTGCATGCTTACTTTCAGTGACTGATGAACAAGGACACTTAGATCTCGTTGTACTTCCCCTTTTCCTAACTTGACACCAGTCAGATAGTAATCTGCCTTCTTGTTCTTGCCACCAAAGTGGATAACCTGACATTTATCCACGTTAAACTGCATCTGCCATGCATCTGCCCACACACCCAACCTGTCCAAGTCACCCTGCATTCTCATAACATCCTCCTCATATTTCATTCTGCCACCCAGCTTTGTGTCATCTGCAGATTTGCTAATGTTACTTTTAATCCCT
Organism: Mobula hypostoma; assembly: GCF_963921235.1. Taxonomy (NCBI): domain Eukaryota; kingdom Metazoa; phylum Chordata; class Chondrichthyes; order Myliobatiformes; family Myliobatidae; genus Mobula; species Mobula hypostoma. The sequence goes on along the minus strand of NC_086101.1, from coordinate 181,653,091 downwards.
TCATCTAAATCATTAATGTATATTGTAAATAGCTGCGGTCCCAGCACCGAGCCTTGCGGTACCCCACTAGTCACTGCCTGCCATTCTGAAAAGGACCCATTAATCCCTACTCTTTGTTTCCTGTCTGCCAACTAATTTTCTATCCATGTCAGTACCCAACCTCCAATACCATTTGCTCTAATTTTGCACACTAACCTCCTATGTGGGACCTTATCAAAGGCTTTCTGAAAGTCCAGGTACACTACACCCACTGGCTTTCCCATGTCCATTTTCATAGTTACATTCTCAAAAAATTCCAGAATTTTTCCCTTCGTAAATCCATGCTGACTCGGACCTATCCTGCCACTGCTATCCAAATATGTTGCTATTACATCTTTTATAATTGATTCCAGCATCTTCCCCACCACTGATGTCAGACTAACTGGTCTATAATTGCCTGTTTTTTCTCTCCCTCCTTTCTTAAAAAGTGGGATAACATTAGCTACCCTCCAATCCGCAGGAACTGATCCTGAATCTATCGAACATTGGAGAATGATTACCAATGCGTCCACGATTTCTAGAGCCACCTCCTTAAGTACCCTGGGATGCAGACCATCAGGCCCTGGGGATTTATCAACCTTCAGTCCCATCAGTTTACCCAACACCATTTTGCGCCTGATGCAAATTTCCTTCAGTTCCTCTGTTACCCAAGGTCCTCTGGCCACTATTACATCTGGGAGATTGTCTGTGTCTTCCCTAGTGAAGACAGATCCAAAGTACTTGTTCAGCTCGTCTACCATTTCCTTGTTCCCCATAATAATTTTACCCGTTTCTGTCTTCAAGGGCCCAACTTTGGTCTTAACTAATTTTTTCCTCTTCACATACCTAAAAAGGCTTTTATTATCCTCCTTTATATTTTTGGCTAGCTTACCTTCGTACCTCATCTTTTCCCCCCGTATTGCCTTTTCAGTTATCTTCTTATTTTCATGTGGGAGGGGCTTGGAGTTAAGGGTTTGATGTTTTAGCTGCAGTGTCTGGGCAGGCAATCTGTTAGTTTTTGTGCGAGGGAGGGGTTGGGGTTTAAAAGCTTTGCTTCTTTTTCTTTTTCATGCTGGAGGATATTGATGTCTTTTCTTTCGACGAATCCACGTTTTTTCTGTATTTCATGGCTATCTGGAGAAGACGAATCTCAGAGCTGTATTCTGCATTACATACTTTGATTATTAAAATGAACCTTTGAACCTTTTGTAATGCCCTGGTTAAGATTTCCACTGTGACATGGTTTACATTAGCAGTTTTCTTTAAAAGCAGGTTGTCATGCTCAAAAGTTTTGGCTTCGGCTAAGTTAAGGACCCATTTTGTTCAGCTTAGAAATATGAGTTGGCCAATTGGGATTGTGGGATTTGAGAGAAGGTTCTAGAGAGCTGTGAGGAAGAGTTTTCTGAAGGACAGTAGCTTGCTTTGGGGTCTTTTGGTGGGAGCTGCAGAGCAGGACAGAATGCTGCAGAATGTCTTTGGAAGGAGAGTCCCCATTGCAAGGAGTGCTTTGTGCAGATGAATGACTCCAACAAAGAAGGGCAATATTCCTGAGAGAGAGAGAGAGAGAGAGAGCCAGTTTGCTCAAGATGGTCTTCGAGGGGAGTTTGAAAATGTGCCAGGTGTTTTCATGCAGACTGTGGGTCCAGCTCATGAGTAAGAGATATGCCCCTAACTATCCCAGTATGAGCTCCAATCATCATGTGCACAGCGGGCTGGTTTAGCTGAAAGAGGACCTTTTCTTTCCTTTTTCCTATTAACTGATAAAGCTGAAATTGGTAAATATACTTTTCTTTATGATTTTATGTGGTGTACGATCTGTTATTTCTTGCCAACCAGTGCCCAAAGTGACCCCTCATGCCACAGAGATAGAGCTTTTGAGGAGTGAGGTGAAAAACCTTCGATCTGAGCTGAACGGATGGATGTCTGCTAATGCTTCATCAAACCCAACCCACCAGTAGGACATACAACTCAGAAGAATGCTGCTGGAAAGGGTCGCTTGACTAGAGAGGAGATAGGTAGTTTCTGTCACATCTGTGGAGAAGATGGACATCTCAAGTGAGACTGTGAGGGACAGGAAAATTTTCCAAAACTAAGTCAGCAGTTAGTCAAACAGAGGAGAAAAGTGGCAAAACTACAGAGGGACCCAGTAAAGGAACGGGCTGGCATCTCGGAGAGAATACATTCCATACGGTGTATCAAGGGAAATAAAGTGCAAAACACTATTCCTGAAGGTTTAGTGAGATCAAGTTCTGATGTATCCATATGGATTGAAGGTGCTTATGCTAGAGCTATACTTGACACAGGTTCTCAAGTTCCTTTTCTTCATAGATCCTTTTACAACCAGTATTTAATGCTCTTACCATTGACATCACTCATGTCCATGAGATCTGGGGGCTTAGTACTGTTGAGCGCCTGTACAATGGTTACTTGCCATTGTCATTGAGACGATTGACACACCAGTGTTGGTCTGCCTGATTCCAGTTGAAAAGGATGAAACTTCCATTCTTGTGGGAATGAATACTTCCATTTTGAGAAGGCTAACGGGAGCATACAAGGAGAGAAATGGAGAGAACTTTTTGAAAACCTTGGTCCATTCCCCGTGTCCAGAGCTGCTTTTGAGAAGGTGCAAGTTCCTCCTAAGCAGGATGATGAGCAGAAATGTGGAACTGTGTAGCACAACCAGTCTAAGCCTGTCATGTTACGTCAGCGTCTATGGAAAAGCGTACAGTCAATGTTTCGAGCCGAGACCCTTCATCAGGACTGGAAAAAGTGATGAGAAGTCAGACACTACCAGTGAGAGGGTTACACTTTGAACCTTTGAAAATGTATTGTATCATCATATATGGTGACATATATGTACTTTGATAATAATAACTTTTTTATAGTACAGCACAGTACAGGCCCTTCAGCCCACAATGTTGTGCCGACACTCAAACCCTGCCTCCCATATAACCCCCGACGTTAAATTCCTCCATATACCTGTCAAGTAGTCTCTTAAATTTAACTAGTGTATCTGCCTCCACCACTGACTCAGGCAGTGCATTCCACGCACCAACCACTCTCTGAGTAAAAAACCTTCCTCTAATATCCACCTTGAACTTCCCACCCCTTACCTTTGTAAGGGGTTTCTTCTTTTATGTTACTGCGTAGGCTAATCAAAATGGCTTCTTTGTTATGAACCGAATGGTGAAAAGAGGACCGTTACTACAGCTCCAACTCTTTGTGCACGAAGAGGTTGAACGTTGATAAATTTGGCGCCTTTTACTTTCCTTTTATATTTTATCTCTATTAATTATATAGTTCCAGTAATATCTATAAATTGTAATTATTTAATTGCATATGGTGTATTGTCTGTTATTTGGCAGGGTGGGGTACATCACACAGCATCCACACAAACTTGATTACCCAGTTTGGCGGAGCCGAAGACTGCTCCCACTAGACAAAGGCAAGCTGAGCAAGCCTGAGGCTTACCGGGGGGCTACACCTTAAAGCCACGTCCTTTTGTATTGAGCAGTGGTGCCCTGGGGAAGAGACGCTGGCTGTCCACTCTATCTATTCCTCTTAATATCTTGTATACCTCTATCATGTCTCCTCTCATCCTCCTTCTCTCCAAAGAGTAAAGCCCTAGCTGTGAACTGTGAACTTTGAACTTTGAACCAGAAGGTGATACAACCAGTCAGGATGCTCTCCATGGTACATCTGTAGAAATTTGCTAGAATTTAATGATATACCAATTCTCCTCAAACTCCTCTCCTTCACCACAGAGTGGCGACCCTGGTGAATTCATTGCCACAGGCCGCTGTGGAGGCTAAATCATTGGGCATATTTAAGGTAGAGGTTGATAGATTCTTGATTAGTCAGGCCATGAGGGGATGCAAGGAGAAGGCAGGTGATTGGGGCTGAGAGGGAAAATGGATCAGCCATGATGAAATGGCGGAGCAGATTCAATGGGCCAAATGGCCTAATTCTGCTCCTATATCTTATGGCCTTATGGTCTTCCCTAGAATTCCATGAATCAGAACTCATTTCTCCCCTAACAAACTATGAGATATGCATATCCCTTTCTCATCCTATTTACCCTTTGTGAGTTATCTATTTACACTTAACATGTGGCCCTAGTGATCGTGGTTTTACTTTTATACGCTAATATATCCGTCAAAATCTCCTGCTTTAAGGAAGGATGTATTGGAATAATTCAAAGAAGGTTTACTAGTGTAGATGAGCAAAAGGTTGAGTACGGATGTGTTACGCTCTCAAGCCCCAGCCTGTTGCATGTCTCACCAACTCACCACACCAAATTCCTAATACATGTAAATGTATATGGAAAATAAAGTTGATCTTTGATCCTCAAATCAAAGTACTCTTTACTCCTTCTCAGTTAAGCAAAGATCCCATTAGATAACATTAAAACAGAACAAGGATATATTCCCTCATCTTCCCATCCCCTCAATCAACATAATGAACAGATCATTGGCACATTACCATCTGTGGCAATTTGCTGAGCACAATCTAGCTGTTGTGTTTCTAATATCACAACCATGTCTGTGCTTCAAAAATACCTCTTGTTTCCAAAGCACTTTAAGAGGGATGTAGGCCAATAAAGCACAAGGACAGCTGCAGAGTTTACCTCCATCGACTTGGCACCAGTAAACTGAACTCACCATAAAGGGAAAAGAATAAACCAGGCAAGTTGCACAGAAGCACAACGGTTAATGTTACAGCTCTTACAGCTTGGGGCATTGCAGTTCAGAGTTCAATTCGGGCATCCTCTGTAATAAGTTTATACATTCTTCCCATGTGTACTTGGGTTTCCTCCAGATGCTCCAGTTTCCTCCCACAGTCCAAAGATGTACCTGTCAGTAGGTTAATTGGTCATTGTAAATTGTCCTGTGATTAGACTAAATTAAATAGATGAATTGCTGGCCAGTGCAGCTCAGCGGGCCAGAGAGGCCCGTTCCTCACTGTACCTCTAAATAAATAAACAAACAAAAACTGGTCCCACCATGCAATTAGGTCACGAGTGATCTCAAAGCTAGAGCAAAGGTTCCCAACCTTTTTGAATCTGAACCTGAATCAGGGTTACTATCACTGGCATATGTGCGAAATTTGTTTTGCGTCAGCAGTGCAGTGCAATACATAATAATTTTTAAAAATTATAAATTACAATAAAATATCTTAAGACATCCGTTAGTCTTGCGAGACCATGGATCTGCGCCTGGAAAGTATTCACTCTCCAGGGCGCAGGCCTGGGCAAGGTTGTATGGAAGACCAGCAGTTGCCCATGCTGCAAGTCTCCCCTCTCCACGACACCGATGTTGTCCAAGGGAAGGGCATTAGGACCCATACAGCTTGGCCCCAGTGTCGTCTCAGAGCAATGTGTGATTAAGTGGCTTGCTCAAGGACACAGCATGTTCCCTCAGCTGGGGCTCAAACTCACGTCCTTCAGATCATTACTCCAATGCCTTAACCACTTGGTCACGTGCCCACACCACAATAAAATGTATATTAAAAAAATGATATAAGTCGTGCAAAAAGAGAGCAAAATAAATAGTGAGATAGTGTACATGGGTTCAGTGTCCATTCGTAAATTGGATGGCAGACAGGAAGAAGCTGTTCCTGAATCATTCAGTGTGTGCCTTCAAGCTCCTGTTTCTCTTCCCTGACGGTAGCAATGAGAAGAGGGCATGTCCTGGGTGATGGGGGTCCTTCATGATGGATGTCGCCTTTTTGAGACATCGCCTTTTGAAGCTGTCTTCGATGCTAAGACCCATTAATGCGAGGCCCACTAATTCACAATCTGTAAAATACATCCTCCCAGACCCAAGTTCACATATCTCATATTTCCAGCACAGTGGTACAGTTAATAGAGCCACTGTCTCATGGGTCCAGAGACCTGGGCTTCAATTCCAACCTTGGTGCTACGTGTGTGGAGGGGAAAAAAAACAGTTGATGTTATGAGAAACTACAATTACAAAAATAGGTTAGAGAGTCTGGAACTTTTATTTCTTTACAGAGGAAAAGGGTGATGAGTAGTTTAATGGATGTAAACAAAATGATCAAAATAGAGTGGACAGAGGCTACACAGTAGCATAGTGGCTAGCACAACACTTTACAGTACCAGCGACCCAGGTTCGATTCCCACTCCTGTCTTTAAGAAGTTTGTATGATCTCCCCGTGACTGCGTGTGTTTCCACTGGGTGCTCTAATCTCCTCCTACACTGGTTAGTAGGTTGATTGGTCATTGTACAATGTCCTGTGTTTAGGGTAGGGTTAAATGGAGGGATGTTGGGCAGGGTGTCTCGAGGGGCCAGAAGGGCCTATTCCACGTTGTATCTCAATGAACTTAAAAAAAAGTAGGAGGCTGCTTCATTTTGGTGTCAGATCTGAGGACTGAAATAAAGGGAAAGAGAAATAGGAGTGACACGCAGATACATTTTTAATGCAGAGTGCAATTAGAATCTGGAGAGCACCACATGTGGTGGAGACAGGCTCCATTTTGGCTTTCATTTGGTAATTGGATAAATATATAGTGAAGGATAAAACTGAAAGGCAGTGGAAAGATTTGCAAGAATGAAGCTGGTGTGTTGCTCAAATCGAGAATTAGAACAGATATAATGGGCTGAATGGCCTTGTTCTGCACTGTGATTCTATGATAATATAGAATATTGCCTCCTGTTTGATCAATAACATTCTGCTTGCTTCCTACAATGGGCAGAAATAATCAGAGATATCTCAGGAAGAAACACAACTCTTAAGATGTTGGAAGCAAAATTTCTCTATTTCACAGTGATAAATGCTGGGGAAGTAAAATACAGAATTTTTATATATAGTTAAAATAACTATAGCTATGATCTATTATAGTTATTTATTTAGATGTGTAGAACATAAAACAGCTTCAAGGTCAAAAATATGTTTTGATCATTTGATGCTGTTTTCATGAAACATATTTGGTAAGACATCAAACGTGAGAGTGAAGCAGGCTAATCACTCTACCACTCACTCGGATAAAGGCTGAGTATGTAACTCAGCACATTCCTACCCTATCTCCATATCCCCTTATCCTCCTACTGGTGGTAAATCAATGTCCCAATGGAAGATACTCAATGGCTAAACATCCACAAACTTTTGAAGTCATGGGAATTCCAAATATTCACAAGCTTCTGAAGAAACTTCTCCTCATTCAGATCAAGATAGTTGACCGTATGATCAACAGCCACCTTTCAGCCTAGTGAGACGTCCAGTCTCCACACTGATACGAGTTTCAGTGAATTCTTCTGATCTTTGAATGTTTTGGCCCATTCCAATCAATAAGTTAGTTAAAAGAAACTTTACGGTTCTTTTAAAGGGGGGGGGGAATGGAGTGAAAATTAGGGGAATATTAAACACAATAAAAGTCATTGACCTGAAAAGTTCTCGCTGTATTTCTCTCCAACAATGCTGAGAGACTTAAATATTCCCTGCATTTTCTGGTCTTATTTTAGATTTCCAGTGTTTATGTTATTCTGCGTTTGTAGTCAAAGTGACAGAGTAGCTGTCAAATGGGAAATAATTCACGCTGAGTAAGGTCAATTACTGAGGGTAATTTAAAATAGATCAACTGATCAAATATCTGCCTGGAATGTTCTGTATACAGTGCAGTGACAATTAAATGTAGAATGGACTAATGACTCACATTTTAATTGGAGCAAATATCAGCAGATAGAGAAAGGCAAATACTAAAGATTAGTTTTATCTGTCACATGTACATCGGAACATACCTTGAAATGTGTTATTTTGCATCAACGACCAACATAAAACCATAAGATATAGGAGCAGAATTTGGCCATTTGGCCCATCGAGTTTTCACCATTTCAACATGGCTGATCCAATTTTCCTCTCAACACCAAACACCTGCCTTCTCCCCATATCCCTTTATGCCCTGACTAATCAAGAATCTATCAATCTCTGCCTTAAATATACATAAAGACTTGGCCTCCACAGCAGCCTGTGACAATGAATTTCACAGATTTACCACTCTCTGGCTTAAGAAATTCCTCCTCATTTCTGTTCTAAAAGGACACCCCTCTATTCTGAGGCTGCGTCCTTTGGTCTTAGACTCTCCCACCATAAGAAATATCCTCTCCACATCCAATCTATCGAGGCCTTTCGACATTTGATAGGTTACCCCTCATTCTTCTGAATTCTCAAGTGTACAGGCCCAAAACCATCCAACACTCTTCATATGACAAGCCTTTCAATCCTGGAATCATTTTTGTGAACCTCCTTTGAACCCTCTCCAATGCCAGCATATCCTTTCTTAGATAAAGGGCTAAAACTGCTCACAATGCTCCAAATGATGTTTCACTAGTGTTTTATAAAACCTCAACGTTCCAAGCTTACCTTTATATACTAGTTCTCTTGAAATGAATGCCAACATCACATTTACCTTCCTCAACACTGACTCAACCTGCAAGTTATCCTTTAGGGAATCCTGTGCAAGGACTCGCAAGTAACCTTGCAACTCTGATTTTTGAATTTCCTTTTCATTTATAAAATAATCTACTCTTTTATTTCTTTCACCAAAGCGCATAACCATAAACTTCCCAATACTGTATTTCATCTGTCACTTCCTTGCCCATTCTCCTAATCTGTCTAAATCCTTCTATAGCCTCTCTACTTCCTCAGAACTCCCTGCCCCCCATCTATCTTCTTATTGTCTGTAAACCTTGCAACAGAGCCATAATTCTGTTATCCATGTCATCGACAGATAATGTAAAAAAAGTTCCCAACATAGACCCCTGTGAAATACCACCAATCACTGGCAGCCAACCAGAGAAGCCTCACTTTATTCCCACTCTTTGCTTCCTTATATCAGCCACTGCTTTATCCATGCTAGAATCTTTCCTGTAATACCACGGGCTCGTAGCTTGTTAAGCAGCCTCGTGTGTGGCACCTTGTCAAAGGCCTTCTGAAAATGCAGATACACAACATCACCAATTCTCCTTTTCCTCCTATTTCTTCAAAAAATTCCAACAGATATATCAGGCAAGATTTTCTCTTGAGGAAACCATGCTGACTACAGCCTGTTTATCATGTGCCTCCAAGTACCCTGAAAACATATCCTTAACAATTGACTCCAGCATCTTCCCAACAACTGAGATCAGACTAATTGGCTTGTACTTTCCTTTTTTCTGTCTCTCTCTCTCCCTTCTTGAAGAGTGGAGTGACATTTGCAATTTTCCCGTCGTCCGGAGCCATTCCGGAATCTAGTAATGCTTGCAAGATCATTACTAATCCCTTCACAATCTCTTCAGCCACTTCTTTCAGAACCCTGGAGTGTACACCATCTGGTCCAGGTGACTTATCCACCTTCAGACCTTTCAGTTTTGGAAGAACCTTCTCCCTGCTAATGGCAACTTCACACACCTCTGCCCCATGACACTCTCAAACTTCCAACATATTGCTAGTATCTTCTAGAGTGAAGACTGATGCAAGATACTTATTCAGTTTGTCTGCCATTTCCTTGTCCTCCATTACTACTTCTCCAGCATTGTTTTCCAGTGGTCTGATATCCACTGGGGGCAGCCTGCGAGTGTAATCACATTTCGGGGACCAACATAGCATGTCCATAACTCAGTAATTCTGACCCTAAACGTCTGTCTTTGGAATGCGGGGGGAAAACTAAGCACCTGGAGGAAACACACATGCCATCAAGTGAGCATGTACAATCTCCGTACAGACAGCAGCGGGAATCGAACACCGATCTTCTGATCACCAGTGCTGTAAAGCATTGCTACCCGTTGCACTACTGTACCGCATCGCACTGGAACAGGCCCCTGGGCCATTGTGTCCGCACTGACCATCAACACTCTCTGAATCCCAGAAAAACTCCAGGAGCAACTCTCATAAACCTTCAACATTTTGGGCCTGGACCCTTCTCCGGAACTGGAAAGGAAGAGGGAAGCATCCAGAATAAAAAGGCGGTGGAAGGGAAGAAGAACGAGCTGACAGATGATAGGTAAATGTGGTTGGGCTGAGGGAGAAAGTGAGAGGGGTTGTAGATGGGGGATGAAGTGAGAAACTAGGAGGTGATTGGTCCTTCCCTCTCTCCCATGGTCCACTCTCTCCTATCAGATTCTTTCTTCTTCAGCCCTTTACCTTTCCACCTATCACCTGATCTTTTGATAGAATGGAGATCTCCTGATGTGGTGAGATCTGGGACAGCGTAGAAGATGGGAGTCCCGAATTCCTTGGTGGAGTCATAATCCAGGGCTAGGTATATGAAGACACCTCAGAGCTGCTATCATTAAACTAGAAAGAGCGTAGAGAAGATTTACAAGAATGTTGTCAGAACCCAAGTTATGAGGAGTTATGGGGAGAGGTTGGAGTGTTCACTGAGATCTTTATTTCTTTGAGTGCAGGAGACTGACTTACTTACTTACTGTCCCTTACATCATGGGTATTTAGGGAAGCAATGGAGGTCCCCCATCTCTGGCAGTGCTCACAGCTTCTTCCATCATGCCAGTAGCTTCCTCTCAGTTTTCACTACTGTCAGCCAAAAGTCCTGGGTGGAGACTCAGGAATGCCATCACGCTCAGATGTAGAATCAAAATCAGAATGAGGTTTATTATCATAGGTATGTGACATGAAGTTTGTTAACTTAGCAGCAGCAGTTCAATGCAATACATAAAAAAAATAAAAATAATAATAAATAAAATAAAATAATAATAATAGTAATAATAACCACACTAAATCAATTACAGTATAGTATATTGTTTAGATTAAAAAACATGCAAAAGAACAGAAATACAGTATATTAAAAAAAAGGTGAGGTATTCAATGTACATTTAGAGGGGAAGAAGCTGTTCCTGAATAGCAGAGTGTGTGCCTGCAGGCTCCTGTACCTCCTACCTGATGCTAACAGAGAGAAAGGGGCATTACCTGGGTGCTGGAGGTCCTTAATAATGGTTGCCGCCTTTCTGAGACACCGCTCCCTGAAGATGTCCTGCCCAAGATGGAGCTGACTACACTTACAACCCTCTGCAACGTCTTTTGGTTCTGTACAGTAGCTCCTCCATACCAGACAGTGATGCAGCCTGTCAGAATGCTCTCCATGGTACAACTATAGAAGTTTTAAGTGTATTTGTTGACATCGCAAATCTCTTTAAACTCCTAATGAAGTATAGCCGCTGTCTTGCTCTCTTTATAACTACATCAATATGTTGGGACCAGGTTAGATCCTCAGAGGTCTTGACACCCAGGAACTTGAAACTGTTCCCTCTCTCCACTTCGTATCCCTCTATGAGGATTGTCATCTTACCTTTCCTGAAGTCCACAATCAGCTCTTTCGTCTTACTGACGTTGAGTGCCAGGTTGTTGCTGCGGCACCATTCCACTAGTTGGCATATCTCACTCCTGTACGCCCTCACATCACCACCTGAGATTCTACCGACAATAGTTGTATCATTAGAAAATTTATAGATGGTATTTGAGCTATGCCTAGCCACACAATCATGTATATGTAGAGAGTAGATCACTGGGCTAAGCACACACCTCTGAGGGGCGCCAGTGTTGATCGTCAGCGAGGAGGATATGTTATCACCAAACTGCACAGATTCTTCATTGCTGTTTCCTTAACTGTTTTGTTTGATCGGTCAGGGTTGTTAGCCCTGAGCTGAATCCCTGAACCTGGAGGACCAGTGAACCACTCTTAGTCTGGCCTCTAACCTTTGACCTGTTTGGCATGGGTGACCCTACCAAGAGCCAAAGCATAAAGCCCTGACTCCAGCCAACATAGCTCTCTGGGTCATTGAGGCACACAAGCCTCCAAACCATGATAAGGTTGTGGTCCTCTTGAAAGATGATATGTCCTAGTATGTGAAAAAAGGGGTTGATCGCACTCAGTACGGAAGAGATATGGGCTGCCAGGATTTGACACTGGACAAGATTAACTACAGAGCTATTATTGTGTTTTCTGGTAAATATCTTTTTATAAATATTGGCAGTTTTCCTTTCATTATTTTCGCTATTTTGTAAGTTTGATTTCGATGCACCTAATAAACACCCATGCACTGATACCTTTGCACTAAAGTGCTAAGCGATTCCCGCCATTTTTCCTTTGGTCATAACCCACGTATCTAACACACTCCATAAAGGAGACACATTTATCAATGAGATCCAAAAACAGAGATTAAATAGTTGTTACTCAATGATAGTTACTTGCTGAAATGTTTGTCGGGACAGGAGAGACTACTTTGCTTGTATCTTCTTTCTCTAATTTGTCACCAGATGAAAATCCCGTGCTGTCCCTGCATTTTCATTGCCTAAGGTATATGAGGAAGCTGTAAACATCAAAATAAGAGCCAATATTTTTTAATTAGAAGATTGCAAAGGTTTCAACAGCTTTTACTGGCTATTAAACAACGGAGCAACTTTTGCTGTGTTAACAGCCATTTCCTACATGAAAGAGAGAAGAAAGTAGAACACTCAAAAAGTAAAATGCAGATTTTGAATGCAACAGTGTCTGGCAGATTATCATCATAAATCAATAATCAAAGGGTTAGTAATCATCTCTCTACTGCCTCCCATCACTCCACACAGCCAGTGGAAAAAAACCTTCACTTTAAAACTAGTTTTAACTGCATACAGGAAATGATAAAAAATAATTAGTGCAGGAGTTGAGAATTTGAAGGAGTGGTCTGTGCCTTAAAACGTTAAGTCATTTGGCGCCTGGAGTCTTCCTTTAAAATTGAGAAAAAAACGTTTGCTGTTTGTCTGGGCCTGTCTGGGTGTTGCAAGCTCAAGGAGAAAAAGATGTGGTGTGCAGAGTCCTCTGGACAAGGCTGCATTACAAGTGTGAGCTGTGTGTGGTGTTGAGGCACCAGCTGTGAGACCAAAGTGCCAGGGGTTTAGCCAGGTGCGTATGTTTATGTTATTGCCACCCTCAGAGACTGCAGTGGATGGTAAGTAAACCTGCCCCCATTCTGTATGTTGCCTGCAGGAGAAAGAAGAGATTGGATATTTATGGGCCCTTTCACAATTTCATTGTGCCCAAAATGGCTTTAGAGTCATGGAGTTATACAGCACAGAAACAGGCCATTTTGGTTCACCGCCTTTACACAAACCAGTGGGCACCCAACAGTGCTCATTCCATCTTTCTGCACTTGGCCCATACATGCCGGAAGATGGGATTATCTAGACTCTTCTTCAATATTGCACGTGACTTTGCTTCCACCTCTCCCTCAGACCAAACCTGAATCAACAAAGGTTACCCGACAGTTGTGGCAGGGCTTGAATGCTATCACCTCCCACGAAATGAAACCAAATGACATAGGTGACAACAAGGTTTTGCTCCCAGATGAACTCAAAGCCCTTTATGCTTGCTTTGACTCTCGAAACATGGAGACACCTTCACAAAATTCCCCAGCCCCCGACAACCCTGTGTTTTCAGACTTCGAAGCTGTCTTGAGAGCATCTTTCAGGTAGGTGAACCTACAGAGTATGGGGTAGCTGGCCGAGAACTAAAGACCTGTGCTGATCAACTGGCTGGAGTGTTCACTGAGATCTTTAAAATCTCGCTTCAGCAGTCTGAGGTATGCACCTGCTTCAAGCAGGCTTCAATTATATCAGTGTCTAAGAAGAATGTGGTAGCTTGCCTAGCTGAGTATCATCCAATGGCGCTTACATCCACTATGATGAAGTGCTTTGAGAGGTTGGTGATGAAACATATCAACTCCTGCCTGAAAAATGACTTGGATCCCTCCAATTTTCCAATCGGAGCAACAAGTTCATAGTAGATGCTATTTCACTGGATCTTCACTCATCCCTGGAACATCTGGACAGTGAAAATGCATACAAGAAAAAATTTGCAGATGCTGGAAATCCAAACAATACACACAAAATGCTGGGGGAACATCGGGATGCTCTTCATTGACTACATCCCAGCATTCAATACTATCATTCCCTCAACACTAACCAATAAGCATCAAGACCTAGATCTCAGTACCACCTTGTTCAACTGGATCCTCAATTTCCTCAACTTGCAGAGCTTAGTCATTTCAGATTGGCAACAGCACCTTCTTCACAATTACCATCAGCGCAGGTGCACCACAAGGCTGTGTGCTTAGCTCCCTTAGTTCGTTTGGTGATTGCACCACCGTCATTGGCTGAATGAAAGATAGTGACAAATCAGGAGGGACATTGTAAGTCTGGCTGAGAGATGAAACAGCAACAGCCTCTTACTCAATGTCAGCAAGACCAAAGAGCTGATTATTAACCACAGGAGGAGGAAACCAGAGATCCATGAAATATTCCTGATCGGGAGATCAGAGGTGGATAGTGTAAGTAACTTTAAATTCCTCAGTGTTATAATTTTAAAGGACCTGTCCGGGGTCCACCACATAGTTGCCATTATAAAGAAAGCACAGCAGCGCCTCTACTTTCTTAAAAGTTTGCAAAGATTTGGCATGCCATCTAAAACTCTGACAAACTTCTATAGATGTGTGGTGGAGACTAGTTGCATTGTGGATTGGTATGGAAACACCAATACCTTTGAATGGAAAGAGAATAATAATTCAGCTGAACTAAATATGCAGGGACTCTTTTGATTTTGTGTTTTCTATTCTGTGTTTTTCACTCACTTTTTTCCTTTTTGTTGTTTGCACGATTTTTTGAGCATGGGGGCATATGTTTTTCTTCGAAGAGGTTTCAGCGTTTTCTTTGTTTCGTGGCTGTCTTGGGAAGACAAATCTCAGGGTTGTATACTACATAGATACTTCGATAATAAATGGACTTTAAATCTATGAACATCTTTGTTTAAATGGAACTGTAGCATGATATTGAGGAAGAGAGTTTAATGCAAGGTCAATATTAAATAACTTTTTTGAAAAGCCATTATCAAGAATTTTGTGCACTTACAGTGGGGTTGGGGGAGTAAACCCAGCCTTTCACAAACAATTCAATAATGTTTGAAACTTTAGGAAATCCTACAAATAATGGTGGACACAGCCCAATCCATCACAGGTAAAGCCTTCATCGAATGGCCTTGATATATATTGATTATTTATTATTATTATTATTTGTTTTTTCTGTTATATTGTATTTGCATATTAATTCATCATGTTGGGTGCCGTCTTTCATTGATGCCATTGTGTTTCTTGTATTTACTGAGACTGCCCAGAAGAAAATGAATCTCTGGGTTGTATATGGTGACATATATGTACTTTGGTAATAAATTTACTTTGAACTTTGAACTATGACAGTTCATTTCAGATACTCACATTCTCCAGGTGAAAAAGTAACTCCTCAGATCCCTCTTAAATTTCTTACTCCTCACCCAAAACCTATATCATAGTTTTAATACTACTGAAATAAAGAAAATATTCCTGCCATCTATCTTAACTATTCCTCTTATAAATTTACGTACTCCAGTCATGTCCCTTCTTGACTTCCTGTGCTCTAGCATGAACAGACCAACTTCTCCAGTGTTTTCTCGATATACAGTACTGTGCAAACATCCCAGGCACGTATGCAGTATACAGGGAGAGTGCCTGAGACATAGGACAAGGTCACTTGATTCCAAACAATTGTTTTATAGATCATTACACAATGTATCTTTGGCGCTTCCTGCCCCCTTCCCCTTTTCGCAGCCATGATTCCCCTCTCCCTGCCCCCTTCCCACTCTCAGCCCACAGAAGGGACTCATATTGGAATCAAGTTTATCACCACTCACATATGTCAAGAAATTTGTTTTTTTGTTGTAGCAGCAGTACAGTCCAATACGTAAAATTACTACAAACATTATGCAAAAGTCTTAGGCACCCTCGATTTTTTACATGGTTTCAAATGGTATGATATCCACCGAGTGCTGATCTCAACATCATTGATGCTCTCTGGGATTACCTGGGACAGACAGAAGCAAGTGAGATAGCCAAAGTCTACAGAAGAACTGTGGCAAGTTCTCCAAGATGCTTGGAACAACCTACCAGCTGATTTTCTTATAAGACTGCATGACAGTGTACCTAAAAGAGTTAATGTGGTTTTTAAGGCAAAGTGTGGTCACACCAAGTATGATTTGATGGCTAGCCTAGCTGTGGGGTTATCGAGTTCATAGAGCAGAGAAACAAGGTCCCTTAGACCGACTGACCCACCTCATCCAAAATGTTCGGAGTACAGGTTGGAACAGACTGTGGCTGAAGATGAAGGTTAAGTCAACTGGTGCTGAGAGGTCCAATGATCCCCAGGTTGGTGAATCCAAAGAAAGGTCGAAAGGTCAAAAACTGTAGTCGACGGGTCCAGAGGCAGGGGCCGGAAGGTTGAGTCTGTGTGTCCGAGAGTCTGGGGTTAGGGACTAGAGACGCAGAGACGGCCTGTCCTGGGGTTGGAGGCATGTGTGTGAGGTGGGAGGCTGAGAAAGGTGCTTGCTTCGCTGTTCGTTGTCTCGCTTTGTGCTGCCGTTGTCGTCGTCGCTGTTGCTGCTTGTGCTTCAGCTGAGCACCGTGGGCGTTGCCTTGATGGAGCTGGAATGTGGGGCAATACATGTGGGCTGCCCCCAGCACATCATCGGGTGTGTCGGTAGTCAACGCAAACCACACACTTCGCTGTATGTTTTGATGTTCATGTGATCAATAAATGAATCAGAATGTGCCATCCAGGTCAATCTCATTTGGCAGCATTTGACCCATAAAGTTTTAAAGCTTTCCATTCCCAGTACCTATACAACTCCCTTTTGCAAGTTATTATTGTACCTGCCACAAGAGCTTCCTCTCACAGCTTGCACTTACATACCATCCTCTCTATAAAAATTTGCCCCTCAATTTCCTATTAAATCTTTCCCCTCTCACCTTTCCCCTCTTAACTTGTCACCTGAAGGCTCCCTTCATCTTCTCAGGTGGTCCCCTGAGACAAAGGGTGACTTGCTTCAACCCTGATTCTGTGGGATGTGAGATGATTAATGAGGCTGCTGTAGGATGTACAGGCTCTTCCACAGATGGGGCGGTAAATGCCCGGTAGGATGGAGAATCAGATAGTGGTCCTCCTGCATTTACAATGCGTGTTCCCGATGCAAGGACCTAAGGACCATTCTAAATGCACCTTTACAAGTGGTCATCACGCAGGGATTCTCAGGGATTCAAATTTATCAGAAGGCACATATTTTTAAGGAGGCATTGAGCACATCTTTGAATCCTTTCCTTTGTGACATTCTCGCTGTACCTGCTGTCCAACATCACGTTTTGGTTAAATGCCATTCCGATTTTAAAGTTCACATTTTAGCTTCCAATATCCTCAATGGACTTGCACCTTTTAGCGTCTCTAATCTGGTCCTATGAAGGTTTCACCCCATTTGGGTTTAAATTCCTCACAATGATAGCAATGTGTACGGCTACAAGGTTCAAAGTTCTTCATAAAGTACTCGGAGGTTTTTTGAGTTACTGGATCCCAAGTGGGCCACAGAGTGGTTGAAGCTTTCCGCGTGGTTTACCCATTTATGGACTTGGACTTCTCTCCTGCTGCGATCATGGACCATCAGTCTCCACTGTATTAATGCTCTATAAATTCAGTCAAGGAAAATGTCATCTCCAATATTTATTATATTGTTCTATATATATTTTGTCTTCAAGTGTTTATCCCTTTTATAAGTTACCATTGAATCTGCTTTCCTGGCAGCATGTAGAAACCTATAAACATGGAAAGTAGAAGGAGGAATAGGGTACCAAGCCTGTTCCGCCGTTCAATGTGATCATGGTTGATCGATGCTGGTCTTTATTCCCTTCATGTGCCTGTCCCTCATAACACTCAATTCCTCAATCTTTCAAATACTTATCTGTCTCCACCTCATACATATCTAATGATCTTCCCTCCACCACCCCGAGGCTCAGAGATTTCCAGAGATTCACATCCTCCGAGAGAAGAAATTTCTACACACCTCAGTTTTAAATAATAGGTCTCCTATTCTATGTGCTTTTGTTTCTGACTCTCCCACATTTCAGAATAAAGTCATCCCTCATTAATCTACATTAAAGGAATCCGAAGGCAACTGTCCCATATCCCTTGACAGTGCAACCCTCTCATCCCAGGAGTTAGCCTTGTGAATTTATTTTGGTTTGTCTCCAATGTAGCTATATATTTTGTCAATATGTTAGGGAACCAAAGTTGCACACTGTAGTCCAGAGACAATGTCACCAACACCCTGGACAACTGTAACAAAACCTCTCTGTCCTAAACGCCATCTCTTTTGCAATAAAGCCCAACATAACATGTGCCTTCCTGGCTACTTGTTCAATCTTCCCGCTAACTGTTTGTGAGTCAGGCGCCAGGACACCTCCATCCTGCTGAACTTTACTCATTTGCACTTTCTCACCCTGCGGATAACACTAGGCAAGAAGGATTTGGCTTCCTGAATACTTTTGTGGATATCTTATAGATTTAATGCTGCTGATCAGGAAAACCACCATGAAATTTCCCTATTTTTTTAAATCACCTATATTCGTTATTTCAATTCACAATTCAAGTCAGAATAACTGATGCCAAGATTAAGGAAGGCATTTTCATTGGTCCACAAATCAAACAAGTCATCAATGACAGGCAATTCGAAGAACCTCTAGTGGGACCGGAGAAAATCACATGGAAGATATTCAAGGATGTTGTTGAAAATTTTCTTGGCAACCACAGAGCAACAAACTACGTGCAGCTGGCTGACAGCATGCTTCAAACATACAAAACCGCAACATGTTGCTAAAGATTAATTTTCTGCATTTCCATTTAGACTTCCTCCCTGCAAATTTTGGTGCTGACAGTGACGAGCATGGTGAAAGGTTTCACCAGTACACAGCATTCATGGAGAAATGGTATCAGGGCAACTGAAATCCATCAGTGCTGGCTGATCATTGTTGGACACTTAAGCGAGAGGCCTCAGATATTAAGTATAAATGAAAATCATCAGCAAAACATTTGTAGCTTAGTTGAACTATTGCAAAGTAGTTATACAATTAAACACATTTTATTCAATAAAAGTTAATTTCTTGTTTCTCTAAATTCCTACATGATATAAGTAGTCTGAAATTATATTTGTGTTCACCTTCAAGTGATCTATTGTAAACAAACAGGATTTCTGAGGAAGCAACACTTTCAGAAAGCTTTGTTGCCTAGGTTAATTGCTCATAGCTCAGAATCACAATCAGGTTTATTTTGTAACTGACGTATTTTGAAATTTATTATTTTGTGGCGGCAGTACAGTGCAAGGCATAAAAAATTGCTTTAACTGAAAAT
Source organism: Mobula hypostoma (assembly GCF_963921235.1). NCBI lineage: Eukaryota > Metazoa > Chordata > Chondrichthyes > Myliobatiformes > Myliobatidae > Mobula > Mobula hypostoma. The sequence continues at coordinate 181,633,828 of NC_086101.1, read as the reverse complement.
ACAAATAAATAAATAATTCAAACAAGGTAGGACAGCACCTAGTGTAGCAGTTAGTGCACTCACTTTTCAGCGCCAGCCAGCGATCAATAATAGGGGTTCAATTCCCACTCGTGTTGGGCACATGGCCAAGTGGTTAAGGTCGCTAGTTCGAGCCTCAGCTGTGGCAGCGTGTTTATGCCCTTGAGCAAGGCACTTAATCACGCATTGCTCTAGTCTGTGCGAGGAGTGGCGCCCCACACAGACTTCCAATCTGCGCCTTGTAAGGCATGAAAATGCCCGACGCAGGCCTCTCATGGTCTGAGTCGACGTCGTCCCTCCCACTGCTGCCTGTACAGAGTTTGAACGTTCTCCCTGTGACTGGATGGGTTTCCTCCAGGTGCTTGGGTGTCCTCCCAAAGCCCTAAAGATGTATGGTTAGGGTTAATAAGTTGTTAGCATGCTATGTTGGTGGCTGAAGTTTTGCAACCACTACTGGCTACCCAGTACAGTATTTGCTGATTTGATTTGATGCAAATGACATATTTCCCAATATGGTTTGATTCTATATGTGACAAATAAAGCTAATGGGATAGTGAGGAAGTGTTCATATGTTTGATTTCTCCTGGGCAAAGTAGATGACCTCACAGCGTCCCACTCTATTTGCCAGGTTTTCAGGATTTGCTGCTGTATTGTCCCTCTTCTGTGAGTGCAGAGAAATCATCTTTTCCAGCTCTCTCCAGTCAGACCCAGCAGAAAGTAGAAGTGCTCTTTTTAAAATTTTTTTTTACTTATATTTTTTGTTCTTTTTAATGATATTAAGGACTTTAGTGGTTCTTTAAGACTGTTATAACTGGGGTGGGGGTGGGGAGGGGGTGGTGTAATAAGGATAAGCTCCCACTAATTATTAAATGCTCACAATGGCGTGAGTCTAAAATAGCCCCTGACTACCAAGTACAGCTCCTGCCCTTCAAGTCTGGCTTTGCTACTAAGCCCGGCAGAGCCATTTCTACTGACCAGAGAAGAGGCAAAGGCAAGTTATTGGTGCCTTAACACCAGTCGCCTCGGGCAGATGGAGGTTGTCAGATATATTTGGCAACTCATCTAAGCGAAGAGAAACTGATCTCAAAATTCCACTGCCTTGCTCTATTCGTGAGGAAAGCTTTGGGAGCAAACACTGAGGAAAGCTCCAGAGTTGGAGTCCCTAAGGTGGTCCTACGCTGAGTTCATCGTTGACTGGCAGCTCTTGCAATGTCGCCGGTGCCAAGCTGTATCAGTCTCTGCTGCTCCTTTGGATTCATCAGCTGTGTGGAGAGGGGGAGCTTGCTGTGTGGTCAAAAGCTTGCTCTCCAAGTCATACTGCCCTGACTTGCTTATCACCCAGACAGGTAGAATGCAACATCCATGATTGACACCGACCAACAGAGGGCCTCAAAGGACTTTACTGTGTACCCAATGTGGCCTCCTCTACGTCGGTGAGACTTGACACAGGTTAAGGCAACACTTTGCTCCATCAATAACAAGCAGGATTTCCTGATAGCTAACCATTTTAATTCTAATCCCCATTCCAATTCTGACATGTTGGTCCATGGCCTCCTCTACTGCTATCATGATGGCGCTTTCAGTTGGAGTAGTAACACTTTCTATTCCTTCCGGGTAATCTCCAACTTGATTCGTCAGGGCATGAAGAGATATGGGGAGTAGAGAGGAGATTGGGGCTGAGAGGAAAATTGGATTAGCCGTGATGAAATGATGGAGCAGACCTGATCTGCTGAACGGTCCTATATCTTATGGTCTTATGGTCAGATGGCATGAACATAGATTTCTCTAACTTCCAGTAAATTTTATCGCTCCCCCTTCTCTCTTCTTCCTTCCTCTATGATGTCTTCCTTCTTAGCTCTTCTTCTCACTTGCCCTGGGTTCCTACCTCCTTCCCTTTCTCTCATGGTCCACTCTCCCCTCCTATCAAATTCCTTCTTCTTCAGCCCTTTACCTTTTCCACCTATCACCACCTCCCCACACCCACCCCCCAGCTTCTCATTTCATCCTCCCTTCCCCACCCACCTACCTTCCCCCTTAGCAGGGTTCACCCATCACCTTCTAACTTGTACACCTTCCCTTCCCCCCTCATTCTTATTCTGACTTTCCCCATTTGCTTTTCAGTCCTGATGAAGGGTCTCGGCCCAAAACATTGACTTTATTCCTCTCCATAGGTGCTGCCTGACCTGCTGGGTTCCAGCAATTTGTATGTGTTAATATATTTTGCTGCATCTTGTCTATGTTTTTGGTAATTTTAGTTGACAATTTCCTTCCCCCATAGATGTGTTCAGACCTGCTGAGTTCCTACAGTAATTCTGTTGCTCCAGATGCAGGCATCTGCAGTTTCTTGTGTTTCTGAAATGTTAACTCTGTTGCTTATTGTACAAATGCAGCCTAGCCAGCTGAGTATTTCCAGCATTTTCTGTTTTTATTGCCTTTTTAAATCTAAGCCTGTCTTAAGTTTCTATTAAACATAATAATTGTATTTGATTTCACCACCTCCTCTGGCAACACATTCCAGATATTCTTAGACCTAAACTCCCCAACCAGCAGAAATATATTTTCTCCCTCTACCTTTGAGGCTGAGACTTTAGGGACATTTAATAGCCTCTTAGATTGAGGAGGTGTTTGAACGTAAGCAAGCCAAATACCAGGAGCTGGTAGAGCAGTGTCAGAAACAGGGGTGGAGGGCATGATGACAGCCTATCGAGATGGGGTGTAGAGGTTTTGTTGGCTGCTCGTTATGCAGAACCTACCCTCCTTGGCAATGCAGGGGCTTCAAAAAAAGGAGCCATCAAGACCGTCACAGAGGCTGCTGAGCAAGCCTCCAGATGGGTATGGATCAAGAGGTGTAACCCGTGGACCTGTGCTGCTGGGACACTTGCCGCGGCCTGATCAACCGTGGCTGGGTCGCCTGAGTGACAGTGTCTGATGCTGAGAGACCTGAAACACCTGATCACCCAGGTTACATCACTAATGATGTGTCCCAGCATCAGATAGGCACATGGATGAAAAAAATGGATAGTTATGGGCTACATGTGAGGGAAGGTTAGATTGATTATGGAGTAGTTTTCTTGCTTTCTTTATTAATCCTTTTATTGATTTAAAAAGAGCATATATACAAACAAGAGGAGAATTATCTCAAATATATATATCAATAACAATACAAACAGAAAGTGAAATAGACAGTATCAAAATCATACATAGTATTAAGCTAATACGTAGTATATATTAAAAAAGAAGACAGCTAATTCTCCTCTTGTCAATTCATAAAGAGAGAAAGAAAAGTTAAATTTTTAAAATGAGAAGGAGAAAAAAACCCACTACACTATACGAAAAAAGGGGGAAAAAAGGGACTGGGTAGTCCATTCTGAGGATACGACCAAAATAAAGGAAAGACTTTCTGACCAAATCTAAAACTTTGAAAAAAAAAATTGGAAGACTAATAAATCAAATCAAATGAAAATATTGAATAAAAGGTCACCAGATTTGCTCAAATTTAAAGGATGTATCAAATGTCCAACTTCTTATTTTCTCTAAACTTAAACAGGACATAATGGAGGAAAGCCAATAACAGACAGTAGGTGGGTTAGAATCCTTCCACTTCAGTAAAATGGCTCTCCTAGCCAATAAAGTTGAAAAGGCTATCATACGTTGAATGGAAACAGGAATATTTCCTGCTTCCGATGGGATAATCCCAAAGATTGCCATAAGTAAATTAGGTTGTAGGTCCAGATCCAAGACTTTTGATAGTGTTTTAAAAACATCTCTCCAAAAATTATCTAGGTTTATGCAAGACCAAAACATATGAGTTAAAGTGGCCACCTCAATATTACATCTGTCACAAATAGGATTGATGTTGTAAAAAATACGGCTAGTTTATCCTTTGACATATGGGCCCAATCCACTACCTTGAACTGTATCAAGGAATGATGGGCACAAATAGATGAGTTATTAACCAAATGAAAAAATTTACTCCATTGATTATCTGAAAATGACTCTTGAAATTCCAATTCCCAAGCACATTTAATTTTATCGTTAGATATCTTTCGTAAAAAATGATATTGTATCTGTTAAATAGAGGCCGTGGACAATTCTGATTTGATGGAAACAGACGTAAAAGCACAGAGGAACATCTGGAGAAATATCTGAAACACCAGTTCGCTGCTGTTGTACTGCATGATTGGGAATCTTCTGGAGGGAAGGCGTCAAAATCCCCGCCTTTGCCTGCTGTTGGCGACCGAGATTGAGGTCGAATCATTCGGATAGAGATGGCACTCAGTACTCAGTGTCGGAGAGCTGATCGGAGGCTCAAAGTTTTCGGATGACTCAGAGTTGGACTGCGGTCGGGCATGGCAGGGAGGGTTCTTCTTCCTTCTCCTGTCTGCATGAGATGTGGGACATTTGAGAGACTTTGACCTTTTTACTGTGCTCATGAACTTCTTCATCAAGTTATGGTATTGTTGCATTGTTGTAACTATAGGTTATAATTATGCGGTTTTGTTAGTTTTTTCAGTCTTGGTCTGTCCTGTGTTTTGTGATATCACACCGGAGGAATATTGTATCATTTCTTAATGCTTGCATTACTAAATGACAATAAAAGAGGACTGCGTGTCTTTATAATCTAAATTATAGCTATCAATCCTTTTTGAAGTGGTTTAATAATTACTGGGATCAATATCATCAAGTACCTTCTAGTATTGCTAAAAATACTTCACTTATCTTGGTATTAAAATTACTAAAAATTTTAATGACCTGTATAAATATATTTTCTCCCATTAATTGATCACACCCAACAAGTGCTTTCTAAATGGTCACCAATGACATAATCATTAATAGGTCGAATTAATGCTTTAAAAATGATAATTCTACCAAAATTCTTATATACATTTCAGGCAGTTCCTTCCTTTGTTCCTAAAACTTTTTTGACAGAATAGACTCTATAATTTTATCTTATATTTGGAATAATATAAAAGCTAGATTGAGTAAACCCTTATTGCAACAATTAAAAAAGGATGGTGGTATGGCTTTGCCAAATTTTAGAATGTATTACTGGGCAATTAATATTCAATAGATTACTTTTTGGATTCATTATTCAGACATACATGAATGTCCTTCATGGTTGGATTTGGAGGATTCTCTTTGGCCTCTTTACTGGGAGCTCCTCTTCCCTTTTTGTTTTCTAAGATTAGTAGACAAGACTTTAATCCCATTATTAAACATACATTAAGAATTTGGTTTCAGTTTCATAGATTTTTTGAGTTAAATAATTTTGTTCTTTCTAGTAATATCCATTTCAATTATTTTTTTAAACCATCAATTTTTGATAAGGCCTTTTTAAATTGGAAAACCAAGAGAATAATGACTTTTTCAGATTTGTTTTTAGGGGATTGTTTAATGTCTTTTTCTCAGTTAGTGGATAAATATGATTTATCTAATGTACACATTTTTAGATATTTACAAATTAGGAATTTTTTAACGTGGTTTGCTCCCAAATTACCCTTCTGCTTATCCACTTAATACCACAGATGCTCTCTTTCAGCTTAAACCACTTCAAAAAGGATGATTATGGAGTAGTTTTAAAGATTGCACAACTTTGTGAGTCGAAGAGCTTATACAGTGCTGCACTCATTTATGTTCGGTGTTCCTCTGTTTATTTGTAATTCTGACTTTGGGAAATGATGCAGCCACAGCACCCATGAATTTTTGAGAGCTGCCAGTATATATCTCTTGATCTATAACCATTTGGAGGCTTGCTCAGCAGCCTCTGTGATTGTCCTGAATACTGAATAAAATAAGTTCCCACAATCAACGGGCCATGTACACTCAGCGGCCAATTTGTTAGGTATACCCTTGCAGCTGCTCGCTAATATGAATATCTCATCAGCCAACACTCACAAAATGCTGGAGGAAATCTTCAGGCCAAGCAGCGTCTGTGGTAAAGAGCAGACAGACGATATTTCAGGCGAGAGCCCTTTATCAGGGACTGGAAAGGAAGTGGGGGGTGGGGGGAGTCAGAATAAGAAGGGGGGGAGGGGAGGAAGAGGTACAAGATGCAGGTGATCGGTGAAACCGGGAGAGGGGAGGGGTGAAGTAAAGAGCTGGAAGTTGATTGGTGAAATAGATAAAGGGCTGGAGAAGGAGGAGTCTGATAGGAGAGGCCAGAAGGCCATGGAAGAAAGGGAAGGGGAAAGAGCACCCGAGGGAGGTGGTGGGCAGGGAAGGAAAAAGGGTGAGAGAGGGAAATGGGAATGGGGAATGGTGAGGAGGGTGGCAATTACTGGAAGTTCGAGAAATCGATGTTCATGCCATCAGGTTGGAGGCTTCCCAGATGGAATATAAGGAGTTGCTTCTCCAACCTGAGTGTGACCCCATTGTGACAGTAAAGGAGGCCATGGGCTGGCATGTCAGAATGGGAATGGGAAGCAGAATAAAAATGGGTGGCCACCAAGGAATCCTGATTTTTGTGGTGGAGGGAGTGTAGGTGCTCAGTGAAGCAGTCACCCAATCTATGTTGGGTCTCACTGATATACAGGAGGCCACACAGGGGGCAGTGGATACAGTACATGACCCCAACAGACTAGCAAATGTCTTCTCACCTGGAAGGACTGAATGGTAGTGAGGGAGGAGGTGTAGGGACAGGTGTGTCACCTGTTCCGCTTGCAAGGAAAAGTACCAGGAAGGAGATCCAGTGGGGAGGGACAAGTGGACAAGGGAGTCACGTAGGGAATGATCCTTGTAGAAAGTGGTCAGTGGGGGAGAGGGAAAGATGTGCTTGGTGGTGGAATCCCTTTGGAGGTTACGGAGAATTATTTGCTGGATGTTGAGGCTTGTGGGGTGTTAGGTGAGGACAAGGGGAACCCTATCCCTGGTGTGGCAGTGAGAGAATGGGGTGAGGGTAGATGTGCATGAAATGGAAGAGAAGCAGGAGAAGGCAGTGTTGATGGTGGAGGAAGGAAAGCCCCTTTCTTTAAAGAAGAAGGACATCTCAGTTCCTGACATAACTGTCCCTACACCTCCTCCGTCACTGCCATTCAGGGCCCCAAACAGTCCTTCCTGGTATGGTGACCCTTCATCTGCAAGTCTTTGGGGTCGTCTACTGTATCCGGTGCTCCCAGTGTGGTCTTCTGCATATCGGTGAGACCTGACATAGATTGTGAGACTACTTTGTTGGGCACCTTCACTCCCTCCACCACAAAAAGTGGGATTTCTTGGTAGCCAACATTTCAATTATATTTCCCATTCCCATTCCAACATGTTAGTCCGTGGCCTCCTCTACTACCACAATGGGGTCACACTCAGTTTGAAGGAACAACACCTTGTATTCTGTCTGGGTAGGCTCTGCCCTGGAGCCATGAACATCAATTTCTCAAACTTCTGGTAATTCTCCCCAGCCCTCCACCACCATTCCCCATTCCTGTTTCCCTCTCTCACCTTATCTCCTTATCTGCCAATCACTTCCATCTGATGCTCTTCCCCCCTTCCTCTCTTCCATGGTCTTCTATCCTCTCCTGTCAGGTTCTCCCTTTTCCAGCTCTTTTCCTCTTTCACCAATAGACTTCTCAGCTCTTCACTTTATCCTCTCCTCCTCTCTGTTTCATCTATCATCTGCCACCTTGTACTTCTTCCTCCTCTTCCCCCCATCTATTTCCCCCTTCCTTTCCAGTTCTGATGAAAGGTCTTGGCCTGAAACGTCATAGATACTGCTTGGCCTGCAGATTTCCTCTAGCATTTTGTGTGTGTTGCCTTGCAATTCAAGAATCTGCAGATGTTCTTCTGTTTGTAATCTAATCAGCCAATTGTGTGGCAGCAACTCAATGCACAAAAGCATGTGGATATGGTCAAGAGATTCAGTTGTTGTTCAGACCAAACATCAGCTTAGGAAGGAAATATGATCTAAGTGACTTTGGCTGTGGAATAAGTTTGTTGCCAAATTGGGTGATTTGAGTATCTCAGAAACTGCTGATCTCTTGGGATTATCACGCACAACAGTCTCTAGAGTTAACAGAGAATTTCTGGTGAGCAGCTGTTCTGTGGGTGAAAACGCCTTATTAATGAGGAAGATCAGGGAGAATGGCCAGGCTGGTTCAATCTGACAGGAAAATAACAGTGACTCAAATAACTACACATTATAAAAGTGATGTGCAGAGCTTCACTGAATGCATAACACGTCGAACTTTGAAGTGGATGGGCTACAGCAGCAGAAGACCATGAACATGTACACTCAGTGGCCACTTTATTAGGTACAGGAGGTACCAAATAAAGTGGTCCCTGAGCTATATATAAAGTTATTCAGAGAGGCAGGGTGGTGCAGAAACTGGAGCTAATGGACATGCTTTTGAGCAGAACGCCTGTGTTAACTTTCTTATATCATTTTGATTGTTCTTGACAAGGAAAACTACCCTACTGAACCACACAGGAGCACAAGCAAGCTGGTTCATAAATAATGACAATCAAAACTAATGAGTAGTGACTCCACCATTGGCCATTAAAAAGGACGGTCTTTTCCAATCGGTAACAGCTCTCTCAGAACCATGCTTCCCTTTCTCCTGATGTGAGTACTTGATAGTAAACGCAAGAGATTCTTCAGCTGATGGAAATCCAAGCAACACACACTGGAGGGACTCAACAGGTCAGGCAGCATCTATGGAGATGGGTAAGCAGCCCAAGTTTCGAGCCGACCCTTCATCAGGACTGGAAAGGAAGGAGGGAGAAGCCAGAATAAGAAGGTGGGGGGGAGGGGAAGGAGTACAAGATGGAAGGTCATAGGTGAAGTGGGGGTGGAAGTAAGAAGCAAGCAATAGGTAGAAAAGGTAAAGGGCTGGAGAAGAACATCTCCACTGTAAAAACTGAGTGTAATGCTTGGCAGAGAACAAAGTTAATGTCATTGGGTTAAATATCAAAAAATGGCAATTATTGGTGACATTATTAACCTTGTGCACATTAATCTGTTTTATATTGCCCAAAGTGATATCCCAAAAACTGTTGCATCATGTAAGAACTTAAAAATAGGACCAGGTGTATGTTAAGATAAGAAATAAGATTAGATTATGAGAACACTCAGTCCTCTTTTATTGTCATTTGGAAATGCATACGTGCATTAAGAAATGGTACAATGTTTCTCCGGAGTGATATCACAGAAAAACAGGACAAGCCAAAGACTAACACTGACTGAACCACATCATTATAAAATATAGTTACAGCAGTGCAAAGCAATACCATAATTTGATGAAGAACAAACCATGGGCACGGTAAAAATAGTCTCAAAGTCCCCGAGTCGATCGACTCCCGAGTCCCCGATAGCAGGCGGCAAAAGGGAGAAACTCCCTGCCATAAACCTCCAGGCACCGTCAACTTGTCGATGCCTTGGAAGCAGCCGACCACAGCCGACCCTGAGTCCATCCGTCCGAAAACTTCGAGCCTCTGAATAAATAAATATGCTTTATTTGTCACATACTGTATACGTACATCGAAACATACAGTGAAATCCTTCACACTCATCAACAACCAACACGGTCCACGTTTGTATGGGGAAACCTGCAAGTGGCAACCATGCTTCTGGTCCCTACATAACATGCTCCCGACTTATTAACCCTGACCCATACGTCTTTGGAATGTGGGGGAAAACCGGAACGCCCGGAGAACCTACAAGCTCCTTACAGACAGCAGCTGGAATTGAACCCTGGAAACTACAACGGTACCAGGCAATGGATCAGGTACCAAACAAACACATTGCCCCAATTAATAGAGTCATAGTATTAGAACACGACAGCGCATAAACAGAACCTTCAACCATGCTGAGCCATTAATCTGCCTTCTCTTATCGACTTACACACAGACCATAGGCCTCCAAACCCTTCCCATCCATATACCTATCCAAATTTCTTTTAAATGTTAAAATCGACCCAACATCCACCATTTCCGCAAGTAGCTCACCACCTTCTGAGTGAAGAAGTTCCCCTCATGCTCCCCTTAAATATTTCACCTTTCACCCATAACCCATGATCTCTAATTGTAGTCTCAGTGGGAAAATCCCGCTTACATTTACTTTATCAATACCCTACGTAATTTTGTATACCTCTGTCAAATCTCTCCTCAAACTTTTACGTTCTGGGGATTAAAATTCTAACCTCTGCAGCCTTTTCCTATAACTCCTTAACTTCCCCTTAATGTTGTGCTTCTTCAGTGTTGCTGGAGTTACCCTCATCCAAGTAAGAAAAGGACATTGTCCAATAATCCGGCTGTATTTGCAGAGTTTGTTTACAGTTAACAGTTCCTGATGTTTACAGTTTTCAGTTACTGTTCTAGAGAGTTGCTCAGTATGCCCACAGTAAAAGAATTCCAGGGTTGGATGAGGTGACATGTATGTACTCTGATAATAAATTTTACATTGAACCTCGAACTTTCAACGGTAGAAAACCTTTGGCGGTTTGCAGCAGGATGTCCGTATGGCCAAAACATTTTTCTGTGAGGGTCAGTTAAGTTTCTGATCAATAGAAAGGACGATGCATTCAGCGATGGTATGATGGTCAGAGGAAACTGCTTCAGTTCTAATTGCTTTGAACTGCTGAAGCCTCACAGGCACACTGAGAGGAAAAGAACTGGACTATGGATAGGGGAGTGAGAGTAAGTGGGAGGATAAACACTGACAGCCAAAGAGATCAGGCAATGGAGCCAGCAGGATGCAGAAACATCTCTACCCCATCCCCACAAAGTAATCAGTGGACATTGTCAAAGAAGCACGTATTATGCACACGCAAGGAACAGCACTGCATCTCAGTTTGATCTCTGTGGTTCTCCACTGAACCTTTGTTACTTCCTGCTTTCACCGGAGAGCTGTGTATTCAGGGGACTAAGGGGTGACCTTATAGATGTGTATAAAATCATAAGAAAGGGTTATTTTATGTAATTTCCTGTACACAAGTGTAAAGGAGAGTAAAATAACTGTCACTCCAAATTTGACGAGGCACAAAAAACAGAATAAATATAAATAGATAAGATAGATTATATACATGGATTGATTTTATGTCTATAAAGTGACACGAGGCACAGGACTGTCTGTACATAAGGTGACCGACAGGAAATGATAACGTAGTTGTGGTGGGGCAGGGTTGTGGGAGTTGGGTTAGTAGGTGGAGGAGTTGATCAGACTTTCTGCTTGGGGAAAGTGCAGGGTGGGAGGGACCCTTCATGATGTTGCTGGTCCTATTCAGGCATTGAGGCTGTCTGGGTTATCTCGAGAGACAGAAGCAAGCAAGACAGCCTAACCCTGCAGGGGAACTGTGGCAAGCTCTCCAAGACGCTTGGAACAACCTACCAGCCAATTTTATTATAAAACTGCATGACAGTGTAACTAAAAGAACTGATGCAACTTAAAGGCAAAGGATGGTCATATCAAATGTTGATTTGATTTAGTTTTTTTTACTGTTTACCACTCTTTATAGTAAATTTGATGATATTTAGAAACTGTTTATTTCATTATTTTTGAATGCATCTCGCTTTACAGAATTTCTTTACATGTGAATTTTGCACAGTACTGTAGATAAACAAACAGATGAATGAATAAATAGATAGTAAACACAAAATAATCTGCAGATGCTGGGATCAAAGCAACACTCACAACACGCTGGAGGAACTCAGTAGGTCGGGCAGCGTCCGTGGAAACGATGAGTCAACATTTCGGGCCGGAACCCTTCGTCAGGACTGTAGGGGGAAGGGGCAGAGGCCCTATAAGGAAGGTGGGGGAAGGGTGGGAAGGAGAAGGCTGGTAGGTACCAGGTGAAAAACCAGTAAGGGGAAAGGTAAAAGGGTGGGGGAAGGGAGGCAGGGAGGTGATAGGCAGGAAAGGTGAAGAAGGAATAGGGAAAACACAATGGGTAGTAGAAGGAGGCGGAACCATGAGGGAGGTGATAGGCAAGTGGGGGAGGGGGCAGAGTGAAATAGGAATAGGGGAAGGGAGGGGGAGGGAATTACCAGAAGTTGGAGAATTCTATGTTCATACCAAGGGGCTGGAGACTACCCAGACGGTATATGAGGTGTTGCTCCTCCAACCTGAGTTTAGCCTCATCATGGCAGTAGAGGAGGCCATGTATGGACATATCTGAATAGGAGTGGGAAGCAGGGTTGAAGTGGGTGGCTACTGGGAGATCCTGTTTGTTGTGGTGGACGGAGCGGAGGTGCTCGAAGAAGCAGTCCCCCAATCTGCGTCGGGTTTCACCGATGTAGAGGAGGCCGTACCGGGAGCACCGGATGCAATAGGTGACCCCAACAGACTCACAAGTGAAGTGTTGCCTCACCTGGAAGGACTGTTTGGGGCCCTGAATGGTGGCAAGAGAGGAGGTGCAGGGACAGTTGTAGCACTTACGCTTACAGGGATAAGTGCCGGGTGGGAGATCCGTGGGGAGGGACTGATACCTGCAGAAAGTAGAGAGGGGTGGAGAGGGAAAGATATGCTTAGTGGTGGGGTCCTGTTGAAGGTGGCGGAAGTTGCGGAGGATAATGTGCTGGATGCGGAGGCTGGTGGGGGTGGTAGGTGAGGACAAGGGGAACTCTGTCCCTGTTGTGGTGGCGGGAGGATGGGGTGAGAGCCGAAGTGCGGGAAATGGAGAGGATGCGGGTGAGGGCATCATTGATGACGGTAGAAGGGAAACCACGATCCTTAAAGAAAAAGGACATTTGAGATGTCCTGGAATGGAAAGCCTCATCCTGGGAGCAGATGCGGCGGAGATGGAGGAACTGGGAATAGGGAATGGCATTTTTGCATGTGGCGGGGTGGGAAGAGGTATAGTCGAGGTTGTTATGAGAGTCAGAATAAATAGATAGATAGATAATGGATGGATGGATAAATCTCAGAGTGGACAGTAAACGTCAATGCTGCCCAATGTCAGTAAGTTTTCCATGCAAAAAGAGGTGGGTATGTGTAATGAACTGTTGAAGAAAGCAGTAGAGAGGGTTACAGTTGCAATGGTTAAAAGCCATTTGGACAGGTTCATGGGCAGGAAAGATTCAGAGGTATATGGTTAAAATGCTGTCTGTAAAGAGTTTGTACATTCTCCCTGTGACCGTGTAAGTTTCCTCCAGGATTCCTCTCACAGTCCAAAGGCATCCCAGTTGATAGGTGAATTGGACATTGTAATTTGTACCATGATTAGGCTAGGGTTAAATTGGTGTTTCTCCAGTTTCCTCTGGCTTTGTATGTCTAGGGTGTAGACGACTCTGATCCTGCCAAATCCGCGAGACTGGGATGTCTCTCCTACCCAAACCCCAGTTTGTGTGAATGCTGTGTGATTTACTGCCATGCAATAGCCTGTCGGCATAAAATAACAGATTGCTGCATACAATTATAAAGAAGTATCTTTGTGAACATTAGCTTAACCAAAGAGTTAGTAAAGAAAAGAAAGAAAAAAAAGCAAAAAGGCCCATTATAATTAAACATTCAAACGTGCACAGGTAGGAGCTCAAATCTTTCAAAAGCTATATTCACCGATCCTCGGTAGACTCCGCTCCTTGGAGCCATCGAATTCCCCATCGGATCGAATCCTATGACCAGTTGGTTCCCTCCAGCATCTTCTCTCCTGCCAAACAAAGACAAAGACCCACCACCGGTGCCAGTCATAAAGCCGCTCCCCAGCCTTCTCTAGAAACTTCTCCCCATTCCACTCTCCTGATCAGATGGCCCACATTCCTAAGCATCCCTTATCTCCAACAATAACCCAAACACTGCTTCTACAGAAAGAAATACCCTACAAGTTCTCACAACTCAAGTTCTCAGTATATTTGTTATTTTTTTTATTTTTACGTCTTCTTTTGCACATTGGTTATTTGTCAGTCTTTGTTTGTTATAGTTTTTCATGAATTCCATTGTATTTCTTTATTTTCCTGTAAATGGCTGCAAGAAAATGAATCTCCAGGTAGTATATTGTGACCTATACACTCAATGGCCACTTTATTAGGTACAGGAGTGGCCTTCTGCTGTTCTAGCCCATCCACTTCAATCCACTTGTAACACACTGAGGGATGCTCTTCTGCACACCACTGTTGTAACACCTGGTTATTTGAGTTACTGTCAGCGTGAACTAGTCTGGTCATTCTCCTCTGGCCTCTCTCATTAACAAGGCATGTTCACCAACAAAACTGCTGCTGACTGGATGTTTTTGTGAATCGCATCATCCTCCGTAAACTCTAGAGACTGGTGTGCGTGAAAATCCCAATCAGCAGTTTCTGAAATGTTCAAACCTCTCCATTTGGCGCCAACAATCATTCCATAGTCAGAGTCACTTAGATCACATTTCTTCCCCATTCTGATGTTTGGTCCGAACAACAACTGAACCTTTTGACTAGGCCTGCATGCTTTTATGTATTGACTTGCTGCCACATGATTGGCTGATAAGATAATTGCATTAACAAGCAGGTGTACCGGTGTACCAAATAAAGTGGCCACTGAGTGTAAACTTAATTGACCAAACATTGTGCAGAAAATACGCTCCTAATGCTTCATGGGTAAACCTAAATGGAGGTAAGAACAAGCAGGAAGCAGTAATTATAGTGGAGTGGCCAATTTACTTGAGATATTAAATGATTTCAATTGCACTGTACAAGTCAGGTTGCAAACACAGCTGTAAACGTAACAATAACAAGTTATATTACATCTCCGTTCAACTTTAAAGGCTGCACATGTGAAAATAATTCTCGTTTTGGCATCCCTGCCATACTGTGCAGCTGTTTTTTAATAGCATAATTTAGTATTAGCTTACCCTTGGAGCTCGCTCATCAGGACTGAAAGAGCAGCCAGTCAAGAATATAGGAAAACCTCATAAAGCAAGATAAGATCAGTCAGCTCATTCAGCTCTCTGTAATTCTTCTTACAAGTTCCCATCCCTTTCATTTTCAGAATCTGCTAATGCATTTGCTTCCAGCAGTGCCTGACAGATCAATCAGTATTTTATTCAAATGCCATTTGATTACTCATTCTCTAACCATTTGAAAACCCGTTGATGAAGGATGTTTGACCTAAAAGTGACACTTTTTTTCTGTCTGAGTGGATGCTGCCTGACATGACCAGTATTTCCTAACCTTTTTGCTTATATAGAACATTGAACGTGGAACATAGAACATAGAATATAAAATATATAACATAGAACACAGAACAGTACTGCACAGTGCAGCCCCCTTAGCCCATGATGCTGTTTGGAGCAATATAAACCTACTCCATGATCAATCTAACCTTTCCCTTCTACACATCCCTAATCCTCCATTTTCTTTTCCTACATCTGTGTGCCTATCTAAGGGTCTATTATATGTCCTGGTTGTATCACCCTCTGCCACCACCGCTGGCAGTGTATTCCAGTCATCAACCACTCTCTGTGTAAAAATCCTTCATCTCCCCGAAACTTTCCTCCATCGACATCATCATTATGTGCCAAATTGTAGGTGATCATGGTCTCATGACCATGATTATCCTCGACAAGTTTTTCTACAGAAGTGGTTTTCCGTTACCTTCTTCTGGTCAATGTCTTTACAAGGCGGGTGACTTCAGCCATTATCAATGCATTTCAGAGATTGTCTGTCTGCCATCAGCGCTCGCATAACCGGGACTTGTGATATGCACCAGCTGCTCACACGACCGTCCACCAGCTGGGGGTTGGTGGCTAAGCAGGTACTGCACCTTGCCCAAGGGTGACCTGGAGGGGGAATGGAGGGAAGGAGTGCTTTACACCTCCTTTTGTATAGACGTATCTCCATCCCATCCCCCTCAAACTTTCCTCCACTCACCTTAAATGGATGTCCTCTGGTATTGGCCATGACTGTCCACTCCACCCATGTCACTTGTAATCGTACACACCTTTTTCGAGTCACCTCCATCATCCTTTGCTCCTCGGAGGAAAACACTGTCTCAGTGAACCTTTCTTCATGAACATGTACCCTAATCCAGGCAGCATTTTGATAAACCTCCTCTGCATCCTCTCTAAATCATCCACATCCTTCCTACAGCAAGGTGACCAGAAATAAATACACTCCTCCAAACATGGTTTAACCAAAGTTTTATAGATCTGTACATTACCCCACGGCTCGTGAACTCAATCCCAAAAGCAAAGTCAATTTCAAAGGGAAAATCTAATAGGCAATGCAGAAAAATAATTCACAGCAGATCAAGTCGAAAGTAAGAAGTATTACTGCTCTATAAAGAGCTGGGATGAACTCAATGGACTGAATGGCCTCCATTGGCATTGTAATAATTCCATGATTCCCTGAAAGCTGGAAAAAAGTGAATACAACATCCTTATTTTTAGCAATCGCAGATAATTTCCACCCAAGCAAGTGCCTGCAACGTTGTTTTGAAATATCAACTATGTAGCAGTTGTGATTGTCTCCTTGGAGGTGATAAGTTGACGAGAAGCCTCAGTGTGCTGTTAATAGTTCGATGAATGTTGACAGAATGAATAGCAAGAGACTGTCTCCTCTGACGAGTGGAAAATTGGTCTGAAGTAGTTGACAAATGCAGAGATAGTAGTGTCTTCTCATGGAATGTTGCAAATTTTGGACATTTCCACAGACGTACAACGGAGAGCATTTTTGATTGGTTGCATCACCGCCTGGTTTCAATGCACGGGCTCGGAAGAAATGGCAGAGGGTTGAAGAGTCAGCTGGTTCCATCAGGGGCACAACCCTCTCCATCATCGAGGACATCTCCGAGAGGTGGTGGCTCAAGAAGTTGGCATCCAAAACTAAAGACCTCACCAGGCAGGATGTGCCCGCTTTGTGTCATTGCCATCAAGGAAGAGGTGCAGGATCCTGAAAACCTACACTCAATGTCTTAGAAACAGCTTCTTCTCCTCCACTATTAGATTTCTGAATGGGCCAAAACCTATGAACATTATTCACTATTTTTCTTCTGCAATATTTACTTATTTTTATAAAATTATAGCAATGTTAATGTTTATGCTGGACTGCTGCCACAAAACAACAAATTTCTTGACATATAGTCATAGTCATACTTTATTGATCCCGGGGAAATTGGTTTTCGTTACAGTTGCACCATAAATAATTAAATAGTAATATGTAAGTTATGCCAGGAAATAAGTCCAGGACCAGCCTATTGGCTCAGGGTGTCTGACCCTCCAAGGGAGGAATTGTAACGTTTGATGGACACAGGCAGGAATGACTTCCTATGATGCTCAGTGTTGCATCTCGGTGGAATGAGTCTCTGGCTGAATGTACTCCTGTGCCCAACCAGTACATTATGTAGTGGATGGGAGACATTGTCCAAGATGGCATGCAACTTGGACAGCATCCTCTAGCAGTGATAATAATCCTGATTCTGGTTCTGGTTCTGATTTTGAGACAAAAGAAGTAATACAAGGGTGTGTGGTGGAAGCTGATTCCAACCTACATGTCTTGGGAATTAAACCAGAGCATCCAGAGGAAATCTATGCAGTTATGTGGAAACTCCACCCAGCTATCACCCCAAAATATCTCAAAACATCTCAAGTTTGGTCATTGATGTACCGTAAATGCAGGACACATGGTATCCATTTTGTAAGTTTCCTCAAATAAAGTCCAAATAATGACTTTTGAAGGGAATGTCAACATCCTGAAATGTCGATTCCATTTTGATGCTAACTGAGTATCTGCTACATTGTGTTTTTAACCTTAGAATTACATCAGCTGCACAGTCTGCTCTTGAGTAACAAATAACTTTAAGGAGGAAAGTATAGCGGGGACGTCAAAGATATGTCCTTTACACAGAGTGGGATGTGAATGGAAAACACTGCCGGGGTGGTGGTAGAAGTGGATACGTTAGTGAGATTTAAGAGGATCTTAAACAGGCACATGAAAGAAAAATGGAGGGCTTTGTGAGAGGGAAGGATTAGATAATTTCTTGGAGTAGGTTAAAAGATCAGCACAACATCCAGGGCTGAAGGGCCTGTACTGGGCTGTACTGTTCTATGTCCTATGTTTTAAATATAATTAAATGTGATTCTGTGGTTTTGAGAGACAGCATTTTGACAAGACAGCAAAGATCTTCAATATTCATTCAATTACTTCCATCTGACAAAAGGTCTCTCTGAGTTTATAGTGCTCCCTCAATACAGCACGAAGGGACCAACCTAAATTCTGAGGTCTGGTCTCTGGAACATAGAACATAGAAATCCGCAGCACATTACAGACCCTTCGGCCCATAATGTTGTGCCGACCATGTAACCTACTCTGGAAATCTACCGCATAGCCCTCTATTTTTCTAAGCTCCATGTACCTACGTAAGAGTCTCTTAAAAGACCCAGTTGTATACGCCTTTACCACCATCACTGGCAGTGCATTCCGTGTACCCCTCACTCTGTGTGAAAAACGTACCTCTGACTTCTCCTCTGTACATACTTCCAAGCACATTAAAACTATGCCCCCTCGTATTAGCCATTTCAGCCTTGGGAAAAAGACTCTGGCAATCCACATGGTCAATATCTCTCATCATCTTGTACACGTCTATCAGGTCACCTCTCATCCTTCGTCTCTCCAAGGAGAAAAGGCCAAGTTCACTCAACCTATTCTCATAAGGCATTCTCTCTAATCTGGGCAACATCCTTGTAAATCTCCTCTGCACTCTCTCCATAGTATCCACATCTTTCCTGTAGTGAAGTGACCAGAACTGAACACAAGTGGGGTCTAACCAAGGTCCTATATAGCTGTAACATAACCTCACGGCTCTTGAACTCAATCCCACAGTTGATGAATGCCAACACACCATCTGCCTTCTTAACAACACTGTCAACCTGCACACCAGCTTTGAGTGTCCTATGGACATGGACCCGAAGATCTCTCAGATCCTCCACGTTGTCAAGAGTCTTACAATTAATATTATATTCCATCTTCAAATTGGACCTACCAAAATGGACAACTTCACACTTATCTGGGTAGAAGTCAATCTGCCACTTCTCAGCCTAGTTCTGCATCCATTCGATGTCCTGCTGTAAGCTCTGACAACCCTTCAGACTATCCACAACACCCCCAACATGCATCTTCTGTCTTCTTAACTCAGCACCAGGGGTCTATAGGACAACCCCTCTTCTCTCCATCTTCATATCTTCCTCCTCTACAGAGAGAAAAATCTGCCAACGGCTATGAAGCCAGGGCCGATTTCAAAAATTTATTATCAGAGTATCTATATGTCACCATATACCATCTTGAGATTCATTTTCTTGCAGGCGTCTACAGGAAAATAAAGAAATATAATAGTATTTGTGGAAAACTGTACATGAACAAAGACTGAAAAACAACCAATGTGCAAAAAGAAGATAAATTGTGCAAAAATAAATAAATAATGAATCCAGGCCATGCTCTCTTCTTGCTGAGGCCATCGGGAAGCAGAGACAGGAGCCTCAAGACTCACACCACCAGGTTCAGGAACAGTTATTACCCCTCAACCTTCAGGCTCTTGAATCAAATGGTATAACTTTGCTCAACCATTGC
This sequence comes from Mobula hypostoma, assembly GCF_963921235.1. Taxonomy (NCBI): domain Eukaryota; kingdom Metazoa; phylum Chordata; class Chondrichthyes; order Myliobatiformes; family Myliobatidae; genus Mobula; species Mobula hypostoma. Next base: position 181,614,349 of record NC_086101.1, on the reverse strand, counting down.
TGAATTGTTCCCACAACCTAAGGACTCACTTTCAAAGACTCTTCATTTCAGGTTCTTGATACTTATTGCTTATTTATTATTATTCCTTTTTATTTATTTTTGTATTTGTACTGTCTGTTGTCTTTGCACATTGATTTTTCTTGGTCCATCCTTTTGGGTGCAGTCTTTCCATTATGGTTCTTGGATTTACTGTGGTTACCCGCAAGGAAATGAATTTCAGAGCTGTTTGTGATGGCATATACATACTTCGATAATAAATTTTCTTTGAACTTTGAGTAGATGAATAGACAGATTGGTACTGAAATAATAAATACATATATAGACAGATAGATAAGTAAATAAACAAACAAACAGAAAGATAAATAAATGACTGAAACATGAATTGTAGAGTCCTTGAAAGTAAGTCTGCAGGCCAAGGAATCAGTTCAATCCTTTCAACTTTGTGAAGGGCTGAGTATGCTTTCATGAGATGACCCTCAAATCCATCAGCAAATTGAAATCAGTTGTTTGGCTGAGCGAATTGAAACTCTGGAAAGCTCATGCAAGAAATATGGCTCTTTTATTTTGAACGCCCAGCTGGAATAATGACTCAAGAGCAAAGCGTTTCGCTCTTGCCAATATAGTTAGCCCCATGTTGTTTTTGTGGAAACACAAAGCATTGATATAATGGCTCATAGGCTTTTATGTGGCATTGAGATGAAAACTCGGGTTTAATGGGAGATTGTGAAACCAAAGTATACTCACACTAAGTGCCAGTAATTTGTTCTAAAAGTTAATAAAGAACCCATGGCTGCCAATGTTTGTTTTGTCGACTCTAAGTGGCTTTATCCCCACTCTTTGTTCTCCAATCAAATGCAATACAGCCAATATTCAGCAATTTATTTTAAAGTAAATAGGTAAACATTTTCCCCTACTTACCCAACACATCATTTCAGGGCGTTTAATGGGATGAAATTGCTCCCAATCACGCTTGCAACTAACAGATGGCGCTTAAGAAAGTTGAATAGGAAGTTTGTCTTAAACTACTCTCATTGAGGTTAAGTTGCCTTGGCTCTGTGGCCAAGATGTGAACCTAAGTTTTGAAGTGGTCAAGTTAATGATGTCAATTAGAATAGCAAGCCTAGAATTTTCACACAAACACTTTCAACTTGTGCTTTACAGACATTTCAGTCTGTAAGTCCTCTCCTGTGGATTGTCTCCAAATAAATTCTCTCCTCTGGGTCTCTGTCAGTTACGTTGACTCGATTTTGGTTTGCCCAGAGTCACCTGCCAAGTTGTTCCTGGACATTATGCCTTTGAGGAATGTGCAATGAATAGGAGTCACCGTAAGGCATGCAGGAAGCTTAGACTTCAGTTACAAGACTTGAATTAGCATGGCAAGCGTACAAGAAATGCAAAGTAACAGGCACACCAGCTGTTCTGCAGGAAGCAGCTGGCTAGCTGTAGTGTACCATATGGCACCACAATGGGGAATTCCACTGTAGTGTGGAAGCCAGGAATCACTAGATCTCAGAAGTCTTATCCCACCCTGGATTCTCCAGTAAAAGCAGGGACATCCTGCAAGTTGTTGAGCAAAGTCAATAAAATTGGGCAGGAGGTACAGGAGCCTCAGGTCCCACATCACCAGCTTCAGGAACAGTAATTACCATTCAACCATCAGGCTCTTGAACAAGTGTGGCTAACTTCACTCACTTCACTCCGAACAGATTCCACAGCCCATAGACTCACTTTCAAGGACTCTACAACAAATTTATCTAACTATCTACCTACTTATTTATCTGTCTATCTAGTTCATTCATTCCTCCACCAGTTTATTTATTTATTTATTTATTTATTTGTTTGTTTCTTTGTTTGTTTGTTTATTTATTTGTGCTCACTTTGTCTTCTTTTGCACATTGGTTGTCAAACCTTGTGTGTAGTTATTGGAGTCATAGAATACTACAGTACAGAAACAGGCCATATGGCCCCTATATTCTGCGACAAACTATTAATCTGCCAACTCCCGTCAATCTACACCTGGACCAGAACCCTCCAGCCCCTCCCATCCATGTACGTATCCAAATTTCTCCTAATTGTTGAAGTCAAACCCAAATCCACCGTTCCACACTCTCACCACCCTCTGAGTGAAGAAGTTCTCTCTCATTTTCCCTTTAAACAGTTCATCTTTCATCCTTAGCACATGATCTCTGGTTCTAGTCTCACTTAATGGAAAAAGCTTTCTTGCATTTACCCTACCTATGCCCCTCCTAAGTTTATATACCTCTATCAAATCTCCTCTCACTCTCTTGTGCTCTATGGAATAAAGTCCTAACCTGTTGAACCTTTCCCCATTTCTCAGGTTCTCAAGTTCTGGTGCTATCCTTGTAAATCTTCTCTGCAATCCTTCATACTTATTGATATCTTTCCTGTAAGTAAATGACCAGAACTGCACACAATGCTCCAAGTTAGACTTCACCAATGTCTTATACAACTTCAACATTACATCCCAACTTTTGTATACAGTATCTTGTGTTATGAAGGCCAATGTGCCAAAAGCTCTCATTATGACCCTATAAGATGAGGATCAACTTCTGTATTCCCTGATCCCTCTCTTCTACTGCATTCCACTACTCATAGTGTAGGTGTCTTCCTCACTATCCGCTATACCTGCAATCTTGGTGCCATCCACAAATCTGCTGATCCAGTTTACCACATTATCATCCAGATCGTAGATGACAAACAACAGCAGACTTAGCACCAGTCCCTGCGGCACACCACTAGTCACAGGCCTCCAGCCAGAGACGCAACCATCTACTGCCACTCTCTGGCTTCCCCCACAAAGCCAATGTCGAATCCAGTGTACTACCTCTTCCTCAAAGCCAAACAACTAAACCTTCTTGACCAACCTCCCATGCAGGACTTTGTCAAAGTCCATACAGACAACATTCACTGCCTTGCTTTCATCAACTTTCCTGGTAACTTCCTTGAAAAACTCAGTGAGATTGGTTAGACAGGAATTACCACACAAAAAAAAAACATTGACTATTTCTAATCAGTCCCTGTATGGCCATATACTTATATATCCAGCCCTTAGAATACCTTCCAATAGTTTACCCACTGTTGATGTCAGGCTCACCAGCATATAATTTCCTGGCTTACTTTTAGAGACTTTCTTAAAAGGAACAACATTAGCTATCCTCCAGTCCTCCAGCACCTCACTTGTTGCTAAGGATGTTTTAAATATCTGTGCCCTGAGCTGTAATAACATTGTGTTAATCACTATGATACCGTGGATGGAGGATACAGTGTGTTGGGGTTTAATAAGCAGCACTGCGTCAGGCTGTTTCTTGACCAATCTGATGAACAGGTCTCTTCATGAACTCACCGGTTCCATGAAGAGCACGGAAAAGATTCTGCAAGATAGTCATAGTCATAGTCATACTTTATTGATCCCGAAGGAAATTGGTTTTCGTTACAGTTGCACCATAAATAATTAAATAGTAATATGTAAATTATGCCAGGAAATAAGTCCAGGACCAGCCTATTGGCTCAGGGTGTCTGACCCTCCAAGGGAGGAGTTGTAAAGTTTGATGGCTACAGGCAGGAATGACTTCCTATGACGCTCAGTGTTGCATCTCGGTGGAATGAGTCTCTGGCTGAATGTACTCCTGTGCCCAACCAGTACATTATGTAGTGGATGGGAGACATTGTACAAGATGGCATGCAACTTGGACAGCATCCTCTTTTCAGACACCAGGCTAGGGGTAACTTCAATGTTTTTAAATCTGGCACTTTCAATGTTGCTATTTTGTTCCAATTAAATGACTTCCAATTGGGTAGGGCAGTTCTGGGACAACTGTGTCACCTCATTACAGGAAGGATGTGGAAACTCTAGAGACGGTGCAGAGGAGAAGTGCCAGGATGATGCCTGGATTAGAGAGGATGTCTAATGAGGAAAGACTGGGCAAGCTAGAGGATGAGAAGTGACTTGATACAGATGTATGAAATGATTTAAAGCACAGATAGAGTGGAGAGCCAACGCCTTTTTCCCAGGGCAGCATTGGCTAATACGAGAGGGTATAATATTAAGGACAACTTATAGAGGGAGTGCCAAGAACAGTCATGGTCAAGTCCATGATTGCCCACATCATACAACACGGCACATAATGGATGAATGAATGAAAGTGGTAACTGCATGTAACACACTGTCAGGAGTGGGAGAGACAGAATCATTAGGGACATTTAAAAGCCTCTTGGACACTTGGATGAAAGAAAAATGGAAGTACGGTAACAGGATATGGAATTTAGTCTTACTGTTACAGTGAGAGATCAGGTAGACAAACAAGGGACATGACAAGGTGGACTGGGAGATCGAGAATTCATTATTGTATAAGATGTGCATTCAAGTGTCTTATAACAGCAAGACGGAAGCTGTGCTTCATTCTGGTGCAATGTGTTTTCAACCTTTTTTATCTTCTACCTGAGGGAGGAGGAAGGTAAGAGACTGACAGGACGGAAGGGATCTTTGATTAGGTTGGCTACTTTTCTAATGTAGAGGGAAGTGTAGATAGAGTCTAGGGAGAGAATCTGGCTCTTGTGATACATTGAGTTGTGTCCACAACTCAGCAATTTCTAAACACAAGAGTTTCTGCAGAGGCTGATAATCCAGAGTAACAAACTCAAAATGCTAGAGGAACTCAGCAGGTCAGACAGCACCTATGAAGAGGAATAACTAGTTGACATTTTGGGCCAAGACCCTTCATCAGGACTGGAAAGGAAAGGAGAAGATGCCAGAGTTCTACTACTGGAGAACTAACACATTATCACCAAGATTCTGTTTGGGACTCACAGTAATCATCGTCATCTCTTCATGTTATCTGACTCAATTGGTTGAAAATTAGAACATAGAACAGTACAGCACAGTACAGACCCTTTGTCCCATGACGTTGTGCCGACCTTTTAAACTTCTCCAAGATCAATCCAACCCCTCCCTCTCACATAGACCTCCATTTTTGATTCATTCATGCACATATCAAAGAAACTCTTAAATATCCCTAATGTATCTGCCTCGACCACCACACCTGGCAGTGAATTCCATGCACTCACCATGGTAAAAGCCGACCTCTAACAACTCCCCATTACTTTCCTCCAATCATCTTTAAGTTATCCAAAGAGGAATTCTGCTGCTTCTTCCAAGAGCACCACAACCTTGTTGTGGTTTGGAAGCTTGTGTGCCTCAATGACCTGGAGAGCTAGGTCAAAGGGTAGAGGCCAGACTTGGGTTCAGGGGTTCAGCACAGGACTAATAACCCTAACTAGTAAGACAAAATTGTTATGGAAACAGCAATGAAAAATCCTTCTGCAGCTGAGTGTGACAGCATTGCTCAATTTCCATCCAGGAATTATGTTGCTGGCAGCGCTGAAAACTGAGGGGATGCTAATGACACAGTGAAGGAAACCATTAACACCACCAGAAATGAAGAACCTTTATTGCTGCCCTAAACACCAGCAGTGTAATGGGCAAAAGAGAGAGAACTCTGCAGATTAATAACCCTCTGAAAAATTAAATTTCTATAATCAACATTACTATTGTAACTAATTAATAACTTTATAAGGAATTTATTGTTGAATGATTTAAGAAAATTAAGGGTTCTGAATTTGATACAAAAAACACAATTATTTAAAATATAAACAAACAATATTGGAAACTGTCAACAGGTCAGAAATATAAAATATCACGTCAGGAGAGTGAGTTTCTTTTGGATCCTCCTAGACTCCTAACCGTCAGGTTTAAAGTGGCACTACTGAAGGTGTGTGACACCTTACCTGTGGTTCAAAAGCAAAGGAATTTCATTAAAATCATGATTAATAACAGTTTTTTTGAAGAAAATTGTGGTAAACTATCACCGCTAACAATGAAGAGGCGAGAGAGAGCAAACCAAACTCAAGAAATGTGCCCTACAAAATCGACACACTTGGAGTTGGAGCTGTGTTGGTTGGAGTGGACGATTCAGAGGGGAGAAGACAGGATGGAGGGGATCTGATGCCTGTCCAACTTACTCTAAACACGAAGCCGATTTGATGAGGCCAAAAACGTGTTCTTTGGCAGAAAAATGCAGGACTGAAGCGAATCGTTGGGTGGCATGTTCTAGACCAGGAGCAATTTGCCACGGCAAGGCCTGGGTCCTAATGTGAGGTTCAGTGCACCATTTGGACAACTTAAACACTGGCCCAGATAGACTGCAAAGGCAGAGTGTTGAGAGTCTGGCCAGGTTGGATCACTCTGAGAGCTGGGCCGATTCGACGAGGTTGAGAATGGTTTCTCAGTCAATGAAATCTCGGCCCAGAGTGATTCACTGTGGTTCGGACAATTTAAATGCTGTAACAGATAGTCTGGGGGCTCCTCTCTCTGCAATGCTAAGGCTGTGAGACTGCCCCCAGCTGCTGTGCTTCGTGTCTGCAAACTTTGAGGTGACTTGCCCTGCTAATATGATGAACAAAATACTGAGGCTTTGGGCCTGCTCTGGGCTTCCTTTGGAATTTGGACCTGAAAACTCAATTTGTTTCGGAATACTGTAGATGTCGCTTGTTTCTATTGTTTATATGATTTGTATAGCTTTTTCTCTTTCCCTGTGGCCACTGGGGTTGGTCCTATCTTTTTTTAACTGGGGTCTTTTGGGTTTCTTGCTTTGCAGCTGCCTGTTAACCAAACAAATCTCAAGGCTGTATGATTTATGCATTCTTCGATAATAAACGCACTTTGAATCTTTGAATCTCTCTCCTGGAGGTTCGTTGTGTGAATAAAAACTTCTATATTTCCCATTTACAGCTTCCACGTGGCTCAGTTTTTTTCAGTCACAACAGTCACATGTACCTAGTGCAGTGAGAAACATTATTTTAGATGCCATCTATACAGATCATTTCATTACAGCAGTTCATTGAGGTTCGTTCATAATGTGCCTTGTTGTATGATGTAAACGATTGTGGTCTTTCCATGACCAGGACTATTCTTGGCAAATTTTTCTACAGAAGTGGTTTGTCATCGCTTTCTTCTGGGCAGTGTCTTTACAAGATGGGTAACCGCAGCCATTATCAATACTCTTCAGAGATTCTTTGGTGGCAAAAACAGGAAAGCAGATTATTATCTGAATGGTGGCTGATTAGGAAAAGAGAAGGTGCAACGAGACCTGGGTGTCATTATACACCAGTCATTGAAAGTGGGCATGCAGGTACAGCAGGCAGTGAAAAAGGCGAATGGTATGCTGGCATTCACAGCAAGAGGATTTGCGTACAGGAGCAGGGAGGTACTACTGCAGTTGTACAAGGCCTTGGTGAGACCACACCTGGAGTATTGTGTGCAGGTTTGGTCCCCTAATCTGAGGAAAGACATTCTTGCCATAGAGGGAGTACAAAGAAGGTTCACCAGATTGATTCCTGGGATGGCAGGACTTTCATATGATGAAAGACTGGATCGACTAGGCTTATACTCATTGGAATTTAGAAGATTGAGGGGGGATCTGATTGAAATGTATAAAATCCTAAAGGGATTGGACAGGCTACATGCAGGAAGATTGTTCCCGATGTTGAGGAAGTCCAGAATGAGGGGTCACAGTTTGAGGATAAAGGGAAAGCCTTTTAGGACTGAGATTAGGAAAAATTTCTTCACACAGAGAGTGGTGAATCTGTGGAATTCTCTGTCACAGGAAACAGTTGAGGCCAGTTCATTGGCTATATTTAAGAGGGAGTTAGATATGACCCTTGTGGCTAAGGAGATCAGGGGTATGGAGGGAAGGCAGGTACAGGGTTCTGAGTTGAATGATCAGCCATGATCATACTAAATGCCAGTGCAGGCTCGAAGGGCCAAATGACCTACTTCTGCACCTATTTTCCGTGTTTCTATGTTTCTATTCTCTGCCTGGAGTCGGTGATCGCATAACCAGGACTTGTGATATGCACTAGCTGCTCCTGTGACCATCCACCACCTGCTCCCATGGCTTCACATAATGATGCTGATCGGGGGGCGGTGGAAGTAGTTAAGCAGGTGGTACACCTTGCCCAAGGCTGACCTCCAGGCTAGTGGAGGGAAAGAGAGGTCTGTTTTCAATTTGACACAAAAGAGTCTTTTTCTGTTGATCAGTGCCAAAAAAGCCAAATTAAATCCGCAGTGATTCAAACTTGTAATACAATAAAACATGAAAACTTCTGGGGGGCGGGGTGAGGGAGAATACTTTTTCTTCTTCTTGCACCTTAACTCCTGGTGGAATCATCAGGCGCCGTCATGACGAGCTTTGCACCAGCTTTTTGGTGTGCTCATCGTGCGGCGTGTCTTGTGCATCTGAAACCTGGCGGAGCCCATCCCTCTCCAGGTTTGACCACAGCCGATTTCCTCCAGCGTGGCCGTTATAGTTCATCTGAGAACCTTTCTGCCCAGCCGGTGACTTCATCATGGAAGTCTTTCGCCCAGTGGTGCCGTGTTACCACCACCCCCTCACATGGTTTAGCCCGCCAGCTGAAGCGGTTTACCGGAGTACGGCGCTTGGAGCCAACACGTGAGAGACTTAGGAGATGGATGAGGACCAGTGATGCCCATCCACCCTGTCTGGTAGGGAGCAGCATGCCAGACATCAAAGATACTACCTCTATCCAGAGCCCCCTATACCCCAGAATACTTTTTATCAGCACTGTATTTAATTATGAGAAACACAGTATATATATATTTCTTACTGTAATTTGTAGCATATTTAATACATGGTACATGGAACAACAATTTTCATGACATTTGTCAGTGATAATGAAGATGATTTTGATTCCGATTCAAATCTGCTGACTGGAATTTGATTCATTTCTTGATGGAGGCTTTCTTAGTGTTCACATGAACACTAGTGAGAGATGAAAAGATGTTCCCAACCTAAGTTAAAAAGCAATCAAGTTCTGTCTGTTGTTCACTGAATCTCAAACGTTTTACATTCACTGACTCAGGGAGTCAGCAAGAAAACCCCTTGAGTGTGACCAGAACATTTTGCTTCAGGAATATACTAGCCATATTTCCGACTTGTTTCTGGAAGAAGCCTCTGTGAAGGGGAGAGCCAAGACTACAGAGGACAACTACAGTGGTCCTCAAAGTAATTTTGCAACTAAAAATAATTACAGTGGCTAAAATAAAGGAGGAAACTGTTACCATTTCTTGAAGTTTAACCAAAGTTAAATTATAATTATTAAATTTTCTTCAGCTCAAATTAAGATCTGAAACAGTGAGAAAAAAAATTGTTCGGTGGGGTGGGGGGTGCGGTTTGATGGCAACAACAACCATTATCTTCCTTTTCCTGAATGAAATATTGCTGCAGCCAAGAAGAACAAAAAGAAGTGGCAAAGTCTAACCCCTTTGTAGTCAGCCACCTAAAAGAGAAAGCTGCATCTGCTTATTCTCAGATATTAACCTCAGTAAACGAAAAGACATCTAAGGCTACTTCTGCATCTACCTCCACTGGATCAGGCTAAAGAGTCTGTGGCACCAAGTGACCCATTAGAGAGAGACTGATAGCAATCAGTTCAGACATACTGTGAGCTCCTGACATGGTCACTTCAAAGGGTTACTTGCTTAATCAACATTAAGTCATCATTTTACCTCTGATAGTGACAGCTGTCCACAATCTATTTGTTTCCAAAATGGTTTTAAACTGACCTTTTTTTTCTCCTAGTGATTACAACAAAAAGGATTGATGACCTTTGGCATTCTGAGCCACTAAATGGTGCTCTTAGGGGCAGTGGGAGTTGTAGAGAGCAGTTTGATTAAATAATGTAAATGATAAACAAAATTATCTCCTCTGGGAAAGGCAAAATCTCGGACTTTGGGTTGGGAGGGTGTGGGGGTTGGTGTTGAGGCTATAGAGTTAGCCTACTAACCTCAAATGCACCAGACCCTACTATCTCCTAACAGGCCTCAAGGGACAGCACTGTTGCTCTGCAGTCCAAGTGAAAAAGATAGGGACAACCCTATTTGTTATGCTCATACTCAGCTAGCTCTCTGTTTCAATGAGGAATTGACTGCTCAGAACTTGGCTTCGGTTGTTGGGTGGCCCCAGCAATGTCAGTACAAAGAGGGTTGTTGTTAATTTACACCAAAGCACACAGGCAAAGGCATAAACTTCAAACGAACTGAAACTCTAGCACTCTTTCATGTTTCCAAATCTTTAAATGTTTATAACATGCAAAAGCAACCCTGCATTCTTAAATTAGGGGATGTTTTAAAGTGTGTGCAGCACAGTTAATCCTTTCTAAGCTGCACATTTTCCAAACTGTGGAATTTCCTTTCATAGTTATTGTGCAAACTTTAACCAAGCGCGCACAAGAGTTTGAGTTTATTGTGTCATAATATTACGCAATTATGCCGGAAACTAATTCCTAAATGTAGAATGTTCTCCGCGACACTATTTGAACTCAAGGTAGAGAACTCACAAAGCAGAGGGTCTGATATTTGACTGTCAATGAAAGCCAGTGGATTATTCTAAGAAAATACTCAAATAAAGGAATAAGACAGTGGATAGGACCTCTGAAAATATGGAAGAAATGCATCTCGTTAACCTTGCTCCAAGTTAATTAAATACGTTTGTTTCAATTTAAATTATGAGATCCAGATTATTTTTATTTTCTTTGTCTTTATTGCATTTATCATGTACTGTTGGTTCCTTAAAGTTGCCATAGCCGGGGGTGGTGACGAGGATAAACTCCCACTACCTATTAAGTGCTCCCAGTGGTCCCACCTCAAATAACCTCTGACAACCAAATCCAGAGCTGGAGTCCCTAAAGAAGTCCTACGTTGAATTCAACACTTACTGGCAACTCCTGCGACGCTGTTGATACAAAACTATATCATTCTTCCTAGAATGAACGTCGACTGTACCTCATCCTAGAGATGCTGCCTGGCCTGCTGCGTTCACCAGCAACTTTTATGTGTGTTGCTTATCATTCTCTGCCGTTCTTTTGGGTTTATCAGATGCATGGAGACATGGAGCTTGTTAGCTGGCAATTGCTTGCTCTCCATGTTGTACTTCCCTGCCTTGAGTAACTAGTACACAACGTCCATGGTCGACCCGACCAACGCAGGCTTCAGCATCTACTATCAGGCAATCCTTGTTTTACTTTTTACTGTGTTGAGGTGATAGTGTACAGCAAGATCCATCTGAATTGCAAGCTTTTAGTCAAACTTCAGTTTGAGTTTGAGATTGAATTTAGGATTTAATAGGCAATAAAAGCCATTCAGCCTGAACTAGTCTGGCCATTCTCCTCTGACCTCTCTCATTAACAGGGCATTTTCACCCACAGAACTTCTGCTCACCGGATTGTTTTTTTTTGTTGTTGTTTTTGTACTATTCTCTGTAAATTCTAGAAATTGTTGTGCATGAAAATCCCAGGAGACAGCAGTTTCTGAGATACTCAGTCCACTCCTCTGGCACCAACCATCATTCCACGGTCAAAGTCACTTAGATCACATTCCTTCCGCATTCTGATGTGTGGTCTGAGCAGCAACTGAATCTCTTGACCATGTCTGCATGCTTTTATGCATTGAGTTGATGCCACATGATTGGCTGATTAGATATTTGCATTGATGAGCAGGTGTACAGGTGTGCCTAATACAGTGGCCACTATGTGTAAATAGGGAGAAAGGAACTGATTGGAGCAGTCTGAAAGCTGGCAGAAATTCAACAGACCATTTGGCCTTATGTCTTATATGAAAAGATAACAGTGAGTGCACACAGGGGATTGCCCTACCCTTCTTCAAAGGAATGGCATTACATTATGTACGGGCAATGCAGAGACCTCTGTTGAACACCTTATTTAAAAGGGCACCTCTAATAATTCCTCCATCACAAGGTGAATTCAAAGTCAAAGGCAAAGTAAATTTTATTATTGAAGAACATATGTGTTACCATATACTACCTAGAGATTCATTTTCTTGCAGGCATTCCCAGTAGAACAAAGAAATGCAATAGAATCAATGAAAAATTACACATAAGCAAAGACTGAACTATTTTACAAATACAAAAAGAAACAACTAATAATTAATTAATTGATTAATTATTAATTCAATCAATCAATCTGAGAACATCCGTTTTAAAGTCCAGAGGTTGTGCTCGATGATCCGTTCACTGGTGAGGTGAGTGAAGAATCCACACTGGTTGAGGATCCCGATGGTTGAAGGGTAATAACTGTTCCTGAACCTGGTGGTGTGGGATCTATGGCTTCTGTACCTTATTCCTTATGATAACAGTGAGAAGAGAGCAATGCCTGGAAGGTGGAAGACTTGATCATGGATGCTGCTTTCTTGTGGCAACACTCTTTGCAGATGTGCTCAATGGTGGGGAGGGTTTTTTTCTATGATAATCTGGGCTGTATCCATCACTGTTTGGAGGCTTCTCTGTTCTTGGGCACTGAAGTTTCCTTACCAGTCAGTGATGCAACCACTCAGGATACTCTCTACCGTGCACCTATAGAAGTTTGTCGGAGTTTAGATTAGATTAGGTTATGAGGACACGCAGTCCTCTTTCATTGTCATTTAGTAATGCATGCATTAAGAAATGATACAATGTTCCTCCAGAATGATATCACAGAAACACAAGACAAACTGACAAAAACCACATAATTATAACATATAGTTCCAACAGTGCAAAACAATACCATAATTTGATAAAGAACAGACCATGGGCGCAGTAAAAAAAGAAGTCTCAAAGTCTCTCGAAAGTCCCATCATGTCACGCAGACGGTAGAAGGAAGAAAAAAAAACTCTCCCTGCCACGAACCTCCAGCGCCGCAAACTTGCTGGTGCAGCGCCCTGGAAGCATCCGACCACAACCGACGCTTGAGTCTGTCCGAAAACTCCGAGCCTCCGACCAGCTCTCCGACACCGAGCACCGAGCACCACCTCTGCCAAGCGCTTCTACCCCGGCCCCGGCAACAGGCGATACGCAAAGCCGGGGATTTGGGACCTTCCCCTCCGGAGATTCTCAATCACACAGTAGCAGCAGCAGCGAAGCAGGCATTTCAGAAGTTTCTCCAGGTGTTCCTCCGTGTTTCTCACGTCTGTCTCCATCAAATCAGGATTGTGCACGACCCCTAGTTAACAAATACGATATCATTTTGGAGCAGCCACGCGCGCTGCATCACGCCGCCATCTTCTCTCCCCTTTTAGATGACATGTCAAATCTGTGCAAACTTATAAGAAAGTAGAGGTGCTGCCATGCCTTCTTTGTAATGGTATTTATATGCTGGTGCCAGGACAGATCCTCTGAAATGATAACACCCAGGAATTTAAAGTTGGTGATCCTCTCCAGCTCCGATCTCTTAATGAGCACCGGCTCGGGATCCTCCAATTTCTTCTTCCTATAGGCTAAGCACACATCCTTGAAGGGTGCCAGTGTTGATTTTCCAATCCGCCCTGACTGATCGCCCACTGAGGCAATCAAGGATGCAGTTGCAGAGGGAGGTACAGAGGCCCAGGTTTTGGAGCTTGTTGGTTAATATTGAGAGTATGATGGTGGTGAATGGTATGTCTGAAGCCTGCTTGAAGCAGGTGGGTACCTCAGACTGCCAAAGTGAGAGGTTAAAAAATGTCAGTGAACACTCCAGTCAGCTGAGTAGCACATGCTTTCATGGGTTCAGCGTCCTGAAGGATTTGTGCAAAAGAAGATAAATTCAGCAATTTAAAAAAATAATAACATTAGCTGTAGAGTCGTTGCGTTGACAATGATTCGTCTCACAGTGTTGCTCGGTCAAATCACCGGTGTTCTATTGGAATTCCTGTGTATAAATTCCTTGCTTCTGTCTCATCATGGGAGTCTGTTGTTTCTTCAACCCTGGGTTCAGTCATTGCCAGTGCAAACCATGACAGAAGGACCCTGCAATAGGTGCTAATCGGGAGTCCATTTTAAATAATCACAGTATGTGGAAAACCCATGCCATTCAAAATAAACTTGACAAGACTAAACAGAAATCATAAGGGCTTAATTACCCTAGTTAAGGCAACAATTAACAAACACGTGCTCTAGAAACCTTGCAGCCCAACACTCTATGGCTCATCACAGAGGCCTGCTGGATTCATGACACAGGCATCACTCTGGAGGTACTGTCAGTAGAGGCTCACAAACCCAAAGGTACATCACATTTTTACACCCTTAAGATCAAAGGTAACAGTAGCTGATAAAATACAATTTGAATGGTTACAATGAAAAATGTTTCCTTGAATATTTTGGGTTGACAATGCTTCCTTTGAATTACATATCTCCAGTGACAGACACCTCTGAATGCTCAAACACTTTAACACAAAGTCATTCACACAGATAGTCTAAAAGCTTCTGGGCGCAGGAATCCCAGACACCCAAAATTAATGTTGTCGGGGCTGTCTCTGAGTACACAAATATCATAAGTACACATAAGCTATTGATCGCCTATACCTGTGACCATGTGATATGCTAGGTGACAACATCCGTTTGGACTTCCGGCTTGAAGTCTAGTCACAACGGTGCAAATAACTTAGCCCATGTTGCCTGGCTTGATGCAGGCCAATTAACACAACCCCATTGTCTTAATGTTTGGCTCTTGCATATATAATCTCTTAGTATGGGGAACAGCCTGTGCTTTTAACTTCAATTTACTGTTTGCAATTTATAAAAAACTTAAGGCTAATTACAAGCTTCCTGAACTTATTTACATTTACAATAAGAACTGAGGCCTGGTTCTTGTTTGAATTAATATCTGCTATATTCACATAACTCCAGCATACAGAGAAAGCTTAGCCTGTGATGGACCGGGCTGCATCCACCACTTTCTGAAGACTTTTCCATTCCTGGGCATGTTTGAGTGGAACATTTCATCTCAGGAATAGTTCACTTGATCGACATGAATTCCTCTTGGATTTTAATGATCAAATCTCCACTGTTGATAAAATGTCTGGAGTGGGAATTGAACCTATGTCATTGCCTGATGGAGCGCCAGGTATGTTGTCCACTAAGTCGCGGTCATTAATATGTACATTTAAAAACATTGCTCAACACCGTACAACACAGCATATCCATCCAATGTTATCTTTGTCAGACATGTAATAAGGTCAGTTCCACTTGCAGCATAAATACCGCCTTCTAGCAGTAACCACGTGGAGACATTCCCCATCGTGAGGTGTGCAAAACAAATAAAAGTTGCTTTTCGCAGTTGTTTTGTTTTGCAGCCACAGGACTTCATCTGGACCCGGTGTTAAAGGAGCATTGAAAATATTTGGCACACATCTTCTCTGTTTCGAAACAGGAACGAAAGACACTAAAACACTTCATTGTGCTGACTCGTGCTTAACACCATCGAGATAAAATGGCACTGGGGCCCCGCTGGTTCCCTCCAGAGAACAGAGAGAGAGAGAAAAATCTCTAAAAGCTTTTCTGTGAAGACAGCACCCCTTTAACAATGTCAGCAGCATTCACAATACACAAGCAATCAATCTTCCTTTAATAAGCTAAAAAGATTTCCAATTAATTTTCCATGCTGTGAGTAATGTGCCCTTTGATATTGTTAATGCTGTAATGTTGAAAATATTTAATAAGCCACAAATATTTGGTAGAGAGATGTAAGTGGAAGTCCAATGATAGACGTCAACTAATGAAGGATTTACAGTGAAGTATTTTGGGACTGATAAAATATGATATATGATGCAGTAAGAGCAAACCATTTTTGTAAATTTGTAAACATTTAAATGTTTAAGAACATCTTTCTAAAAAGGATATGCTCAACATGAAAATGGCTACCCTTTAACCAAAGCTATGTACAAGAAATTTAGCTGGTGACTTTTATTTCCAATTGTGTCTTAAACTGTCCGGGATTATTGTACAATTTTTCATCTATTTAGAAAAAACTTGCCGTCAATATGGAAGTATTTATGGCAATTGCGATGCCTGTAATGCCAGCCAGTTCCAGAGGATGGCGATGGAATCTTCTAACCAAAGATGGCAGCAGCCACCTCCAGTGCCTTCTCCCTCCAGGTAGGGCACTGAAGTCTCTCTCAGGCCGTTACAGCAGACGTTCAGAGCAAGATGTTCTCAAAGAGGTTTCCCCACTCTTGCACTTGGAGAGCCAGGTATGTTGTCCACTAAGTCACGGTCATTAATATGTACATTTAAAAACATTGCTCAACACCGTACAACACAGCATATCCATCCAATGTCATAAGCAGCAGGAAGTAATACCATGTACACAAGAGATTCTGCAGATGCTGGAAATCCAGAGCAGTACACACAAAATGCTGGATGAGCTTAGTAGGTCAAGAAGCATCTATGGAAAGGAATAAAGAGCCAATGTTTCAGGCCGAGACCCTTCAGTGGGACTGGAAAGGAAGAAGGAAGAAACCAGTTGTATCATTTATTCATTTTTCGGACTTGGCTGTGGTAGGCTAGGCCAGCATCTATGATATTAGCGGAGAACAATTGTCACTGTTCCACATCAAGATCCTGCATCAGGATAGTGCAGCGTTTCGACCTAAAACCCTAACAACTCCCTTCACGCCTCAGGTTATTGAAGTTAGATTTCTTTGGGCCTCTTTGGGCTTCACTCGCTTGCCTCAATGACTTCCTCTGGAAGTTTGGACCCTATACAAATGACCCTCCCTGTAAAAAATTGCCCCTATGCTCCTATTAAATCTTTCCCCTCTCACCTTACACCTATACCCTCTTGTTCTTGATTCTCCAACTTTGCAAAGAAAAAAGAACCGTGTGCTTTCAACTTTCTTATACCCCTCATGACATGGCACATAGATGATTGAAAAATGGAGGGCTATGTTGGAGACAAGGGTTAGATTTTTCTTAGAGTAGGTAAAAATGTCAGTACAATACCGTGGGCTGAAGGGCCTGTATTGTACTGTAATGTTCTATGATGTTATATACCTCTATAAGATCATCTCTCCATCTCCAATTTGTCCAGAGACCAGGAATATTTCCCTATTCTGCTGTACAATTTTTCACGTTCATGATCTTTACCTATGAGGAGTGCAGTTGGAGGAGGCATGGCTTGGGTGAGTAGGCAAAACACTGAACTTGATTTACACTTTGTTCATTGCATGTAGCCGTTAGAACACAGTCAGTCAGCAAGACTACAGGAACACATCCAGTAAATAAATATTATTATTAAGGATTTCTGCAGAGGTTCAAATTCCCATAAGAAAGTGTATTGGTAATTGACCATAAAATGTGCAAATCCCTACAGTATGCTGGGTAGATGCTGGAGTTAGCAGCTAGCACAGAGAAGGCTGTATCCTTCATTAAGGTCCCTCACCGTCTGGGTCATGCCCTCAAGTATTAAAAAAAACATGGGGGCTATGGACTATGTAGGAGGGAAGGGTTAGATTGAGTGTAAAGTAAATTAAAAGGTCAGCACAATACAGTAGGCCAAAAGACACACTGTGCTGTACTTTTCAGTGACGAGGGTCCTTGAAGAGGATGGTTTGGACCCAAATGCTGGAGTATCAGAGGCTAGGATCGAGACCATGGAATAAAACTGGATTGAGACCTGAGCACAAAACAAAATGCTAGTTGATATCTTTGGTTGAGTTTTCAATTAACCACTGAGGCTCCTTTCAGAAGTTTTTTAAAAACTCAGTTCTTGGCAACCAAAATATGATTGCCAATTAGTGGGACAATCCTGAACCCTGAAAGGGGCCACAACAGCTATCCATATTCCAGAGAATTGGAACATCTGAACCCTGGTGCGGTTGGGTGCGTCTCATAACAGGACCTCCTCCCCTGACTCCTGTCGACCCTGGCTGCTTGGAGAGACAGTGATGGTAGTTGTGGATGAGAACTGGATCCAAGATGTGTCTTCCAGGCACACAGCACCTTCCCTCGGGTCCAAATCCTTCCCAATCCAGCAGGTATTGTTGAACACCCTGAACAGGTCGTGAGTCCAAAAGTCTTTTCACTGCAAAGACTTGTTCTCCCTCAATAAACCTAGGAGGTGGCAGGGCTGAGGGTGATGGGGCGAAGGTGCTGGTGCTGACAGGTTTTAATTTAAGATGTGGAAGATGGGATTTATCTGTAGGGCATTGGGGAGCTGCAAGGTGTAAGACACCGGGTTTACTTCCCTCAGGACTTTGAAGGGTCCAATGAACTTGGGCGCCAACTTTCTAGACTCTACCCAAAGAGGCAAATCAAGAGTGGACAGCCAGACTTATTGCCCAGGCTGCAAGGCAGTCCCTGTCTTGTCCTTCAGTTCGCTTTGGTCTCTGCTTCTGGGTAGAGTCCAGAAAATTTTTTTTTATCCTAATCTATTTCTGTTTGTAGCTTTGGACAAGATCTTCAACTGTAGGAACCCCCTTGGCCTCCTGTTTCGGAAGGATTGGCAGAGGAAGGGGTTAACGATTCTTGGCCGCTATGTGGTTTATCCCACTATTAAATACATGGCCGTAGGCTCCCATCTTTCTTTTGTACAAAGAAGAACCCAGCACCAGCTGGTGAGGTGGAGGGCCAAATGAAGCCCATGGCAAGTGCCTCCTTTATATATTCCTCCACTGTGTTTCTCTCTGGGCATGAGAGTGCATACAGTTGAGCTCACAGAGGGCAAGTACCAGGCAGCAGGTCTATAGCACAGTCGTAGATTCAGTGTGGTGGAAGAGTTGAGGCCTTTCCCTTGCTGATGACCTCCTCCAAGTCCTCGTAGATGGAAGGGATTTTGAGCAGCTTGAGTATTGCAATCTCCTCTGGACCTTTCTTTAAGGACAACTCCTGAGACTTCTTCAGTGGCAGGGATGATTCAACAGACCTCAGAGTCCCCTCCCTAGGTTCACAAAACTCATTCATAGAACTTGTGGCCAAATCAGAGTCCATATCCTCATCTGTATCCTCAGGTGATGGAAGCGAGGCATTACAAATGTCCTTGCCCCCCAGGAATAGGCTTCAAGGATCTGGGTCTTTCCTTTCCTTGTGACCTGGTGACTGGGTTCCTTTTGGGCTTAGCTACAAGTGTTCCAGAATACTGGAACGTCTCCTTGGCCTTCTCCTGAACAAGAGATTCCCTCTCTAGTTCCTGTGCGCTCCCCACTGGACAGTGTCGGGACACACAGAGATGCAATGGCCAGGACAGCCTTGTCTGTCCTTGAGGGCAGGACTAGGTCTCCAGAAGATCTCAGGTTACCTTGCTCTGAAGGCCACTTTCTTTTTGCTCGTAGGTCTCGGGAGAGTCTGGAGGTTGGAACACCACACCTCAAACATACCCTCTCACAATGACTGGACCAAGCAATGATTCTCCCCTTCCTCCAAGACCATGGACAGATTATGCTGGGACAGCCAAGTTTATCCGAGGATCAGGGATATGAATGGAGAGTCAATAATGTAGAGACTAATGTCTTCCTCATGATCCTCTGTCCTCATCAGCAGGACCACAGTCTGTTGCTGGATCCGCACAGAACCTAGCAGGCAGCCATCCAAGACAGTTGCAGGCAGGGACTGGCTCATCTCTCGCAGTGGTATGTCAAGCCGACTGGCGGTTAGAAGTCCAGAAAATTACCCGCTGCCCCAGATTCCACAAAAGCCCTCAGCTGCCTCTGGTTCTTACCCCAGGTGATCTCCACCTTCAGCACAAAACCAGAATGCGTGGGATTGGGAGTCGTGGCTGCTACCATCACAGTCCTCTCAACACTGGTCTTTGCTGTTCTCCGGATGGCTGCAGCTTTGGACATTTTGGGCAGGTGACCTGTCTCCTCGCAGTAATAACAGCAGCCTTGACTCAGGTTCTGGGACCTCTCATTGGTAGAAAGTCTAGTACAGCCAATCTTCATGGGTTTGACTGAATGCTGAACAGGGGACAGGTTGGCCATGGTCTGAGATAAGACGATAAGATATAGGAGCAGAACTAGCCATTCAGCCCATCGAATCCGCTCTGCAATTTCATCGTGGCTGATCCTATATCCCATTCAACTCTGTACACCTGTCCTCTCACCATGCCCCAACCAATCAGGAATCTATTCCACTTTAAATATACAGATGGACTTGGCCTCCACCACAGTCTGCGGCAGAGCATTCCACAGATTCACCACACCTTACTTCAGTTCAAATAGGTTGCCCCTCAATTTTGAGGCTGTGTCCTCCAGTTCTGGATACCCCCACCACAGGAAACATCCTCTCCAAATCCGCCTTATCTAGTCCTTTCAACATTAGGTAGGTTTCAATGAGATCCGCACACATTCTTATAAATTCCAGTGAGTACAGGCGCAAAGCTGCCAGGCGTTCCTCATATGTTAACCCCTTCGTTCCCACAATCATACTCGTGAACCTTCTCTGGACTCTCTTCAGTGACAATACATCCTTTCTGAGATATGGGGCACAAAACTGTTGACATTACTCTAAGTGCAGCCTGACTAGTGTCTTATAAATCTTCTGCATTATCTCCTTGTTTTTATATTCTATTCGGCTTGAAATAAATGCCAACACTGCATTTGCTTTCCTTACCACAGACTCAACCTGTGAATTAACCTTCTGGGCATCTTGCACGAGGACTCCTGAGTCCCTTTGCACCTCTGATGTTTGAATTTTCCCCATTTAGATAATAGTCTGCACTATTGTTCCTTTTACCAAAATGTATTATCATACATTTCCCAACACTGTATTTCATCTACCAGATTTTGCCCATTCTTCCAATTTGTCCAAGTCCTGCTGCAATCGCATTGCTTCCTCAGCACTACCTACCCCTCCACCTATCTTCGTATCAACCGCAAACTTTGCCACAAATTATTCAATTCCATGATCTAAATCATTGACAAACAATGTGAAAAGTGGTGGTCTCAATACTAACCCCTGAGGAACACCACGAGTCACTGGCAGCCAACCAGAGAAGGCTGCCTCGCTGCCTCCTGCCTGTCAGCCAGTCCTCTATCCATGCCAGAGTTTGAGGGGGGGTGGGGGGGGGGCTTGTTGGTGTGGAACTACGACGTATTGAGGCCAGGCTTGTGTCAGCCCTCTTGACGTAGTCCCACTTACACTCAGCCAAATGATTATTAAAATGAATGGATTGGTCGATCAGAACCTCTAAGACCTCTGCTGGTTCTTTCAAGGCAGGGGCATCCATCAGTTCATCTCGGAGGCCGTGGCTGAATAGGGTGTCCAAGGCCTCCCCGTTCCAGGCACCCTTTTGGGCCATGGTCTGAAACTCAATACTGTTGTTGGCCACTGGCCGTCTGCCCTATTGAATCTTCATCAGATGATCTGATGCTCGGCTAGCCCTGGCGGAGTAATGGAACACCTTCCTCTTGGCAGCCATGAATCAGAGCAGACCTCCGACCTTCATTCCCAATATGCCGTGGCCCAGGCCAGGGCTCTTCCAGTCATAAGCGAGATAATGATGGCCTCCTTTCCACGCTCCGAAGGGAACTGGGACACTTGGAGTTCGAACACTAATGAGCACCGGATGAGGACGCCACGGCAAGAGCCAAGGCCTTCGTTAAATCCCTCCGGGGGTGGAAGACGTTCTGGCTCCACAGAGTGACTGACTGACTCTCCCGAGCGACTCTGGCTTCCTCCTTACAGAAGTTGACAAATGGCTACCTGGAGGTCGTGTGCCTCCAGGCTCTGTCTGGAAATCTTGCTGTGCTGGTCACAGCCGATGAAAAACTCCAATACCCTGCTGGCTCCGTACTGGCTCAATGATACTCTGATGAGAGTTGTTGACAAGGATGGTTTGGACCCAAATGCTGGAGTATCCGAGGCTAGGATTGAGACATAGAATAAAACTGGCTTGAGAACTGAGCACAAAACAAAACACTAGACGACATCTCTGGTTGGGATTACGATAGTGCACTTAAGCTCCCTTCATGTGCTCTTTATGTACTCAATTCTTGGTGCCTAAAACGTGATTGCCAACTAGCAGGATGGTCCTGAACACTTAAGGGGGCCACGCCAGCTATCCATGCTCCAGAGAGTTTGAGCGTCCAAACTCCAGAAGCTGGCATGCTTGGGTGAATCTCATGACACTTTTCCATAGTCTATGCTCTACATTCTTCTCATTACTACTAGCATGAACTTCTCCGTGGATTGTCACCTTGTCATGGTGAAGAAGCTTGTGTGGTCCTGTGATCCCGAGAGCAATGCCGTCTGGAGCTATGCTCCTGGTAGGGTCACCCATGGCGGTAAGGTCGAGGGTGAGGTCCCTGACGAAGAACAATCCAACCAAGACCTCAACGGTGGAACAGGCAGACGAAGTTACTTCGATCTCAGCGGTTGTGAAGGCGGATGAAGGCTGCAACAAATCCATCAGCTCCAGTCGTCATGGTTTCCATGCCATTGGAATCAGTTGGTTGATTTGTGAAGAATCGTGTGCTTCTTGGAGTGCAACATCAAGTACACGTTAAACAAATACACGCACAGGCATTTTCACTGTGTGGGCCACTTCTTCAGAACGAAGACCATCATCCTCCGCCTCGAGGGATAGCCACGATAACTAGCGTGGAGGAGGCACAGGAGCCTAAAGACACAGACTGAATGAGTCAGGAACAGCTTCCTTCCAATGACCATCAGATTTATGAACGGTCCATGAATATGGGTATGTTATTCTTTTTTTTAACTATTCGTTTATTTTGTAATTTATAGCAATTTTATCTCTTTGCACTACATTTCTACTGCAAAACAAGAAAAAAAATTCACATCACATAAAAGAGTGATAATAAAGCTGATTGTGATTCTGATTTTGAAGATCAATCAAGGTTCCTGACCTCACTCCCCTCGATAATCTTCTTTAAAAATATCTGTGGATTTCAATGAGTCAAGGACAATGTTCAGCAAAGCTTGGTGGGCCGAACGGCCTGTATTGTGCTGTAGGTTTTCTCTGTTTCTGAAGATGACTAATTCATCCAAGTGTCATGAATCGCTGCAAAGGAATGCGGTGTGAGATTGTGATCTTGCATTTTATTGTTTACCTGCACTGCACTCTTCCACTAGCGTTTGCACTTTATTCTTTATTGTTTTATTTAAAACTTTTTTCTACCTCAGGAGGCCCTCTGTTGGTCAGGGTCAACAATAAGTGTTGCGTCCCAGCTGTCTATGTGATATACAGGCCAGGGTGATACAACATGAGGAGCCCATGCAGCAGACTCCCCCTCTCCACGCAACTGATGAACCCAAAGGAACGGCAGAGATCGATGCAGTTTGGCACCAGCAGCATCGCAGGAGGTGCCAGTCACAGCGTTGAAATCAACATCCTTAGGAAATCCAGCTCTGGATCTTCCCTTGGGGTATACTCCCAAAGCCTTCCCAATGAGTGGGTATAACTGCAAAGCAGCGGAGGTTTGAGAACAGAGTTTTGCTTCTCCTAGGTGAGCAGCCAACCACAGCTGACGATCCCCATCTGCCCAAAGTGACCGGTTTTAAGCACAAGTAACCTGCCTTTGTCCCTTTTCCTGTCAGAGTAATGGATCTGCTGGGTTTAGTATTTAAGCCATACATAACAGCCAAGACCTGGACTTGGTTGTCAGAGGCTATTTGACATGCACACCATTTTGGAGCATTTGTTAGGTAGAGGGAGCTTGTCCCCACTACCACCCCTGGCTATAACAACCTTAAGGAACCAATTCTGCCTCAGTACACTGTATATTGATATGATCTATATAAACAAGGAGAATCACAAGGATGTTGCCTGGATTGGGGAGCATGCCATATGAGAATAGGTTGAGTGAACTTGGCCTTTTCCCCTAGGAGAGACAGAGAATGAGAGGTGACCTGAAGAGGTGTACAAGATAATGAGAGGCATCGATCGTGTGGATAGTCAGAGGGCTTTTACCCAGGGTTGAAATAGCTAACACAAGAGGGCATAGTTTTAAGGTGCTTGGAAGTAGGTACAGAGGAGATGTCAGGGCTAAGTTTTTTATGCAGAGAGTGGTGAGTGTGTGGAATGGGCTGCCGGCGGCGGTGGTGGAAGTGAAAACGATAGGGTCTTTTAAGAGACTCCTGGATGGCTACATGGAGCTTACAAAAATAGAGGGTTATGGGTAAAGCCTAGGTAGTTCTAGGGCAAGGACATGATTGACATAGCTTAGTGGGCCAAAGGGCCTGTATTGTGCTGTAGGTTTTCTGTGTTTCTATGTTTCTAAACAGTACGCGAGACAAGTTTTCAACTGTATCATGCAGCATGTGACAATAATAAACTGTTACTGGTAACAGTACCACAAAACAACAAGTTTCATGACCGATGTCAATGATAATAAAGCTGATTCTGATTCTAATTCTGATGCTGATAAGTACCTCAAAGTCTGGATAATGTGCGACTTAGAGAGAGGAATGGGGCAACACATCAGTGTAGCAGCTACGTAATGCTATTACAGTGTGAGTAAACCAGGTTCCATTCTGCCACTATCTGAAAGGAATTTGCATGCCCTCCCTGTGATCGCACGGTTTCCTCCAGGTGAACTGGCTTCATCTGACTTTCTAAACTTTTATGGGCTAGTAGGTTCATTAGGCTCATGAGTGTAACTGGGCAGCAGGGACTTGTCGGGCTGGAAGTGCCAGTCACCGCACTCTATCTGAAAATAAATGAATACAATTGCATCTGGTGGCTTTCCCGGCGAACGTTCATCCTTGCCTTTCCAAGCAGTAGGGCTCATGGGTCTGAAAAGTGCTGGCAAGCTGAGCATTGTTCTTGTCAGCATTGGTAGAAGGAATGAATGATTCTCAAGCAAATAGACATGGTTTTGTTCTGGTTGGGATCTGAGTTCTTTGGACGTTGGCTGGATGCACTTAGACGGCAAGTGGAGGGCACTCCAGCATACTTTAGACATTGGAAAGGCTTTGAGGTGTCACCTGCCAAAGGATACACAAACTCTGACCGCTCTTGGGAAGGCATGCTATTTATGTGGTTGCTCCAATTAACTTTGTGGTCTGGGGTGATTCTATATCCCCTTGCAAGTGACGTGATGAATGAGCACTACAAATCATTTATCAGCCCATGCCTGTGTCATTACTAAAGATTTTCAAATGGAACTGTAAATTGTTCATCTTAATATATCTTCACATGACATTATATTAGAAGGAAGGTCATTAGTGAAGTTGCTGAAGATATTTCAGAATCAGGTTTAATATCATTAGTATATGTCATAAAATTCGTTGTTATGCGGCACCAGTACTTTGCAAAACATAATAAAAACTCAGTTACAGTAAGATATATATATTTAAAAAGTTAAATAAGCAGTGAAAGAAGAGAGGGAAAAAAGGTAGTGAGGTAGTGTTCATGTGTTCAATGTCCATTCAGAAATTTGATGACCGAGGGGAAGGAACTGCTCCTGAATTGTTGAGTGTCTGCTTTCAGATATTTGGTCCAAGGTCTACTATCCCGAGGGAATACTCTACTACTGTCCTGGCATTTAAATGATTGCCGAAATTCCCCAGTAATAGACACCACGTTTTGTGTAAAATGTAACAAAGGGCAACAGAGACCTTTTCTCATTAATTTGGTGTTGGATTATTTTTACCTCCAATATTTGTTTTGTATGTCATCCACACAGATCATTTCATCACTTCAGTGCAAGCAAAAACATTAACAGAATTCAGAATATGGTGTTACAATGACAGGGAAAGTGCAGAGCAGGCAGACAATAAGATGCAAGGCCACGACAAGGTGCATTGTGAGGTCAAGAGTTTATCATGAATGTACAAGAGATCTGATCAAAAGCCTAACAGCAGGATAGAAGCTGTCCTGGATAAAAGCCGCCCTTGATGCATGTTTTCAAGCGTTTGTACCTTATGGCCGATGGGAGAGGGGAGAAGAGAGAATGTTGTAATGAATACTATATATTTCCCCCTATAATTGCTGTCGGACCTGCTGAGATTCTCCAGTATTTAATGTGTGTAGTTACCGTCCATACAGCAGTATTCATTACAACAGTGCGTTGAGGTAGTACAAGGTAAATCAGTAATGGAGTGCTGAATGATGTTTTAATGCCCAGTACTGGACAGGAAGTAGACAGAACAGATCAACAGATGTTTTAAAGACTGGAACAATATTTTTCACTGGAGTCCCACATGTCTTGGTGCCGGGTCTTTTGCATTTTGTGTTAAATATCATTTTTGTGGTAAATATCAGGGATTTGCACTTGAGGTCAGTGATTAAGGAGTTTGTAAATGATGAGGAAGATTTCATTAAATTGCAAAATATTAGGAGGTAATTAAAGTGATTAGGAAGGACTTGTGTGTCTTAGCAGAGAAGTGAAATTGCTGCAGAACATAATTTAAACATTGATTATTTATAATTAATACAGAGATAAATCATGGAGACAGGTCCTTTGGCCCTATGAGTCTGTGCTGACCATGAATGGTATATTAACCCAGTTTTATTTATTTAATTATTGGGGTACAGTGTGGCCCTTCTGGCCCTTCGAGCCACTCCACCCAGCAATCCCCTGACTGAACTCTAGCCAAGTCATGGGACAATTTACAATAACCAATTAACCTACCTACTGGTACATCTTTGGTCTGTGGGAAGAAACCAGAGCACCCAAAGGAAACCCTGATGGTCACAGGGAGAACATACTAACGCCTCACAGGCAGTGGCGGGACTTGAACCCGGGTCACTTGTGCTGTAAAGCGTTGCGTTAACCACTACATTACTATGTATTCCCTCATGCTCATGAGCTCTCCACAGTACTCGTTGATGGATCAGAAGTGGCGAGAGCGAGCAGTTTCAACCTCCTGGGTATCGATATCTCTGAGGATTTAACCTAGACCCTCAGAGTCTAATGGCCTAATGGTAAGACCCTTGGCAGTGTGGAGGATCAGAGGGATCTTGGGGTCTGAGTCCATAGGACACTCAAAGCTGCTGTGCAGGTTTACTCTGTGGTTAAGAAGGCATACGGTGCATTGGCCTTCATCAATCGTGGGATTGAATTTAGGAGCCGAGAGGTAATATTGCAGCTATATAGAACCATGGTCAGACCCCACTTGGAGTACTGTGCTCAGTTCTGGTCGCCTCACTACAAGAAGGATGTGGAAACCATAGAAAGGGTGCAGAGGAGATTTACAAGGATGTTGCCTGGAGTGGGGAGCATGCCTTATGAGAACAGGTTGAGTGAACTTGGTCTTTTCCCAAGTTGGGGAGCAACAGAGGATGAGAGCTGAACTGATAGGGGTGTATAAGATGATGAGAAGTATTGATCGTGTGGATAGTCAGAGGTTTTTTCCCAGGGCCGAAACGTCTAACACGAGAGGGCACAATTTTAAGGTGCTTGGAAATAGGTACAGAGGAGATGTCAGCAGTAAGTTTTTTATGCAAAGAGTGGTGACTGCGTGGAATCGGCTGTCAGCAATGGCGGTGGAGGTGGATACGATAGGGTCATTTAAGAGACTCCTGGATAAGTACATGGAGCTTAGAAAAATAAGTACATGGAGGGCTATGGGTAACCCTAGGTAATTTCTAAAGTAAGTACTTGTTCGGCACAGCTTTGTGGGCTGAAGGGCCTGTATCGTGCTGTAGGTTTTCTATGTTTCTATGTCCCAACATGTTGATGCTGCTACAAAGAAGACATAACGGCTATATTTCATTATGAGTTTGAGGAGATATGGTATGTCACCAAAGATACTTTCAAATTTCTATACTTGTACTGTGGAGAGCGTTCTAACTGGCTGCACCACCACCTGGTATAGGGGGTGGGTGGGGCGGGGGGCTGCTGCACAGGATCGAAATAAGCTACAGAGAGTTGTAGACTTAGTCAGCTCCATCATGGGCACTAGCCTCCGTAGTATCCACGACACCTTTAAGAAGTGATGCCTCAAAAAGGCAGCGTCCACATTAAGGACCCCCATCACTCAGCTCATGTCTTGTTCTCACTTCTACCATCAGAAAGGAAGCACAGAAGCCTGAAGGCACACATTCGACGATTCAGGAACGGTTTCTGCCCCTCTGCTATCTGAATTCTGAATGGACATTGGGCCCATGAACACTACCTCACTACATTTTTGTTACTATTTTTGCTCTACTTGTTTAATTTAAATATTTAATATCTATATACTTACTGTAAATCAGGTTTTTTCTATTGTTATGTATCGCATTGTACTGCTGCCGCAAAGACAGCAAATTTCACGACATATGCCGGTGATATTAAACCTGATTCAGATTCTGATTCTGACACTCAGCTAATACACCAGGACCAATAAATCCACCAGTTTGCACATTATTGAGAGTAAACATGAGCACCTGGAGAAAACCCAACCAGTGACAGAGAGAACATGCAAACCCCACATGGATGGCAGACAAGGTAAGGACTGAACCCGGGTCTCAGATGCCATGGGGTATTGCCCTTGCAAGCTGATAAACATTCATGTGTCTAATACCAATTTGTGTTGGCATCCAATGAGGTCCATATTAGGTGTCAAATGAATATCGAGGAGCACAGGAACAAATTCTCCAGCTCAATAAAATGACAATCCATCCCTCTGCAATTTGCATTCTGTTATTGCTTTTCCCTTTGTACTTTCTCAATATGTAGTGGATTCCGGTTAATTGGGCCTTTGGTTAATCAGGGCAGCCATTTATTTGGGACAACTCTTAAAGGACAAAAACGAATCGAGAAAATAACCAGGATTTCCTTCATCATTTATTTGGTACACTATATTGCTTTAGTGAGACAGGAGACTGTTGCCAAACAGGTTCTAATTAGCGTCGTTTGTGTCCTTGTGTGGCTATTAAACATTCCACCATGCTTAGAGCGAACGGTTTTTAAATAGCGGCAGACGGGTGTGTTTGTGTTCAGAAAGCAGTGATTCTTGGCACTGATAGTTGGCGAAAAATAAGCGGTAAGACAATTCAGAACTGTTTTGCTTGCACACATTTTTTGTGTGTGTTGCTTGAATTTCCAGCATCTGCAGATTTCCTCGTGTCTGCTGTCTTGCTTACTATGGTTTCAAGCATTCAAGCTCGGAGATGCCAGAAACGGCCGAGAGTGAAAATGAAATGACTTCACTACTTCAACATGGTTAAGAACTATAAAGAATTTGAAAGTATTGACAAAGTGTAAAGTTCAAAATAGTAGATATACGTCACCATAGGCAACCCTGAGATTCATTTCCTTGCTGGTGTACTCAATAAATCCGTAGTGGAATAACAGCCATAATAGAATCAATGAAAGGCCACACCAGTATGGGCGTTCAATCGTGTGCACATGCAGAAAGAAAGAAATAATAATAATAAATAGATAAGCATCGAAAACATGAGATGAGATGAGTGAAAGTGAGTCTGTACTTTGCGGAAACATTTCAGTGATGGGTCAAGTGAAGTTGAGTGAAGCTATCCTCTCTTAGTGTGGGTCCTGAGGCTACTGTACCTTCTTCCTGATGGCAGCAACAAGAACCATTCAAGAATCGTCTTGAATGTTACAATGAAAATGAAGATTTTGAAGATGCAGTCGTCAGAACCATTGTATGAAGGCAGCTCATTATCAACGCGAAGTGTCAGCCCTGATTTTAATCATTTACAGAACACGGCAATGTACAAAGTATGAATTCCTCCTTTGATAACTATTAGGAAATAATAGAGTTTTATAGTAATGTAGTAGTCAGAATCAGAATCAGTATTGATAGTGTTCTAATTCATTCTGTATTTCCTTTAAATATGTAATTTGTTACTCAGTTAAATGGTAGTTTGTCTTTTTTATATCTTTTTAATTATTTCCATGAAACTTCAGCTGATTGGGGCAGCCACTTAATTGGGCAAAAGTGTACTGGGCCAGATGTGTCCCAATTAATGGGAATCCACTGTATTTATGCTTTTAACAGTCTGTGTGGATGGCATGCAAAACAAAGTTTTTCACTGCATCTCACTACATGTGACAGCAATATATCAATTGCCATTTAGTGATTACATGGTCTATACACCTCCTGCCCAACATATTCATGTCTTTCTCAATCCCTCTAATAAAGCCACTTCCACCAGCACCCTGACCAGCCTGTTTCAGACAACCAACACCCTCTATGTAAAAAACTCGCCCCACACATCTCCTTTAAGCCTCCCCCTCTCATCTTAAGGCTATGGCCTCTGGTATTTGACACTCCCACTGAGGGAAAAATACTTTGACTATCTTTTTCCCTGCACTTTTACAAAGAGCAGTACAATACTGTGCAAAGGTCTGAGACACATATATATAGCTAGGGTGGCTAAGATTTTTTGCACAGGACTGCAGTAATTTTATGTATTGCATAGTACTGCTGCTACACACAAAAAAATAATTTCATGACATATGCGAGTGATGATAAACTTGATTCTGATATGGGTCCCTATTGTGGACTGAGAGTGGGAATGGGGCAAGGAAAGGGGAATCATATTTGGGAAAAGAGGAAGGGGAAGGGGAGGGTACCAGGAGCACCAGAAAGGCATTCAGTAATGATCAAAAAACCAATTGTTTGGAATCAAAATGACCTTGCCTGGTGTCTCATAGCTGGGTGTGTTTGGACCCACGCCATCCCCCGCCCTGGCACTCCTTCTCTGCCACCTGTCCCACACCCCTCCCACGGCGCTGCACCCTCGCCATTCCCAACATACTTCGCTCCTGCCAAATAGCTATATATGTGTGCCTAAGACTTTTGCACAATGCAGTATGTGCCTGGAGCCAAGTTAGTGGTAAAGGCGGACACATTAAGGAGATTTAAGAGATTCTAGATAGGCACATGAATGTAAAAAATAACTGGAGGGTTATGGGCTTTGTAGGAGGGAAGGGCCAGAGTGAATGTTGAGTAGATTTACATAAGTCTGCACAACACTGTGGGCCAAAGAGCCCGTACTGTGCTTTACTGTTCAATGCTATATAATCTACTCTATCTACATAATTCATTATTTTATATACTTTTATCAAGTCAGCCCTCAACCTCCAACACTTCAGAGAAATGTTTGTCCAATCTCTCCTTACAGCTAATACACTCTAGAGTCATAGAGTCATAGAGAACTACAGCACAGAAACAGGCCCTTCGGCCCATCTAGTCCATGCCAAAAATCATTTAAACTGCCTACTCCCAACAACCAGTACTGAGACCATAGCCCTCTCTACCCCTACTGCTCATGTAGCTATCCAAACTTCTCTTAAACGTTGAAATCGAGCTCGCATGCTTGTGCTGGCAGCTCATTCCACACTCTCAGGACCCTCTGAGTGAAGAAGTTTCCCTTCATGTTCCCCTTAAACTTATCACCTATCACCCTTAAGCCATGACCTCTCGTTGTAGTCCAACCCAACCTCTGTGGAAAAAGCCTGCTTCTATTTACCCTATCTGTACCTCTCACGGTTTTGTGCAAACCATAATTGTCATAATCATACTTTATTGATCCCAGGGAATTGGTTTCTGTTACAGTTGCACTATAAGTAATTAAATAGTAATAAAACCATAAATAGTTAAATAGTGATATGTAAATTATGCCAGGAAATAAGTCCAGGACCAGCCTATTGGCTCAGGGTGTCTGACCCTCCAAGGGAGGAGTTGTAAAGTTTGATGGCCACAGACAGGAATGACTTCCTATAATCCAGGCAATTCCTGGTGAGCGCCTTTGCACCCTCTCCAAAACCTCTGCATCCTTCCTGGCCTGACCAGAACTGCTGCAACAATAATCCAAATGCAGCCTAGCTAAATTTTTATACAGCTGCACCAAGCCGTAATTGACTTTTATACTTAACACCTGAGCTAGGAAGGCAAGCATGTTGGGTGCCTTCTTTAACGCCCTATTCATAGTAACATCGCGGTTAGCACGACACTTACCATTCAGAATTCAATACCAACTCTGTCTGTAAGGAGCTTGTAGGCTCCTCCTTGTGAACGTGAGGGTTTCCTTTGGGTGATCTGGTTTCCACCCATATTTCAAAGAGGTACCAGTTAGTAGATTAATAGGTCATTGTAAATTGTCCTGTGATTAGGCTAGGGTTAACTAGGTGGGTTTCTGGGTGTTGGGCTGCGAAGGCCGGTTCTGCTCTGTATCCATAAATCAAATTTTTTTTTTAAATACACATGTTGCCCCCTTCAGGGAGCTACTGACGTGCAGCCCGCGTTCTTTCTGTACACCAATGCTCCTAAAAGTTCTGGTAGAAATGCTTTTGACTGTACCTTATATGTTGATTAATTCTTGTGGTAATTCTGTGAGACACATATAATATCAACCTGTAAATGAGCTCTGACTGGAAGTGGGTGAATGAAACAATTTAAGAGCTGATGCTGCCGGCTCATGGAGGATCTCCTGCCACCTAGTGTCAGCTAATGTGAACTCCAAGTCTCCAACAGGCCAGCAACATTACAGTCAAACCAGCACACAATCTCAAATGCTGATGTTGCTGTTCTTGGCTGTCGTACTAAAAAAACATATTATATTTGTTGGCAGCGAGGCTGTGGTTACGCTTTTGGCGATCCCACTTTACAACGTGGAACAATTGCGAACAGGTGTTGCAGGTGAACAACGTGCAGGCTGGACCAAAACATGAGCCAAGACTATCTCATCTCATAAACGGAGCAATCCAAAGTCAGCACAGGAACTGGTGTGTAGCCAAGAGGATTATGTTCCTTAATGATCATCTGTTTTATCTGACCTCCAATGGCAGATGGGGCCCATGGATTTCATCACTGCCATTTCGTCTCAACTGCACTGAATTTGATCACATTCTGTTAGATTTTCTAACTTTCTAACGTTGACTTTTC
Source organism: Mobula hypostoma (assembly GCF_963921235.1). NCBI lineage: Eukaryota > Metazoa > Chordata > Chondrichthyes > Myliobatiformes > Myliobatidae > Mobula > Mobula hypostoma. The sequence continues at coordinate 181,581,710 of NC_086101.1, read as the reverse complement.
CCTCTATCTCTTAATGCACTTTGCCAACAGCAGCTGTGACTGTGGCCTCCTCTCTGAGGCAGAGAGTTATCAGTTTCCATCTCACTCTGAGCAGGGAGGATACATAACGGCTTGGTGTGACAACTCCTCTGTATGTGACTGCAGTGAGTTGTGTCCACAGCTCAGCACATCACAGGACCAGCCTCCCCTCTGTGGACCCTGTCGACACTTCTCGCTGTCTCAGTAAAGCAGCCAGCATAATCAAGGACCCCACCCACCGCGGACATTCTCTTGTCTCCCCTCTCCCATTGGGCAGAAGTTACAAATGCCTGAAAACATACTGCCAGGCTCAAGGACAGCTTCTACCCTCTATCATCAGACTCTGAACTGACCTCCTGTATGGTAAGACCGACTCTTGGCCTCACAATCTACCTCACTTTGATCTTCAACTTACCTGCACTGTAATTTTTTGGCAGCTTATGCATTTTATTCAATTATACAATTATGGTTATTATTATTTGTTGAGTATACCCAAAAGAAAATGAATTCCAGGGCTGTATATGGTACAAATAGTTCCATTTATTATCAGAGAATATCTACAGTATATGACCTGAAATACTTAGTCTTTGCATACGTCCACAAAAAGCAGAAGAACTCCAAAAGAATGAGTGACAGAAAAATGTCAGAAACCCAAAGCCCCCTCTCCCCTCTCCCTGCGCAAGCAACAGCAAAGCATCAACCTCCCCCCACCACCCATTTCAGCAAAAAGCTCGGCACCCACCACCTACCAAGCAATAACAAAGCCCCCAAAGAGAGACCTTAAGCTGCAGTCAGCAAAAACCGACGTTCACCCAACAGTTCGATGTGCCACAGGCTCTCTCTCTCTCTCTCTCTCTCTCTCTCTCTCTCTCTCTCTCTCTCTCTCTCCAGGCTCTCTCTCTCTCTCTCTCCAGGCTCTCTCTCTCTCTCTCTCTCTCTCTCTCTCTCTCTCTCTCTCTCTCTCTCACTGACATGTGACAGAGACATGTCAACCATCTCACAGCGACAGAGGAGACTAACAGTCGTGGTTACGTTGTTAGACTGCCATGTCACTTTTATTCCGAGATTCTCCAGTCCGAGAATCAGCAGCAAACCGTCCCTACCTTCAAGAGAAAGAGGGGTGATCGCCCGACTACAGAGGCCTCCATCCGCACATCTGCCGCAGCAAGATGCCGATGTTCCTTCCCCGGCAACGCCTAGTTGGCAACACCAGCCTGGAATCGGTCATCCACAGGGTTGCACAGAGCTGCACTCTGAAGGCGTTATCTTCCATGCCCTGTGGGTACTTTGATTATAAATTTACTTAGAATTTTATTCTGCATTGTTTTTGGTTTAACTTATTCTTTCCCAATGCACTGTGCAATGATTGGATCTGTATAAATAGTATATAGGACAAGATTTTCACTGTACCTTGGCACATGTGACAATAATAAACCAATTCTAATGCCAATACCAAGTTCTGGCATAAGGCCTAAGAACTTTCAGTGGGCTGCAGACCGGTTCCACTGTTAGAGTAAGTGCCTTGCAGATCCAGAGTCTCAGGTTCAATTCTGACCTCCGCCACTCTCGCTCTGTGAAATTTGCATGTTCTTTCTGCAGTCTTGTGGTTTCCCTGCAGCAGCTCCAGTTTACCCCCAGTTCCCAAAGACATGCACCCTGTCAGGCTAAGTGACCAGAGTAACTTGCCCATAGTTTGTAAAGTGACTGGTAGAATCTGGGGGGTGTTGACAAAAATATGCGGATAAGGCAGATAAAATAGTGTCATTTAAGAAGCTTGGATAGGTACATGGAGGGGAGGGGCCTGGAGGGATATGGGGGGAACATAAAAAAAAAATTAGACTAGCTAGCTGGACTGTGGGTCAGCATGGACTTATTGGGCCAAATGGCCTGTATCCATGCTGTATTGCTCTGCACTACTATTAGAATCGTCTCGGACATGGTCGGCCTGGTGTGTTGTATCTCTCTATGATTTAATAATTTTAAACAGCAGTTGGGCTGAAGGGCCTGTATCTGTACTGTATAAATCTATGCTTCTCTTACTGCATAACTCCAAGACGTTAGCCTGAATTCCTGTCTGCTCTCTTGATAGTTATAAATAATCCACAGCACTGCCTGGGCAAGAGCAGTGTAGTTACTCAGAATCAGAATCATATCACTGGCATGTGTTCTGAAATTTGTTGTTTTGCGGCAATACGTGACCTTAATTTATAGTTTTTATTATCGTTGCTATGCATAATAATAAAAACTATAAATCACAATCAGAAGAATATATTAAAAAAGAAAGTTAAATATGTACTGCAAAAGGAGAGGAAGAAATGGGGGAAAATGAGGAAGTGTTCATGGGTTCATTGTCCATTCAGGAATCTGATGGTGGAGAGGGAAATGCTGTTTCTAAACCACTGAGTGGGAGTCTTCAGGCTCCTGTACCTCCTCTTTGATGATAGCAATGAGAAGATGGCATGTCCTGGGTGATGGGGGCCCTTAATGGTTGATGTTCCCTATTTGAAATATTGCCTCTTAGGTGTTCTGGGTGCTTGACAGGCTAGTACTCACGATGGAGCAGGTTAAGTTTACAACTTTCTGCAGCTTTTCCCGATAATGTGTAATGGATCCCCATACCAGACGGCGATACAACCAGTTAGGATGCTCTCCACAATACATCTGCAGAAATTTGTGGGTGTCTTTGATGATATACCAATTCTCATAGAACACAGAACATAGAAAAGTACAGCACAGTACAGGCCCTTTGGCCCACAATGTTGTGCTGACCCTCAAACCCTGCCTCCCATATAACCCCCCACCTTAAATTCCTCCATATACCTGTCTAGTAGTCTCTTAAATTTCACTAGTGTATCTGCCTCCACCACTGACTCAGGCAAAGCATTCTACACACCAACCACTCTCTGAGTAAAATACCTTCCTCTAATATCCCCCTTGAACTTCCCACCCCTTACCTTAAAGCCATGCCCTCTTGTATTGAGCAGTGGTGCTCTGGGGAAGAGGCACTGACTATCCACTCTATCTATTCCTCTTATTATCTTGTACACCTCTATCATGTCTCCTCTCATCCTCCTTCTCTCCAATGAGTAAAGCCCTAGCTCCCTTAATCTCTGATCATAATGCATACTCTCTAAACCAGGCAGCATCCTGGTAAATCTCCTCTGTACCCTTTCCAATGCTTCCACATCCTTCCTATAGTGAGGCAACCAGAATTGGACACAGTACTCCAAGTGTGGCCTAACCAGAGTTTTATAGAGCTACATCATTACATCGCGACTCTTAAACTCTATCCCTCGACTTATGAAAGCTAACACCCCATAAGCTTTCTTAACTACCCTATCTACCTGTGAGGCAACTTTCAGGGCTCTGTGGCCATGTACCCCCAGATCCCTCTGCTCCTCCCCACACTACCAAGTATCCTGCCATTTACTTTGTACTCTGCCTTGGAGTTTGTCCTTCCAAAGTCTACCACCTCACACTTCTCCAGGTTGAACTCCATCTGTCACTTCTCAGCCCACTTCTGCATCCTATCAATGTCTCTCTGCAATCTTCGACAATCCTCTACACTATCTGCAACATCACCAACCTTTGTGTCATCTGCAAAATTGCCAACCCACCCTTCTACCCCCACATCCAGGTCATTAATAAAAATCATGAAAAGTAGAGGTCCCAGAACCGATCCTTGTGGGACACCACTAGTCACAACCCTCCAATCCGAATGTACTCCCTCTGCTTTCTGCAGGCAAGCCAATTCTGAATCCACCTGGCCAAACTTCCCTGGATCCCATGCCTGCTGACTTTCTGAATAAGCCTACCGTGTGGAACCTCAAACTCCTGATGAAATATAGCTGTCGTCATGCCTTCTTTGTAATTGCATCTATATGTTGGGCCCAGGAAAAACCTTCAGAGATGGTGGCACCCAGGAATTTGAAACTGCTCACCCTTTCAACTACTGGTCCCTCGATGATGACTGTTTTGTGTTTCCTCAACTTACCTATCCTGAAGTCCACAGTCAATTCCTTGGTCTTACTGACATTGATTGCAAGGTTGTTGCTGTGACACTACTCAACCAGCTGATTTATCACGATCCTGTGTGTCTCCTTGTCATTTTATGAAATATTGCCAACAATAGTTTTGTCTTCAGCAAATTTATAGATGGTTTTGAGCTGTGCCAAGCCACACAGCTTTGGGTGTAGAAAGAGTAGAGCGGTGGGCTAAACACATATTCTTGAGGTGCGTCAGTGTCGATTGTCGGTGAGGAGATGTTATTTCCAATCCGCACTGTCTGTGCTCTCCCATTGATGAAGTCAAAGATCTGGTTGTAGTTGGAGGTACAGAGGACAAGGTTTTGGACTTGTTGATTAGAACTGAGGGTGTGATTGTGTTGAATGCTGAGATGTAGTGAATAAACAGAAGCCAGGCATAGGTATTACAACTGTGCAGGTGACCCAAGGCAGAGTGGAGAGCCAGTGAGATTGAATCCTCGGTAGACTTATTGTGGTAATAGGCAAACTGCAGTGGGTCTACGTCCTTGCTTAGGCAAGATTTGATTCTGGTCATGACCAGCTTCTCAAAGTCTCAAAGAACTTCACCTCAGTAGAATTGAGTGCCACTGGGGGGTAGTCGTTGTGGCAGTTCACCCTGTTCTTTTTGGGCACTGGTATGAACCTCCAAATGCAGCAGTGCCTATGCCATTTTGTTCTCATTCAATACTTCCAATGCGGACTAAACTGAGTGGCTTGTACACCCACTCGGTAATACAAATACCTAATCAGCCAATCATGTGGTAACACACAATGTGTGAAAGCATGCAAACATCCATCAGAGTTGTACTGTACATGCATAATTTCACAATAAAATGACCTTTGAACATGGTCAAGAGGTTCAGTTGTTGTTCAGACAAACATCAGACTGGAGAAGAAGTGTGATCTAAGTGACTTGACTGTGGAATGATTTTTGGTGCCCAATGGGGTGGTTTGAGTATCTCAAGAACTGCTGATCTCATGGTAATTTCATGCACAACAGTCTCTAGAGTTACAGAGAATATTGTGAACAGCAAAAAACATCCAATGAGCAGTAATTCTGTGGGTGAAAACGCCTTGTTAATGAGGGAGGTCAGAGGTGAAAGGCCAGACTGGTTCAAGCTGACAGGAAAATAAAAGTAACTCCAATAACCACACATTACAACAGTGGTGTGCAGAAGAGCATCTCTGAATGCACAACCCGTTGAACCTTGAGTTGGTTGGGCTACGGCAGCAGAAGACCACAGACATACACTCAGTGGCCACTGTACTAGGTACAGGAGATGTTGTTTATAGATGTGGCTCTGTGAGTTTCCAATACAAAGTGATCAGTCATCCACAGCCCATAATTGGTGGCTAAGCAGTCTGGAGAGTTTTGGAAGGTGAAGTATAAATACAGGGCTTTATAAAGATTTGTCAGTGCCACATTTAAAATTATTGACCAATCCAACGTGCAGGAGGCAACTCTATCACATTCTGCCTTCAGTAAGTTTCCCAATATCTTATTTAGCAATACAGCACAGAATAGACCCACACAGCCTTTCGAGCGGTACTGCCCCAGCAAACCCGAAAACCCATGATTTAACTCTAACCTAACTACAAGACAACTTACAATGACCGATTAACCCACTAATGTGTATGTCTTTGGACTGTTAGAGGAAACCAGAGCATCTGGAGAAAACCCATGCATCCCATGGGGAGAATGTACAAACTCCTTACAGGGAATGCTGGAATTGAACTCTGTGTTCTGATGCCCCGATCTATAGTTGCACCACACTGAACGTTACACTACCACGGCACCATTCTTCACTCCCAGGAGGGCAGAAACTGTCGCAGGAGATAGCCTGCATTAGTCCTATATCCCGCTACAGTCTCTGTTTTCCTGGTTTTGTTTATAGCAGATGCCTTATTGGAGCAGATTATCAATACCAACAAGAGAGAAGCTGAACAAACATTTGGATAGCACAACCACCGACCTGGGTTCAATTCCTGCTGCTGCCTCCAAGGAGTTTGTACATTCTCCCTCGATCATGTGGGTTTCTTCTTTGTGCTCCAATTTTCTTCCTCATTCTAAAGTCATATCAGTTGGTAGGTTAATTGTCCATTGTAAGTTGTCCAATTTACAGGGGGATTGCTGGGCAGAGCAGCTCAAAAGAGCCTATTCTGCGCCGTATCTCAATAAATAAATAAATATATGTAGGTTAGAAATTGAAACTGGGTGTGTTGGCATTATCAGTGGGACTGGTGAACCCATTCCAAACTGATTTGAAAGTTAATTAAAAGATTACTGTGTCCAAAAACCCTTTTTTAATTTCCCCGCCAGCTCACAGGTCATAATTAACGCTGCAGCAGTCAGTAAAAGTTTTTGATATCCCAACCAAGTGACAGCTGTTCCTACCAGCTCTGACCTGACTTAATCCTCACGGTTTAATCAAGATCCCTCCCACTCCAACTACAAGAAGAGCTTTCCCCTCATCACCCCACCTCCCTCTCCCTCAACATAGCCTTCCCATATTGAACGCACAAATAGCTAATGTGGAAGTGTTCAACATAGCTAAAAAAAAAGATGTGTGGTTCCTCTGTGTTTCCTTACTTGCCTTTCTCGGACAAGGTCTGAAGATTAATCTAGGAGAGACATCCTGTACTGACAACGCTAATGCCGGCTGATAGACTGATGCAAGTCTACATGACTATCGTCTTCAGAAAAATTTTCTGGGTAATAACTATTGAAATTCATTCATTGAATGGCATGGAACACAAGCCATCTAAACGGAGGCTAAATGAGCTCACAGAATTGTTCTCTGCAACATTCCTGATGGTTGAAATAAGCCTATTCAATCTTCATTTCTCTCTCTCTCTGTCTTCCTGCCTCTGTCTCTGTCTCTCTCCCCTCTCTATCTCTCTTGTTCTCCCTTTCTGTGTCTCTCTCTTTCCCTCACTCTCTCTCTCTCTTTCTATGTTTCTCTAGCCCTGCTTCTCCCCCTCTCTCCCCCTCTTCCTCCCTCCGTCTCTCTCTGTCTCAGTCTCTCTTATGTTCCTCTGTCTCTAACTTTCTCTCTCCCTCTTTCTCTGTCTATCTCCTCGTTCTTTCTGTCTCTCTCTCCCTCTGCCGCTCTCTATACCTCTGTCCCTGTCTCTTCCCCACTCTCTCTCTGTACCTGTCTGTCTCTCTCCCCCTCTCTGTGCCTGTCTCTCTCCCCCTACTCTCTCTCTCTCTTTCTCTCTCATTCTGTCTCTCTCTCATGAAAAAATTACCCATGTTTTTAAAAACAATAAATTTTAACAATGAACAACATCTGAAAAGTAAAGAGTCACATTAAAACTCTGAGTGCCTAACTGGTAAATTAACATTTTAATTTCTACTGAATTATGGCAATGTAAAATGTATATTTGTTAAGTTTTAGCATTTCTGTTTAATCACCAGAGCTGAAAAATGCTTTGCAACTCTTATCAGTAATTTATAAGCAGTGAAGCAAACCGAAGCAACTCTGACATAATGGATTGTCTACAATCATCTGACCATTTAGGCTCCTGGCGTGTGATCCTGAAACCTGCGCTGTGTCCTGTATTTATGAGACATGTGTATTAATGATGGTGGGTTGAGGGGTGAACTGTAAATAGCAGTCGCTGTGTATCCGGAAGTGATGTGATTAGGGCTGCTCCTTTCCATAGCCAAACATTAGCCTGACAATTCCCACCCAGTTTTATAATGTGTCTCTGTTACAAGTGAAATCTCAATACTTAAAAGCTTCCTTGTAACTCTGGCATGACAAATATGTGTGAAGATTTGGGAGTAGGAAGTGTCAGTTTTGTATCATTCAAATTAGTGCAAATAAACTCACCTTCAAATACCAGCTTCAATACAACTAGGGCTGAACTTAATGAAAATGTAATAATTTTAAAAACATTTGAAAAAAAGTCAGATTAAGTATGCAATTTCTCTGTAACTATAGCACTATATTTCTGCATTCTGTATGTTTTGGTACTATATATAGCAATAATCTGCCTGGATGGTACATAAACAAATCTTTTCACTGTACCTTGGCACATATGACAACAATAAACCACTTTATTTCCAATAAATTACTAATAATGGATAATAATAATTACTAATAATTACTAATGATAGGGGGAGGAGAAGATGGCGGCGTGACACAGCGCGCGCGGCCGCTCTGAAATGATATCAGTATTTGTTAAGTAGGATGCCGTGCACAATCCTGATTTGATGGAGACAGACGTGAGAAGCACGGAAGAACATCTGGAGAAACTTCTGAAACACCTGCATCGCTGCCACTGCTACTGTGCGTTCGAGAATCTCTGGAGGGGAAGGCCCCAAATTCTTGGCTTTGCCTATTGCCTGTTGCCGGGGCCGGGGTCAAAGCGCTTGGCAGAGATGGTGTCGGAGTCAACACTCGGTGTCGGAGGGCTGGTCGGAGGCTCGAAGTTTTCGGACGGACTCAAGAGTCGGCTGTGGTCGGATGCAGCATCGGCAAGTTTGCGGTGCTGGAGGTTCGTGGCAGGGAGAGTTTTTCTTCCTTCTACCGTCTGCGTGAGATGATGGGACTTTCAAGAGACTTTGAGACTTTTTTTTAAACATGCCCATGGTCTGTTCTTTATCAAATTACGGTATTGCTTTGCACTGTTGTAACTATATGTTATAATTATGTGGTTTTCGTCAGTTTTTTTAGTCTTGGTTTGTTTTGTGTTTCTGTGATATCATACTGGAGGAACATTGTATCATTTCTAAATGATAATAAAAGAGGACTGCATGTCACAATCTAATCTAATCTAATATAATTTCACAATGTCATTTTCCAATACTAAAAATTCTAAAACTTACATAATTAATTTCCAAGAGCTATTGAAATTAGATCAGTGCTTGATCAAATTATGAAAATATTAAAATTTAAATGTATAGTGTTTGTCTACTTGTCTACTATCAGTAAAATTTTCCCTTTTAGGACCAGTTTTAAGTCTACAACCACATTGAGGAGCTCAAGCCATAGCCTGTCAAACTTCTAGTTACAGAACAGCACTGTGCATTCATATTTGATCAATTTCCAATAAAATTATCAAAATGTGTGCATTGTATTTTCTCCACTAAGTTTTTAAAATGAGCTAATTGTTTAATTGATTTCTGAAAAGGCCTTAAAGAACACATTACAAGATTAACTACCCATAAATACTTAAAATTAGATCACTGCTTGGTTAATTTCCAAGAAAACTTTGAAATCCAACTGTTATAGGATCAGTGGGACCTTGCCAATGCCAATAACTGTAATTCTCGCTCCAGTTAAACCTTAGTTCAAGAGTTCTCTGGTCTTTACATTGCCCAAAATCATTCAAAATCTAAAATTCATGAGGTAAATGGTCCTTCAAGGAACATTAACGAATGTCAACCAACCTAATAAATAAATGATCTTTTTTAAGTCATGTGTTGTTTCATAGAAAAACATTAAATAGCATAGTATCATAAAATAGCATGTGAGTAATACTTGAAAGGTACATTGGAAGGAATCTGTCACTGATATATAATCCAAATTTATCTGCTCCGTCTCAGGGATTTTGAACTGGAGGTCATCCAATATAATGAAGCATCCTGTTAAGTCACCTCCCCTCTCCCACCACCACTGTAGGGACTCACAATAATTAATGTTGAAAGGCAATCATTTTGCCAGCACCTATGTACAGAAGATAGCAGAGGCATGTTCTACTTACATAATGTGGACTGGGTTAATTTCCCTCCTTTGATGAGATTTCCAGAGATTACTTTAGCAAAAGCAGGTTTTACCTTTCACCTTGTGGTTCTTCCTCACCTCCCCGCTCTTTCTTACTCTGACTCCTCATCTTGTTTCCAGTCCTGATGAAGGGTCTCGTACCGAAACGATGACTGTATTCTTTTCCATAGTTGCTCCCTGGCCTGCTGGGCTCCTCTGGAATTTTGTGTGCGAAGCTGCTCAGATTCAGATCTGTTTATTATATGCATACAGTGAAAAGTATTGTTTGCGTTAACAGCTAGCACAACCTAAGGATGTGCTGGGGGCAGCCCACAAGCGTTGTCGCACATTCTGTTGTCAACAGAGCGCGCCCATGATATTCAGCAAAACAAAACAAGCAACAACACAACAACAACAAAACACCAACAGCAAAACAAGCCCCTTTTCGCCCACCCATCCATCCACCCAATCTTACATACAGACAGAGTTCCATAAGACCATAATATATAGGAGCAGAATTAGGCCATTTGGCCCATCGAGTCTGCTCTGCCATTTTATCTTGGCTGATCCATTTTTCTCTCAGCCCCAATCTCCTGCCTTCTCCCTGTATCCCATCATGCCCTGACTAATCAGGAACCTATCAACCTCTGCCTTAAATATACCCAATAACATGGCCTGTGGTAATGAGTTCCACAGATTCTCTACTCTCTGCCTAAACAATTCCTCATCATCTCTGTTGTAATTGGATCTTCCTCCATTCTGAGGCTGTGTCCTCTGAAGTCTCTGCATGAACAGGGTGAAGGCATCACATTCAATAGTAACCTACTGAAGGGAACTATTGGAAGCCTGCGTTGGTTTCATGAAAGAGCCATACAATTTCTCCCACTTACCAGAACCCTGACTTTTTCCTCATTCAACTATTTACCAAATTGCATTAGAAATCTACTTACTGAATCCAGCAAACTTACAGTAAATGCTTGGAAATCAAAGCATCTTATTGTATAAAACAGTCTCCTCGTCTCATGCTCTTTCAACCATCACTTTGAATCTGTTTTGGCTGGTTGCACAACGTTGGCCAGAGGACATAATTTCTCCCTGTATCCTCAATTAAAACCGCTTATAGCTTGTCACCTTGACCTACAATTTTCCTCATAACTCACCTTTCCAAGTCAAATCTGGCTCTTGTGTTAATCTTTTAGACACGCGCTTCAATGAAATCTTGTTTTTCCCCACTTCCCCTGAACGCTATTCTGCATGAGCATGCCAGAACAATTGAAAGAAAGAAATCTCTCTCAACAACTGGGGTTCCCATCCTGGGCTCCACAGACCCCTTGCTTAATGGTATTGGTCCATGGCATTAACAAATAGGTTGGGAGGTCCTGCTCTAAAATATTTACACTTTTCTGTCTTAACCATCCAGGACATGCCCTCTTCCCCTTACTGTCATTGGGGAGGAGGTATGGGAGCCTGAAGACCACGTTGCTCCTTTTATTTGCACATTTGTTTGTTTTTGTAATTTATAGTACTTTTATGTCTTTGCACTGTACTGCTGCCACAACAACTTTCATGTCACATATTGATCAGTAATAATAATAATGATTCTGATTCAACATGAAATGCTAACTCTGTTTCTCCTACATATCGAAGCTGCTGACTTGCTGGATCTCTCTAGCATTTTCTGTTTTTATTCCGAATCGAGTGATCTTCTGCCCACTGGGGGTGGTGTGGGGTGGGGATTGTGGGTGGAAGAAGGGAAAATGCCCGTGGTGGGAGAGGTCCCTGGTTATGCTGGCTGCTTTACCAAGGCAGCAAAAAATGCAGACAATGTCCATAGAGAGGAGACTGGTTTCACTGATGTGCTGAGCTGCGTCCACAGCTCTCTGCAGTTCCTCGCAGTCACGGGCAGAGCAGTTGCTGTGCCAAGCCGCGATGCTCTGAGATACTGGTGTCTCAATATAACTGCAGGCCTCCTGCTTCATGGGGGTCACAGGTTTGGAAGTTCCACCAGAGCAGATGGAGTAGGTAACTGCAGTGCATTTCATGGATGATGCACAGTGTAGAGTCACTATGCATAGGGGCTGGAGGGAATGAATGCTTAGGGTGGTGGGCAGAGTGCCAATCAATCTGATTGTTGTTTCCTAGATGATGATGAGTTTCTTGGGTGTTGTTGGAGCTGCAATCTCTTGGGCAGTATACCATCACACTCCTGGTTTTCTACAGTGAATTGGCTTTCGGGTAAGTGGAGGTGAGTTATTCACTACTGGATTCTCCCAGTCTCTTCTCTGAGGATTGTCACCTTGTCGTGGTGGAGAGGCTTGTGAGTTTTCTGAGATCCCAAGAGTGATGCTGTCTGGAGCTTAGCGGTACAGACAACGGAATGGTTCCAGACAAGGTGCGATCCAACCAAGACCTCAGTGTTGGAACTGGTGTAAGCTGATGACACATCATAACGGCAGTGATTGTAGAGGAAGGTTGCGGCATTGGAGGGTCCCCAGTTATCTTGAACTCCATGCACTGGGCCCTAGCCCCAATCTGACAAGGACAGTGTGGTGACTGCTCATGTGAAACAAAGTCATGTACAGGCATTCTCCATTAAGGGAATAACACCTTAGGAGAAATCCATAATCAACTCAAGAGATATCATTACAATTATTACTGCTCCCAGTCTGACCTAAGTGTATGGCCACAGTATTTATGCAGCAAATTCAATTGTGTGGTAACCCCCAGATGTTCTTGGTTTTGAACCTGGTAATGGTGATGCCATTGTCTATCCAGTGTTGGTGACCATATTCCTTCTTGTCAACAGAGCTCTTTTTCCATCTATCAGTCCATACCCGAATATTGTTCAGGGCGTACTGTATGCAAAGAGGGACTGCCTCATTATCTGAGCAAAGTAATACAATTGAACATTATACAATCGGCAACAAACATGTCCGCTTCTGACTGTAATGAAAGCAAAGTCATTAATGATACAGCTGAAGTTGTACGAGATGTTGGTGAGTCTGCACTTGGAGTATTGTGTTCAGTTCTGGTCAACTTGCTATTGGAAATATGTCATTAAACTGAAAAGAGTGCAGGAGAGATTTATGAGGATGTTGCTATTACTCAAGGGATTAGGTTATGGGGAGAGATTGAGCATCATGGAACCTGATTCCTTGCAGGGTCATAATCATTGCTATGTGCCATATTACATGACATGAGTGAGCATGGTGTATGACCACGATTATTCATGGCAAATTTTTCTCCCAAAGTGGTTTGCCATTGCCTTCTTCCGAGCAGTGTCTTTACATGACAGGTAAGCCCAGCCATTAACAATACTCTTCAGAGATTGTTTGGTGTCAGTGTCACATAACCAGGACTTGTGATATGCACCAGCTGCTCATACGACCGTCCACCACCTGCTCCCGTGGCTGCATGTGACCCTGACTTGGGGTCTAAGCAGGTGGTACACCTTGCCCAAGGGCGACCTGCAGGCTAACAGAGAGAAGAAGAGCTTTACACCTCCTTTGGTAGAGACTATCTCCACCTCACCACCACCCTTGGAGGGCAGGACACCTTTAGAAGTGAATAAAGCCATGAGGGATATAGATAGAGTGAACATATACAGTATTTTTCATAGGGCTCGGGAATCAAGAACTAGGGGGCTTAGGTTTAAGGTGCGAGGAGAGATTTAGTAGGAACCTGGTGGAAAACTTTTTCACACAGTGGGTGGTATACATACGGAAGTGGATGAAGCAAATGCACAACAACATTTAAAAGACATTTGGACAAGTACATAAATAGGGAAAGACCATTCAGTTTGCACAGGGGCACAAGACAGGGCTGTGCATTAAGTCCCTTATTGTTTGCATTGGCCCTGGAACCACAGACGAAGACTATACATTCTCACCCCGAAATTTATGGGTACAATACAGAATATACTATCAACAAAATTTCCCTTTATGCAGACGACGTTTTGTTGTTTGTAACGAAGCCATATATTACTATTCCAGTTTTGCTGGAAATAGTCAATTTATTTGGTACTTTCTTGGGGTATAAGATTAATTGGGGGAAAAGTGAAATATGCCCAGTCCAAGTAGAACAGGAGGGGCTTAAACAATTTCCATTCAAAATAACCCTTGAGAAGTTCACTTATCATGGATCTGTAATAACCAAAAAGTATAGTTCTCTATTTGAAGCAAATTTTATCCGTCTAATTGAAAAGATTAAAAAGAAAATAGAATTTTGGAAGAGACTCCCAATTTCTTTAGTGGGTAGAGTAAATGCAGTCAAGATGATCTTTCTTCCCCAACTGCTCTGTCTGTTTCAGAACCTGCCCCTCTATCTTACCAAAACCGTTTTTAAAGGATTAGATTCGATAATTCTACCTTTTATATGGAATTATAAAGCCCATCGAATTAGGAAAGAACATCTCTGCAAGAATAAGATTAGTGGGGGTCTGGCACTACCCAACTTTATTTTTTATTACTGGGCTGCTAACGTTAGCCATATTCATACTGGATAGATGACACGGTTGTACCTCCCGGATGGTTGGAGATGGAGCATGCAGATTGCCTATCATATTCCATAGGGGCAATCATTATGTCCCCTATTCGGTTAAATAAAGCCTGTTGTAGAGGCAATCCCATTATCCATAGCACCATACAGATGTGGAGACAAATGGGGAAGCACTTGAAACTCAGAACATTATCTTTTCTTGTACCTATATCAGCAAACCCTTCTTTTATCCCCTCATGCATAGATTGGGGCCTTTGATGCATGGCGAGAATTAGGGATATGCAGCATTGGAGACTTATACATACAAGGGATTTTTGCCTCATCTTGGCAGCTCCAGGACAAATTCGGATTGCAAAAGAGTCATTTTTTCAGGTATCTCCAGCTAAGACACTATATAAGATCATATCTTTCTGGTTTTGAGACCGCAAAACCTGATAAATTAGATAATCATTTAAGATCACGTTTAGGGACAGAACACATCATCGCCTATCTGTATGATGCCATACAAAACAAGTGTCATACAACAATAGATAATATTAAAAAAGAGTGGGAAAAGGAGTTGGGTACAGAGATAGAGGAGGTTATATGGAATGAGGCTTTGGAGTATGTTAACTCCTGTTCCATCAATGCCAGGCATTGTTTAATACAATTTAAAATCCTACATAGACTACATTACTCAAAAGTAAGGATTCATAAAATATTCCCAGAGGTGTCCCCAATGTGTGAGGAATGCAAGTCCTCGGAGGCAAATTTGTTATTTTATGTCCCAGGATACAAGAGTATTAGAAGCAAATATTTGAGGTCCTATCGAAGGTACTAAAGGTTTAGATAATACCAGACCACATTTTAATAATTTTTGGAACTTCTGCGAGGTCAAATAAATTCCAGGCTACCCAGCAACAACTCCTGACCTATGGCATACTTAATGGAAAGAAACTCATACTGACGTTCTGGAAAAAGGAGGAAACTCCATCACTCAGACAATGGCTGGCTGCATTAATGGATACTCTGCATCTAGAGAGGATAGGATACATTACCAAGGACAGACTCAAGGAATTCGAAAAAATCTGGCAACCGTTACTGTTGTATTTAGAAGAGACCAACAGCTGAATTAAGTGTTGGGGGGTGGTAGGACCTAAACAGCACATACGGGAGAGGTGAGGGGAGGGTAGGGCTGGGAAGGGGAAAGGAGATGGGGTGGTAGGGTTTCCTTTGCTTTTTGCTTGTTTACTATACATACATTCATTTGACTTTCACTATGTTGTTATAAGAAAGAAAAGAAAAAAGAAGCGTTGTACTTTAGGACATTGTCGGTTGTGGTTAAGCTGCTGTTGCTTCACAATAAAAAACATTTGAAAACAATAAATAGGGAAGGAACATTAGATGGATATGTATCAATTGTGGGCAAATGGGAAGCCTCGCTGGTCTCCTTTGTTGGCCATTCTTTATTAGTCTATGACCATAAAGATGGGCAAATTCTGCAATGAAGTTGTGGAGATTGGATAATCCACCTCTAACAATCACAGCCATCTTCTTTTCTGTAAGGCATGACTCCAGCCATTGGAATGCTTTAGCTTCTCGTCCATGTACCACGTACCACAGATCCTTGGTGTCACCCGCAGTCTTGTGCTGCCGTGGTATCAAAGACAGTCACTCTCTTTTCCTGCTAGAATTCAGTTCTCCACTCCAAGTCTGGGCCAAGTTTGTGATGAGTCTGGTTCGAGCTTGATTTATGGCAGCATGGTAAAGTTTTGTCATGCCAAGCAATTGTTACCTCTTCATTCAAAGATAAACGTTGAAAGTAAATTGGCTGCTTTTTGAACAATTTTT
This sequence comes from Mobula hypostoma, assembly GCF_963921235.1. Taxonomy (NCBI): domain Eukaryota; kingdom Metazoa; phylum Chordata; class Chondrichthyes; order Myliobatiformes; family Myliobatidae; genus Mobula; species Mobula hypostoma. Next base: position 181,565,626 of record NC_086101.1, on the reverse strand, counting down.
GCACTCTGAATCATAAGTACCGCCTAATTCCGCCAACCCTATAATTTATGACATGGAAATATTTATTAATCTGTACAGACCAGTATTTTTAACTGCTATTCCACAACCACTTAGTTCTGGAACTTCCAGAGTTAACCCTATCTCATCGACTCAGAAAGACCCAATTGTGCAATTCTGAAGTTTCTTAAATTAATCCTACATTTTCTCCTCCACCACAAAACCCATAAAACTGTTCCAAGTGTGAGTCATTCTTCCTACAATGAGTGTTCTGATATCTGCCCTCAAGCTGTCCTTTATTGGTTTGAATCTGTGCCCTATTGTCGGACATTAACAGTTTCATCTGGAGCCTAGCAGTGACAAGAAACACCAGCGAGTGGTTTCAAAACCAGCAAATCTAGATGATCGGTGGCCCTTTCCTCAGACTGGACACCTGTCTGTGTGAGTGGATAGAAGGGTGGGAGAGGGGCATGTTTTTGCTTGTCTAGTTCTGCTGAACGTGGTGGACTTTGCTCGCTCCGGAATGTGTGGCAACACCTGTGGGCTGTCCCCAGTACATCCTTAGGCTACTGTCAGGAAGGAGGTTCAGGAGCATCAGGACTAGGACTGCCAGACTGGATAACAGCTTCTTCCCTCATACTGTGAGACTAATGAATATGCCGCTACCACTGAGGTCTCGTCGGTAGGACAGTGGACTGATTACTGTACTGTTTATAGTTTACTGTTGTTTAACTTCTGTAACTGCAAAACTAATTGAAAGGTAAACACACAACACACACAAATACTGGAAGAATTCAGCAGGCCAGGCAGCATCTATGGAAAAGAGTAAGCAGTCGATGTTTCAGGCTGAGACACTTCAGCAAGAGACAGGATTCAGAGTTAGAAGATGGAGGGAGGGGAGGAAGAAACACGAGATGATAGGTGAAACTGGGAGGGGGGAGAGGTGGAGTAAAGAGCTGGGAAGTTGATTGGTGGAAGAGCTGCTGGGCTGGAGAAAGGGGGATCTAATAGGAGAGGACAGAAGGCCATGATAGAAAGTGAAAAGGAGAGGAGCACCAGAGGGAGGCGATGATCAGGCAATGAGATAAGGTGAGAGAGGGAAAAGGGGATAATGAATAGAAAAGAGCGAGCGGGACATTACCGGAAGTTCGAGAAAATGATATTTATGCCATCAGGTTGGAAGCTGCCCATATGGAATATTAGTTGTTGTTCCTCCAATCTGTCTGTGGCCTCATTGCGTAATGAAACAACACACAAACTGAAGGAGCAACAACTTGTTCTCTGTCTGGCAGCCTCCAACCTGCTGGCATGAACAGCAATTTCTCAAATTTCCGGTCCTGTCCCGCCACCCCCATTATTCCCCATCCCCTTTCCAAATCCTATTGCCTGTTGCCGGGGCCGGGGTCAAAGCGCTCGGCAGAGATGGTGCTCGGTGCTCGGTGTCGAAGAGCTGGTCGGAGGCTCGAAGTTTTCAGACGGACTCAGAGTCGGACTGTGGTCGGGTGCTTCCAGGGTGCTGCATCGGCAAGTTTGCGGTGCTGGAAGCTCATGGCAGGGAAAGTTTCTCCCTTCAACCGTCTGCGAGAGATGATGGGACTTTTGAGAGACTTTGAGACTTTTTACTATGCCCATGGTCTGTTCTTCTATCAAATTATGGTATTGCTTGCACTGTTGTAACTATTTGTTATAATCATGTGGTTTTTGTCAGTTTTTTTAGTCTTGGTTTGTCTTGTGTTTCTGTGATACCATTCTGGAGGGACAAATTGTATCATTTCTTAATGCAAACATCAGTAAATGACAATAAAAGAGGACTGCATGTCCTCATAATCATAATCATAATACAAAGAACAATTAATCAAATGATACATTTACAATATTACTCAAATATTGCTAAAATATTAAACACATGACATTCCTCCCTGCTTAGCTATAAACTCCAGCTCAATATAGAATGCATCTCAGCTCACGTATCTCAAATATGTAATGTATTGCTCTCTCATCATCATACACAGTATATATATGTACTGGGTATACACACAGAGTATACTTTGTAATACAGCTACTTTATAGACATCCACAGCATAGTACACTTCAAGGCCTAAAGATTTACTCACAGTGGAGGATTTTCTATTCTTGAAGGATAACGTCGGTTTCCAACAAGGTTGTGGGGGATGGGGTCATTTTGCTTGGCAGGTGAGACTTGTGGCTGTGAAATAATCTCAGGTTCGGGGGCATCCTCTATAGTGGTTGTAGGTGTTGACCCTAGGACTGCAGGAAGTGGGGTTCTGACAGCTCTGGCCACCTGTCATCACTAACAATTGGCTCTACTCTCCTCAATTGATCGATGTGTCATCTCCATATGACATCAGACGCAATCTTCACTCTGTAGGAGAGTAGTCCAGTTCTGTCCTTAATCTTTCAGAACCCCCACTTTTGATCACCTCTGTAGTTCCCTTGCCAGGACTCCTTGTCCAGGAGTGAAACATCGAATCTCCTTATTTGATGAGCCCTCAATTTGTCTCAGGTGTTTGGCCTGCATACTGCTTCTGAGATTGGGTTTGAGAAGATCCAAGTGCAAATGCAAGGTATGACCAGGAGCAGCATAACTGGAGAATTGTTGGTTGTAGAATGTGCTACGTGGTGATTTGCAAGGAAGAAATTGGCAAGCTTCTGATTCAGTGTCAGCATTGTGTGTGCCACTGACATTGGTCACGATATGTTCTTTAGGCTCTGGACAAACCTTTTCGCCAAGATGTTTGTAGTTGAGTGGTACGGTATAGAAGTAATACGACTTATTCCATTCATTTTCTGGAATGACTGAAATCGTTCCACAACTGTGGTCGATTGTCACTGATCAAAAGTTCCGGAACACCAGTCCTTGAGAAGAGGATTCTCCACACATCAGAAGTGTGTGAGACTGTAGTGGATACTAATGGGGACACTTCTGGCCACTTTGTGGCTGCATTCACTACTACCAAGAAACGTATGCCTATGAATGATCTGGCAAAATCCTCATGAGTCCTCTGCCAGGGCAATGCAGGTTTTCCTAGGGATGGGAAGGTGCTGCTCTTGGCATCTTCTGGACATGTTGGCATCCTGAACAGTGCATGGCAAGCTGCTCGATCCGCTGATCTATCCCAGGCCACCAGACAAGGCTTTGAGCCAAAATTTTCATTTTAACCACACCCAGATGACCGGCATATAGCTCCTCCAACACTTTAGCTCTCAGCTTGGATAGTACAACAATTCTAAATCCCCACATAAGGCAAAAACTGTCACGGGCAAGTTCATTCCAGCACAGGTAATAATGGGGGAGCTGAAATTTCTGCTGCACATCCTAGCCATTTTAGATGGCAATGTAGACCTGAGACAGTGTGAGGTATTTTCTGATAGTCTATGGGTTCACAACCTGAGGGGAACAGCTTCTTCCCCTCTGCCATCCAATTCCTAAATGGACTTTGAAGCTTTGGACACTACCTCAGTTTTTTTAATACACAATATTTCTGTTTTTACATATTTTTTAATAATCTATTCAATATACATAATTGATTTACTTGTTTATTTATTATGTTTTATTTCATTTATTCTTATTTTTTCCTCTCTTTCTGCTAGATTATGTATTGCATTGAACTGCTGCTGCTAAGTCAGCAAATTTCACGTCACATGCCAGTGATAATAAACCCAATTCTGATTCTGATTCTGATCTGCTTTTTTTTAAAAACTCGACCACATCTCTCCTCGTGCTAAGAAAAATGTGCTATGTTTTGGGTTTGTCTTAAAACTTATTCGTTGCCACTATCATGTTTTGTAACTCCAAAACTAATAGGAAGAAAAACACGGCAGCCCAGGATGCATGGGTAGGCAGTTTTACTTTCAGTGAGGTGTGTACATATGATGTGGTGGTGTAATAAGGTCATAAGACTATAAGATATGGGAGCAGAATTGGCTCATTTGGCCCATTGAGTCTGCTCTGCCATTTCATCATGGCTGATACAGTTTTCCTCTCAGCCCCAATCTCCTGCCTTCCCCTCATATCCATCCATACCCTGACTAATCAAGAATCTATCAACCCCTGCCTTGAATATACATAAAGACTTGGCCTCCAAAGCAGCCTGTGGCTACAAATTCCACAGATTCACCACTCCTTGGCTAAAGAAATTCCTCCTCATCTCCAAGCTAAAAGGATGCTTCTATTCTGAGGCTGTGTCCTCCGATCTTAGACAGTCCCACCATAGGAAATATCCCCTCCACATCCACTCTGTCAAGACCTTTCACCATTCGATAGATTTCAAATACGTCACCCCTCATTCTTCTGAATTCCACAGAGTACAAGCCCAGGGCCATCAAATACTCTTCATATGACAAACCATTCAAACCTGGAATGATTTTCGTGAACCTCCTTTGAACTCTCTCCAATTTCTGCGTATCCTTTCTAAGATAAGTGGCCAAAACTGCTCACAATACTCCAAATGAGGCCTCACCACTGTTTTATAAATTCTCAACATTGCATTCTTGCTTCTATGTTGTAGTCCTCTTGAAATGAATGCTGTATAAAGCTCCCATCATGGTTTTTTTTACCATTGTAGTTCCTTAAATCTGTATAACCATATAACCATATAACAATTACAGCACGGAAACAGACCATCTCGGCCCTTCTAGTCCGTGCCGAACTCTTACTCTCACCTAGTCCCACCGACCTGCACTCAGCCCATAACCCTCCATTCCTTTCCTATCCACATAGCTGTCCAATTTAACTTTAAATGACAACATCGAACCTGCCTCAACCACTTCTGCTGGAAGCTCGTTCCACACAGCTACCACTCTCGGAGTAAAGAAGTTCCCCCTCATGTTACCCCTAAACTTTTGCCCTTTAACTCTCAACTCATGTCCTCTTGTTTGAATCTTCCCCACTCTCAATGGAAAAAGCCTATCCACGTTATCTCTATCTATCCCCCTCATAATTTTAAATACCTCTATCAAGTCCCCCCTCAACCTTCTACATTCCAAGGAATAAAGACCCAACTTGTTCAACCTTTCTCTGTAACTTAGGTGATGAAACCCAGGTAACACTCTAGTAAATCTTCTCTGTACTCTCCCTATTTTGTTGACATCTTTCCTATAATTCAGTGACCAAAACTGTACACAATACTCCAAATTTGGCCTCACCAATGCCTTATACAATTTCAACATTACATCCCAACTCCTATACTCAATACTTCGATTTATAAAGGCCAGCATACCAAAAGCTTTCTTCACCACCCTATCCACATGAGACTCCACCTTCAGGGAACTATGCACCATTATTCCTAGATCCCACTGTTCTACTACATTCTTCAATGCCCTACCATTTACCATGTATGTCCTATTTCGATTAGTCCTACCAAAATGTAGCACCTCAGATTTATCAGCATTAAACTCCATCTACCATCTTTCAGCCCACTCTTCTAACTGGCCTAAATCTCTCTGCAAGCTTTGAAAACCTACTTCATTATCCACAACTCCACCGATCTTAGTATCATCTGCATACTTAGTAATCCAGTTTACCACCCCATCATCCAGATCATTAATGTATATGACAAACAACATTGGACCCAGTACAGATCCCTGAGGCACACCACTAGTCACCGGCCTCCGATCTGACAAACAGTTATCTACCACCACTCTCTGGCGTCTCCCATCCGGCCACTGCTGAATCCATTTTACTACTTCAATATTAATACCTAACGAGTGAACCTTCCTAGCTAACCTTCCATGTGGGACCTTGACAGGCCTTACTATCCACAACAATTCAACACCTCTTGACTCTATGTCACCTCTTTCTATTGATTTAATTTATTTTTTTACCAACAGAGCCACGCCACCCCATCTGCCTTCCTGCCTGGCCTTTCGATACAACATATATCCTTGGGCATTAAGCTGTCAGTTATAATCTTCTCTCAGCCATGATTCAGTGATACCTACAACATCATACATGCTAGTCTGTAACTGTGCTACAAGATCATCGACACTATTCCGCATACTACGCACATTCAAATATAACACCTTTAGTCCTGTATTCATACTTTTTGATTTTGTCTGCCTTTTATGTTGCTACTCATCCTCTCCTTGCTCGGAGTCTCACTACATATTGCCTCCGTTTGTAAACCAACTACCTCATTGTCAGCACTATCAGTCTGGTTCCCATCCCCCTGCCAGATTAGTTTAAACCTGCCTGAACAGCTCTAGCCAACCTGCCCACAAGGATATTGGACCCCTTCAGGTTCAGGTGTAATCCATTCCTTTTGCTTAGGTCATACCTTCCCCAGAAGAGATCCCATTGATCCATAAATCTGAACCACTGCCCCCTGCAACCGTTCCTCGGCCTTTCATTAACCTGCCAAATCACCCTATTCTTACCCTCATTGGCACATGGCACAGGCAACGATCCAGAGATTACTACCCCTGGAGTACCTCTTCCTAGAGATGCTGTCTGGCCTGATGCATTCACCAGCAACTTTGATGTGTGTTACTATCCTGGAGGTCCTGTTTCACTCCGTAAAATCTCTCTTCAGGACCTCCTCAACTTATCTATCTACGTCATTGGTGCCAATATATACCAAGGCTTCTGGCTGCTCCCCCTCGCACTTGAGAATGCCATGTACCCGATCTGAGACAACCCTGATCCTGGCACCAGGGAGTCAACATAACATCCAGGGGTCTCTATCGCGTCCTCGGACCCTCATCTCTGTTCCCCTGACTAAGGGATCTCCTGTCATCACTGCAGTCCTCTTCACCTCTCTGCTCTTTTTTTTAATAGATATTTTTATTGAAGCAAAAAAAACATATTTTATACACAGATACACATAAGAAAAAAAAAACGAACAAAAATCAGACAAAATGCTCCCTCCCGCCCATAACAACACACATCAAAGTTGCTGGTGAATGCAGCAGGCCAGGCAGCATCTCTAGGAAGAGGTACAGTCGACAAAGGGTCTCGGCCTGAAATGTCGACTGTACCTCTTCCTAGAGATGCTGCCTGGCCTGCTGCGTTCACCAGTAACTTTGATGTGTGTTGCTTGAATTTCAAGCATCTGCAGAATTCCTCATGTTTGCACTCCCACCCACAACCCTGGTATGGTAAAAATTCCTTCCTCGTTCACAATTGAAAAATAGCAAAAATAAAATTGGATCAAGTAAGGTATGAAGTCCTAACGTGTATTAATGAAGTGTATATCACTACACTAAGCAGATAGTAGAAGCACGGGAAGACAGGTATCCATACTAATTCAGTAACCGAGGAGGTGTAGTGATGGTAATAAGGCCAAAAAGGAGCCCCATATTTTTTCATATGTTGCTGGTTTCCTCCTCACACTATACAAGATCTTCTCAGGTTTACTACAACCTCTCTGCTCTTCTGAGCCACAGCACCAGACTCAGTTCCAGAGACCTCGTCACTGGGCTCCGCCTAGTAGGTCGTCCCACTCAATAGTATCTAAAGTTATGTACTTATTATTGAGGGGAACAGCCGCAGGTGTGATCTACACTGCCTGTGCATTTCTCCTCCTTCTCCTGACAGTCACCCAGTTACCTCCCTCCTGCAACCTACCAGTACCACCTTCCTGTAGCTCCTGGCTTTTACCTCCTCACTCTCCCGTATGAGTCGAAGGTCATCGAGCTGCAGCTCCAGTTCCTTAATATGTTCTGTCAGGAGCTGCAGATCAATGCATCTGGTGCAGAGGTGTTTATCTGGGAAACTGGAGGCCACCCAGACTTCACACATCCCACACACTGTACAAAGCACTGCCGCTGGGGCTATTCTGACTATACTATGCACTAATAGATGAGGAATGAACAAATAAGAACAGAGAGAGAGTAACTTACAAGATACTTAACATCACCCAAGCCTGATCTCGCTGAACCCTGATGAGCTAAAGACACTCTAAAGGTTGTCACATTCCAAAAGAATGGTCACTCCCCCTGAATTTGAATTATTCTTATTGGCCCTTTTCTAATGAATCCCTCTTGTTGATTGGTCGCTCCTCAACCCAGAGAAACTGGCGTGAAACTCTGCCTTAAAAATCTCAATTGTCAACCTGAATAAAAAGTGGCTCTTTTTACACACCCCTGGTGTGGATTGTCCAACTCAGAGAAAACTGACTCGTGTTCTGCTTTTTAAATCTTGAACATTGACCTGACTGACAGGTGTCTTTTTTTACGCACTGCCCCTTGCTCCTCAGCTCAGAGGAACCGAGAGAAATTCTGCCTTTTGAATCTCGATTGCCGCCCTGATTAAAAACTGCTCTTTTAAGCAATCCCGTGTGAACTGTCCAATGGCGTATGGCCATTCAAGTACACCTTACATATAACCCATAATGAATTATGTAAACAAACACAGATGATTAATCAAACAATCTATCTACAAACAACAGGAATTCTGCAGATGCTGGAAATTCAAGCAACATACATCAAAGTTGCTGGTGAACGCAGCAGGCCAAGCAGCATCTCTAGGAAGAGGCGCAGTCAACGTTTCAGGCCGAGACCCTTCGTCAGGACTAACTGAAGGAAGAGTGAGTAAGGGATTTGAAAGCTGGAGGGGGAGGGGGAGACGCAAAATGATAGGAGAAGACAGGAGGGGGAGGGATGGAGCCGAGAGCTGGATAGGTGATAGGCAAAAGGGGATACGAGAGGATCATGGGACAGGAGGTCCGGGAAGAAAGACAAGGGGGGGGTGACCCAGAGGATGGGCAAGAGGTATATTCAGAGGGACAGAGGGAGAAAAAGGAGAGTGAGAGGAAGAATGTGTGCATAAAAATGAGTAACAGATGGGGTACGAGGGGGAGGTGGGGCCTTAGCAGAAGTTAGAGAAGTCAATGTTCATGCCATCAGGTTGGAGGCTACCCAGACGGAATATAAGGTGTTGTTCCTCCAACCTGAGTGTGGCTTCATCTTTACAGTAGAGGAGGCCGTGGATAGACATGTCAGAATAGGAATGGGATGTGGAATTAAAATGTGTGGCCACTGGGAGATCCTGCTTTCTCTGGCGGACAGAGCGTAGATGTTCAGCAAAGCGGTCTCCCAGTCTGCGTCGGGTCTCACCAATATATAAAAGGCCACATCGGGAGCACCGGATGCAGTATATCACCCCAGTCGACTCACAGGTGGTGATGTCTCACCTGGAAGGACTGTTTGGGGCCCTGAATGGTGGTAAGGGAGGAAGTGTAAGGGCATGTGTAGCACTTGTTCCGCTTACACGGATAAGTGCCAGGAGGGAGATCAGTGGGGAGGGATGGGGGGGACAAATGGACAAGGGAGTTGTGTAGGGAGCGATCCCTGCGGAATGCAGAGAGAGGGGGGGAGGGAAAGATGTGCTTAGTGGTGGGATCCCGTTGGAGGTGGCGGAAGTTACGGAGAATAATATGTTGGACCCGGAGGCTGGTGCGGTGGTAGGTGAGGACCAGGGGAACCCTATTCCGAGTGGGGTGGTGGGAGGATGGAGTGAGAGCAGATGTACGTGAAATGGGGGAGATGCGTTTAAGAGCAGAGTTGATAGTGGAGGAAGGGAAGCCCCTTTCTTTAAAAAATGAAGACATCTCCCTCGTCCTAGAATGAAAAGCCTCATCCTGAGAGCAGATGCGGCGGAGACGGAGGAATTGCGAGAAGGGGATGGCGTTTTTGCAAGAGACAGGGTGAGAAGAGGAATAATCCAGATAGCTGTGAGAGTCAGTAGGCTTATAGTAGACATCAGTGGATAAGCTGTCTCCAGAGACAGAGACAGAAAGATCTAGAAAGGGGAGGGTGGTGTCAGAAATGGACCAGGTAAACTTGAGGGCAGGGTGAAAGTTGGAGGCAAAGTTAATAAAGTCAACGAGTTCTGCATGCGTGCAGGAAGCAGCGCCAATGCAGTCGTCGATGTAGCGAAGGAAAAGTGGGGGACAGATACCAGAATAGGCACGGAACATAGATTGTTCCACAAACCCAACAAAAAGGCAGGCATAGCTAGGACCCATACGGGTGCCCATAGCTACACCTTTAGTTTGGAGGAAATGGGAGGAGCAAAAGGAGAAATTATTAAGAGTAAGGACTAATTCCGCTAGATGGAGCAGAGTGGTGGTAGAGGGGAACTGATTAGGTCTGGAATCCAAAAAGAAGCGTAGAGCTTTGAGACCTTCCTGATGAGGGATGGAAGTATATAAGGACTGGACATCCATGGTGAAAATAAAGCGGTGGGGGCCAAGGAACTTAAAATCATCGAAAAGTTTAAGAGCGTGAGAAGTGTCACGAACATAGGTCAGAAGGGATTGAACAAGGGGTGATAAAACAGTGTCGAGGTATGCAGAAACGAGTTCGGTGGGGCAGGAGCAAGCTGAGACAATAGGTCAGCCAGGACAGGCAGGTTTGTGGATCTTGGGTAGGAGGTAGAAACGGGAAGTCCCCAGTGGCCACACATTTTAATTCCACATCCCATTCCCATTCTGACATGTCTATCCACGGCCTCCTCTACTGTAAAGATGAAGCCACACTCAGGTTGGAGGAACAACACCTTATATTCCGTCTGGGTAGCCTCCAACCTGATGGCATGAACATTGACTTCTCTAACTTCCGCTAAGGCCCCACCTCCCCCTCGTACCCCATCTGTTACTCATTTTTATGCACACATTCTTTCTCTCACTCTCCTTTTTCTCCCTCTGTCCCTCTGAATATACCTCTTGCCCATCCTCTGGGCCACCCCCCCCCTTGTCTTTCTTCCCGGACCTCCTGTCCCATGATCCTCTCATATCCCCTTTTGCCTATCACCTGTCCAGCTCTCGGCTCTATCCCTCCCCCTCCTGTCTTCTCCTATCATTTTGCATCTCCCCCTCCCCCTCCAGCTTTCAAATCCCTTACTCACTCTTCCTTCAGTTAGTCCTGACGAAGGGTCTCGGCCTGAAACGTCGACTGCGCCTCTTCCTATAGATGCTGCTTGGCCTGCTGCGTTCACCAGCAACTTTGAAATATATCTACAATACTACTGAAATATTAAAAACACTACAGCTATATACACAGTCAGGTGACAATAACTTGAACTTGAGTTTGTTAGTTGTCCACAAGGTATAATCCTATTCATGAGGCTAATGAATGTCAAGTTTACACATTTTCTCTGTAACCATAGGGTTAACCTTGGATGCTCCAGCTTCCTCCCACATTCCATTACATGCTGATCCATTAAATAGCTACTGTACACATTGCAGGAGATACAGAAGCCCAAAATCACACACCATCAGCTACATATTTTGGATTAGGGTATAGAATTGTTTTTTGTCTTGTATTTTCCTTGTAGTCTATTCTTGCTTATAATTTTCATTGAATCTCCTATATGTGTGTAATTGTTCAGTAAATTTTCTAGTAGTGTAGCTGATACTGTATTTTCTGAAAGCTTCTCAGTTTTTCTTCAGCAGCTGTCACACCACTTAAATCTGGCTATTTTATGGTCTAATTGTTATCCATGGGATGTTATCTCTCGTCTCAGTGTGAGATGATCACAGCGTGTATTTGTTCTTTTCTGTTTGCTTGTTATTTGTTCTTGTAACACTTAATAACACAGTTATTGCCACCAAATTTTATGCCTCATTTGTGACTTCCAATGGATCTCTGAATCGAAATCACCAGAACCTACCCCTACAACCGTAAGTTCTTCATCTGAGCTGCACACACAAGCTTAGCAGCAGAATATGACGGACCACCTCCTGCTGCTTCCAGAGATTTCTGCAGATGTTGGAGATCCAGAACAACACACACAAAATGCTGGAGGAACTCAGCAGAACAGGCAGCATCTATGGAAATGAGTAAAAAGTCAACGTTTCAGGCCAAGACCCTTCTTCAGGACTGACGATTTGAAGACTCTTGCTGTTTCTGATTGTGTTTTGGCACAAGTGTCTTGGTTTGTACAATCTTTTCCTTCACAGGGTTGTACAATGTACGTCTCTCTGGAGGGATCCTTAGGAAAGATTTGAGGATCAGCTGGAAGAACAGATGCACTAACACCAGTGTACTGGAGGAGAACAACTTGAACAGCATCTCCAGTATGATAAAGCAACACCAACTCCAGTGTCATCCAGATGCTTAACTCACTTCCCCCCAAACGGATCCTTTACTCCAAGTGGAAGGAAGTTCAGAGAGCCCCTGGTGACAAAGGAAATATTTCAAAGATAAGGTCAACCTGGTGGTTTGAGTCCTGAGGCTCCTGTACACAGCAGCGAGAAAAGTGTATGACCTGGTTGTTGAGGGTCCCTGCATCTCTGTGACAGTACTCTATGTAGATGTGCTCAATGGTGGGGAGGGCTTTACCTGTAATGAACTGGGCTGTATCCTCTAATTTTGTTGGATTTTCTGTTCAAGGGCATTGGTGTTTCCATACTGGGCTGTGAGGCAGCCAGTCAATGTACTCTCCACTACACATCTATAGAATACTTTCAAAGTTTTAGATGTCATGCCAAATCTTCGCAAGTTTCTAAGGAAGTTAGGATGCGGCCGAGCGTTCTTCATAATTGCATTTATAAGACTGTAAGACATAGGAACAGAATTAGGCCATTCAGCCCATCGAGTCTGTTCCATCATTCCATCATGGCTGATCCCGGATCCCACTCAATCCCATACACCTGCCTTCTCGCCATATCTTTGAAGCCCTGATTGATCAGGAAACGACCAACTTCCACTTTAAAAATATCCACAGATTTGGCCTCCACCGCAGTCTGTGGCAGAGCATTCCACAGGTTCACTACTCTCTAGCTAAAAAAAAATCCTCCTTACCTCTGTTCTAAGAGGTCACCCCTCAATCTGGAGGCTGCACCCTCAAGTTCTAAACACCCCTACCAGAGAAAGCATCCTCTCCACATCCATCCTATCTAGTCCTTTCAATATTCGGTAGGTTTCAATGAGGTTCCCACGCATCCTTCTAAATTCCAGTGAGTAAAGGCCCAAAGCTGCCAAATGCTCCTCATCTGTTGCCCCTTCATTCCTGGAATCATCCTCATGAACTTCCTCTGGACTCTCTTCAATGACAACACATCCTTTCTGAGTTATGAAGCCCCAAACTGTTGACAATACTCCAAGTGCGGCCTGACTAGTGCCTTATAAAGCCTGAGCATTATCTCCTTGCTTTTATATTCTGTTCCCCTTGAAATAAATGCCAACATTGCATTTTGTCATTTAGATAATAGTCTGCACTATTGTTCCTTTTACTAAAATGCATTATCATACATGTCCCAACACTGTATTCCATCTGCCACTTTCTGGCTCATTCTTCCAATTTGTCTAAGTCCCGCTGTATTGCATTGCTTCCTCAGCACTACCTACCCCTCCACCTATCTTTGTATCATCCACAAACTTTGCTGCAAAGCCATCAATTCCTTTATTCAAATCATTGACAAACAATGTGAAAAGTCATGATCCCAATACTGACCCCTGAGGAACACCACTAGTCCCTGGCAGCCAACCAAAAAAGGCCCCCTTTATTCCCACTTGCTGTCTCCTGCCTGTCAGCCATTCCTCTATCCATGTCAGTATCTTTCCTGTAATGCCAAGGGAGTTTTATCATGTGAAGCAGCCTTATATTTGGCACCTCATCAAATGCCTTCTGAAAATCTAAGTAAATGACATCCACTGCCTCCCCTTTGTCCACCCTGCCTCAAAAAATTCTAACAGTTTTGTCAGGCAAGATTTTCCTTTACAGAAACCATGCTGATTTTGACATTTTATAATTAGTCTCCAAGCACCCTAAAACCTCATCCTTAATAATAGGCTCAAACATGTTCCCAACCACTGATGTTAGACTAACTGGCCTATAATTTCCCTTCTTTTACCTTCCTCCTTTCTTAGAAAGTGAGGTGGCATTTGCAATCTTCCAGTCCTCCAGGACCATGCCAGAATCAAGTGATTCTTGAAAGATCATGACCAATGTATCTGTTGTCTCTCAGGATTCAGGGATGTAGTCCATCTGGTCCAGGTGACTTATTCACATTAAGACCATTGAATTTGCCAAGCACTTTTATATTGTAATATCAATGATTAGATTAGATTAGATTAGATTAGATTATGAGGACACGCAGTCCTCTTTTATTGTCATTTAGTAATGCATGCATTAAGAAATGATACAATGTTCCTCCGGTGTGATATCACAGAAACACAAGACAGACCAAGACTGAAAAACTGACAAAAACCACATAATTATAACATATAGTTACAACAGAGCAAGCAATACTGTAATTTGATAGAGAACAGACCATGGGCACGGTAAAAAAAGTCTCAAAGTCTCTCGAAAGTCCCATTATCTCACGCAGACAGTAGAAGGAAGAAAACTCTCCCTGCCATGAGCTTCCAGCGCCGCAAACTTGCCGATGCAGCACCCTGGAAGCACCCGACCACAGTCCAACTCTGAGTCCATCCGAAAACTTCGAGCCTCCGACCAGCCCTCCGACACCGAGCACCGAGCACCATCTCTGCCAAGCGCTTCGACCCCAGCCCCGGCCACCAGCAACAGGCAAAGCCAAGGATTTGGGGCCTTCCCCTCCGGAGATTCTCGATCGCACAGCAGCAGCAGCAGCAAACCGGGCATTTCAGAAGTTACTCCAGATGTTCCTCCGTGCTTCTCACATCTGTCCCCATCAAATCCGAATTGTGCATGGCATCCTACTTACAAATACCGATATCATTCACTGGAGAGGCCGCGCGCGCTGGCACCCATTCCTGCTCCCTGACAGTCACAGACCTCTGGCACACTGCTAGTGTCTTCCACAGTGAAAAAAGAATAAAAGTACCCATTAGGTTCATCCTCCATTTCTTTGTTCCCAATTACTACCTCACTAGTATCATTTTCCAGTGGTCTAATATCAACTCTCTGTAACCCAGTTCAGGTATGACCCAAGTGCAGAGTGAGAGACACTGAAGCAGGTCAATAGTTCACAGACTTTAATGTGAACACTGTTCAAGGGATAAGGAAACAATAAATGCTAGGCCAAACAGGGCCGTTAACTAAAACTCTCAAATGGAAAACGAAGCCTACACTGCGGCTGAAAAGAACAACTAAGAATAAAAATGAATACCGCTAGTCTTCAGAGTCAGTTGACTCGACAGTCCAATTTCTCAGGCAAGGCGGAATGCAAGCAGGCAGCAAAGCATTGCTGTGTCCAAGTCTCAACAAGCACTACGACAACAAGTATGGAGTTAAATGCTATCACAGTGAAATAATAGTTAGCTGACACATGCGTATTCACAAGCGCAATTGCCATATCTGTTGTGCTTTTGAATCCATGGTTGTAAAAGAGCCCCCCCTGAGGTGCCACAGACCTGTGTCCGCTGGAAGTCCCAGATGAGGGACTTGTCCAAGATGTCCTTCAGTGATGCTGGTAGATAATTGCCACGGTGTGCACTGCCAATATTGGAGCCAAAGACTTCCATGTAGAGACAGAAACAAGAGCTTATACAGAGGTAGCTCGACCAAGTGAGATGAATCATTCTTAAAATGAGGACACTTTGATTGGAGCTAATTGGGCATCTGCTTCAACAATAAAACTAACACAGAATTCCTGAGCCTATCAAAATAAACTTAAACTTAAACAGAAAGCACCAGGAAACCGCATTACAAAGAGCGAGTCGCTCGAGAAAAATACAAGGAACTCTTAAACCATTAATAACTGTTGTTAAGCAACAATTAACCAATTCAGGTGCTCTAAAAACCTTAGAGCCCAATGCTTTCTGATGCTCTGCACAGGTCTGAGGAAGTCACAACAGGACTCCCCTCCCTATCGCTGGTACCTGATGGCCAGGAAGACCTGAAAACTCGAGATCCAGGGATGACTCGAGAGACCTGGGGAACTTAAGAGGGAGGCTTGGGGAACTCGAGAGGCAGGGAGACCTGGGGATCCAGAGAGACTGAGAGACCTGGGAACCCCAACAGACTGAGATCAAGAAACCACATGCAGGGCCGAGAGGGAGGCTTGTGAGTCTTTGAGATAGGGAGGACATTGAGGAACTCTAAACACATTGAATAAGCCTTGGAAACAATCAGAAAAATAAAAACCTTGAGAACATAGAGAAAAGTCCTTGGGAAACCTTGAAAACATGAAAATTGACACCTAGAGAAGGAACCTTTTCAAATCTTGCTCACATTGTTTTCTTTCACAATTCCTTCCAGGGGCAATTAGGATGTTCTCCCAATTTTACAGATCAAGACAGCATAGATAGGTTTCTTTCATCGCTAAGCTAGCAGGTTCTCTGTAGATCTGTTTAATTTGCTGCATGAAAGTTCAATTTTCCCTGTCTGTACCATGACTTTCATCAAGAGGTTAAAAATACTCTTGATAGGGTTACTTGTGTATTCACACACTCCAGCCAGGGATCAGCTTTTGGAATAGGGCTCTTCCAGAATTTACACTATTGACTTGAATGATGATTTGTTGAATCAATTGATAAGCTTGCTTGAAGTGCTCATTTGTTGTCCAGACCTGAGTCATGGGACCACAAAGCTGGGAACCTGGGTCCTTGTGACTTGAAGAGCTTAGAATGGATACCGGAGGAACTCAATGTAGACTAGAGAAGCCCAGTAGGTGCACTCGGGACTGTCGGAATGTAAAGGCAGGACCATAATATGGTGGAATTCTTCATTAAGATGGAGAGTGACATAGTTAATTCAGAAACAAAGGTTCTGAACTTAAAGAAGGGTAACTTTGAAGGTATGAGACGTGAATTAGCTAAGATAGACTGGCAAATGACACTTAAAGGGTTGACGGTGGATATGCAATGGCAAGCATTTAAAGATCGCATGGATGAACTACAACAATTGTTCATCCCAGTTTGGCAAAAGAATAAATCAAGGAAGGTAGTGCACCCGTGGCTGACAAGAGAAATTAGGGATAGTATCAATTCCAAAGAAGAAGCATACAAATTAGCCAGAAAAAGTGGCTCACCTGAGGACTGGCAGAAATTCAGCAGAGGAGAACAAAGGGCTTAATTAGGAAGGGGAAAAGAGATTATGAGAGAAAACTGGCAGGGAACATAAAAACTGACTGTAAAAGCTTTTATAGATATGTGAAAAGAAAAAGATTGGTTAAGACAAATGTAGGTCCCCTACAGACAGAAACAGGTGAATTGATTATGGGGAGCAAGGACATGGCAGACCAATCGAATAATTACTTTGGTTCTGTCTTCACTAAGGAGGACATAAATAATCTTCCAGAAATAGTAGGGGACAGAGGGTCCAGTGAGACGGAGGAACTGAGGGAAATACATGTTAGTAGGGAAGTGGTGTTAGGTAAATTAAAGGAATTAAAGGCAGATAAATCCCCAGGGCCAGATGGTCTGCATCCCAGAGTGCTTAAGGAAGTAGCCCAACAAATAGTGGATGCATTTGTGATAATTTTTCAAAACTCTTTAGGTTCTGGACTAGTTCCTGAGGATTGGAGGGTAGCTAATGTAACCCCACTTTTTAAAAAAGGAGGGAGAGAGAAACCAGGGAATTATAGACCGGTTAGCCTAACATCGGTGGTGGGGAGACTGCTAGAGTCAGTTATCAAAGCTGTGATAACAGCACATTTGGAAAGCGGTGAAATCATCGGACAAAGTCAGCATGGATTTGTGAAAGGAAAATCATGTCTGACAAATCTCATAGAATTTTTTGAGGATGTAACTAGTAGAGTGGATAGGGGAGAACCAGTGGATGTGATATATTTGGATTTTCAAAAGGCTTTTGACAAGGTCCCACACAGGAGATTAGTGTGCAAACTTAAAGCACACGGTATTGGGGGTAAGGTATTGATGTGGATAGAGAATTGGTTGACAGACAGGAAGCAAAGAGTGGGAATAAACGGGACCTTTTCAGAATGGCAGGCAGTGACTAGTGGGGTACTGCAAGGATCAGTGCTGGGACCCCAGTTGTTTACAATATATATTAATGACTTGGATGAGGGAATTAAATGCAGCATCTCCAAGTTTGTGGATGACACGAAGCTGGGCGGCAGTGTTAGCTGTGAGGAGGATGCTAAGAGGATGCAGGGTGACTTGGATAGGTTAGGTGAGTGGACAAATTCATGGCAGATGCAATTTAATGTGGATAAATGTGAAGTTATCCACTTTGGTGGCAAAAACAGGAAAACAGATTATTATCTGAATGGTGGCCGATTAGGAAAAGAGGAGGTGCAATGAGACCTGGGTGTCATTATACACCAGTCATTTAAAGTGGGCATGCAGGTACAGCAGGCGGTGAAAAAGGCGAATGGTATGCTGGCATTTATAGCAAGAGGATTTGAGTACAGGAGCAGGGAGGTACTACTACAGTTGTACAAGGCCTTGGTGAGACCACACCTGGAGTATTGTGTGCAGTTTTGGTCCCCTAATCTGAGGAAAGACATCCTTGCCATAGAGGGAGTACAAAGAAGGTTCACCAGATTGATTCCTGGGATGGCAGGACTTTCATATGAAGAAAGACTGGATGAACTAGGCTTATACTCGTTGGAATTTAGAAGATTGAGGGGGGATCTGATTGAAATGTATAAAATCCTAAAGGGATTGGACAGGCTAGATGCAGGAAGATTGTTCCCGATGTTGGGGAAGTCCAGAACGAGGGGTCACAGTTTGAGGATAAAGGGGAAACCTTTTAGGACTGAGATTAGGAAAAACTTCTTCACACAGAGAGTGGTGAATCTGTGGAATTCTCTGCCACAGGAAACAGTTGAGGCCAGTTCGTTGGCTATATTTAAGAGGGAGTTAGATATGGCCCTTGTGGCTAAAGGGATCAGGGAGTATGGAGGGAAGGCTGGTGCAGGGTTCTGAGTTGGATGATCAGCCATGATCATACTGAATGGCGGTGCAGGCTCGAAGAGCCGAATGGCCTACTCCTGCACCTATTTTCCATGTTTCTATGCGCTGAGAATAGAAGGCACTCTCTCCTCAAGCCACCAGTGTCAAAATGTCACTGTTCAAACTTTGCTGGGTACGTAACTAGGCAAGATCCTTCTGTCATGATGGAGACAGAAACAAGAGATCATACATAGGAATTCCAATAGAACATTGTTGCCTCAACGAATCACTCTGACCAATGAATTTCATGGCCAAGGTCAGCTGCTCTCTCTCTCTCTCTCTCTCTGCTGAGTCCATCTTTGTGTGGTCGAGACTTGCTGTCACCCTGTTCAGATATGGCCCAAGTGCGGAGTGAGAGACACTGAAGTAGGTCAATAGTTCACAAAACTTTAATGCGAACAGTGTTCACTGGAAAAGGAAACAATAAACTCGAGGCCAAACAGGGTCATTAGCTAAAACTCTCAAATGGAAAAGGAAGCCTACACTGTGGCTGAAAAGAACATCTAAGAATAAAAAGAATACCGCCAGTCTTCAGTCAGTTGACTTGACAGTCCAATTTCTCAGGCAAGGCGGAATGCAAGCAGGCAGCGAAGCATTGCTGTGTCCAAGTCTCGACAAATACTATAATGGAATGAATGGAGTTAAAATACTACCACAATGAAATAATAATTAGCTGACACATGCAGATTCACAAGCGCAATTGCCATAGCTACTGCGCTGCTGAAATCGTGGCTGTGACACTCTCAGCTCCCTTTTACTCTTTATATAACTGAAAATTTTTTTTGGTATCCTGCTTTATATTATTGGCTAGTTTGCTCTCATATTTCATCCTTTTCCTTCTTATAGATTTTTTAGTTGCCTTTTGTTGGATTTTAAACTCTTCCCAATCATCCAACTTCCCACTCACTTTTGCTACCTTATATTTTCCTGGCTTTTATGCAGTCTTTAACCTCCCTTGTCAGCCACTGTTGCCTACTCCAGCCATTTGAAAACTTCTTCTGTAGGACATATCCATCCTGCTCCTTGTGAACTATTCCCAGAAACTTCAGCCATCTCTGCTCTGCCATCGTCCCCTGCCAGTATCCTCCTCCAATCCACCTGGGCAAACCCATCACTCATGCCTCTGTAATTCCCTTTATTCCATTGTGATACTGATACATGTGACTTACGCTTCTCTCTCTCAATTGCAGTATGAATTCAATCATATTATGATCACTGTCTCCTAAGGGTTCCTTTGCATTAAGCTCCCTGATAAGATCTGGGTTATTAGACAACACCCAATCTAAGGTAGCCTTTCAATGAATATGCTCAAGCACAAGCTGCTCTGAAAAACTATCTCATAGGCATCCAATAAACTCCCTCTCTTGCAATCCAACAACTACCTGATTTTCCTAATCCCCTTGAATATTGAAGTCCCCCATCACAATTGTGTCATTACCTTTATTATGTACATTTTCCAGCTCCCTTTGAACTCTCAATCCCACATCTCGGCTACTACTTGGAGGCCTATATATGATCTCCATAATTGTTCTTTTACCCTTGCAGTTTCTTATCTCCCCCCACAAAGATTCAACATTTTCTGAGCTTATATCTTTCAGAAGATATAATTCCATCTCTTACCAACAGAGCCACACCACCACCTATGCCTTCCTGCCTGTTCTTTTGATACAAAGTATATCCTTTGATGCTAAGCTCCCAACTATGGCCTTCTTTCAGCCATGACTCAGTGATGCCCACAACGTCATACCAACCAATGTCTAACTGTGCCCTGAGTTTGTCCGCCTTATTCTGAATGTCTACGTGCATTTAAATACAGCACCTTCAGTCCTGCATTTTTCGCCCTTTTGCATTTTGCCTCTGTGGTACAATTTAACCCTTTGCTCTGTCTTCATTTTTACCCAGTCATTGGCTTGCCCTTCCTTACATTCACATTACATCCATTAACGACTAGTAATCCTGCTGGCTCATCCTCAATTCTATCAAACTGGTTCCCATCCCCCTGCCATATTAGTTTAAACCATTCCTAACTGTTCTAGTAAACTTGCCCACAAGAATACTGGTCCCCTTCGGATTCAGGTGCAGCCTGCCCCTTTTGTACAGGTCCCACCAGCCTCAGAAGAGGACCCAATTATCCAAGGATCTGTATCCCTGTCCCCTGCTCCAATTCTTCAGCCACACATTTATCTGCCACCCCATTCTATTTCTATCCTCGCCATCGCAAGGCACAGACCGCAGTCCTGAGTTTACTACCCTTGAGGTCCTGCTTCTCAGCTTCCATCCTAATTCCCTGTATTCTCTTTTCAAGACCTCCTCTCTTTTTCCGCTTATGTCATTGGTACCAATATGTACCACAACTTCTGGCTGCTCACCCTCCCTTTTCAGGTGTACGAGGCTTTTTTTGTATGTTAAATTTAAAATGGCATTTTTGTTATGTTATACTTGGGAATGCTTCTTTGTTATGTTAAACGCTGAGAAAGTTTTGCGTTAGCAGTTTGTTGTGGGTTAGGAGGTGATAAGGGTATGTTAGGAACCAATTGGAATAGTTGTTATGACTTTGGTGTATCTGGAAGATTTGAATGCGCGGGGTTTTGAGGCAGAAGGCAGAAGAGAAAGACAGAGGATGGACCAGGTGCTGTGAGTCCACTAACGGGGTCGGACCCCGAGGAGGGCGTTCGGCGAGGAGAGGAGACGGAGACGGACTCGTGTGGAGCGTCTGGTTGACCACCGTTGGTGGTCCCAGGCGGCCGGTCAAGGTGGTCCGAAAGGTCGCAGGGTGAAGAAGAAGGGTCTTGAGCTCTAATTGTTTGTGCACGAAGAGATTGAACTTTGATAAGTGTGGTGCCTTTTATTTTCCTTTTATGTTTTATTCTCTCTTAATTATATAGTTCCAGTAATATCTATAAACTGTAAATTATTTAATCGTATCTGGTGTATTGTATGTTATTTGGGCAGGGTGGGGTACATCACACAGCATCCACACAAACTAATTACCCATTTTGGCGGGGCCGAGGTCTGTTTCCCTAGACGACAGCGAGCCGAGCGACCCTGAGGGTGGCTGGGGGGGGCTACACAGGATATTGTGGATGCGTCCAGAAACATGGTGGACCCTGGCATGTCGGAGGCAAACTACCATCCGTGTTTCCTTTTCACATCCACAGAATCGCCTATCTGTTCCTCTGACTATAGAGTCTCTTATGACTGCTGCCACCCTCTTCAGTTCCTTACCCCTCTGAGCCACAGGGTCAGACTCCGTGCCAGAGGCACAGCCAATGTGGCTTCCCCCAGGGAGGTCAACCTCCGTAACAGTACTCAAAATAGAGTACTTATTGTTGAAGGGGACAGTCACAGTTGTGCTCTCCACCATCTGACATTCTCCCTTCCCTCTCCTGACAGTCACCCATTTATCTGTCTCCTGTAGCCTTAAGGCTGATTTATATTTCTGTGTGAACTCGACGCCGTAGGTGCGGCGTTGCCGCGAACCCTACACAGAGCCTACGTGGATCCCTACGCCGTAGCCTGGCGCGCACCTCTCCCAAAATGTAACTACGCGTGGGGGGCAGACCGCAACAACTGTGATTGGTCCACTTGGTAGCATCGCATTTCCTCCTGCGCTGCAATAGCTTCCCATCGGGCAACTGAAGGGCAGGGAAGGAACTCTGGCTGCAATGCTTTCCATAAAGCTCTACAGACCTCCAAAATTATGGACGACTCATTTCACTTTTACGATAAAAGATGCTCACTTTAAACTTGTTTACCCCGAGAAAGACTACCATGACCATGAAGCCTTGCGTGGGCAGGTGTGTGCGCATGCACGACGTGCCCGAATTGCAGAGCGACGCAGACACAGCCACGCACAAGTATAAATGCTCACAGCGCACATAGGCCACTTGCGTAGGTTACGGCGT
Organism: Mobula hypostoma; assembly: GCF_963921235.1. Taxonomy (NCBI): domain Eukaryota; kingdom Metazoa; phylum Chordata; class Chondrichthyes; order Myliobatiformes; family Myliobatidae; genus Mobula; species Mobula hypostoma. Next base: position 181,542,917 of record NC_086101.1, on the reverse strand, counting down.
CGAGTTGACGCACAAGTATATATCAGCCTTTAGGGTGACACGGTCTCTAAGGAGCTGCATCTCAATACACCTGGTGCAGATTGGCCATGGGGGATGCTGGAAGTCTCCTGGATGTCCCACATCTGACACCCACAACAGAACACTGGCTCTGCAGACATACCCCCTAGTCTCTCAAGATTTAAATAGCAATGAACTTACCTATTTACCTCGCCTCCTCCTGTTCTCGCCAACCCCTGATGAGCCATAGCCTTACTACTCTGCTCAGACTACTCCAACGAAGTAATGAAGTGGGCCCATGAAAGGTTGTTTGAAATGATAACACTGAGGAATTTAAAGTTGCTGACCCTTTCCACCTCTGATCCCTCAATGATGACTGGTGCATGGACCTCCAGTTTTGTCCTCCTGAAGTCAATAATAATCTCCTTGGGCTTGCTAACATTGCATGAGAGGTTGTTGTTGTGGCACCACTCTGCCAGACTTTCAATCTCCCTCCTGTACACTGATTCATCACTACCTTTGATTTGGCCTATGACAATGGTGTCTTTAGCAAACTTAAATATGGCATTGGAGCAGGGCTTAACCACACAGTCGTAAGTGTAGAGCAAGTAGAGCAGGGGGCTAAGCACGCAGTTTTGTGTGCAACTCTGCTAATGGAGATTGCAGAGGAGATGTTGTTGCCAATCCAAACTAGCTGGGGTCTGCAAGTGAAGAAATTGAGGATCCAGTTGCACAAGGAGGTATTGACACCACGGTCTTGGAGCTTAGTGGTTAGTTTTGAGGGGATGATACTATTCAATGTCAAGCTGGAGTCAATGAAGAACACCCTGATGTATGTACCTTTGCTGTCCAGATGTTCCAGGGTTGAATGAGGAACCAATGAATTGGCATCTGCCATGGACATGTTGCTCCGGTAGGCAAATTGCAGTGGATCCAAGTCATTTCTCAGGCAGGAGTTGATATGTTCATCACCAACCTCTCAAAACACTTCATCACTGTGGATGCAAGTGCTACTGGATGATAATCATTGAGGCAGGTCACCATGCTCTTCTTAGGCTACAGTATAATTGAAGCCTGCTTGAAGCATGTGGGTACCTCAAACTGCTGAAGGAAGAGGATAAAGATCTCAGTGAACACTCCAGCCAGTTGAATAGCACAGGTCTTTAATATATGGCCAGGTACCCTGTCTAGGCTGGATGCTTTCTATGGGTTCATCCTCCTGAAAGATGCTTTCACTGAAATGAGTCGGTAGGGGCTGTGGGAGTTTGTGATTTGACAGTCAAATTGAGCATAGAAGGCATTGACCTCATCTGAGCATGAAGCCTATGTCACTTGATTTTACTTTGTAAGAGATGATAGCATTGAAGCAACACACATTAAAGTTGCTGGTGAATGCAGCGGGCCAGGTAGCATCTCGTTTCAGGCCGAGACCCTTCGTCAGGTCTAACTGGAAGAAGAGCTAGTAAGAGATTTGAAAGTGGGAGAGGGAGGGGGAGATCCAAAATGAAGACAGGAGGGGGAGGGATGGAGCCAAGAGCTGGACAGTCGATTGGCAAAAGGGATATGAGAGGATCATGGGACAGGAGGCCCAGGGAGAAAGAAAAGGGGGAGGGGGGGAAAGACCCAGAGGATGGGCAAGGGGTATAGTGAGAGGGACAGAGGAAGAAAAAGGAGAGAGAGAAAAAGAATGTGTGTATATAAATAAATAACAGATGGGGTACGAGGGGGAGGTGGGTCATTAGCTCTGTCCGCCAGAGAAAGCAGGATCTCCCAGTGGCCACACATTTTAATTCCACATCCCATTCCCATTCTGACATGTCTATCCACGGCCTCCTCTACTGTCAAGATGAACACACTCAGGTTGGAGGAACAACACCTTATATTCCGTCTGGGTAGCCTCCAACCTGATGGCATGAACATTGACTTCTCAAAACCTCCTCCTAGAGATGCTGCCTGGTCTGCTGAGTTCACCAGCAACTTTGATATGTGTTGCTTGAATTTCCAGCAACTGCAGAATTCCTCATGATAGCATTGAAGCCCTGTCATTGCTGCTGAGCATCTTTCATTGATTTAAGTTTTGTCCAGGATTGCCACTTTGCTTGTGAGATGGCTTTCTAGAGATTGTAGCTGGACCATTTAAATCCTTCTTGGTCGCCAGAATTGAATGCCTCTGATCTGGCCCTCAGCAGACTGCAGATCTCTTGGTTCATCCAGGGTTTCTGATTAGGGAAGACTCTGAATGATTTTGTGGGGACACACTCATATACAACTGTTTTTATAAAGTCCTTGACACCTGTTGTGTATTAAAGCAGATCCACAGATGAGTACTAGTGTCTAGAGCCTTGGTCTTTAGCCTCTGCCTTTATGCAGATTGGAGAAGGACAGCCAAGTGTTCAGAAATCTCAAAATGCAGTTGGGGCAAGAAACGGTAGGCATCTCTCACCTTAGTGTAGCAGTGGTCTAGTGTGGTGGGACCTCTGGTGCTACAGGTTATACGCTGATGGTAATTTGGCAGCAATTTCTTCAAAAAAGCCCGATGGCAATCCCCGACTCCTATATAAGATGCAACGGGCTGTACTGCTTCTTGTTTGGAGACGGCATCATGCAGTATTTCAAGCGCTGATTATAGTTGGCTGCTGGTGGTATGTAAACTGTCGTCAGGATCATGAAGGAGAACTCACTTGGTAAATAGAACGGCCATAACATCAACGCGATTGGAGCAGGTCAGGCAGTTGACAATGCTTCAGCATTTTTTACTTTTATTTCCAACTATTTTGTCACCTCACCCCATCGCCGTTACCTCCACATCAGCCATTCCTCTCCACAGCCCCTTGGTACCCTTCACCCTCCCTAGCACTGTCACCTTGCACTTACACTCCACATCTCATACCCACACTGAGCCAGTCACTGTTCTACTATTTCCATATGTCCTGCCGCTACCGAGAAGCGTTCCTCTTGTCAAGAGTCACTTTGTCACTTTGTCACTTTGTCACTTTGTCACTTTGTCACTTTGTCACTTTGTCACTTCCTGTCAGAGTCACCTTTGGTATAGATACTCCTACACCCATTTTACATATATACGATCAGCCTACGTATATAAACGAATCTTATGTATATACAGTCACTCATAAACAGTTGGCTCCAAAGGTAGTCATAGCCGAAGGTGGTAGTGGGGACGAGCTCCCACTGCTAAACAAATGCTCTTCATGGCGTGCATCTCAAACAGCCTCTGACAACCAAGTCCAACTCCTGGCCTTCACGTGTGGCATAGTTCTTATGCCCGGCGGAGCTGTTCTCACTGATAGGAGAAGGGGCAAAGGCGGGCCACTGGCGCCTTAAAACCAGTTGCTCCGGGCAGATGGGGCTCTTTAACCACGGATGGTAGCTCATCTAGGAGAGGGGAAACTCCAATTTCAAACCTCCATTGCCTTGCAGCTACACCCACTCACGGGAGAGGCTTTGGGAGTAAACCCCGAGGAAAAATCCGGAGTCAGAGTCCCGAAGACGGCTGACTGCTGTACCCAGCACCGGCACGGCAACTCCTGCGATGCTGCTGGCACCAAACTGTATTGACTTTCGTCGTTCCTTTGGACGTGTCATCAGCATGGAGAGGGGGGTCCCACTGCATGGGCAACAGACGGATATCCATATCAACTCTGCCCTGGCTTGCGCCCTGGAGAGGCCACTCCCCAGTGACTACCAGAGGCGCAGTACCCATGGTCGACCACGACCGACGGAGGCCTCACACATAAACAGTTACTTGATTTATGGGATTGCTTTTATATTTATTGCTTTTTATGCTGCAGCAAATTCAGAGTAACAATCATTTAGTTCTCCTTTACATTTGCTTACTGAAGAATGGCAATTAATAATCTTGAGCCTTGAATAGAGCCCTTGGGTTAGTGTAAGCTTGTGAAATGCAGGCTCTTCCTTTCTATATGGAGGAGCAGATTTCCTCTCACTGTAACACAGGTATTTTTTGATGGTGTCAGTAACTATCCTCTAATATTGTCCTGCTGGTGATGTTCAAGCCTTGGGCAATTTTATTGGAAATTTTCATTCCCTAAAGTATAAATATGAGCTTGGAAAGTAAGTCAATAAAATAAAGGCTTAGTAAAAGAAACAGGGTTAACATAAAAGATTGTTGAAGCAGAAACATGAGAGAATCTCAGTGTTTACAATCCGTCCCATAAATTGTACTTGGAGAACAGCTAGCACAAACCTTTCTGAATTTTGTGCCCTGGGTTTGTTGTTTCTGCATTGTTTGTGTGCATGATTTTTTTTTAAAGTCTGCACTATTACTTTACAACTTCGCAATCTGCTAAATTTCGAATAAAACCATAAGACATAGAAGCAGAATTAGGCCATTCAGCCCATCAAGTCTGCTCAACCATTGAATTATGGCTTTTTTTTAATCAATTCTACTCTCCTGCTTTCTCCCTGTAATCTCTCTTTCCCAATCAAGCTCCTATCAAACTCTGACTTAAAAACACTCAACGACTTGACTTCCACAGCCCACTGTGGCAATATATTCTACAGATTCACCAGCTTCTAGCTGAAGAAACTCTTCCTAATCTCAGTTTTCAAGGGACATCCCATTATTATGATATTGTTCCCTCAGATCCTACACTCCTACGAGTAGAAGCAACCTCTCCACATCCACTCTACCCAGCCCTAAGGAAGAAAGCCAATGTGGGTGTATTGTCAGTACCAAAACTGATTACATACCCCTGCTTATTAAGAGGGTGATGGAAGATTTTGTTCTTGAAGTGCTCTAGTGGTTTGATTTAGTATCATCAAAAGGTTGTTAAGAATCATTAAAATGGTTGGAGTCATATTTGGCCACATGGGATAAGGAGTTCCTTCCCGAACAGCAGAAGTAACCAAAATAATCTTTCCCAACTATCCACAGTTTTATGATGACCTACTTCTTCAACTGATTTTTCTGTCTAATGTTCTGAGAGTTTTAGTGGCCAGTCAGGTCCGTAAGGGGCTGAGGGGTTAGAGCAACGGGGAGGACCACAGTGACCCAGAGATTGAACGCAGGAGGAGGTCTGTGGCTTTACTCTTTGCCATCCACAGGAGCTTTGTCCTCCTGCAAACAACGTTCTGCAAGCCCACAACTTAGTAATGCTAAGCTATACAGCTTTGGAATGTGAGAGGAAATCAGATCACACAGAGGAATCCCATGCAGTCATGGGAAAAATGTACCAACTTCTTCCAGACAACGGTGGGAAATGAACGTGGATCACTGCGCTGGAAGCCGTTACACTAACTACTACGCTATCATGCCACCCAAAGTACCCCACTGGTCATAGGCTACTTCAGGAGGTCCAGCATGGGACATGCAATCCTCTCATTTCATGTCAGTTCCTATTCCTGTGCAATTTTGAAACAAACTCCAGAGGAAGGCCAACAACCTTTCACATAAACAAGCACTTGATTTCCACAGGCAGTAAACATTTAAATTAGCTGACCACAGCACTGCACAGAAAGTGATTTGGGCAGAAAGCCAGAGTTATTTTACCAGTTATGCCCACTGATGCACTAAATATGTTATTCAGCCTGGTATGGCAACACCAAAGCCCAGGAACTGAAAAGGCTACAGAAAGTGACGGACACAGCTGTCACCGGAAAAGCTCTCTCTACCATTGAATACATTTACATAAGGGCTGCCACAAGAAAACAGCATCCATCATCAAAGACTCTGATCACCTAGGTCTGCCCCTTCTCACTGCTACCGTCAGGCAGGAGATACAGAAGACTTATGGTCCCACATCACCAGCCTGAGAGCCAGTTAGTACCCTACAACCATCAGGACCCTGCACCAGCGTGAATACCTTCAATCACCACACTCTGAAGTGATTCTACAACCTACTGATTCACTTCAAGGACTCTTTATAATTCATGTTCTCAGTATTATTGTTTATTTACACAGTTTGTCTTCTTTTTCAAGTTGCTTGTCGGTCTTTGTTTATATAGATTTTCATAAATTCTGTTGTATTTTATCCTGTAAATGCTTGAAAGAAAATGAATCTCACGGTAGTATATGGTAATAACAAATACATACTTGGATAATAAATTTACTTTGAACTTTCACATTTGAAAGATAAGGCCTTGAACTATTCTTTAGGCAGATGCTTTGCATCAAGGATGACTTGATTTCAATCTAATTAGAAGGGTTATGAGGTGGCATATACATATGAAGTGTCACTCTCCTTCCTCCCCATGGTCTCACACCAAGAATCTTTCAGGTGTGCAGGTCAAATGATCAAGAGGTCTAATCAAAATCGGTGAGCCTGAAACATTCTCGCTGCCAATATATGGAAAATGTTGCTCTCGCAGCAGCCTAAAGCAATTGTCCTGAAGGAAGTTCATCACAATGAAACATTAATTCCACCTTTCTCTCTACAGATGCTGACTGACCTTCCGACTAGACCCATCAATCTCAAATTTCTAGCAACAATAGTGTTTTGAAATTGGAATTTGTTTTATTGGTTTTTATTATTGTCACATGTACTGCGGTACAAAGAAAAAGTTTTTGTTACCGCAAGAGATTCTGCAGATGTTGGAAATCCAGAGCAACGCATGCAAAGTTCTGGGGGAACTCAGCAGGACAGGCAGCATCCATGGAAACGAGTAAACAGTCGATGTTTTGGGCTGAGACCCTTCATTAGAATCAGAAAGGAAGAGGCAGAAGCCGAAAGAAGAGGTTGGGGGGGAGGGGAAGTGTACCAGCTAGCATGTGATAGATGAAACCAGATAAGGGGGAAGGTGGGTGGATGGGGGAGGGGGTATGAAGTAAGAAGCTGAGAGGTGATACGTGGAAGTGGTCATGGGCTGAAGAAGAGGGAATTTGATGGAGAAGATAAGTTGACCATGGGAGAAAGAGAAGCAGGAGAGGCACCAGAGGAAGATAACGGGAAGGTGAGGAGAAGAAAAGGGGTATTAAGGAACAGAAAAAAATTAGAAGAATTTGGGTAGTCTGCATCCTGATGGCATGAAATCAGTGTTCAAGCCTTCAGATGGGAAGCTACTCAGATGAAATATGAGGTGTTCTCCTCCAGCCAGAAGGTGACCTCATCGTAACCACAGGGGAAGCCATGGATCGATATGTCAGAATGGGAACGGCAAGTAGAAATAAAATTGTTGGCTACTGGGAAATCCTGCCTTTTGTGGAGGATGGAGTGAAGGTGCTGGACGAAGTGGTCCCCCAATCTTTGTCGGAACTTCCCGATATAGGGGAGGTTGCACTTTTTGTTAGTTTTACTCCTATCAATCTAAACCTTTAATCCTGTATGACGCACACCTCAGTCGGATCCCATTCGTCTAACTTTAATTGAAATTGTTACTTAAGTGTGAACTTCAATCAAACAATTTACATGCAGGGGTGACAGGACGCAAAGCCCCAAAATTACTGTGTTTGACAGCTAATCATCCATTCTTCTATCGCCTGACTGACACCAGCTCTGCTGACATCACCACAGCTAACCCAAATGCGTAATTATTCCTTGTTTTTAATTTTATTAAAACCAAGGGGGAAAAAAAACATAAATTAGCATTGGCAAGCACGATTACATCATCGTGGTGCCAATTCCATTCTTGTGGTCTTACTTATCATGTGTATTTATATAGGAGGGAAATGCGTTCTGCAAAACAATTTACCCTCATGACCTTCTGCTTTTAAAATAAACTATACTAATGTTGAAAAGAAACATGCCTTTTGTTAAATAATAGTTAGAAGTGAAATTTAAAACGGGGGTGATGCAATGGGGTTTTGGTCTGGAATTTGGATTAGATATCAAGTTCAAAGTGAGGATGGAACTTGTCACGGTGCCTGCTGTAAAGGCCTTGTGAAAGGAGATGTCTGTTTTCAACAATACACATTAAGAACGGCACGTTCATCTCCAGCTGATGTAAAGCTAAGAGTAAACCCAGAAAAGATCTAAAGGGTCATTAGAACAAAACGAAAGAGGACCCCAATCACCTAGGAGACTGCTCTGCTATTCAATCTCGCCCTCAACACCAATTTCCTACCGAACTCTTGATTCCCCAGTAGGCTATTTTTTTTGCCCTCTATCTCTGTCTTGAATATATGCAGTTACTCAGACTCCATATATCTCTGGGGAAGACAATTCCAATCATTCATGAGCCTTTGAGGCAAGAATTTCTTCCACAATTCCACCTTAAGTGGTAGCCACTTTATTCTGAAAGTATGTCCCCACCCCCACCTCCAGCTACAGATTCCCCCACAAGGGGGAACCGTCCTCTCTGCATTCCACCCTTTCAGAAGCTTGACGTCAAAAGGTTACATCTTGTATTCGATAAGGTGTCCTTCGTACAATAATTTGTCCAGGATTAGTTAGAGTCGTAGAACACTACAAAAAAGAAACAGGCCCTTTGGCCCATCTAGTCTGTGCCAAAATGTTAGTCTGCCTAGTCCCATCAACCTGCACCCAGACTCCGTAACTCTGCCATCCATGTACCTAGTCAAATTTCTTTCAAATGTTGAAACTGAACACACATTCACCAGTTACACTGGCAGCTCATTCTATTCTCTCAATTCTTCTGAGTGAAGAAGTACTCCCTCATGTTACCCTTATTCCATGACCTCTAGTTCTAGTCTCAACCAACCTCAGTGGAAAAATCCTGTTTACATTTACCCTAGCTATACCCCTCATAATTTTGTATGTTAATAACTAAATCAAAGCAACACGCAAAAGCCTAGAGGAACTGAATGAGCCAGGCAGCATCTGTGGAGGAAAATGGACAGTTTACATTTCAGGTTAAGACCCTTCATTGGGACTGGGAGTTCTGGTTTAGGAGTGGAGTTCCCTTTCATTTGAACTGGAATTCCTGACCTGGAGATTAAAAGGGAAGATGTAATTTGTTACACAGTATGTTTGTTAATTTTATCTTATTTAAATGTTTTTCATTATTGCTTAAGGTATCAATGTGCCTCTAACCAATTTTTTACTTTCTTTTAATTGTTTAAAGAAATTATCTTAGTTTTTTTTTAATGTATCTGAACTACCCCAGGCACCAATTCCTTCTCTATGCCAGTTCCCCATAGCCCTCTATTCTCCAATCTTTTAAAGGTGCATCTACCACCTCTTTAACTTTGATCTTTGAACTTTAACCACTTCTGACAACCTTGTTTCCATAACTGCCTTGGGTAGATAATTCCACAGATTCGCTATCCTCTGAAAGAAGAAGTTTTTATGCTACTCAGCCTCTTATCATGAAACTATGCCCCCTGATCAGAGAATCACCCATTAATGAAAGGATTCTGAGCTGGTAGATGGAACCAATATGGGACCTGTAAACACAGCTGACACAAGAGGTCCTGGAGGAAGAAATGCTGGAGGAACTCAGCAAGCTGGGCAGCATCTACAGAGAGGAATAAACTTTTGATGTTTCGGGATGAGGCTCTTCATCAGGACCATGAGTGAGTCCAGATGTCCTGACAGGGTGGATGAGTAGTTGGACCAATTTATGAGATGGTAAGCTCCTTCCCTCACTAATGAAGAGCTTCTCTGCGCTCTAAGTGTATCTGCCTCCTCTTTAAATGCTTCTAATGAATTAACCTCCGCAGCTCTGTGGAGTAGGGAATTTCAAGGATTCATTATGTTCTACAAGAAGAAATTTCTATTTTCTTTGGTTATAAGCATTATATCAAAAGCTTCCAGTGTCATCCTGAAGGCCTCTTCTCTGCTTTGAGTGGATATCAAGTCACTGGGATGCTGAATGGATTCAATAAGCCTTAGGGCACATTCACAAATTTCCATTGTCCACCTGGGACATAGGGCGGTACAGAGGTTGAATGATGCCAACAACGACGACCTCCCACTCAACATCAGCAAAACCAAAGAAATGGTTATTGACTAAAAGAGGAAGAAATCAGGAGTCCATGAGCCATTCCTCATTCTAAAATTGGAAGTGGAGAAGGGCATTAACTTTAAATTCATTGGCGTTATCATATCAGCAGATTTTGTTCTTGGATCAGCACATAAATGTCATCACAATGAAGGTAAGGCCTCTAATTTCTTAGAATTCCACGTCGATTTTGCATGTCATCTAAAAGTTTGGCAAACTTCTATAGATGCACAATGGAGAGTATCCTGACAGGTTGCATCATGGCCAGGTATGGAAGCACAAAAGCCCAAGAATGGAAAAGCCTGCAAAAGTGGTGGATATGGCCCAGTCCATCACAAACAAAATCTTCCCAACCATTCAGCACATCTACTACAAGAAAGCAGCATCCATAATCAAAGACTCCCACATAAGAAATGACCTCTTCTTACTGTTGCCATCAGGAAGGAGGTAAAAGAGCTTTAGGTCCCATATCACCAGATTTAGGAACAGCTATTACCCTTCAACCATCAGGCTCCTGAACTATTGTGGATAACTTCACTCACCTCAACACTGAACATAACATATGAACTCACTTTCAAGGACTCTCAACTCATGTTCTCAGTTCTTTAAATAAATAAATAAATTTATTTTATGTATTAATATTTGTATTTATTATTACTATTTTAATTCTTTTTTCTGTATTTGCGCAGTTTGCCTTCTTTTGCAGATTGGTTGTTAATCTTTTTGTGTAGTTTCCAACTGACCCTATTGTATTTCTTTGTTCTACCCTGAATGTCTGCAAGAAAATTAATCTGAGGGTTGTACCTAGTGACACTGAAGTACTTTGATAATAAATTTACTTTGAATTTTAGTTCTGAGGTGACATAGTTTACATTGGGTGTAAACTAGCTGTATCGAGGGTGAGGTCAGGCAGAGAGGTGATAAGGATAGAGGAATGCATTGAGTGATGGAGTAGTCTTGTTTGATGCCACTCTGCATAGAGATTGGGTCTACTGTTTATCCATTGGTTAAATTTAAATCTGCATACCATTATGTAACAGAGGTTAGAACAGATTAGATTCACTTTATTTGAAAGAAAGATTAGCTTTATTTGTCATATGTACATCAAAACTTCGAAACGTACAGAGAAATGTATCATTTAGGCGGGAGGAGAAGATGGCGGCACGACGCAGCGCGCGTAGCCTGTCCGGTGAAATGATATCATATTTGTTAGATAGAGTACTGTGCACAATTCTGATTTGATGGAGACAGCCATGAGAAGTACGGACGAACATCTGGAGAAACTTCTGAAATGCCTGGTTCGCTACCACTGCTATTGTGCGATCGAGAATCTCCGGAGGGAAGGCCCCCCCAAATCCTCGGCTTTGCCTGCTGCTGGCAGCCGGGGCTGGGGTCGAAGCACTCGGCAGAGATGGTGCTCGGTGCTTGGTGTCGGAGGGCTGGTCGGAGGCTGGAAGGTTTCGGACGACTCAGAGTCGGACTGTGGTCGGGAATGGCAGGGAGAGTTTTCTTCCTTCTCCTGTCTACATAAGATGTGGGACTTTCGAGAGACTTTGAACTTTTTTTTTACCGTGCCCATTTTACCGTTCTTCATCAAGTTACGGTATTGCTTGCACTGTTGCAACTGTATGTTATAATTATGTGGTTTCTGTCAGTTTTTCAGTCTTGATCTGTCTTGTGTTTCTGTGATATCACACCGGAGGAATATTGTATCATTTCTTAATGCATGCATTACTAAATGACAATAAAAGAGGACTGCGTGTCCTCGTAATCTAATCTAATCCAATCATTTTGTATCAACAACTAACTCAGGTGGAGGATTGCTCTGGAGGAAACCTAAAAGTATCGCCATGCTTCCAGCACCAACATAGCATGCGCACAACTTACTGACCCTAACCCATATGAATTTGGAGTGTGGGAGGAAGCCCATGCAGTTACTGGGAGATCATACAAACTCCTCACAGACATTGGCAGGAACTGAAGCATGATCTTACTGGTGCACTAGCCACTACACAACCATGCTGCCCTTGTTCAGACATCATGGTTGATTTCAAGTCCAAGAAAAACCACCTATCGTGGCTGTTGACACACCCTCCATTTCTGTGGGAGCTTATACAGAGGGCAAGCCACATCCACTGTCCTGCAAGGTGGACAATCTCCACATTGTACTTCAGGAAGCAGCTATTTATCCGAGGCAAAAAGTAATTGAGAAGGAACCTGTCAAGACAGTTAAGAAAACTGCAACAAAAAGGAAGCCATGTAGCCCTTAGAGTTGTTGTGTTCTGTTCTCTACTCCTTCCCACTGCAAATTCTTCCCTCTCCATTTTATATCCACCGAAGCATCAATGCTGAACCATCTTCCACTATCCTTTCAGGCAGGTTCATACTTCCTTGAACATGGCGACACAGGTTGACAGGCTGGTGAAGAGGACATTTGGCATGCTTGCCCTCAATACTTTTTTTTTGAGTAACCTATACTCAATACTGAGTATAGGATAGACAGGGACCTTTTTTGGGTGGAGAGTAAGAGCCAGAGATATGACTGTATAAACGTTTAAAAAATTGTGAGAGCCATACATAAGGTGAGGAGTCTTTTCCCGAGGCCGAGGAGTCCAAAGGAAGAGAACACAGATGAGAGGGGGAAGACTTAAAAGAGGACTTTTTCAGACAGATGGCCGTAGGTATATGGAATGAGGAAATAGTAGAGGGGGATAGGTTTGCAATATTTGGACAGTTCCATGGATAGGAGAGGTTTAGAGGGTTATGGACCAAACTCAGGTGAATGGGACTAGATGTTAGGCAACTTGGTCAGAACGGACAAGTTGGGCAGAACGTCCTATTTCCGTGCTGTGTAGCTCTATGATTTTGTGCAATCCAGAACATAATTCATTACTTAAAAGAAATCCTCCTCGCCTCTCTCCGGTTCTTTGACCAATCATTCAGTTACTGCTGGATCCCAAGAGCACTGGCAGGCAGAAGCAACATTCAGCTCTGCCCGTGCATGTTAATAGCTCAGAGAAGACTTCACTCAGCAAAGGTAGCGGCACGATTAATGAGTGGTTTTCCAGCGCTAAAAGGAGATCCAGCTGCAAATGTTCTCTAAATATGTCGGAGGAAGTAGGCCTCTCAATGGACCCACTTAAACTGGCTTATGCTCATGTGGTAGCAACTCAGATTAACTCCATAGAGAATCCACTACAGGAAGCTTTGGCTTAACTGATCAGATGTTCAACATCTCAAGCAGCTTGAAGAATTTAAATCAGAGAATTGAGGAAGATTTTTTCCAGCAAAGCCTACTCTCATTGTCCATCCTTTGATCTCCAAGAAACTGATGATGACTTGCCTTCTTGATCTGATGTAGTCCTTATGGTGAGGGATCTCCTGCAGTCAGGACACCGGGGTTTGGCCCAGGACATAGTGATGGGGGGGAGCTGCCCTTGTCCTTCCAAATGATTGAAGGCCTTGGGTGTGGGAGGGCTACTCTGGCATTTCTGCAGATAGAGTGCGCCACAATGGCCAAACTTAGTGATGTACAAAAGCCTTTCGTTTTAATGTTCACTTGGTTACACAGGGTCCAGAAAATGGAGAAACTTGTGTTTCTAATAGACTTGAGAGAACGGAATGGATTAGAAATGGTAATGGTGTATAAGAAAGTAAATCCTGAAATATTGATTTAAATTAATCAGAATCACTGACATGTGTCGTGAAACTTATTTATTGCTTTGTGGCAGCAGTACAAGACAATACATTAAAAATTACTTTAGTTACAATAATCTTGAGTTGAGAGTTAAAGGGCAAAAGCTTAGGAGTAACATGACGGGGAACCTCTTTATTCAGAGAGTGGTGGCTGTGTGGAACGAGCTTCCAGCAGAAGTGGTTGAGGCAGGTTTGATGTTCTCGTTTAAAGTTAAGTTGGACAGCTATATGGACAGGAAAGGAATGGAGGGTTATGGGCTGAGCACAGGTCGGTGGGACTAGGTGAGAGTAAGAGTTCGGCACGGACTAGGAGGGCCGAGATGGCCTGTTTCCGTGCTGTAATTGTTATATGGTTATAATAAAAAGTATATTAAATAGTGCAAAAGGGGAAGAGCAAGGTAGTGTTCATGGGTTCAGGGACCATTCAGAAATCCAATGGCAAAGTGGAAGAAACCGTTCCTAAAATTTTGAGTGTGGGTCTTCAGGCTCCTGTAACTCCTCGCTGATGGTAGTAATTAGAAAAGGGCTTGACCAATTAGTCAGGGTCCGTAATAATGAACGTCTTAGAGTCATAAAAAAGCACAGCACAGAAACAGGCCTTTAGGCCCGCCTAGTCCAAGCCTAACCATTTAAACGGCCTACCCCAATCGGCCTGCACCAGGACTACAACCCTACGTACCCCTACCACCCATCGACCAATCCAAACTTCTCTTAAACATGTAAATTGACCACGCACACACCACTTGCACTGGCGACTCATTCCACACTCTCACGACCCTCCCGGTGAAGAAGTTTCCCCTCATGTTCTCCTTAAACTTTTCACCTTTCACCCTTAACCCATGACCTCTAATTGTAGTCCTACCCAGCCTCAGTGGAAAAAGCCTGCTTATATTTACCCTATCTATACCCCTTATAATTTTGTATACCTTTATCAAATCTCCCCTAAGTCTTCTAAATTCCAAGTAATAAAGTCCTAACCTATTCAATCTTTCCTTATAACTCAGGTTCCCAGTCCTAGCAACATCCTTGTAAATTTTCTCTGTACTGTTTCGATCTTATTTTCATCTTTCCTGTAGGTAGGTGACCAAACTGCTGAACTGGATGCTTTTAAATATTTTTTAAAACAATAGTAGGAACCATTGCACGTCTCTCTATTGCCTACATCTTGCAACTGTAATAATTTACAATAGAACAATAGAACAATAGACAATAGGTGCAGGAGTAGGCCATTCGGCCCTTCGAGCCAGCACCACCATTCACTGTGATCATGGCTGATCATCCACAATCAGTACCCCATTCCTGCCTTCTCCCCATATCCCTTGACTCCGCTATCATTAAGAAACTCTATCTAACTCTTTCTTGAAAGCATCCAGAGAATTGGTCTCCACTGCCTTCTGAGGCAGAGCATTCCACAGATCCACAACTCTCTGCGTGAAAAAGATTAGCTTTATTTGTCGCATGTACATCAAAACAGCGAGCTATACAGTGAAAAATGCTGTTCATGTCAACGACCAGCACAGCCAGCGAGTTACTTGGGCCACACGTTATACGGTACAGTAGCATAGCACAGGTGACAGGGTAGCGTAGTGCTTAGGGTAAGGCTTTATAGCACCAGCAATTGGAAGATCTAGGTTCAGTTCCCACTGCTGCCTGTAAGGAGTTTGTATGCTCTCCCTGTGACATGTGGGTTGCCACCAGGAGCTCCAGTTTCCTCCCACGGTCCAAAGATGTACAGGTTACTATTAGTAGATTGTGGGCCTGCTTTGCTGGCACTAGAAGCAGGTTTTAACAAGAGTATCCTCAGAATGTGTTGGTCATTAATGGAAGTGACACATTTCTGACTCCTCCTTTCCCTTACTCGAACTCTCTGTCTCTATATCTGAAGACAGCCTATCTACTGATACCTTTTATAAACCCACTGATTGTCACAGCTATCTGGGCTATACCTCTTCCCATACTGATGCTCGTGAAAATGCCATCCCTTTCTCTCATTCCCTCCGTCTCTGCCACATCTGCTTTTCATTCCGGAACTATTGAGATGTCCTCCTTCTTCAAAGAAAGGGGCTTTCCTTCCTCCACCATCAACGCTGCCCTCAACCACATCTCTTCCATTTCACACACATCTTCCCTCACCCCATCATCCCACTGCCACACCAGGGATAGGGTTCCTCTTGTCCTCACCTACCACCCCACGATCCGCTGTGTCCAGCACACAATTCTCTGTAACTTCTGCCATCTCCAACAGGATCCCACTACCAAACACATCTCTCCCTTAACCCCCCCCCCCGACTTTCTACTTTCTGCAGGGATTGCTCCCTATGCGATTCACTTGTCCGCTCGTCCCTCCCTACTGGTCTCCCTCCTGGCACTTACCCTTGCAAGTGGAACAAGTGGCACACCTGTCCCTACACCCCCTCCCTCACTACCATTCAGGGCTCCATGCAGTCCTTCCAGGTGAGACAACTTCAGCTGTGAATCTGTTGGGGTCATCTTCTGTATCTGGTGTGGCCCCCTGTACACTGATGAGACCCAACGTGGATGGGGAGACTGCTTCACAGAGCCTCTATACTCCGTCTGTCAGAAAAAGCAGGATATCCCGGTAGCCTCCCCATTTCAATTTTACTTCCCATTCCCATTCCGACAAGTTAGTCCACGGCCTCTTCCACTGCCGCGATGAGGCCACACTCAGGTTAGAGGAGCAACACCTTATATTCCATCGGGTAGCCTCCAACCTGATGATATGAACATCCATTTCTTAAACTTCCAGTAATTGTCCTCCCCCCCATTCCTGTTTCCTTCTCTCACCTTATTTCCTGATCTGACCCTCTTGTGCTCCTCCTCCTTCCTCTTCTTCCATCGTCTTCTATCCTCTCCTATCAGATTTCCCCTCATCCAACCTTTTATCTCTTTCACCAATCAACTTCCCAGCTCTTTGCTTCAATTTTACCTCACTGCCCCTCCCAGTTTCACTATTTCCTACCACCTTGTACTTCCCCTCTTCTACCCCTGACCTTCTTACTCCAAATCTCTCTTTCCAGTCTTGATGAAGAGTCTTAGCCCGAAATGGCGACTGTTTACTCTTTCCCACAGATGCTGCCTGGCCTGCTGAGTTCCTCTGGCATTTTGTGGTGGTTGCTTTGGATTTCCAGCATCTGCAGCTTTTGTCATGCTTGTGACACATTTCACTGTATGCTTCAATGTCTGGATGCGACAAATCAAGCTAATTTTCATCTTTATAAAACTGCTGCGAAATACAGGCTCCATCAAAGGTCAGAGACAGCAACTGATGTTGGTATTTATAAAGAAGCCCTTTAGGGCTAATGGGAGGCAAGGGTTAGGTTGACCTCACCATAGACTAGCAGAGCATCGTGGGCTGAAGAAAATATACCATACTGTGCTCTTCTATGTTCAATGACATTCAATTGCATATCCCCTACCACTGACTTTCTGGAGTTTAATATTAGCAACAAACTTCTGAACTCTCCAGTCACATGTATCTATTGACTACAGGTGGACAACAGAGGTGACGAGCTAACTTCCTTTCTTTGTTGTGGTAGGATAAAGAATAGTGAGGGCTAATAACCAGTAAATAGGGTATGTGGTGACAGAGAACAGAAGCAGAAACATTAAATGCAGCAGTGAGAACGCCAAGTTTCAGGGAATTATTAATAGCGTTATAGTGTGCACTTATTGTTGTAATACAAAGTTAGATTTATTGTTAACTAAGTTAGACTGGTGGATATCCAATTTATTCTGTAATCAAGCTTCAGTTTGTTTTTTAATTAAGTCATTTTGTAACCACCATTCCGCTATCCTAAACCTAGCTTTCCTGCAACTACGTAATTTTGTCAACTGAGAATGTAGAAACATAGAAAACCTCCAGCACAATACAGGCCCTTTGGCCCACAGAGTTGTGCCGAACATGTCTCTACCTTAGAAATTACTGGGCTTACCTACAGCCCTCTATTTTACTAAGCTCCATGTACCTATCTAAAAGTCTGTTAAAAGACCCTGTGTAAAAGCAGTACCAAACTCATGCTCAGGTAGATCAGCTTTGACTGGTCTCTTGGTGCGCACCAGTTTTTAATAAAGTGCCCATTATTTCGAACACCAACTCTGTCTGGCCCATCAGTTTGCTCTACAACACGTACGAGGCACAGGTCAGCACGAGGACAGAATACCTTCAGTCTGCTGCCCCTTTCACCATATTAAATGGTGGACTAATCAGGACTAATGAAGGGTCTCGGCCCGAAATGGCGACACATTCCTCTCAGAGAAGGCGCAGTGCAGGCAAACAATAAGGTGCCAGGCCATGACAAGGTAGACTGCAAGGTCAAGAAACTGTTTTATTGCAAAATTTCGTTCAATAGTTTTATAATAGCAGGATAGAATCTCTCATTGAACCTGATGATGTGTGTTTAGAGGTTTTATCTTCTGCCCTGTGGGAAGGGGGAGAAGAGAGAATGTCTGGGGTGGGTGGGGGGGGGTGTCTTTGATTATGCTGGCTACTTTAATGATGCAGCAAGAGCTGTAGACAGGTTCCACGGAGGGGAGGCTGGTTTCTGTGATGTGATTCCCTGAGGTCAAAGTATCTACGTATCTATTTCAGGCAATACCACCCTCTGGGGTATAGATTTCCCAGAGGTTCACAACCCTCAAACAGAAGAAATACCTCTTCACTGCTCAGCCCCTTAGCATGAAACTAAACCTCCCTCATTTAAGACTCCACTCCGAATGGGAACAGTCCTCAGAACAAACAGAGGGACACCCACTGCAGGAATATGCGAGAGCTAAAAGGTACAAATTGAAGCAGTTTTGCTGCCTTGCTGTTGCATTGCTCTACATTTTAATTCTAACATTACTGGGTTACTCTGCCCTGCCTGTATAATCTTTAGTGGGTTTGCAGTTTATTGGATTCCTTCACTTCCTCCCCTCCTGGTAAGGAAGTTCATTATTATTCCTTAGGAGGGTTTTGCATTCAAGTGCAAACCCATTTCTCCTTCCCCAGCTTTTCATGGTTTTAATTCACTGCTGGGTCGGCATCACAAAAAAGATCATTATAAAGCAATTAAAGCAAAGAATGGGACAAGTAGCTAATTAAGCAATTAAGGAGACAAGTTAACCCTTTCCTGCTGTATGGTTGCACTGGCCAAGAATTACACCCTGTGTTCTCCTTTAGACAGTAAGTTAATCATAATTAATTCTAGTAAAATCTGAATTTACTAAGTTGATTGCCATTAAATAAACAATGTCTGGCGTCTGCTCCTGTCAGACTCCAAGTTGGTGCATGCCTGAGCCTTTGCACATGGCAACTTAGTTTGCTTAAGGAACTGAAACATCCAAGTTGCATCCAACAATTGTCCCAGTGATAAAGTACGGTTACTGTCTCTCATTTCTCATTGATTACCCGATTATTCAAATTCAGACAGAGCTCAATGTAATTATCGTTTTTAGAATGGCTTTAAATATGCTTTTGTTCCAAGTTGCAAATGTGATTCACCGGATTCCTTGCGATATGTAATAACTTCTTCATCAAAAGCCCATCCAAAAAGCAAGACAATTCATAATTTTGTCGTCAAAAAGAAAGACCTTATTTAAATTAAGTCACATGGGATGCTCTGGAGTATTTTACGGCCAATGAGTTGGTTTAAAGTTATCCCAGATGGGATATCAGGAAAGGTAACGAACAGTATTTACACAGAAAGGTCCCACAGAAAACAATTAAACTCAGAGCAACACACAAGACAGTGGGGAAACTCAACAACTCTGGCAGCATCTATGGAGGTATCCCCCTCCTCACTGTCTCACCTTCCCCCTCACCTGGTTTCACCTATCATCTTCTAGCTGACCTCCTACCTCTCCCCCCACCTTCTTTTTCTGGTATCTTCCCCCTTCCTTTCCAGTCCTGATGAATTGTCTCAGCCGGAAAAAGTCAACTGTTTATTCCTCTCCACTGATGCTGCCTGACCTGCTGGGTTCCTCCAATATTTTGTATATGTTGCTCTGGATTTCCAGTGTCTGAAGAATCTCTTCAAGTTCAGGTTCAAGGTCAAGTTTAATCATCATTCAGCTGTACGTGAATATCCGTGAATACAGCCAAATGAAAGAGCATTACTCTGGAGCCAAGGTACAAAGCACAGTAGAACAGTCATGTACAGCACAAAGCACATATAGCACATATAAGATAACAAGCACATATAAAATATCGGTAAAATACAATAACACAAAAAAATATATAGTGCAAGACCCTGAGTCCATGAATGTTGCAGCAGTCTATAGTCAAACACTGTGTAAATGTTGCCTTTTTCTGTACAAAACATAGTTTAATTTGCTTACAAGATTAATGTTACATCAATATGACATTAATTTTTCTTTATGTACATTTAGGAGTGGTAATTCTGAGAGGTTCCAGTTGCTCATTGTCCCTTGGCAAGAGGTCCATATAACATGATAATGTGTTGATCGATGGATAAATACTGACAATGACCCCAAAGGGACGTGCTCACTTCTTCAAGTATTGTCATGGGAACTTTTAAATCTGCCTTATAAGGTGGAGGAGACCTCAACTAAATATTAAAAAGACAAGATCGTTGACAGTACAGCATTCCCTTGATGGCATTTTTGTTCTGAGCGAGTAGAATTTCAAACTCCGTCTCTTTTGACTGAAGGGCAATTGAATCATGTTACCAAGATATTTTTCACCAGCAGATGCCATTTAATCAACAACAGCTTCCATACCTTTGAGGGCCTTTAATGTGCCAAGATGCTCTACTGAGAAGATCATGTCATTTATGTCTGAGACAGACATCATTTCTATAGCTCCTGTGGCATAGTAAAAAATACCCTAATTGCTTCACAGATAAGGTGTCAAATATCACCAAGAGGAGATATTAAGGCAGTTGACAGCAAAAATGTTTTAGGAGCAAATTAAAGAAAGGCAGATGGGTTTAGAGAGGCATCCAAATAAATTAAGCAAAGAGGTGCAACAAATAACATTCAGGAAAGTAAATGGCATATTGGTCTTTATTGCAACTAAGTTCAGAAATAGAGAAGCATAAATAGGGTTAATGCAAGCAGGTTTTTTTCTACTAAGGTTGGGTGAGACAAGAGCTAAAGGTCATAGGTTAAGGCTAAAAGGTGAATTATTTAGAGAACATGACGGGAAGCTCTTCACTCAGGGGTGGTGTAAGAATGGAATGAGCTGCCAGTGAAAGTGATGGATGTGGATTTAACATTTAAACCAAGGGTTCCCAACCTTCTTTATGCCATGGAGCCCTACCATTAACCGAGGGGTCTGTGGACTCCAGGTTGAGAACCCCGGAAGAAGTTTGGATAAGTACATGGATTGGAGAGGTATGGTGAGCTGTGGTCCCGGTGTGAATCGAGGGAACTAAGCAGAATAATGGTTCAACATGGACTAAGTGAGCCAAAGGACCTGTTTCTATGCTGTTGTGATTCTGCAGCACAAAAACAGGTCCATATCTGACTCTATGGTTCTAGGGAGGAGTAATTACAATTGTACCAGATGTTGGTGAGGCTACGGCTGGAGTGCTGCACAGTATTGGCCCTCTTATTTAAAGAGGTATATCCTGATACTGGAAGCAATCCAAAAGAGTTTCACAAGACTAATTTCATGGATGAGAGGGCTATCCTATCACCAGAGGCTAAATAAATTAGATCTCTAGTTTTAAAGACTGACGAGTGATCTTATTGAAACATATAAAAGATCTTGAGGGAACATGACTAGGATTCAAATTCAGATTTATTTATTACATGTAAGCCAAAACATACAGTGAAATATGTCATTTGTATGAAGGACAAATACACCAACGGAGGCAGCGCACAAGTGTGGCCACAAACTCCACGGCAACATAGCACGCTCTCAACGTTCAGCAGATCGCCATAAGCAATAACAACAAGACAACAACAGCAAGGCAATCCCCCTTCCCACCCAAACACACACACACACACACACAGATATAAAGATGTTTCCACCAGCAGAGTATCGAATAAATAGAAAGATTAAACGGTGGGGGTTTAGTATATTCAAACCCTTACTCACAGAGGATGGTGAACCTGTGGCATTTTCTCCCCAAATAGTTGTGGAAATTAGAGAGGAAATACACATTTTTAAAAGGAGAGAATTAAGGGCAATTATAACACAGAAGAGGAGATGAGGCATGGGGCAGATCAGGCATGATCATATTGAATGGGGGAGCAGGACTGAAGGGCTGAATGGACTATCGCAGCTCTAAATTCCGTGTGTTCTTAGTTTCTAAGCTGATGAAACTATTTCAGTGGAACATTGAATTATGACTGCTTCCCCAGCCCACACCATGTACAGTAAGTGGCCACTTTACTAAGAACAGATAAACACCTGTTTGTTAATACAATTATCTAATCAACCAATCACATTGCAGCAACCAATACATTAAAGCATGCGGACATAGTCAAGAGGTCCAGTTGTTGTTCAGACCAAACATTAGAATGGGGAAGCAATGTGATCAAAGTGGCTTTGACCATGGACTAATTGTTGGTGCCATATGGGGTGGGGGTTTGAGTATCTCAGAAACTGCTTGATCTCCTGGGATTTCAACACACAACAGTTTCTAGAGTTTACAGAGAATGGTGCGAAAAACAAAGAAACATCCAGTGAGCAGTCGTTCTGTGGGTGAAAGGACCTTGTTAATG
Organism: Mobula hypostoma; assembly: GCF_963921235.1. Lineage (NCBI taxonomy): Eukaryota > Metazoa > Chordata > Chondrichthyes > Myliobatiformes > Myliobatidae > Mobula > Mobula hypostoma. The sequence goes on along the minus strand of NC_086101.1, from coordinate 181,520,657 downwards.
AGAGAGGTCAGAGGAGAATGGCCAGATTAGTTCAAGGCGACGATAACTCAAATAACCACACATTACAACAGTGGGGTGCAGAAGAGCATCTCTGAATACACAACACTTTGAACTTTGAAGGGCTGCTTTATTAGGTAAGGAGGTGCCCAATAAAGTGTCTGCTGAGGGCATATCCTCAGTATGTCGCAAAAGCAGAAAGAGCAGTCAGAAAGACTCGCTCAGCTGCAACGTGGATGGTCCTCGTTAGGCCCCTTTATTGAGTTGAGAAGTGAATTTGGACTCTGCCTCTCATCATTCACCACATTAGTGTCATTCACATTATGAGGGCCATCAACGGGGTTCACACCGGAGCTCCACCGTGTGCACAGCTTACAGGATTCAACATGAGACACACTTTAAATCGGAAATAGGTAAATTCCCCAACACCCAACCTAGCTGCTTGGGATTTGCACCAAATTATTGAGACCAAGAATGAGGTCAATGCGTAATTAAAGTTAAAATCTATCCTAAATCCCATGATTTACATTCTCTGATAAAGACCTGAGACATGGTGGTCTTGAATCTGTGACTCGCCTCTGCAGAGAGAAATTGCTGGAGCCCATAATGTGGATGGATAGTTATAATTTCTCTGTCTCTTATACTCTCTCTCTTTCTGGAATAAAGTCAACAACTAATCTGCTCTTTGTCATGAGGGATGTGATGACTTTGTGTGGGCCTGTGGGAACAGCCCAAGCTTTGACCTACTGTAACTGCAAGGCGGATAACTTATCATTCAGCAGCAGTAAGCATATGAAAAGGACACCCACCTCAAGCATTTAGAGTCTCAGTTCAGTGATAGTCTGGTCAGATGTTCTGAAATAGAATCTAATTTTCCATGTTTATAAATGAATCATCTTCACCAAGATTATACAGTATGTTTCTAACTTATTTATTTACCTATTAATCTATTATCTAAATTATGTGTATATATATATATTATATGTTATATACAGTACTGTGCAAAATTGTCAGGCACACACACATATATATATGCTACAGCTATATATATACTGTAGCTTTGGCACATATATATAGCTAGGGTGCCTAAGACTTACACAGTATTGTATTTGTCAACGTGGAGCAGAGAGCAAGTTCGTAAATCTGGCAGAAGCAAAGGATGCTGGGAATGAGAGGGTGGAGCACCATGGGAGGTGTTTGGGACAGGTGACAGAGAGGGAGATGATGCGGGGGCAGACACACCCAGCCCTGAGAGACCAGGCAAGGTCATCTGATGCCAAACAATTGGTTTATTGCCTTTACAGAATGTCTCTCTGGTGCTTTCTACTCCTCCCCTCTCCCTTCCCCCTTTTTCCCAACCATGGTTCCCCTCTCCCTGCCCTCCCCTCTCAGTCACCATAGAATCAGGTTTATCATCACTCACATATGTCATGAAATTAGTTTTTTTTGTGTGTGGCTGCAGTACAGTGCGATACATAAAATGACTACAGGACTGTAGAATAGTCTTAGGCACCCTAGATATAAATATATATGTCTAATTTAAATTTAAGCACATATAATTTATAATTTAAATTATAATTTAAATTTTTAATATTTACTAATTTTACTATTTTTAATATTTAATATTTGTAATCCAGGGAGCAGGAAGCACAGAATCAAATATCGATGTGATGATTGTACATTCTAGTATCAATTGTTTGGTGACAATAAAGTATAAAGTAAAGTAAAGTAAGACCTTTGCATGGTACTGTATATAATATAATATATAGAGTATGTATAATGTATATATAGTACATAGTATATACTGTATATATTATATTATATACTACATGTGCTTATTTATTTATATTTCTATAGTTGAGATATACAGCACAATAACAGGTCCTTCTGGTCCAACGAGCCTGTGCCGCCCAACCATATCCGTGTGACCGTTAACCTCCAAACCCGTACATCTTTGGAATGTCAGCGGAAACCGGAGCACCTGGATGAAACCCACACAATCACAAAGAGAACGTGCAAACTCTGTCCAGACAGCGGCAGGAATTGAACCCAGGTCACTGGCACTGTAGTGTCTTATGCTAACCATTACACTACCATCCCACATCTACACATCGAACAGCTCCAGAGTAAACAACTTTGAAGAGCTAGAAGACTTAAACACTTATTTCTGTATTTTTGACCCCAGTAAGGCTGATGTTGCCAAAATTTCTTTTAACTTGCTTCGCTTCTATGACAGCCACTTTAAAAGTTTCCAAACGTTTGTTTCTTCTTAAGTTCTTCATGAACATTTTACCTAAGATCAAAAGACAACAATGAAAAAAATCCCACAGAGTTAGAAACTGGGGCTGACTGCTGGATACTGGCCGGGTAATGTTTTAACCAAGTAATTATGGCTTTTTGGACAGATGCATTAAACAGGCTTGAGGCTGGAGCCACCGAATATTATTTTAGTCCAAAGGCCAGAGGAACTGACTAGTTCTCAGAGTGCTGGGAGGCTTAGTTTGCTGTACTCTTTGTTGGCAGCTCTCTGTAATATTGCACTTCTGACTTGATAAACAAATATCGCAAATGCTAAACCTTGTATCCTTAATGGCTACGCAAGAATGCCAGAAGTCACTTGGGAACATCATCAACTTGCTGAGCATTGCTGATAATCTCTGTGGATGGAAAGCTTCGACTTAACCCTTTGCAATTCGGCAGTATGAAACGCACAGCAAACTGCCTTTTCCATGCGTTCCTTTCTGGAAGGTGCTATAGTGCTATTAAGACAAAAAAATTACACTATTTTAAAAGTTTCCTCTCCTAAGCAGTTAATCTGATCAACCATTTTAGTCAGCCACCCCTCCCTTCAGAACACACTCCTCTCTCTATTACCTCAGACACTGCACCATGTACTTCAAACCACTATTTATAATGATGTTTTCATTGTAAATATATCCTGCTATTTATGTATTTATGCACATTTTATTCAATATCCATATTTTAACCTCTTTAAACTCTATATATAGAATATATATTTAATTCCATATTCTTTATATGGGTGGTGGGGTGGAGATACATCCCTACCAAAGGAGGTATAAGGTGTTCCTTCCCTCCGCTAGCCAGCAGGTTACCCTTGGGCAAGGTGTAGCACCTGTTTAGCCCCCCAGTCAGGGTCACGTGAGCCATGGGAGCAGGTGGTGGGTGGTCGTATGAGAGCTGGTGCATATCACAAGTCCTGGTTTTGTGACCACTGATGCCAGGCAGACAATCTCTGAGGAGGATTGATATTGACTGGAGTCACCCATCTTGTAAAACACTGCCGAGAAGAAGAGAATGGCAAAATATTCCTGTAGAGAAATTTGCCGAGAACATTCATGTCCATGGAAAGACCGTGATCCCCCATGGCATATGACACGGCACATAACGAACAAACGATTCTTTAAAATTGTTGAATGTTGTTTTTAGTTGCATGTTGCACCAACACACAAAATGTAATTGTAATCCAAGTTAATTAAACCCAAAGCTGTAATGTTAGAAAGCCCCCACCTGTGGAGGGATGAAAACGAGTTTTACCAAATTTTAACAAAAAAGAAAACTCAGGGAGAAAAAACTATGCAAGAACGATGCATGGCTGACGCAAGTGCAGACAATCGATAGAAATGCAGCAAACTCTTAGAAACTAAAGATATAAACGGTTAACAATGGAATTAGTAGTGACAGTCTCTACCCTACAAACTTGAAAACCTCAGGGTGAAACACCTGGAGGAGAGACAACACTGATAAAAGATTTATTGAAGCTACGGCTACAACAAGCAGCAGCTGTGGCAAGACGATATCAGCAGAGGCGAGTGCTGAGATCAGATCTCTACAGTGTAACTGGGAATTAGTTCTGTTAGATTATACCAAGGGATTTGGACCAAGTTTTTTTGTTGTGTAAATGTTGTGAATCAAACTTTCCATGGATGACCAACTATTTCATCCAACAAGATGACAAGATGCAGCTCCTTAGAGACCATGTTAGGGAACTGGAACTATAGCTCAACGACCTTCAGCTTGTTAGGGAAAGCGAAGCAGTGATAAGCAGGGAGCTACAGGGACATAGTCACCCCAAGGCTACAGGAGACAGATAAATGGGTGACTGTCAGGGGGAGGAACGTCAGATAGTGGAGAGCACCCCTGTGGCCATCCCGCACCGGACAATAAGTACTGCATTTTGAGTACTGTTGGGTGGGGGGGGATAACCTACCTGTGGGAAGCAATAGTGGCCATTACCCTGGCAGTGAGTCTGGCCCTGTGGCTCAGAAGGGCAGGAAACTGAAGAGGATGGCAGCAATAATAGGGGACTATAGTTAGGGGGACAGATAGGTGATTCTTGGATGCAAAAAAGAAACATAGTTTGTCCCCCAGGTTCCAGGGTTCGTGACGCTTCAGAAGATGTCCATAATATCCTGAAAAGAGAGGGTGAGCAGTCAGAAGTCGTAGTACATATTGGTACCAAGGACATAGGTCGAAGAAGGGAGGAGGTCCTGAAAACAGAACACAGGGTGTTAGGAAGGAAGCCGAGAAGCAGGATCTCAAGGATAACAATCTCGGGATTGCTGCCTGTGGCACGCGATAGTGAGGATAAGAATAGAATGAGGTGGTGGATAAACGCGTGGCTGAAGACTTGGAGCAGGAGTCAGGGATTCAGATTTCTGGATCATTGGTACCTCTTCTGGGGCAGGTGTGACCTGTACAAAAGGGACGGGTTGCACTTGAATCCCAGGGGGGCCAATATCGTTGCAGGCAGGTTTGCTAGAGCTGTTGGAACTGGTTTCAACTAATATGGAAGGGGGATGGGAACCAGTATGATAGAGCTGAGGATGAACCAGCAACTTTGCAAGTAGATGATGTAATATGTAATATGAATGGAAGGAAGGACAATCCAATGACTGGGTAAAACTAGACAGAGCAAAGAGTTACATTGTATTACAGAGGCAGGACTGAAGGTGCTGTATTTAAATGCACTTAGCATCCGGAATAAAGAGACAAACTTGTGGTGTGGTGCAGTTAGAGATTGATTGATATGACGTCATGGGCATCACTGAGTCATGGCTGAAAGAAGGTCACGGTTTGGAGCTTAACATCAAAGCATATACTTTGTATTGAAAGGACGGGCAGGAAATCATAGGTGGTGGTGTGGCTGTATTGGTAAGAGATGGAATTACATCTTTAGAAAGAGGTGACATAGGGTCAGAGAATGACGAATCTTTGTGGGTGGGTTTAAGAAACAGCAAGGGTAAAAAAAAACCAATATGGGAATCATATATAGGCCTCTAAATAGTAGCCCAGGTGTGGGGTTGAGATTGCAAAGGGAGCTGGAAAAAGTATGTAATAAGGGTAATGACATAATCGTAATGGGGGACTTCAATACGCAAGGGGATTGGGAAAAATAGGTTGGTGTGTTGGATGGCAAGAGAAGGAATTTGTTGAATACCTACAAGATGTTATTTTAGAGCAGCTCGTGCTCAACCCTTCCAGGGGAAAGGCTATCTTAGATTGGGTGCTGTGTAATAACCGTGGTTTTATTAGTCAGCTTAAGGTAAAGGAACCCTTAAAAGGCAGTGATCATTACGATTGAAATCATATTGCAATTTGAGAGGGAGAAGCATGTCACCTGTATCAGTATCGCAATGGAATAAAGGGAATTACAGAGGCACGAGAGAGGAGCTTGTCCAGGTGGATTGGAGGGGGATACTGGCTGGAATGACGGCAGAGCAGAGATGGCTGAAGTTTCCGGGAATAGTTCACAAGGTGCAGGATAGATACAGTATGTCCAACAGAGGAAAAAGTCCTCAGATGGCAGTCCTCAAGCTTGCTGACAAGGGAAGTTAAGAACTGCATAAAAACCAAGGATAGGCCATAAAAGGTAGCAAAAGTGAATGGGAAGTTGGATGATTGGGATGCTTTTAAAATCCAACTAAAGGCAACTAAGAAGTTATAAGAAGGGAAAAAAATGAAATATGAGGGCAACCTAATCGATAATATAAAGCAGGAATTTAAAAGTTTTTTCATTTATATAAAGAATAAAAGCTGGCTGAGCGATCATATTGGACCACTGGAAAATTATGCCGTTGAGGTAGTAATGGGGGACAATGAAATGGCAGATGAATTTAATAAGTATTTTGCTTCAGTCTTTACTGTGGAAGACATTAACTGTATCCCACAGATTAAGTGTCAGGGAGCAGGAGTGGGTGCTATTGCTATTGCAAAGGAAAAAGTGTTAAGCAAACTCAAAGGTCTTAAGGTGGATAAGTCACCTGGACCAGATGGACTACATTTCCACGTCCTGAAAAAGATTGCTGAAAAGATAACGGATGCATTGATCTTTCAAGAATCACTTTATTCTGGCATGGTCCCGGAGGACTGGAAAATTGTAAATGTCACTCCACTCTTTAAGAAGGGAGACAGACAAAAGAGAGGAAATTATAGGCCAGTTAGCCTAACCTCAATGGTTGGGAAAGTTTTCAAGCCTATCATTAAGGAAAAGGGTTTTGGGGTACTTGGAGACTAATGATAAAATAAGTCAAAGTCAGCATGGTTTCTTGTCTGATAAATCTGTTAGAATTCTTCAGGGGAGAGGGAGCAAAGGAAAGGCAGTGGATGTCAATTACTTAGATTTTCAGAAGGCATTTGATAAGGTGTCTCACATGAGGCTGCTTAACAGGATAAAATCCAATGGTATATAACAGGAAATATATTGTCATGGATAGCGGAAAGGCAGATAGGTAGGAGGCAGCAAGTGGGAGTAAAGGGGGCCTTTTTTGGTTAGCTACCAGTAACTAGTGGTGTACCTCAGGGGTCAGTGTTGGGACCGCTACTTTTCCCATTGTTTGCCAATAATTTTGATCATGGAATTGATGGCTTTGTGGCAAAGTTTGCAGATGATACGAAGACAGGTGGAGGGGTAGGTAGTGCTGAGGAAGCAATGCGATTGCAGCAGGACTTAGACAAGTTGGAAGAATGGGCAAAAAAGTAGCAGACTGAATACAGTGTTGGGAAATATATGATAATACATTTTGGTAAAAGGAACACTAGTGCAGACTATTATCTAAGTGGGGAGAAAATTCAAACATCAGAGGTGCAAGGGGACTTATGAGTCCTCGTGCAAGATACCCAAAAGGTTAATTCACATGTTGAGTTTGTGGCAAAGAAGGCAAATGTAATGTTGGCATTTATTTCAAGTGGGATAGAATATAAAAACTAAGAGATAATGTTGAAACTTTATAAGATACTCTTTATAAGTCAGGCTGCACTTGGAGTATTGTCAACAGTTTTGGGCCCCATATCTCAGAAAGGATGTTTTGTCGTTGGAGAGAGTCCAGAGGAGGTTCACAAGGATGATTCCAGGAATGAAGGGGTTAACGTATGAGGAACGTTTGGCAGCTTTGGGCCTGTACTCACTGCAATTTAGAAGAATGTATGGGGATCTCATTCAAACCTACTGAATGTTGAAAGGACTAGATAAGGTTGGATGTGGAGAGGATGTTTCCTCTTGTGGGGGTATACAGAACTAGAGGGCACAGCCTCAGAATTTGAGGGACAACCTTTTAGAGCAGAAGTTAAGGAGGAATTTATTTTAGCCAAAGAGTGGTGAATCTGTGGAATGCTCTGCCACAGACTGCCTTGGAGGCCAAGAGGAAGTTGAAAGATTCCTGATTGGCCAGGGCATCGAGGGATATAGTTAGAGGGCAGATGTATGCGGTTGAATGGGATCCGGAATCAGCCATGATGAAATGGCGGAGCGGACTTGATGGGCTGAATGGCCTAATTCTGCTCCTATGTCTTATGGTCTTATGGTCTAAGATCGAAGAACCTATGTGGGAATGAAATGTTTAATGATGTCGAAGATTTAATACAATTGGATGTATAAGCTTATTTTTCATTCGAAGGTTTGAATTTGATTTTCTGGAAGCACTGATTATTTTTGCAAAAACTTTGATAAATTACTGAATGAGATTTACTTTGTTTTACAGAGCTTCTGATGGCCTACTAGCACCTAGTATATTACCACGTAATTTGATTTTTCTCATAAAGAGTGCGGTGACCAGTCACATGAGATAAAACCAGCACTACACGGGTGTACCACACACACAATATGCTGGTGAACGCAGCAGGTCAGGCAGCATCTATAGGAAGAGGTACAGTTGACGTTTCAGGCCGAAACACTTCGTCAGGACTAACTGAAAGAAGTGATAGTAAGAGATTTGAAAGTGGGAGGGGGAGGGGGAGATCTGAAATGATTAGGAGAAGACAGGAGGGGGAGGGATGGAGCCGAGAGCTGGACAGTTGATTGGCAAAAGGGAGACAAGGCTGGAAAAGGGAGAGGATCATGGGATGGAGGCCTAGGGAGAAAGAAAGGGGGAGGGGAACCCAGAGGATGGAGAGCAGGTGAGGAGTTATAGTGAGAGGGACAGAGGGAGAAAAAAAGGGGGAAAAAATAAGTAAATAAATAAAGGATGGGATCACTATTTTATCCGCCCTTGTTCAATCCCTTCTCACCTATGTTCGTGACACTTCTCACGCTCTGAATTTTTTCAATGATTTTAAGTTCCCTTGCCCCCACCACTTTATTTTCACCATGGATGTCCAGTCCCTATATACCTCCATCCCCCACCAGGAAGGTCTCAAATCTCTCCACTTGTTTTAGGAATACAGACCTAACCAGTTCCCCTCTACCACCACTCTGCTCCGTCCAGCAGAATTAGACTTTACTCTTAATAATATCTCATTTGGCTCCTCTCACTTCCTCCAAACTAAAGGTGTAGCTATGAGCACCTGTATGGGTCCCAGCTATGCCTGCCTTTTTGCTGGCTTTGTGGAACAATGCATGTTCCAAGCCTATACTGGCACCTGTCCACCACTTTTCCTTTGCTACATTGACGACTGCTTTGGCACTGCTTCCTGCACTCATGCTGAGCTATTTGACTTCATTAACTTTGCCTCCAACTTTCACCCTGCCCTCAAGTTTACTTGGTCCATTTCTGACACCTCCCTCCCCTTTCTTGATCTTTCTGTCTCTATCTCTGGAGACAGCTTATCTACTGAGGTCTACTATAAGCCTACGGACTCTCACAGCTACCTGGACTATTCCTCCTCCCACCCTGTATCTTGGAAAAATGCCATCCCCTTCTCGCAATTCCTCCATCTCCACCATCAACTCTGCTATCAAATGCATCTCTCCCATTTCACGCACATCTGCTGTCACCCCATCCTCCCGCCACCCCACTAGGAATAGGGTTCCCCTTGTCCTCACCCACCACCCCACCAGCCTCCAGGTCCAACGTATAATTCTCCATAAATTCCGCCACCTCCAACGGGATCCTACCACTAAGCACATCTTTCCCTCCCCCCACCCCGCTTTCCTCAGGGATCGCTCCCTACGCAACTCCCTTGTCCATTTGTGGCCCCCCATCCCTTCCCACCGATCTCCCTCCTGGCACTTATCCTTGTAAGCGGAACAAGTGCTACACATGCCCTTACACTTCCTCCCTTACCACCATTCAGGGCCCCAGACAGTCTTTCCAGGAGAGGCGACACTTCACCTGTGAGTCGGCTGGGGTGATATACTGCGTCCGGTGCTCCCAGTGCGGCCTTCTATATATTGGCGAGACCTATCGCAGGCTGGGAGACTTGTTTTGCTGAACACCTACGCTCTGTCCGCCAGAGAAAGCAGGATCTCCCAGAGGCCACACATTTTAATTCCACGTCCCATTCCCATTCTGATATGTTTATCCACGGCCTCCTCTACTGTAAAGATGAAGCCACACTCAGGTTGGAGGAACAACACCTTATATTTCGTCTGGGTAGCCTCCAACCTGATGGCATGAACATTGACTTCTCTAACTTCTGTTAATGCCCCTCCTCCCCTTCGTACCCCATCCCTTATTTATTTATTTATTCCCCCGCCCCTTTTTTTCTCTCTTTTTATTCTCCCTCTGTCCCTCTCACTATAACTCCTTGCCTGCTCTCCATCCTCTGGGCTCCCCTCCCCCTTTCTTTCTCCGTAGGCTTCCCGTCCCATGATCCTCTCCCTTCTCCAGCCTCGTATTCCCTTTGCCAATCAACTTTCCAGCTCTTAGTCCATTCCTCCCCCTCCTGTCTTCTCCTATCATTTCGGATCTCCCCCTCCCCCTCCCACTTTCAAATCTCTTACTATCTCTTCTTTCATTTAGTCCTGACGAAGGGTCTCGGCCCGAAACATCGACTGTATCTCTCCCTATAGATGCTGCCTGGCCTGCTGCATTCACCAGCATTTTTTGTGTGTGTTGCTTGAATTTCCAGCACCTGCAGATTTCCTCGTGTTTGCGTTTTTAAACTAGGCAGGTGTTAACATATTACATGTAAATGTAATTGTCAAATAATGGTGTTCCTAGATCCTTGATTCTTGCTCCTTGATGAACAACAACTGCCATTTACAGTATATAGCACCTTTAATGTAGCAAATCAACTCGGCCATGGACAGTCCCGAGCTTGGCTGCAAAAGCAGGAGTGTTGGGCATGGGGCTAGCAGCCATAGGTAGTTCCTCCAGCAGACTGTTTGAGAAATTAGATTAGCTTTATTTGTCACATGGGCTGGCGGGGTGGAGATACGTCTCTGCCAAAGGAGATGTAAGGCACTTCTTCCCTCCGCTAGCCTGCAGCTCACCCTTGGGCAAGGTGCAGGACCTGCTTAATCCCCGATCAGGGTCACCTGAAGCCATGGGAGTAGTGGTGGATGGTCGTATGAGCACATCACAAGTTCTGGTTATGCGTCCACTGACGCCAGGCAGAGAATCTCTGAAGTGAATTGATAATGACTGGTTTCACCCATCTTGTAGACACTGCCCAGAAGAAGGCAATGGCAACCACTTCTGTTGAAAAATTTGCCAAGAACAATGATGTTCATGGGACCATGATTGCCAACATCATATTATACGTGGCACATAATGATGATGTTGACAGTGAAACGTCAAAACATACAGTGAAAGGCGTAATTTGCGTCAATGACCAACACGGTCTGAAGAATGTGCTGGGGACAGCCCACGAGTGTCATCATACTTACGACAACAACATAACCTGACCACAACTTACTAACTCTAACCTGTACATCATTGGAACATGTAAAGAAAGCAGAGCACCCAGAGGAAACCCATGAGGTCATGGGGAGGGTGTGCAAACTTCTTACATATCCACATTTGGGTTTGATTAGCAAGAGCAGATTAAAGGAAGGCAGGGGAAAGCACAGAGGCCTTTATCTCAGTGGCTGTCATCTGTGTGGACAGAGTCAGGTTGGTGATCTGAGGCTTCAGTTCTCCGAGACTTCAGCAAACAAAGGCTTCAGTCAGAGAAAGCAAAAATAATGTTCAAGATTAAGTTCTTCTGTTTGGCTATATTTAAGAGGGAGTTAGATATGGCCCTTGTGGCTATGGGGATCAGGGGGTATGGAGGGAAGGCTGGTGCAGGGTTCTGAGTTGGATGATCAGCCATGATCATAATAAATGGCGGTGCAGGCTCGAAGGGCCGAATGGCCTACTCCTGCACCAATTTTCTATGTTTCTATGCTTTTCCTTCCCTTCTTTATATCTGCTCAGCTAGGACAGTAGAGATGACAGGCAGGATGGTGAAATGTTCTTCTTGCGGGATGTAGGAAGGCAGGACGATGCCCAGTGTCCCTGACAACTACAACTACGAGAAGTAGCAGCTTCTACTTCTGCAACCAGCTGCAGCTTCTAACAATCCGCATTAAGGAGTTGAAGCTGAAGCTGGATCTGGATGAACTCCGGGTCATTTGGAAGTCTGATAGAGTGATAAGTAGGGCATATAGAGAGGTAGTTACATGCAAGGTGCAGAACACAGGAAAATAGGTGACGACCAGGAAGGAACCAGCGCAGAGTGCCCGTGTCCATCCCCCTCAATAACAGGTATGTCACTTTGGGTACTGTTGGTGGTGGGGTGGGGGGCTTATGACCTAACAGAGGAAAGTCACAGTAGTCGGGTCTCCGGCACTGAGTCCGGTTTAGTGACTCAGAGGGGAAGTGGGGAGAAAAGGCAGATTGTGGTGATACAGGATTTGTTAGTTCGAAGAATGGACAGGAGGCTCTGTGGGCAATAAACAAGGTTCCTGGATGGTGTGTTGCCTCCTGGGTGCCAATAACTGGGATATCTCAGATCAAGTCCTCAACATTCGTAAGTGGGAGGGCGAACAGCCCGACATCGTGGTCCCTGTGGGTACCCATGACATGGGTAGAACGAGTGACAAGGTTCTGCATAGGGAGCTCAGGGAGTTACGTGCTAAGTTAAAGGGCAAGACCTCGAGGGTTGTGATCTCAAGATTGCTACCATGCCACGATCTAGTGAGGCCAAAAATAGGAAGATTATACAGTTTAATACATGGCTAAGGAGTTGGTGTAAGAGAGATGGCATAAGATGTTTGGATCTTTGGGTTCTCTTCCAGTGAAAATGGGACCTGTACAGAAAGAATGGTTTGTATCTAAACAGGACGGGGAAGAATATCCTTGCGGTAAGTTTTGTTAATGCTTAGCAAAAAATAGTGGGAAGTTAGAGGATTGGGAAGCTTTTTAAAAACCAACTAAAAGAGTCATTAAGAAGGAAAAGATGGGATACGAAAGCAAGCTAGCCAATAATATTAAAGAAGATGCCAAAAGTTTCTTCAGATATATAAAGTGTAAAAGGCAGGCAAGAGTGGATAGTAGACCACTGGAAAACGATGCTGGGGAGGTAGTATGGGGATGAGGAAATGGGAGACGAACTGAATAAGTATTTTGCATTAGTCTGCACTGTGGAAGACACTAGCAGTATGGTGGATTTCCAGGGGTCAGGGGTCAGGGGTCAGGGGTCATCAACTGTGTGAAGTTACCATTACTAGGAAGAAGGTTCTTGGGGAAACTCAAAGGTCTGAAGGTAGGTAAGTCACCTGGACCAGATGGTGTGCAACCCACTGTTCTGAGAGAGGTGGCTGAAGAGAGTGTGGAGGCATGAGTAAATGATCTTTCAAGGATCACAAGATTCTAGAATGGTTCTGGAAGGCTGCAAAATTGCAAATGTCACTCTATTCTTCAAGAATGGAGAGAGGCAAAAGAAAGCAAACAACAGGCCAATTAGTCTGACCTCTGAGGTTGGGAAGATATTGGAATCAATTATTAAGGATGAGGTCTCAGGGTACTTGGAGGCACATGATAAAGTAGGCCATAATCAACCTGGTTTCCTCAAGGGAAAATCTTGCCTGACAAATCTGTTGGAATTCTTTGAAGAAATAACAAGCTCAAAGGAGAATTGATTGATGCTGTGTACTTGGATTTTCAGAAGGCCTTTGACAGGGTGCCACTCATAAGGCTGCTTAATAAGCTATGAGCACATGGGTATTTCAGGACAGATTCTAGCATGGATAAAGCAATGGCTGATTGGCAGGAGGCAAAGAGTGGGAATAAAGGGAGCCATTTCTGGTTGCCTGCCAGTGACTAGTGGTCTTCCACCGGGGTCTGTGTTGCGACAGATTCCTTTTACGTTATATGTCAATGATTTGGAAGATGGAATTGATGGCTTTCTTGCAAAGTTTGCAGAAGATATGGAGGATCAGAGGGACCTTGAGATCCAAGTCCATAGGACACTCAAAGCTGCTGTGCAGGTTGACTCTATGGTTAAGAAAGCATACAGTGCATTGGCCTTCATCAATCATGGGATTGAGTTTAGGAGCCGAGAGGTAATGTTGCAGCTATATAGGACCCTGGTCAGACCCCACTTGGAGTACTGTGCTCAGTTCTGGTTGCCTCGCTACAGGAAGGATGTGTAAACCATAGAAAGGGTGCAGAGGAGATTTACAAAGATGTTGCCAGGACTGGGGAGCATGCCTTATGAGAATAGGTTGAGTGAACTTGGCATTTTCTTCTTGGAGGGACGGAGGATGAGCGGTGACCTGATAGAGGTGTATATGATGATGAGAGGCATTGATCATGTGGATAGTCAGCGGCTTTTTCCCAGGGCTGAAATGACTAGCACGAGAGGGCACAGTTTTAAGGGGCTTGGAAGCAGGTACAAAGGAGACGTCGGGGTAAGTTTTTATGCAAAGATGGTGAGTGCGTGGAATAGGCTGCTGGCGATGGTGGAGGAGGCAGATATGATAGGGTCCTATAAGAGACTCCTGGACAGGTACATGGAGCTCAGAAAAATAGAGGGCTATGGGTAACCCTAGGTAATTTCTAAGGTAAGGGCATGTTCAGCACAGCTTTGTGGGCCAAAGAGCCTGTATTGTGCTATAGGTTTTCTATGTTTCTATGCTATGAAGATAGATGGAGGGGCAGGTAGTTTTGAGGAAGTAGAGCGACTGCAGAGTGACTTATTCAGATTAGGAGAATGGCGAAAGAATTGGCAGATGGAATACAATGTCAGAAAGTGTATGATCATCAACTTTTGTAGAAGAAAGGAAGGAGTTGACTGTTTTCTAAATGGAAGGAAAATACAAAAAACCGAGGCACAATGGGACTTGGAGGACCTTGTGCAGGATTTCCTTAAGGTTAGTTTGCAGGTTGAGTCTGTGGTGATTAAAGCAAAGCAATACTAGCATTCATTTCAAGAGGATAGAATATAAAAGCAAGGATGTAATGTTGAAACTGATGAGGCCTCACTTGGAGTATTATGCCAAGTCAAGTCAAGTCACTTTTTATTGGCATTTCGACCATAACTGCTGGTACAGTAAACAGTAAAAATGAGACAATGTTTTTTAGGACCATGGTGCTACATGAACAATACAAAAACTACACTAGACTACAGACCTATCCAGGGCTGTATAAAGTGCACAAAACAGTGCAGGCATTACAATAAATAATAAACAAGACAATAGGCACAGTAGAGGGCAGTAGGTTGGTGTCAAGCCAGGCTCTGGGTATTGAGGAGTCTGATGACCTGGGGGAAGAAACTGTTACATAGTCTGGTCATGAGAGCCCGAATACTTCGGTGCCTTTTGCCAGATGGCAGGAGGGAGAAGAGTTTGTAAGAGGGGTGCGTGGCGTCCTTCATAATGCTGTTTGCTTTACAGATGCAGCTTGTGGTGTAAATGTCTCTAATGGCAGGAAGAGAGACCCCGATGATCTTCTCTGCTGACCTCACTATGCGCGGTTTTGAGCCCATTATCTTAGAAAGGATGTGCTGAAACTGGAGAGGGTTCAAAGGAGGTTCACAAAAATGATTCCAGGATTGAATGGCTTGTCATATGAAGAGTGTTTGATAGCTCTGGGCCTATATTCACTGGAATTCAGAAGAATGAGGGGAGACCTCATTGAAACCTATCAAATGCTGAAAGGCCTTGATAGAGTGGATGTGGAGAGGATGTATTCTAAGGTGGGAGAGTCTAAGATCAGATGACACAGCCTCAGAATAGCGAGGTATCCTTTTAGAACGGAAATAAGGAGGAATTTCTTTAGCCAGTGGATGATGAATCTGTGGAATTCTTTGCCACATGCAGCAATGGAGGCCAAGTCTTTATGTATATTTAGGGCACAGATTGATAGATTCTTGATTGGTCAGGGCATGAAGTGATACGGGGAGAAGGTAGGCAAATTGGGACGGAGAGCCATAGGCCAAATGGTCTAATTCTGCTGCATTACGGCCTAGTATCCCTTTGAGTAGAAAATCCTACAAAAGGTGGTGAATTTGGCCCAGTACATCAAAACCCTACCGGCCATTGAGCACATCTACATGAAATGTTGGCGTGGAAAAGCAGCATCCGTCATCAAAGATCATCACCACCCAGGCTAGCCTCATTTCTCGCTGCTGCCATCAGGTAGAAGGTACAAGGGTCTCAGGTTCAAGTACAGTTACTACCGTCAACCATCAGGCTCCTGAACAAAAGGGGATAACTACACTCCATTAAGAACTCACTTAAGGACTTTGTTGTACTGTTATTTCATACTCATTATTCATTTATATCTGCTTTTACGTAGATTGTTTACAGTTAATAGTTCCTGATGTTTACAGTTTACAGTTACTGTTTTATAGATTTGGTAAGTATTCCCGCAGAAAAAGAATCTCAGGGTTGTATGTGGCGACCCGAGTGTATTCTGATAATAAATTTTACTTTGAACTTTGAACTTTATGGTCTTACGGTCTGATATAGTGGTGGGGATTGAACCCTGGTCATGATCACTGTGCTGTAAAGCATTATGCTAACTGCTACACTGTTGTGCTGCCTTACTAAAGCAGGGAGAGGCTAAAAATGTCTGCATCTTCCCCCACCAGCAGAGGTTGATCATGTACGGATGATGAGATTAGCTTCACTTGTAATCATGGTGGACACAGGCGTGGTACATTGCTGTGCTGTTCTGTTCCATGTTCTATGTTCTGTGTATCCCAGCCCAGTCCCTTTTCCCAGGCTCAGCACTCTGAGAAAGCTCATGACCATTGAGAGAAAAGCATCTGGTGCTGAAGATCCAAAAACTCTTGGACGGTCTCAACAGATGCACCTAAAATAGGTTTCAATAGGTATATTTAACGTCAGAGAAATGTATACAATATACGTCCTGAAATTCTTTTTCTTCGCAAACATCCACAAAAACAGAGGAGTGCCCCAAAGAATGAATGACTGCTAACTGTTAGAACCCCAAAGCCCCCCTAACTCCGCCCTCCCACACATGAGCAGCAGCAAAGCAGAAACTGCCCTCCCCCATCAGCAAAAAAGCATCGGCATCCCCCACCAAGCACTCAAGCGTGCAGCAAAACATCAATACAGACACAGACTTGCAGTACCCCAAAGACCACTCTTTCACCCAGTATTCGACATACCACAGGCTCTCTCTCTCCCTAATAAGGGAAAAAGAGGTGTCCCCATTTCACAGCGAGAGGGGAGACATAACAAAACAACTCACTGATGTATGGTGTTAAAAGTCTGTTGCGCCACTTTTTCCAAGCTCTGTGCCCAAAGAACTCAGGTGAAGTGATTCACTTTGGAAGGTCATACTTGAAGATGGAGTACAGGGGGTAATGGCAGGATTCAGAGCAGTGTGGAACAGAGGAAGCTTAGAGTCCTTATTCATAGATTCCTCAGAGTTGCTATGCAATTTGATGGGGATAAGGTGTAACATGTGTTTACCTTCATTAGAACACAGAACATAGAATAGTACAACAGAGAAACAGTTGGAAATCAAATGGACAACTAAAGTCATCCCTAATTTGGGAAAGCCAGCATGGCTTCGTGCAGGGCAGGTTGCGCCTTACCAACTTAATTGCTTTTTTTGACAAGGGGACAAGAGAGGCTGATGAGGGTAGGACGGTGAATGTTATCTACATGGATCTGGGTAAGGCATTTGACAAATCCCTCATTAGGGGGGCTAATCCAGAGGATTAAGATGCATGGTGTCTGCAGTGAATTGGATTCCAGACCTGTTTGCACATAGAAGACAGAGGGTAACAGTTGAAGGTTTTTCTTCAAGCTGGAGATCTGTAATTAGTGGTGTTCCACAGGGTTCTGCGCTGGGACCTCTGCTGTTTGTGATGGATATAAATGATCTGGAGAAAACAGAGATGGGTAGGTTTGCGGACTATACCAAGATTGGTGGAGCTGTCGATAAGGTACAAGGTTCAAGGTTTATTTTATTGTCAAAGTATGCATGTACAATACAACTCTGATAGTTGTCTTCTCCAGATAGCCATGAAATACACATGAAAAAGTAAAAGAAATAGAATCCACAGACCACGGAATCCCCTACCCCCTCCTGCCAAACGGCCACAAGAAAGAAAACACCAAAAAATTGAAGGAGACCTGTATAAAGTACAGTCCAATCACATAAATCTGAGAATATCAAACAGTCTGTCCATGACTCAGAACTCATGCCTGGTCCGAACAGTGGCCTCCATTGGGAGCGATCACTGACCCTCTGGCTTCCGTTGGGAGTGATCGCTAACCATCTGGCCTCCATTGGGTGCAATCTCTGACCCTCTGGCCTCTGTTGGGAGTGATCGCTAACTATCTGGCCTCCATTGAGTGCAATCTCTGACCCTCTGGCCTCTGTTGGGAACGATCACAGATCCTCTGGCCTCCATTGGGAGTGATCTCTAATACTCTGACCTCCATTGGGAGCGATCGCTGGCTGTCTGGCTTCCACTGGGAGTGATCGCAGACCCTTTGGCCTCCGTTGGGAGAGATTGCTGACTCTCTGGCCTCCACTGGGAGTGATCGCTGATTGGCTCTGAGCACCGCTGTCCCGGCGCCTCTGTCGGGAGCGATCGCTGACCAGGTCCAAACGTCTTCACCTCGATGCTTTAATACTCCTCGCTGCTTCGAGATGGAGTCGTTCAGGACTCTGTGCCTCATCTTTGTTTTTTTCTATAAGTCAGCTTGTGTTCTCGGTCCTTTTCGGGTTCTTGTCTCTGATCTCCACGTGGCAGCCCTCCGAAAACGGGTTAGTGCCGGAGTCTTTGATCGAGATCCAAACTGCACATCACAGGCACCAACACAAACAAAACAAAAGAACAAGCAGAAGGCGTAGAAAAAGTGAAATAATTTAGAAGATTTGCTATCTGAAAGATGGTGCCTGAGACATTATTTGCTGGTGTTATCCTGACCATGTAGAAGTGTAGAAGACTGGCAAAAAAATACAGCGTAATACAGACATCCCACCCTGAAAAAACTCATTTCAGGGAGATAACAAACACCACCATTTCAGGGAGGTGTCACCCCTGCCCCCAAAAACCCCTTATCTTCCCCCCCCCAGTCGACCTCCAGGGGTGTACGTAATACTTTGTTTAGTGATTTTGTCTAATCTGTGAACCAAGTTGGGTATATGTAGAAAGTGTGACATTAAAATATGTACTTATATTATATTATATTATTATGGAGTCATTTTTTAAATTCTATTACAACTTTAAGCAAGTCTACAGGGAGTTTGGCCTCATCACGTAGGACATCAATAGAGTAGCTCCTTAGAAGCTAGCCAGCTAGTTTAAATAACGTTAGAACGAACGACACCTGTTGAACTCACCTCAACATGTCTTTTACATTTTAACCCACCATGGGCAATAGAAAAGTCACTGTCGCAAACAGTGCAGCGAGCAACACTGTCATTATTTTTGAGGTCGACTGTAAAGCCCGCCCACAGAGAAAACTGATAGATCTACTTAGCACGAAGAGAGACCAATCAGGATGCTCGCTCCCGCTCTCCCTCTCAAAAAAATCGATTTCCAGGATACAGTATTGTATATAATTTCCGGGCGTCAGGGAGCCGCTATCAATATGCGGGAGACTCCCGGAACTTCCGGGAGAGGTGGGATGGCTGGTAATATAGATTAGCTCCAAATGTGGGCAGAGAAATGGCAGATGGAATTTAACCCAGATAAATGTGAGGTGTTGCACCTTGGCAGGGCAAATGCAAGGAGACAGTACACTGTTAAGGGCAAGATCCTTAACAGTGTTGCTGAGCAGAGAGATCTTGGGGTCCAAGTTCATAGCTCCTTGAAAGTCACCAGTTGGTTAAGAAGGCTCATGGAATTCTTGCTTTTATTAGTCAAGGCACTGAAGTCAAAAGTCAGGAGGTTATGTTGCAACTTTATAAAACTCTAGTTAGATCACGTCTGGAGTATTGCATACAGTTCTGGTAGCCTCACTATAGGAAGGATGTTGAGACTTTGGAGAAGGTGAAGAAGAGGTTTACCAGGATGCTGCGTGGTCTAGAGGGCATGTGCTATCATGAGAGGCTGGATAAACTTGGGTTGTTTTCTCTGAGCACTAGAGGCTGAGGGGAGATTTGATGGAGATTTATAAGGTTATAAGAGGCATAGATAGAGTAGACAGGGAGTATCTGTTTCCCAGGGTTGTAAGATCGAATGCCAAAGGGCAGGTATTGAAGGTGAGGGGCGGTAGGTTCAAGAGGGATGTGAGGGGTAAACTTTTTGCTCAGAGAGTGGTGGATGCCTGGAATGCGCTGCTTGGTGTGGTGTTAGAGGCAAATACGTCAGAGGCTTTTAAGAGACATTTGAACAGGCACACAGAAGGAAGATGGAGGGATATGGACATTGAGTAGGTAGGAGGGATTAGTGTTCGGGTGTTTTTGATTTGCTTTTTAGCTGGTTTGGCACAACACTGTGGACAGAATGGCCAATTCCTGTATGGTCCTGTTCTATGTTTTATGGTCTTTTACCTAAACAATGTCCACGTCCTTCCACTTCCCTCACATTCATATGTTGGAATAAGTCCTTTCGACCTCTACCCTCTGTCTTCTATGGGCAAGCCAGTTCTGAATCCAGCCAAGTCACCATGAATCCCATGCACCTTAATCTTCCAGGTGAGCCTCACATGAGGAACATTGTCAAACACCTTACTAAAATCCATGTAGACAGCATCCACAGCCCTACCCTCATCAATCAATCATCCTCAACACCTCATCAAAAAAACTCAAGTCGTGGGATTGAGTTCAAGAGCCGTGAGGTAATGTAGCCACTTTTAAAACTCTGATTGGACCACACTTGGAGTATTGTGCTGATCTCTGGTCAGCTCATTATAGAGACCAGGTGGAAGCTTTATAGAGGGTGCAGAGGACATTTGCCAGGATACTGCCTGGGTTAGAGAGCATGTCTCCTGATGAAAGGTTGAGTGAGCTCGGGCTTTTCTCTTTGGAGTGAAGGAGGATGAGGAGTGATTTGATAGAAATGTATACGATGATAAGAGGCATTGATACAGTGGGCAGCCAGCCAAACCTTTTACCATGGTGGAAATGGCTGATAGAAGAAGGCATAATTTAAGGTGATTGGAGGAAAGTATAGAGGGGATGTCATAGCTAAGTTTTATTTACACTGAGTGTGGGGTGAGTGGAATGCACTGCCCGGGCTGGTGGTAGAGGTAGATACATTAGGGACATTTAAGAGACCCATGGATATGTACATGGATGAAAGAAAAAGGAAATGTTCAAAGTTCGAATTAAATTTATTATCTACAACTCTGAGGTTCATTGTCTTCAGGGCATACTCAGTAACATTTAATAACCATAATAGAATCAATGGAAGACCACAACGATAGGGTGGAGAACCAGTGTGCAAAATACAACAAACTGTATAAATACAAAAAGAAAAGAATAAATAAACGAACAACCATACAATAGATATTGAGAACATGAGATGAAGATTTCGTGAAAGTGAGTCCATGGGTTGTGGGAACAGTTCGGCGTTGGGGTGAGTGAAGATATCTCCTCTTGTTTCAGGAGCCTGATGGCTGAGGGACAATAACTGTTCCTGAACCTGGTGATGTGAGTTATGAGGCTCCTGTACCTTCTTCATGATAGCAGCAGTGAGAAAAGAGCAGAACCTGGGTAGTTGAGTGTTCCAGATGATGGGGGTTGCTTTCCTGCGACAACGCTCCATGTAGATGTCTTTAGTGGTGGGGAGGGCTTTGCTCGTGATGCACTAGACCATATCCATTACTTTTTTGTAGGATTTTTCAAGTTACGTAGAAGGGAAGGGTTAGATTGATCTTGCAGTAGGTTAAAAAGTTGGCACAACATCATGGGCAGAAGGGCCTGTACTGTTCTGTGTTCTATAGAAACATAGAAAACCTACAGCACAATACAAGCCCCTCAGCCCACAATGCTGTGCCAAACATGTACTTACTTAGACATTACTCAAGGTTACCCATAGCCCTTTATTTTTCTAAGCTCCATGTATCTATCCCCCAGGAGTCTCTTAAAAGACCCTATCGTATCCGCCTCCACCATCGTCGCCGGCAGCCCTTTCCACGCACAGTGTACTATGTTCTACAGTATACTGTATGTTTGCTTTCTTTTATGGCCTATTAAATTTCATTCACTGTCACGCTGAAGAGAACATGGCCTCCAATCTAAGCACAGCAAGCTCCCACAAAGAGCAACATGACACTAACCAGACCAGTTTGGCAATGCTTGTTGACCGATAAATATCACCTAGGGCACAAGAGAAAGCCCAATACTTGTTGTCAAAATAGTATCACGGGATCTTTTACATACCCATTGTGAGAAACGTGTCATTTATCATCATTACTGATGCCTTCAGTTGCCATTAATGCTTAACTGTTCCAGTGCTGCCCTAAGCAATTATTGTGTTTTTATACCATGCTAACTGACCAGAATCTTTCACTTAAGTGGCTTGGGAGATGAACTTCCATTTAGAACCTCAGTCACAAGCCCCTTGAGTTAACATTATACACTACTGGAAACATCATGCAATTTCGCTGTGTTGGGGTAATTAGCGATGGAGTGAGTTTGACCGGAGTTCTACAGTTTGAAGTGTGCAAAAAACTTTAAGTCATTTTTATATCAAAGATATATTTCATTCACAGCCCAGAAAATGCAACACAGGCAGTAATATAAGAGATTCTGCAGATGCTGGACGTATCAAGCAAAGCACAAAATGCTGGAGGAATTCAGCACGTCAGGCAGCATCTATGGAAGGGAATAAATAGGTGATGTTTTGGGCTGAGACTTTTCATCAGGACTGGAAAAGAAGGCAGGGGGAGGGGAAGGAGTGGCAGGTGATAGGTGAAGGGGAAGGTGAGTGGGATAAAGTGAACTACTCGTACTCAAATCCTTTTGTAATAAAGGCCAATGTATCATTTTTCTTCCTTAAGACCATAAGACTGTAAGACATAGGAGCAAAATTAGTCTGCTCCGCCATTCCATCATGGCTGATCTGGGATCCCACTCAACCCCATACACCTGCCTTCTCACCATATCCTTTGATCAGGAAACTATTAGCTCCCGCCTTAAATATACCCACGGACTTGGCCTCCGTCACAGTCTGTGGCAGAACATTTACACTTTATACTTTATTGTCACCAAACAATTGGTACTAGAACATACAATCATCACAGCGATATTTGATTCTGTGCTTCACACTCCCCGGATTATAAACATTAAATATTAAAAATATTAAAAATAGTTTAAATTACTAAATATTAAAAATTTAAATTATAAATCATTAATAGAAAATAGAAAAATAGGAAGTAAGGTAGTGCGGAAAAACCAAAAGGCAGGTCCGGATATTTGGAGGGTACGGCCCAGATCCGGGTCAGGATCCGTTCAGCAGTCTTATCACAGACATTTCACAGATTCGCTACTCTCGGGCTAAAAGAGATCCTCCTTACCTTCCTCTAAAAGGTTGCCCTTCAGTTTTGAGGTTATGCCTTCTAGTTCTGGATACCCCCACCATAGGAAACATTTTCTCTGTTCACCTTCCTAACTGTTCACCATATCTGCATGTTAACCCTCAACATTTCAATGTAAGTACGCCAGAGTACTGCTTAAATTAATACTGCACGTGATTTTTTTTTTCAAAACTGGAAATTCTGGACATTGATGACCTTTCCCCAACAAGAGAAAATCTGCAGATGCTGGAAATCCAAGCAACAAGCACAAAATGCTGGAGGAACTCAGATGGCCTGGCAGCATCTATGGAAAAGAGTGCAGTCGATGCTTTGGGCCGAGACCCTGTCGAAGTCAGGCCTCTCTTGGCAGGACTGACAGGCCAAGATGCTGACAGTCCTGCCGAAGGGTCTTGGCCTGAAATGTTGACCATAGATGCTGCCTGGCCTGCAGAGTTCCTCCAACATTTTGTGTATGTTGCTAACCTTTCCCTGCCAGGTTAGTGACCGTGACATCGAGCAGAGTGGTCCGAGATGAAGCACCTTCAGACTGCCTGGCCAGCAACAAGTTCTCATTCTCTTTTCTAGCAATAAGAAAGGACTCACACTTCACCACATCACCACAAACAGACAGGCCATACAAAGGTGAGTCAGTGAACCCTAGATTTTTAGGCACAAACAACAGGAATTCTGCAGATGCTGGAAATTCAAGCAACATACATCAAAGTTGCTGGTGAACGCAGCAGGCCAAGCAGCATCTATAGGAAGAGGTGCAGTCGACGTTTCAGGCCAAGACCCTTCGGCAGGACTGTCAGCATCTTGGCCTGTCAGTCCTGCCAAGAGAGGCCTGACTTCGACAGGGTCTCGGCCCAATGATTTAAGTTCCCTGGCCCCCACCGCTTTATTTTCACCATGGATGTCCAGTCCTTATATACTTCCATCCCCCATCAGGAAGGTCTCAAAGCTCTACGCCTCTTTTTGGATTCCAGACCCAATCAGTTCCCCTCTACCACCACTCTGCTCCGTCTAGCGGAATTAGTCCTTACTCTTAATAATTTTTCCTTTTGCTCCTCCCATTTCCTCCAAACTAAAGGTGTAGCTATGGGCACCCGTATGGGTCCTAGCTATGCCTGCCTTTTTGTTGGGTTTGTGGAACAATCTATGTTCCGTGCCTATTCTGGTATCTGTCCCCCACTTTTCCTTCGCTATATTGATGACTGCATTGGCGCTGCTTCCTGCACGCATGCAGAACTCGTTGACTTTATTAACTTTGCCTCCAACTTTCACCCTGCCCTCAAGTTTACCTGGTCCATTTCCGACACCTCCCTCCCCTTTCTAGATCTTTCTGTCTCTGTCTCTGGAGACAGCTTATCCACTGATGTCTACTATAAGCCTACTGACTCTCACAGCTATCTGGACTATTCCTCTTCTCACCCTGTCTCTTGCAAAAACGCCATCCCCTTCTCGCAATTCCTCCGTCTCCGCCGCATCTGCTCTCAGGATGAGGCTTTTCATTCTAGGACAAGGGAGATGTCTTCATTTTTTTGAAGAAAGGGGCTTCCCTTCCTCCACTATCAACTCTGCTCTTAAACGCATCTCCCCCATTTCACGTACATCTGCTCTCACTCCATCCTCCCACCACCCCACTCGGAATAGGGTTCCTCTGGTCCTCACCTACCACCGCACCAGCCTCCGGGTCCAACATATTATTCTCCGTAACTTCCGCCACCTCCAACGGGATCCCACCACTAAGCACATCTTTCCCTCCCCCCCTCTCTCTGCATTCCGCAGGGATCGCTCCCTACACAACTCCCTTGTCCATTCGTCCCCCCCATCCCTCCCCACTGATCTCCCTCCTGGCACTTATCCGTGTAAGCGGAACAAGTGCTACACATGCCCTTACACTTCCTCCCTTACCACCATTCAGGGCCCCAAACAGTCCTTCCAGGTGAGGCATCACTTCACCTGTGAGTCGACTGGGGTGATATACTGCATCCGGTGCTCCCGATGTGGCCTTTTATATATTGGTGAGACCCGACGCAGACTGGGAGACCGCTTTGCTGAACATCTACGCTCTGTCCGCCAGAGAAAGCAGGATCACCCAGTGGCCACACATTTTAATTCCACATCCCATTCCCATTCTGACATGTCTATCCACGGCCTCCTCTACTGTAAAGATGAAGCCACACTCAGGTTGGAGGAACAACACCTTATATTCCGTCTGGGTAGCCTCCAACCTGATGGCATGAACATCGACTTCTCTAACTTCCGCTAAGGCCCCACCTCCCCCTCGTACCCCATCTGTTACTCATTTTTATGCACACATTCTTTCTCTCACTCTCCTTTTTCTCCCTCTGTCCCTCTGAATATACCTCTGGCCCATCCTCTGGGTCACCCCCCCCCTTGTCTTTCTTCCCTGACCTCCTGTCCCATGATCCTCTCGTATCCCCTTTTGCCTATCACCTGTCCAGCTCTTGGCTCTATCCCTCCCCCTCCTGTCTTCTCCTATCATTTTGGATCTCCCCCTCCCCCTCCAACTTTCAAATCCCTTACTCACTCTTCCTTCAGTTAGTCCTGACGAAGGGTCTCGGCCTGAAACGTCGACTGCACCTCTTCCTATAGATGCTGCTTGGCCTGCTGCGTTCACCAGCAACTTTGATGTATGTTCCTAGATTTTTAGAAGGCCTTTGACAAGGTGGCGCACATGAAGCTTCTAAACAAAGTAAAAGCCAATGATATTACAGGAAAGCATGGATAGAGATTGCAGAATACCAGAAAGTAGAAAGAATCAGGACGTATTCTGGAGTTAAGGTATATAGAAAATATTAATTTCAACAGTAACTAGTCTTCAGACCTGAATATGGATTGTAGATCGAGTTTAAAATGCAGCCTCCTTTTTCAATTTTTGTAAATGACATTCACTAATTCTCAGTCTTTTATTATTCCAAATAAAAGATAAAATAATAGAATCAATCCGATCAAAAAACTTCCTGGTCAAAAAAACAGGACCATTCTGAAATAAATATAAAAATTTCAGTAGAATTATCATTTTAACTATATGAATACGACCAACAAGTGAAAATAGAGTCTACTAAGGGAACAAAATTAGCATTATAAAGATCCTTATATTTTTTAGTAATTATCATACCTAAATATCTAAAAGAGTCTGAAACTTTGAAAGGAGTATTATCAGTTATAGAAACAGAATCATTTAAAGGAAATAATTCACTTTCACTAAAATTAATTTTATATCCTGAAAAGCCTCCGAATTCATTAAATAATTTTAACAGGGCAGGAATGGATTCATCAGGGTTAGATATATAAACCAATAAATCATCAGCATAAAGAGAAACCTTATGCATGGTCTCATTCACAAATATCCCATGGATATTTTTAGCCTCACGAAGAGCAATAGCAAGGGGTTCTAATATTAAATTAAACAACAAAGGACTTAATGGACAGCCTTGCCTTGTTCCCCGTGAAAGCTGAAAAAAAGGAGACCTACAATTGTTAGTAACAACAGTAGCAATAGGGGCTTTATATATCATTCTAATCCAATTATTAAAATTAGCACCAAAGCCAAATTTCTCTAAAGCATTGAATAAATATTTCCATTCCACTCGGTGAACGCTTTTTCAGCATCCAAAGATACAACACATTGTGGAATTTTAGAAGAGGATGAATATATAATATTAAGTAGTCTCCGAACATTTGAAAAGGAATAATGAAAAATGCAGCCTCGAACAATAGTCTTCCTGAAGCTGCAGACTTGGGTTGATTGCAAACCAGGAAACCTCCATTCACCTGAGATATCTGCAGATGCATGAATGCCGCTACAGAGACAGAGGTGACTAACACTCATTTTGGGACTGTTGGTGGGAAGATCTAGGTGTCTGAAACTGAAAGGAAACATTGTGAATGCATTGTAACTATAGAGATTGTCCTGCTGTTACCTTTGTTCTTTATCATATAAAATGTGATGCAATATTGGGTCAGAAGGCCTCGTCTTCCAAAAGCATCTCGGGAATGATGCCCGCTTGTTCCGTAGAATAAATACTTCCATGTCTGCTAGCTTCAGTTCCTCTCTGCTGATCTTGTCCACAATAACAACTGTAAGGATGGCAAATGCAATGTTAGCATTGATTTTGGGAGTATTAGAATATAATGGCAAGGATGCAATGTTGAGACATCATTGGCCATTAGTCAATCTACATTTGGAGTATTGTGAACAGTTTTGGGCCCAATATCTAAGAAAGGATCTGATGTCATTGGAGAGTGTCCAGAGGAGTTTTATGAAAACAACCCCGGAATGAAAGGGCGAATCAAAAATCATTGATAGGTATTTAATGGTCGGCATGAACACAATGGACCAAATGGCCTGCTTCTGAATTGCATGACTCCATGATTCTATAACCCTACAACGCTTGTAACATCTGCACAGAATTTTAGTTGACACCAAGACATTATCACACACAAAGTGCTTGAGGAACTCAACACTTCAGGCAGCATCATTTTAGTGGGAAAAAACAGTTGATGTTTTGGGCCAGAAGGATCTCAGCTCAAAAGATCGACTGTTTATTCCCCTGCATAGATGCTTCCTGACCTGTTGAGTTTCTTCAGCATGTTGTGTACGTTCCTCAAGATTTATAGCATTGGCAAAACTTCTTGTGTTTATGATTTACCAGGAACTTCATTCAATTAGGTCAAAAATAATTGTTTTGACAGCCGGCCATGTTTTGATGTTCTCTGTTCTGGTTTTATTTTTAAGTGAATAATATTTACTTTCTGTTTAAATTGTGGAATGAATTATGACTGAAGATTGCACACAGTTTGAGAGACAACACCACATACATATATTGCCCTTTTATAAACACAATTCATGTGATTCCCTTCCATGGTTTTGTGAACAGACTCAATCAGACATAATGTTGTATGGAATCCATTTCCAGGAGACATTGCTTCAAAACACACACCCTTAAATAATCACTGATGCAATATTCTTTATCTGGATATGCTGAATTGGTGTAACGCACTGGCCACAGGACTCCCGATCTCTTTTTCTACCACTAGGCTTATTTACTAATTAATTTTCCAGTAATTATGGTATAAACACACCACAGGAACACATGGATGCTGAACTTATGATGTCTGACATTATAATGAGTACTAAGACCTACAAATCACAGAGTTCAGATTATAATTAAAACATTCCAGGCAGCAAAACACTAAATTATCATTATTAGAAGTTCAATATTGAACTAATCCACTCTTTGCGTGCACTGGGGTGGTTAATTTCACCCTCTCGCTATTATTCAGCGCCGGCTTCATTCTAAAGCCAACTGAAGTGAGTACTACAGGCTTGCGTCCTTTGAAGTACACATACCAAGCTTCCTGCCACGGTGATATACTGTTATGTTTCTAGAGCTGAATATATGCACCATAAATTACATTAAAGCTACCTTTTTTAATCGCCCATTTTCCTTTCATCAGCTGACACCTACATAACCCTGCATTCCGTATTTTGTAAGTGATTGCAACCATCGCAGTTTGTTTTGAAAATATCTGGACGATTCTGCCATTAGCATGCATACTTCCCTGTTATAGGTAGGAAAATTCAGTGCTTTTAAATGTCTTCTTTCTTCTTGAACTGTGGTTTCCCCTCCATCATTGTCAACAAAACCCTTGACTGCATCTCATTCACATCCTGTGCCTCCCGTCTCACCCCCTCTTGTCCAGCATAGAACACAGAAAGGGTTCCCCTGGACCTCCTCTTCCACCGCACCAGCCTCTAAATCCAACGGATCATTTTTTGCAAAACCCACCATCTTCAAAGAGATTCCACCACCAAATTTCTCTTTCCCCTTTCTTCCCTTTTCAACATTTTGCAGGGACCATTGTCTTTCATTCGCTTACAAGAGGTGCGGATTGAGTGGACAGCCAGAGACTTGTTCCCAGGGTGGACATGGCTAGCACAAGGGAGCATAACTTTAAGGTGTCGGGAGGAAAGTACAGGGGACTGTCAGAGACTGGTGGGTGCGTGCGACAGGCTGCCGAGGGTGATGGCAGGGACAAACACATTAGGAACTTTTAAGAGACTCTTTGGTTGGCAAATTGAAGAAAGGAAAATGGAGGGCTTTGTAGGAGGAAAGGGTTAGAATGATCTTGGAGTCGGTTAAAGGGTTGGCACATTATCATGGGCTGAATGGCCTGTACTGTGCTGTACTATGTTCTATGTTAGAATCATAGAAACATAGAAAACCTACAGCACAATACAGGCCCTTTGGCCCACAAAGTTGTGCCGAACATGTCCCTACCTTAGAAATTACTAGGCTTACCTATAGCCCTCCATATTACTAAGCTCCATGTACCTATCCAAAAGTCTCTTAAAAGACCCTATCACATGCATCATCACCACCATTGCCAGCAGCCCATTCCACACACTCACCACTCTCTGAGTGAAAAACTTTCCCCTGACATCTCCTCTGTACCTACTCCCCAGCACCTTAAACCTGTGTCCTCTTGTGGCAACCATTTCAGCCCTGGAAAAAAGCCTCTGACTATCCACATGATCAATGCCTCTCATCATCTTATACACCTCTATCAGGTCACCTCTCATCCTCTGTCACTCCAAGGATAAAAGGCCGAGTTCACTCAACCTATTCTCATAAGGCATGCTCCCCAATCCAGGCAACATCCTTGTAAATCTTCTCTGCACCCTTTCTATGGCTTCCACATCCTTCTTGTAGTGAGGCGACCAGAACTGAGCACAGTACTCCAAATGGGGTCTGACCAGGGTCCTATATAGCTGCAACATTACCACTCGGCTCCTAAACTCAATTCCACGATTGATGAAGGCCAATACACCGTACGCCTTCTTAACCACAGAGTCAACCTGTGCAGCTGCTTTGAGTGTCCTATGGACTCGGACACATCTTTGTGATGCCTCCATTGCATTGCCACCAACCACCCCTCCTCTTACATCCATAAACGATGCAATGTTTTATTTCACCTCTTCCCTTCCCACCACCCGGGAACAGAAACAGACAGGCACTTCTTTCCAACCTAGAGTGCTGCATTTGATGTCCACAATGTGGCCTCCTCTGTACTAGAGAAACCAAATGCAGTTTGGGTGACCGGTCTGTGGAACACCCATGTTCAGTCTGCAGGGGTAGTCCTGAGCTTTGTCTCGCCTGCTTCTTTCATCCTCCAACCCTTTCCTGCTCTGAGCAATCGATCTGAAGCCCCTGTACTGTTACACTGAGCCCCTATGCAAGCCATGAAACAGCACCTCATCTTCTGACTGGGCGCACTGCAAACTTTGGAACTTGATTTTGAACTCTACGGCTTCATGTAACTTTACTTCTCCAGTCTAAGTAAGCCATTCATTTGCCTCATTCTAGGAAGGATGTGGAAGCTTTAGAGAGGGTGCAGAGTAAATTTACCAGGATGCTGCCTGGATTTGAGAGCATGTCTTATGAGGATAGGTTCAGTGAGCTAGGGGTTTTCTCTTTGGAGTGAAAGAGGACAAGAGATGACTTGATAAAAGTGTAAAAAATGATAAGTGACATAGATCGAGTGGATAGCCAAAGACTTCTCCCGGGGTAAAAATGGCTAATACAAGGGAACATAATTTTAAGGTGATTGGTGAAAGATACAGGGGGATGTCAGAGACGAGTTCCTTACACAGAGAGCGGTGGGTGCATGAAACAGCTTGTCAGGAGTGGCAGTAGAGGTGGATACATTAGGGACGTTTAAGAAACTGTTTGACGGGCACATGGATGATTGAAAACTGGAGGGCTATGTGGGAGGGAAGGGTTAGATCAGGAGTTCCCAACCTTTTCTATGCCATGGACCTCCACCATTAACTGATGGGTTCATGGACTGCAGGCTGAGAACCCTTGGGTTAGATTAATCTTAGAGTAAGTTAGAAGGTCAGCTCAACATTGTGGGCTGAAGGGCCCGTACTGTGCTGCAGTGTTTTATGTTCTATCTGTGATTGGCTTAGTTTGCCTGTTTTTTACTCCTATTTTTCCCCTCTGGAAGTGAAGGGCCTAATCTGCAGGGCTCATTTTCCTATCCTACTTCAGAATTTCAACTTCAGAATTCGTTTCTCTGTATTCTTTTGTCTACATTCTCTCTATCAATCTGCTCATTGTCCAGATAACTTTGTTTACAGCTCAAAGCCATGGTAACCAAGGTTTAATCCTATCAGAGGCATCCCCCCCCCCCCACTCTTGCAGCTTCGCACAATTTTTTCCCTTCCTCATTCTAACAAAGGGACTTTAGCCCGAAATATTAACTCTATTTCTCTTCCCATACATCTGCCTCACCTGCTGAATATTTCCAGCAGTTTCTAGTTTTATTTAAGGAAAAACCTGAGCACTCTTGACAATTAAGCAGAACTTTCTTTATTATTCCAGAGTTTAAATGCTTTTCTCTATCTTGTGAGGTGATAAATTGATATAGCAGAGAGAGTTCAAGCCATTAACTTCTGTTCTTCCCATTATATTGTTGCTTAACTCTCGTAGACTCAAGAGGAGAGTCTGGCCCTTCTTGTACACAGTCTTAGTGTTGGTTCTCCACCAACACTTGGATACAGTCCCGACGAAGGGTCTCGGCCTGAAACGTCAACTGTACCTCTCCCTAGAAATGCTACCTGGCCTGCTGCGTTCACCAGCAACTTTGATGTGTGTTGCTTGAATTTCCAGCATCTGCAGAATTCCTCTTACTCGGATACAGACCCTTCAGCCCATCGAGTCTGTGCTATATCCCACTATCTTACACTAATCCCACAAAAGAAGAAGAAGAAGAAGAAGAAGAAGAAAGCCCTGAACTCCGAGTGGAGTCATTGGGACGCCGTCATGACGGTGTTTTTTTTAGCAGGCTTTCTTATTGTTACGGGGCCAAGTTGTTAGCTCGACGCTCAACCCAGCACGGATGGAAAGCGTGCAAGGAAGCCGGATGGATTCGAACTCAGGGGCCTTCGCTCCGAAGTCCGGCGCTGATGTCACCATTCTGACTGGCAGACCAGAGTTTGTGCAACCTCAGAGCTGTGGATCAGACATGGCTATAAGCAGTACTGGGGACCCACAGGGGACTGTATTGGCTCACTTCCATTCCCCCTGTACACCTTGGACTTCAGATACAACACTGAGTCATGTCATCTGAAGAAATTCTCCGATGACTCAGCAATAGTTGGGTGTATAAAGGGAGGACAGGATGATAAATACAGGGCTATGGTGGAGGACTTTGTCAAATGGTGCAAGCTGAATCATCTGCTGATCATCTGTAAGACAAAGGAGATGATGATGGACTTTAGCAAGCTTACACTGCTCCCTGGTGCTATTGATGGTGAGGACGTGGATGTGGTGAGGACCTACAAGCACCTGGGGGTGGCACCTGGATGACGACTTGAGTGAAGCACCAACACAGTGGCTGTGCACAAGAAAAGCCAGATTCGCCTCTACCTCCTAAGGAGACTGAAGTCCTTTGGAGTAGGCAGGCCTCTCCTTTACATGTTCTACCAGTCTGTTGTCACCAGTACAATTTTCTATGCGGTGGTGTGCTGGGGCAATGGCATCAACATGAGTGATGCCAACAGGCTCAATAAACTGATTAGAAAGTCCGGCTCTGTTTTCGGAGTCAAACTGGACACACTGGAGGCTGTGGTAGAACAAAGGACCCTCCGGAAAATCCTAGCAATTCTGGGCAATGTTTCTCACCGTCTGCATGCCACCTTGGCCAAACAGAGGAGCACTTTTAGTAATAGACTAAGACAACTGTGCTGCTCCAAGGAGTGCTATATGAGGACACTTTTACCCTCAGCCATTAGGCTCCATCATGAGTCAACCTATAACCAAAGAAGTGATAACCCCCTCCTGTCAGACTGTTTAAGGTAACTTTTTTTTATTCTTTCTTACTTCTCTTCAATTTTGTTCTATATTTGTATATCAATGTACTTGCAGTGCTACTGTGACACTGTCGTTTCCCTTGAGATCAATATAGTATCCATCTATCTATCCACAGAGATGTAGAGCACCGCAGAGCATAAACAGGCCATCCAACCCATCTAGTCGATGCTAAACTATGGTTCTGCCTAGTTCCCTTCCACACCCCTCCCATCCAGGCACTTATCTAAACTTATCTTAAGTGTTGAAATCAAACCCATATCCATCGCTGCCAATGGCACTTCATTCTGCACTCTCACCACCCTCTGAGTGAGGACGTGCCACCTCATGTTCTTAAAAATGTCGCCTTTCACCATTAACCTGTAACCTGTAGTTCTAGTCCCACTCGACATCAGTGGAAAAAAGCTTGAATTTTACCCCTCCCTCATAATTTTATACCTCTATCAAAACTACACCCCAGGGAACAAAGTACTAGTATGTTGAAGTCCTCCACTGGTCAAGGTCGACCATGAATGTTGCATCCTGGCTGTGTACATGATACACAAGCTAGGGCAGTACAATATGTATTTATTTATTCATTGAGAGATAGCACGAAATGGGCCCCTCTACACTTCGAGCCACACTGCCCAGCAACCCCCAATTTAATCCTTGCCCAACATCCCCCCATTTAACCCTATCCTAATCACAGGACAATTTATAACGACCAAGTAACCTACCAACCAGTAGGTCTTTGGACTGTGGGAGGAAACCAGAGCACCCAGAGGAAACCCTCTGTCACAAGAAGGACGTAGAAACAATTTAGAAATGGCAGCAGCGGGAATTGAACCCAGTTTGCTTGCACTCTAAGGCATTGTGCTAACCACTATGCTACCATGCCACCATATGGAGAGCAAGCAGTTACCCATGCAGCAGGCTCCCTCTCTCCATGCAACTAATGAATCCAAAGGAACGGCAGAGACTGAAACAGTTTGGCAGCAGCAGATTCGCAGGAGCTGCCAGTCAGCGTTGAACTCAATGTCGGACTGCCTTAAAGACTCCAACACCAGATTCTTCCTCAGGCTTTACTCCCGAAACCTACCCCATGAGTGGTAGGCTTGAATTCCTGACTCAAGGCAGCGGAGGTTTGAGTTCAGAGTTTTCCTTCTCCTAGATGAGCTGCCAACCACGGCTGATGAGCCTCAGATGCCCGAAGCAACTGGTTTTAAGGTGCCAGTTGCCCTCTTCCAGCCATCTCCTGCCAGTAGAAATGGTCCACAAGGCTTAGTAGCTAAGCCACACATGAAGGCCAGGAGCTGGATTTGGTTCTCAGAAGCTATTTGAGATGCACGCCATTGGGAGCATTTAATAGGTAGTGAGAGATCATCTCATCTAGAACTCCGGGCCTTGACAACCTTAAGGATCCTAAGGAGAATCTACAGTGGACAACTAACCTAACACTCACAAACATGGAGATGTGAGAGGGAACTGCAGAACAACACGCAGTTGTGAGGAGAGGGAGCAAACTCTACACCCGAGGTCGGGATTGAACCTGGATCTCTGGAGATGTGAGGCATCGGCTCTAACTGTGCCAGTCAGAAACAGAATCAGAAACAGAATCAGAATCAGAATCAGAATCAGAATCAGGTTTAATATCACTGGCATACGTCCTGAAATATGTCGTTTTATAGCAGCAGTACATTACAATACATAAAAAACTAGAAATTACAATAAGAAATATAAATATCTAGATAAAATTAAGTAGGTAGTGTAAAAGGAGAGCAAAAAAAGAAAATAAACAGTTCACGGCTTCATTGTCTGTCAGAAATTTGGTGGTGGAGGGGAAGAATCTGTTCCTAAAATGCTGAGTATGTGTCTCAGGCTCCTGCACCTACTCCTTGATGGTAGCAATGAGAAGAGGGCATGTCCTGGGTGATGGGGGGTCCTTAATGAGGGATGCTGCCTTTCTCAGGCATCGCCTTTTGAAGATGCCCTCGATGCTGAAGATACCCTCGATGCTAATTACATCTTAAAGTTAAATGCCCTAAACGTTAACACCATGGATGCACTGGAAGAGCGTCACAGTAGCAACAAAACTAGCATCTTTTCATCATTCACTCATAGAGTTATTTGTACATTGGGATCTATAGGATCGCTTTTATATTTATCTTGTGTTTTCATTGTGTTATTTATGTTCATAAAGCAAGTTTGTGATGTTGAGGTTTTATAAGGCTCTGATAAGGTCACTTGGAGTATTGTGAACAGTTTTGGGCCCCTTGTTTAAGAAAGGATGACTCACAGGAGTTCCACGGGAATGATTCTGGGAATGAAATGGTTACCATATGAGGACCGATTGATGGCTCTGGGCCTGCCTGGAATTCAGAAGAGTGAGGGGCCATCTCATTTGAACCTATCACCTCATTTGAACCTACTCGATGTGGAGTGGATGGCGGGGGAATCTAGAATCGGGGGGGGCGGGGGACTGCATCAGAATAGAGGGAAGTCCATTTAGAACAGGGATGAGGAGGAAGTTCTTTAGCCAGAGAGTGGTGAATCTGTGAAACTCATTGCCACAGGCAGCTGTGGAGGCCAAGTCATTGGGTATATTTAAGGCAGAGGCAGATAGGTTCTTGCTTAGTCAGGGCATGAAGGGTCTTGGGGAAAAGGCAGGAGATTGGAGCTGAGAGGGAAAGAGATCAGCCATGATGAAATGCCAGAGAAGGCTAGATGGGCTGAATGGCCTAAATCTGCTCGTAAATCTTATAGTTTTATAGTCTTTATTGTGTTTGTTTGTGCTGCATCAGAGCCAGAGTACAATCATTTCATTCTCCTTTCACTTGCGTACTGAATATCGACGACAACAAAAAAACTTGAATATTGAGTGCCCAGAAGAATTTCTCTGTGCTACAGCCCTGGAAATTATTTTACAAATGCTTAATCTATCGATATCAACCACTCCCGCCTGCCTTATTGACACATCCCTTGAAAGGGGTGGATGAGAGACACTGATACAGCTGCATTAAGCATTCACTGCCTGACATTAGGCAGAACAATATTCAACCTTGGGTTACTTGTTTCCAGAAGCCGAGATTTCAAAATGCCATCACTGGCTCAGCACATCATTCACACCAACAAAACTGCTCTGCAAATCCAACATCTTGCTGCTAAGTGTGCTGGAGACAGGGCGTCAGCTCGCACCTCTTTTAAGAGCAATTGACCCTGTTTTCTTTTAATTTGCTCCTTGTATTTTCAGGATGGTTTACAAAAATCAATATAAAGAGCTTCCTCTGGCTCACGGTGGTGCAGTTCATCAGTGACAATCCAGGAACAAATCACTGCTCAGAAAGCATAAAACAAGAAGACTAACGCACTGATTTCTAACTGTAACTGGTCACAGTGAAGTAGGTTGGCTAGATCGTCTTTGACGCAAGCACAAAAGATTCTGCAGATGCTGCAAATCTAAAGTAACACACACACAAGATGCTGGAGGAACTCAGCAGGTCAGACAGCATTAAACAATGAAGGGTCCCAGCCCGAAATGTCGACTGGTTGTTCCTCTCCACGGGTGCTGCCTGACCGGCTGGAAACCTTCAGCATTTTGTGTCTGTTGCATTGTTGATGCCAGGAAGTAACATGGCTCCCTAGGGGAGCTGTCGATCTCACATCACATAGTAGGCAATTGATAGAACAAGTTAAGGCCGAATGTCCTTTGCTGCGTGACTCCACTCCTGTCATCCCAAGGTCTTTCAAACCGGAACTATCCCTATCTCACTAGGGTACAAGGCCCTCTGGTTACCCTCACCTGGTTTAGCCTGCCTGTCGAAGCGGTGTACTGGGGTGTGGCTGCTGTCACATGCAAACTGCAGCTTGGAGCCACGGGTGAGAGCTAAGTGTCCGGTGGGGACCAAGGGAGAGCAAGCTGCCCCGGAATGGACACGACAGGCACCTTCACCAGAGCTGCTACCCCTCCTGGGACACCCCATGCACCCCAATTACACATGACTGTTTGGCCAAACACCCAAGCAATCATTTGGCAGGCTTGCCAATGACATGATAGTGATGGGGCTCATCACCAACAACGAGACGGCCTACAGAGTGGAGGTGAAAGAGCTTAAGGCCTGGTGCCTGGCAAATGACCTCTTCTTCAATGTCAACCGGACAAACAAGATCAATATCAATTTCAGAACTCGCACCCCTTTTTACATCAGTGACACCGCAGTGGAAACTGTGACCAGTTTCAAACTCCTGGGAGTGCACATCTTGCACAAACTCATATGGTTTCTGAATGCGTGCTACACAATCAGGAAAGCTCACTAACGAGACTCCTTTCTGAGGAGTCTGAAGAGAGCTGGACCTTGCACACCCAAGCTCACGTCATTCTACAGATACGCCGTAGAGGCCATCCCGACAAGCTGCAGCACTGCATGGTACGAAAAATACACTGCAGTGGACAGGAAGCCTCTACAATGGGGAGTCAAAACAGCCCAACACATCACTGGTACCAGCCTAGCCATCATCAAGTACTGTACATGTATATAGAAAGGTGCTGAAAAGAGCCAGTAACATCATGAAGGATCCCACCCATCCTGCTTATGGTCTGTTTGTCTCACTCCCATTAGGGAGGAGGCTACATAGCACCCACACCAGGATTACCAGACTCTAAAACTTACTTTCCCCAAGCAGTGCGGCTGATCAACACCTCCACCCACTAACCCTTCCCTCCACACTCTCAACCACCATGACTGTATAATTTCCTGTCAGAGTCAGAAAATCCTGTTGCTAACGTCACTTCATGGATATACAATCAATCTACTGTATGTATATAAGCTATCTTGTGTATTTATATTTATTGTGTTTTTATTGTCATATTTTTAATCTTATTGTGTTTTTTGTACTGGATCGATCCAGAGTAGCAATTATTTCATACACCTTTACACTTGTGTACCGGAAATGATATTAAACAATCTTGAAAGAACTTTTGTACAATATGATGGCCTCTTGACCCCACAGTTAACCTCATTATGATCTTAAATGTTACTGTTTTCCTGCACTGCACTTTCTCTGCCTCTTCTGCACTTTATTCTGCATTGTTATTGTTCCACCCTGTTCGACCTGAATAATGATTTCATCTGTATGAACAGTATGCAAGACAAGCTTTTCACTGTATCCTGATACATGTGGTAACAATAAACCAATACCAATACCAATAGCATTCAAGACTGCTGTAGGGAAAATGATCATGAGATTAATAATTAGTAAACAGGGATGTGGTAGCAGGAAACCACAGGCAAAGCCTAGAAGTAAAAACATGCATTGTAGCAGCAAAGACAATTAAGTTTCAGGAACTTCACTAGTTGTGCTATAGCCTGCACCTGTTGTAATAGAACATTTCAAAGTTCAACATTCAAAATAAATTTTATTATCTAAGTACATATATGTCAACATATACAATCCTGAGATTCATTATCTTGTGGGTATACTCAACAAATCTACAGGATAATAACAAAACCAGAATTAATGAAAGACCACCCAGCTAGAGCGATCAACCAGAGTGCAGAGGGCAAAAAAAGATGTACAAATACAAAAAGGAGAAACAATAATTAAATAAATAAGCAATAAATATTGAGGAGATGAAGAGTCCTTGAAAGTGGGTCCCTTGGTTGTGGGAACATTTCAATAATGGAGCGAGTGAAGTTATCCCCTTTTGTTCAAGAGCCTGAAGGCTGAGAGCTGGTAACTGTTCCTGAACCTGGTGGGGTGAGTCTTAAGGCTTTTGTACCTTCTTCCTGATGGCAGCAGCATTTGCTGTGAGACTCAGGGATAATCATTTTAATCGGTAGCCGCAACCGATTTAATTGTGGCACGGTAGCATAGTGGTTGCTACAACGCTTTAGGGTACCAGCGACCCAAGTTCAATTCCCGCCACTGCCTGTAAGGAGTTTGTACGTTCTCCCCGTGACCGTGTGGGTTTCTGCTGGGTGCTCCAGTTTCCTCCCACAGTCCAAAGTCGTAGCGGTTAGTAGGTAGATTTGTCATTGTAAATTGTCCCATGATTAGGCTAGGGTTAAATCAGGGGTGGTAGATGGCCTGGCTCGAAGGGCTGGAAGGGCCTATTCTGAGCTGTCTCTCAATAAATAAATAAATCTTCCTTTAATCGCCATCCTCTAATCAAAATGTAATTTTACAGTTAATCTCACCAACTGAGAACATGAAAGCTGTACTAAACTCATGCTCAGGTAGATCAGCTTTAACTGGTCTCTAGTTTTTTAAATAAATTGCTCGTTATTTCAAACACCAATTATGTACTCTGTTTGCTCTACAAAGGCATAGACTCTCATTTGATTGGCACCCGATCCCTAGCGACCTAAGTATTCATTTCTTCCACCACAGTGGCTAAAGGGTGAATCATCTAAAGAAATAGAACATAGAACATAGTATAGCACAGCATAGTACAGGCCCTTTGGTCCACAATGTTGTGCCGACCCTCAAACCCTGCCTCTCATATAATCCCCCACCTTAAATTCCTCCATATGCCTGTAGTTATACCAACCGCACCTTCCAAAGCTGTTTTAGAGAGGATAAGGACAGCAGGTGAAATGGAACAGCACTACCTGAAGGATAATAACAAAACCAAGACCACCCAACTAGGGTGTTCGACCAGTCATTTCAACATTCAATAGTTTCAATAAGATCCTCATGCATCCTTCTAAATTCCAGTGAGTACAGGCCCAGAGCTGCCAATCGCTCCTCATATATTAACCCTTTCATTCCCAGAATCATCCTTGTGAACCTTCTCTGGACTCTCTCCAATGACAACACATCTTTCTGAAATATGGGGCCCAAAACTGTTGACAGTAGTCTGAGGCCTTTTCATCCCTCTCAACTCCATTATCCTGCCTTCTCCCCATAACCTTTGATGCCCTTACTAATCAAGAACCTATCAACCACCACTTTAAATATACCTATTGACCTGGCCACCACAGCCAACAGTGGCAACAAATTCCACAGATTCACCACCATCTGACTAAAGAAATTCCTCCTCATCTCTGGTCCTAGACTCCCCCTCTATAGGAAACATCCTCTCCATGTGCACGCTATTCAGACTTTTCAATATT
Source organism: Mobula hypostoma (assembly GCF_963921235.1). Classification (NCBI taxonomy): domain Eukaryota; kingdom Metazoa; phylum Chordata; class Chondrichthyes; order Myliobatiformes; family Myliobatidae; genus Mobula; species Mobula hypostoma. The sequence goes on along the minus strand of NC_086101.1, from coordinate 181,480,548 downwards.
CTATGGGTTTCAATGACATTTCCCCCCATAATTCTCAAATATTAGAAATTTGCTGTGGGGCATTGATCAGGGCACTACATGCAACAAAAACATTAATATTCAATAATTAAACAGAATAAAGAATTATATAAAAAAGAATTATGTATAAAAAAGCTAATAAATTTAGAGTTAAAAGAATGGATATGGAATAAAATGTGCATAAATAAATAAATACCATCATGTATTTATGATGCAAATAGCATTAGAAAAATTGGTTTAAAGTGTATGCAGTGCAGTGATTAGGATAATAGAGGGAAGTTGGGGGGGTGACTCAAAAATACATGATAAAAAATTAAAGCAGCTTTTATTGAATTGAACCAGATTTAATATCACTGACATTTGCTGTGAAATTTATGCAGTACAATGCATGCAGTACAGCTTAATTTTAAAACATAATCCCTTATTGTGACTTCTATCCCTTATTGTGACTTCTATCCCTTATTGTGACACAATCCCTTATTAAGACTTCTATGGTCCATAACACTCAAAGGTAGCCTTGATGGTACAGTGAGAAGTCCTGGGTGATAGGGATCCTTAACGATAAATGTGTTTTGAGGCACTGCCTTTTGAAGATGCCCTTGATACTGGGAGCTAGTGCCCATGATGGAGCTGACTGAGTTTGCAAACCTCTGCAGCTTTTTCCGATTGATTATAAAAATACCATCCCAATTTAACTCATTATAAGTGAACTTGGTCAAAATGAGAAAGGTCTGGTAAATGGCATGCTTATTTTCAATACCAGATTGCATTTAACAAGTTTCTTTTGAATTTCCTACCTTCGAAAAGATTACTTACTACAAAAATTGGTTTATGTCTTATACTGTTTTAAATTTGTGTCCACTTCATTTCAATTTTATTTTACATAAATGATGCTGACCTTTAAATTATCCTGCAGGAGTATTTAAGAGAGTTAATTGTCCTCTTAAAATAAATGGGGTAACATTACTGTCAACAATAACTGCAAATGAATTTAACATTAACATGCCAAGCATTCTTAAGCTGATATTCACAAAAAAAAAGGAATTATTCATTTTGAACTCTGTGACTGAGTAAGAATTAGTTAAGCATACATAGTTCAAGCTTCTACATTTTCATTTGTTATAAAATGTTCTACAGTTGCATAGCAGTTAGCATACAGCGCCAGTGAGCAAGATTCAGTCCCCACTGTTACCTGTAACAGGTTTGTACATTTGCCCGTGATAGCATGGGCTTCCTCACGGTGCTCCTGTTTCCTTCCATATTCCAAAGACCCTACGGGTTAGGGTCCTGCCAAAGGGTCTTGGCCCGAAACCTTGTCTGTACTTTTCTCCATAGATGTTGCCTGGCCTGCTGAGCTCCTCCAGCATTTTGTGAGTGTTGCTTGGATTTCCAGCATCTGCAGATTTTCTCTTGTTTATGGGTTAGGGTTAGTAAGTTGTGGGCATGCTGTGTTGGTGCCAGAAGCATGGTGACATTGGCGGGCTGCCTAAAGCACATCCCTGGTCTGTGTTGGTCATTGATGCAAACGGCAGATTTCAATGTATGTTTCGATGTTATGATATACGTGAAAAATAAAGCTAATATTCATCTTTATCTTTGTCTGTAGGCTGACCTGGCAAAGATTGTTACTTATGGAATCATATTAAAACATACCATCTCAGTGCAGTGCACGTTATCTACAAAATTTCCTAATGCACGTCATGAAGAGTGGTAATCTGCTGGTCATAGCAAGAGGGCAAAAAGAAATATTAAGGATTTGGGCAGTGAAATGGTGAGTTTTTTTTAACAAGGGAACGAAAGGCAAGAAAGTTGAGGAAAAATGCTCCCAAGATTAGGAACAGACTTTCTGCCAGTGGCCAGGCAAACTACTTGATTTCTTTTTTATTATTATAATATTCCTGGATTATTTGTTATTACTGCATTTTATGACAAAAGTTACTTTGCTGATCCGTCAACCCAGAAACTCAATACATGTGTGATGTTCTGACTCACCCGGCCACTTAATCTCTTTCATGATGAAGGTTCCTTGTAGTAAGTTTTTTATGCGTGGAAAACAGATATATTACATTCTGAATAATGCATATACTTGTTAACCTACTAGTTCGATAAAACTACGCTCCGTGGCCACTTTATTAGGCACACCTGTACACCTGTTCATTAATGCAAATTTCTAATCAGCCAATCACATGGCAGCATGCAGACATGGTCAAGAGGTTCAGTTGTTGTTCAGACCAACATTAAAATTGGGAGGAAATGTGATCTAAGTGACTTTGACTGTGGAATGATTGTTGGTACCAGACCGGGTGGTTTGAGTATCTCAGAAACTACCAATTTCCTGGAATTTTCACACAAAACGGTCTCTAGAGTTTATGGCAAATGATGCAGAAAACAACAAAATCCAATGAGAGCCAGTCCTGTGAGCAAAATCGCCTTGTCATTGAGAGAGATCAGATGAGAATGGCCATACCCGTTTCCGGCTGACAGGAAGGTAACAGTAGCTCAGATAACCATGTGTTACAACAGTCTTGTGCAAAAGACCATTGTAATGCATAAAACATTGAACTTTGAAGTGGATGGGCTACAGCAGCAGAAGACCATGAACAAACACTGATTGGCTACCTGATTTGGAACAGGAGGTGTCTAGTAAAGTGACCCTGGATGTAGATAACACGTGGCAGAGTTATTTCTCGTGACATTACTCTTTACTAAGTGTTTGAAGTGATCCAGCTCCAATAATGAATTTAAGGAGACATTTGGAAGAGTGATTTTCATCTCATGGCCAGTAGCTTAATCCATATTTCTTTACTACATAGAAGGAGGCTAATTGGCCCATTGAGTCTATGCCAGTTAGCAGAGTAATGCCAAAACTTTTTCCCCATATTAACACAGAACATAGAACAGTACAGCACAGTACAAGTTCCTATTAAATCTCTCCCCTCTCAACTTTAACATGTCTCCTCTGGTCTTTGGCTCCCTAACCCTAGGAAGAAGACTTAAGTGCAGTCACCCTGTCTAAGCCCTACATTATTTTATACACCTTGATAAGACTGGTACTTATTCTCCTGTCGCAATGACAACACTCTCAACCTGCTCAATCTCTCTCCATAACTCAGATCCCAGCAACATGCTTATAATACTGAAAGTTATGCCAACAGTTATTTTCTGATCTTTAGGTTCTCTCAGGAGTTAAAAAAAGCAAGTAGTCTTAATTTTAATGGTCACTTATTTTAAAGTATAAATATACATACAAGCACAATGCAAACTAAATAAAGAGCGAAGAAGTTATGCAAAGAGGTAGATCAAGAATGCAAAGACCAAAAAGAACAAGAAGCAAAGATGGTGCCTCTGAAAAGCCGGTCACTCTTATAGATAAGATAAGGAAATTCCTTAGATAGGAATAAACTGGTTAATAGGCTGCATGATTGAAACGATTACATCATGAGGGTAATGTGCTCATACTTAGCCAGTGAAAAATGAGGAAGGCGATAAACCATTAGTTTAACTGCTATATCGCTTTCTGCCAGCAAGAGGGGATGAACCACCGTGAGGGGATGAACCACCATGAACTGTGAAAAATACATGTATTAAGTACAAATCTTGTGAAAAGTATGATCAAAAAACAGTGGTTTGCAATAGGAGATTTAATGAACAGATTATGAAAATTCAGGGTTAGGTGAATGACATCTGCTTCATGCTACATCCAATTTGCCTCAGTCATTCTCTACCAGCTCATAGAGTCAGAGACAGACAGCATAGAAACAGGCTCTTCAGCTCAGTCTGTTCATGCCAACTGTGCTGTCTAGTGAGCTGGTCCCATTTCCCTGCATTTGACCCATCGCTCTCTAAACCTCTCCCAGCCATGTATTCATCTAGATAGCTTTTAAACGTGACAGTGAAATGTCCACTGGAACCTTTTATTCACTAACAAAGGTTTGTCCTCTGCTTCAGACCATATAATCATTCACCAGTGTTCACTCATTTTGATTGGAAATATGCATCCAAAATACCACTGTAAATTTTCCAGAGTTTTATTGTGCTGTTTGAAGCATTCATCTTTATTGCTCTTCATTGAGATCACAGATTGCTTTCTGGAACTTTTTGGAACTTTGCAAACAGCTTTTACAGCATCAGATTTAGTTCATCCCAATTCAAGGTTCTCCAGTATTGCTTGATATACAGAAATGGCTGAAAATTGTAGTTTTGCTCTATGCAGGAGTCATAGAGTCATAGAACACTACAGCACAGAAACAGACCGATCAGCCAATCTAGTCTGTGCAGAACTAATAATCTTCCTAGTCCCGTTGACCTGACCCAGAACTTGGCTGTGTAAATGGAGAATTTAAGAAACAAAGAACGCTGAAAAGCCTCTGCACCATAGTGCTGTTGCAATAAACCACTTTCCATATCATCCAAGTCAGTGACAATAAACCTGATTTTGATTCTGATTCTAATTTGGAACTGTGCAAAACAACTAAGAATTTGGTATTCAGATTTTTTTCCATTGTACTAACAGGACAACAGTTTTATCTATTTATCTATCTATTTGTACTATCTATCTACCAGGTTCAGGAGCTTGAAAACTCATACGGCCAGATTTGGGAACAGCTTCTTTCCAACTGTGATAGGACTGCTGAATGGATCCTGACCCGGATCTGGGCCGTACCCTCCAAATATCCAGACCTGCCTCTTGGTTTCTTTTTTGCACTACCTTACTTTCCATTTTTCTATTTTCTATTTATGATTTATAATTTAAATTTTTAATATTTACTAATTTTTACTATTTTTAATATTTTTAATATTTAATATTTGTAATCCAGGGAGTGGGATCAAGTATCCCGTGGGATCAAGCGCAGAATCAAGTATCGCTGTAATGATTGTACGTTCTAGTACCAATTGTTTGGCGACAATAAAGTATAAAGTATAAGTATCTACTTATTCATTAGAGATATAAACAGTAACTGTGGGCACGTGGCCAAGTGGTTAAGGCATTGGACTAGCAACCTGACGGTCGTGAGTTCGAGCCCCAGCCGAGGCAACGTGTTGTGTCCTTGATCACACATTGCTCTGCGACGACACTGGGTCCTATGCTGTATGGGTCCTAATGCCCTTCCCTTGGACAATATTGGTGTCATGGAGAGGGGAGACTTGCAGCATGGGCAACTGCTGGTCTTCCATACAACCTTGTCCAGGCCTGCGCCTGGAGAGTGAAGACTTTCCAGGTGCAGATCATGGTTTCGCAAGACTAATGGATGCCTTTATTATAAACAGTGACAAGCCCTTCCAGCCCAATAAATTACAGCCATGTGAGCAATTAACCTAATGGCTGATATACCTTTGGAATGTGGGAGGTGTCCGGGGAAACAGAAGGAAACCCTCCCATTCACAGTAACAAACCCCTTATAGACAGTGGCTGAATTGAACCTGGGTCACTGGTGCTGTAATAGTGTGATGCTAACCACTATGCTATTCTGCCACGCTTTCTCATCAGGGAATGCGCTGAATTCCCTTATTCACCTGTCACGGTCTCCTGGCAGGCAGCCGTGGAGGCCAAGTCTTTATGTATATTTAAGGCAGAGGTTGGTAGTTTCTTGATTGTTCAGGACATGAAGGGATACACAGAGAAAACAGAAGATCGGGGCTGGGAGGGGAAAAGGGTCAGCCATGATGAAATGGCAGAGTGGACTCGATGGGCCAAATGGCCTAACTCAGCTCCTATACTTATGGTCTCATGGACCCCACTGCTGCCCCTGACCCCACATGCCACAACCTGCTTATCATCTTACACCTCTCCGCTGACCACCAAATGCCTCAGATTCCTTTCTAGCCACACCCCTTCTACTCCTTATACTGGCCATCACCTCTCTCCACTTCCCCACTCTCATCCTTGATGTAGTGTTTCAGCCTGATATGTCGTCAGTTCCTTTCCTCCCACAGATGCTACTTGACTTGCAGAGTTCTTCCACCAGATTGCATTATGCTGATTTCTTAATTCATTAAGGAAACATGGTGCCATTTTGCATTGATCATTAAATGACCTATGGAATGTGGTGGAGACCACTTTTGTGATCCACTGTGCTGGTGGTAACATCATCTCTCTGCAATTTAAAATTAACTTGTTTCTTCTTCACAGTTTTCATGAAAGATCTTTGATCTGAAATGTTAACTCTGTTTCTCTTTCCACAGATACAGCCATTATCAATACCCTTCAGAGATTGTCTACCTGGTATTAGTGGTCGCATAACCAGGATTTGTGATATGCACCGGCTCTCATACAACCATCCACCACCTGCTCCCGTGGTTTCACCTGACCCTGATTGCGGGTGGGGGGAGGGATAAGCAGGTGCTACACCTTGCCCAAGGGTGACCTGCAAATGAGCGGAAGGAAGGAGAATCTTACATCTCCTTTGGGAGAGATGAATCCCCACCCTGCCACACAACCCTATCTATACCCCTCATAACTCTGTCAAATCTCCCAGCACTGTCCCATGCTTCATGGATAACAAAATAGCTGGCATGGGCTTATGGACTGTTCAGAAATCTGATTCTTTTTATTCTAATAGATGATTTCACCAAACTGTAATAATCTGAAATAAGCACATTTGCTGATTTAATTTCATCTTCCTTCAACTTCATTAAAAACTATTCACATCAAGCTGCAGATCAGTAAGTGACTCTCTGCTAAGATGGGACACACATAAGGGGTTGCCCTTAATGAAGTACAGCACAGCTGTGCCAATTATTTCCAAAGCTTTCAGATCTGTCACTGAATTGACTGATGGCAGAGAGAGCAGAGGTGACATCAGCATTGTTCCTTCAGAGTGGAAATGAGAAACCAAATATGGGTCTGTGCTTACTGTGATTCCCTCACGCTACCAAGTCATCTCAAGCCCTTCCTCTGGGAAAAGTGAAAGCAATGCGATTCTTACCTGCTGCTTATTGTGGGTGTATGATTGAGTATTGGAAGTGACAACAAGGGCAGTGTGAACACAACTGGGATGTTGTCCCTAGCGCCTTCGCCTTTAATCCTCTCTAGGTATCGTCTGTGTATGTCGACCAAAGCTGTATTGACTTTGACAGCTTGCATCATTACATTAAATATACGTTGGATTATAATTATAAAAAAGCAAAACCTTATTTTTTCTTAATATCCAAGTCTTTGATCCAGTACCTGAAAAATATCTTCAGGCAATTCGATAAAGGAAGATGGCAGTTCAAAGGTTTGTCTCAAAATATGTAACAAAGCCACTTCAGTAGTTAAAACAACTTCATTTTATGATTTATAGAAGGCAAATAAAGAAGTGGATTTATTTCCATTCTGCCTTGACACTTCTTTCAAAACTATTTCCCCATTACCATTTGGGCATTGGATTGGTGCCAGTTCAGAGCGAATCTAGCACCAAACTCATGGCAGATCACCAGGTGCAGACGCGATGTAAATTGGGAACCACTTGATCGAGCACCTTCAATCTGTCCACACGAGCAGGATTTCCTGGTGGCCAACCATTTTAATTCTACTTCCCATTTCCGTTCCGTCATTGCCGTGATGAAGCCACTCTCAGGTTGGAGGAACATCACTTCATATTCTGCCTGGGTAGCCTCCAACGAGGCAATATGAACTCCGATTTCTCTAACCTCCAGTAATATCTCCACCCACCTCCTTTGCTCTTCATCTCCATTTTTATTTATTTTCATATATTACTTTATTTCAAGCATTAATAATTCCCAGAATAGAGAAAATACTTTTCCCCTTTGCCCTAATCAATGGGAATGGGGGATTTAAATTTTTACTTTTTAATCTTTATTTCTACTTATTTAATATCCTGCTGCTGCCTGTAGGGAGTTTGTACGTTCTCCCCCTAATTGCAGGGGTTTCCTCCGGGTCCTCCGGTTTCCTCCCACAGTCCAAAGGCGTACCATTTGGTAGGTTAATTAGTCATTATAAATTGTCCCATGATTAGACTAGGTTTAAATCTAGGGATTGCTAGGTGGTGTGTCTCAAAGTGACGGAAGGGCCTATTTCAAAATAAATGTCAATAAATTTTTAAAAACAAATAATATCTCACATTGATTAGTTAAAACAATTGAAATGGTTTTAAAATGCTTCCATCAGAGACAATTATAGCAGCTTGACAATGTTAAGAGTTGTGCTGGCTGGCTCTTGTAATTACGATAGATTTTGTTAGAGGGAAGAGGGGCAGAGTGTTTGTATTGTCTGTTCTGGGTAAATGCAATAAGGGATCATCATGCTGAAGCTGCTGTTACTGCCCAATGACACATCCTGACCTCCGGTGCTCTCTGAGTGGAGTTTGCACGTTCCCACTGTGGTTGTGTAGGTTCCTCCTACAGCCCAACGTTATTGATCGGTTAGATGGCCAGTTGTAAATTATCAATGTAGGCAAATGGAAAAAGAGTTTTAAAAAAAAGGGGAGAGTTTGGAGAGCTGAAGGTGATGTGATCAAAAATAGGCGTGACAGAGAGCACTCCTAACACACGCACATTCACTCACACGCAAACATTACCTTGCCCTTCTGCCGTCACGGTGGTGAGTTTACGCACCGGAATGTCTTCCCCAGTATGTTCGCATAATTAGTCCACTGCACTGTTTTCCCTCTGCACTGCTACAGACATTCAGAGTCAGACACCAAAGTTTAGTTTCATTTCATTCTTTATTGATACTGAAGAGTAAATGTGCGACTGTGTTGAGCTTTCTGATGTTTCCCGCTGGCGTTTCCTGGCAGTCATGTGGCATCCACTGGGTCCTAAACTAAGCTCGGGTTGGCTTTATGATGCCCTTCCTGCCATTCCATTTCTTTATTAATAGGGCTGTGTAAATGTGTATATGTGGTATATATACTGTATTTAAGGTAGCTACTTCTGTTTATTTTGTAATATGATTGTAACTACATTGTGGAGTGTATTATGTGTAGGCTTAAATTAACTTTGCTGGTAAATATGGTATGTCCTAGTGCCTAAAAAAAAGGAGCTCTTTGCCTTCAGTATGAGAAGGAGATAGGGGCTGCCAGGAGTTCACACGAGACAAAAGTAAGTATGCAGTTATTATTGTTTCTTGTAGATATCATTTTGTAAATATGGCAGTTTTCTTTTCACTAATTTTTCTGTTTGATTTTTGATGCGCCTCATAAACACCCTTACACTAAAGTGCTAAGCGACTCCTACAAAATGCTTCAGACCGAAATACTGGAGGAACTCAGTAGGTCAGGCAGCACCTGTGGAAAAGCCTGCTGGGTTCCTCCAGCATTTTTGTATGTTGCTTTGGATTTCCAGCATCTGCAGACTTTCTTGTCTTTGTGCTAAGCGACTCCAGCCATTTTTTCTTTGGCCATAACACATGTATCTAACAATAAGACACAAGGCAAGGGAGAGATAATGGAACTGATAGAGTTGCTCTGGCAGGAGACAGCCTGGGTTTGATGGGCTGAATGGCTTCATTCCCTGTAGTAATAAGTATGCAGCAAAAAAAAGGAACTCAAGTGTTCAAGCAGCATCTGAGTAGGTTCAGGAGGAGGAATAAACTGTCAACGTTTCAAGTCGAATCCCAATATCAGGACTTTGATCTTCCAGAGGGTTTGAACCATTTATTTCTCCCCACAGATGCTGCTCAACCCACTGAGTTTCTCCACAGGTCGTTTGTGGCTCCAGATTCCAACATCGGCAGTCTCTTTTGTCTCCGGTAAATAAGTATGTTAGTTCAAATTTATCGTTCAGAGTAGGGAGGAAAGTTTAGGAAACAAATGTAAAGTCAGTGGCCATTTCATTCCTGTACCTAATAAAGTGGCCACTGGGTGTATGTTCTTGTTCTCCTGCTGCTGTAGACCACCCACTTCAAGGTTCAATGTGTTGTGCTTTCAGAGATGCTCTTCTGCACACCACTGTTGTAGCAGATGGTTATGTTACAAGGTGGGTGTTGATGGCGGACCCAAATGCAAGACACAGACACTGAAGTACTAGGAACAGGACCAGCTTCATCGACTTAGCAAGGTGAGTAAGGAAGAAACGACGCTGGACATTGACACAGGCCCTGGACGAGACTAGGATTCAGGGCCTGGGCTAGGACTTGGACAAGAAACACGGGACCCGGACGGGGAACTAGGAACAAGGAGCCTGGACAAGGAACATGGAACTCCGGAACCAGAGCCTGGACAAGGACCCGAAACCTGGGTCTTGGTTGGGACTCGGAACCTGGGTCTTGGTTGGGACTCGGAACCTGGGTCTTGGCTCGGAACTGGAACCCGGGTCTAGGCTAAGACTCGGGACTAGGATCTTGGCAAGGACAGGACGAGGCTACAGGACAGGACGGGGTACTCCAGCACAGGACGAGGTACTCCAGCACAGGACGAGGTACTCCAGCACTTGGCTGGGCGAGGCACCGGAACTAGATGAGGACACGAAGCTCAGATTTGGACAGGGCTGGAACACAGCACCTAGACCTGGTCTTGGAACACAGAAACACAGAGCCTTGGATTTGAACTGGATGCTCAGTGCCTTGGAAGTGGACTGGACGCTCAGAGCCTTGGACGTGGACTGGACGAGGTACTCCAGGGCAGGACGTGGCTCTTGGACTAGGTTTGGCTCGGCTCTTGGACTCGGCTTGGTTAGGCTCTTGGGTACAGAGCCGGGACTCCTCCTTGGAGCACAGGGCCAGGACCCTTTCTAAGACGCAGGGCCGGGACCCTTTCTAGGACGCAGGTTGGGGATGACTGCCGAGGACACTTGCCGAGGGAACTGCTGAGGTAAACTGCCAAGGGACTCCTGGACTGGGCGAGGCACATGGACAGGACGAGAATGTGAAGCCTTGACTTGGACAGGACTGGAACACAGCGCCTGGAACTTGGAACACAGGGACACAGAACACAGTGCCAGGACCCCTCCTTGGGAACAGGACCTAAGGCTGGGACTTTACACAGAGTCAGGACCCCTCCTTGGGAACAGGACCTAGGGCCGGGACTCTTCTTTGACACAGACACTAAACACGATGATACAAAGAGATAGTTTCAAACTCAACAATAGATAGTTCCTCATCTTGGTGTGGCAAGGCTCCAGTCTCACTCTGGCAGTTGAACTTGACAGGGATGCAGGCAAGGCTTCAGAAGGAAGGGGAAGGGAGCAGTCCAGCAGGGAATCCTTGGTTTGAGAGATATTTATGTGCCAGCCCAAAACGAGAATCAGGTTCCTCAATTAAGGCACCTCAATTAAGAACAACGGAAAACAGTCAAACCCAGAATAAGGAATCAACGGACCGGACCGTCAACCAGAATGCAGACTTCACGGACCGGACTACAAAAGGTTATTTGAGTTACTATCATCTTCTCTCAGCTTGAACTAGTCTTCCCATTCTCCATTGAACAAGGTATTTATATCAAAGAACTGCTGCTCACTGGATTTTTTTTTTCATTTTCTCTCACCATTCTCTGTAATCTGTAGAGACTGTTGTGTGTGAAACTCAGAACATAGAACATAGAAATCTACGGCACATTACAGGCTCTTTGGCGCACAATATTGTGCCAAGCATGTAACCTACTCTAGAAACTGCCTAGAATGTCCCTACTGCATAGCCCTTTATTTTTCTAATCTCCATGTACCTATTTAAGAAGCTCTTAAAAGACCTTATTGTATCCACCTCCACCATCGTAACCTCTGACAACCCTCCACACTATCCACAACACCCACAACTTTTCTGTCATCAGCAAACTTACTAACCCACCCTTCTACTTCTTTGTCCAGGTCATTTATAAAAATAACAAAGAGTAGGTGTCCCAGTACAGATCCCTGCTGAACACGACTGGTCACCATCCTCCATGCAGGATACGAACTATCTACAACCACACATTGCCTTCCATGGGCAGGCCAATTCTGAATCCACAAAGCAAGGTCTCCTTGGATTCCATGCCTCATTACTTTCTGAATGAGCCTCACATGGGGATCCTTATCAAATGCCTTACTGAAATCCATATACACTACATCCAGTGCTCTACCTTCATCAATGTGTTTTCTTTCATCTTCAAGGAATTCAATCAGGCTTGTAAGGCACAACCTTCCCTTGACAAAGCTATGTTGACTATCCCTAATCAGATTGTGTCTCTTCAAATGCTCATAAACCCTGTTTTCTCAGAATCTTCTCCAACAACTTGCCCATCACTGAAGTAAGACTCGCTGATCTATAATTTCCTAGGTAATCTCTACTCTCTTGAACATGGGAACAAACAACATTTGCAACATTCCAGCCCTCTGGTACTTCTGCTGTCCCTATTGATGATGCAAAGATCTTTGCCAGAGACTCAGCAATCTCTTCCCTCGCACCCCACAGTAGCCTGGGGTATATCTCATCCGGACCCAGCGACTTATCTAACTTAAGGCTTTTTAAAAGCTCCAGTACATCACCTTTCTTATAATTCTTAATGTCTATATGTTCAAGTGTTTCAATCTGCTGTAAGTCATCCCCGCAATTGCCAATGTCCTTTTCCCTGGTGAATACTGAAGTAAAGCATTTATTAAGTACCTTTGCTACGTCCTCTGACTCCATGCACACATTTCCACTATTGCATCTGTTTGGTCCTATTCTCACACTGCTCATCCTCTTGCTCTTCACATACTTGTAGAATGACAGGGGGTTTTCCCTAGTCCTGCTCGCCAAGGCCTTCTTATGGCTCCTTCTAGCTCTCCTAATTTCATTCTTAAGCTCGTTCCTGACAACCTTGTCATTTTCTAGAACTCTAACAGAACCTAGTTTCTTGAACCTTTCGTAAGCTTTTCTTTTCTTCTTAACTAGATTTTCCACACCCTTTGTACACCATGGTTCTTTTACCCTACCATTCTTTCCCTGGCTCAATGGAACATACCTATGCAGAATGCCATGCAAATGTTCCCTGAACATTCGCCACATTTCCGCTGTGCATTTCCCTGAGAATCTCTATCTGCTCCCAGCTTATGCTCCGAAATTCCTACTTCCCCCTACCCCAATTAAATGTTTTCCCAAATTGTCTGCTTCCATCCCTCTCCAGCGCTATGTTAAAAGAGATAGAGTTGTGATCACTACCTCCAAAATGTTCTCCCACCGAGATATCTGACACCTGATCAGGTTCTTTTCCCAATACCAGATCAAGTACAGTCTCTCCTCTAGTTGGCATATCTAGATATTGCATCAGGAAACCTTCCTGAACACACCTAACCAACTCCATCCCATCTAAACCCCTTGCTCTAAGGAGATGCCAGTCAGCATTAGGGAAGTTAAAATCTCCCATCACAACAACCCTATTATTATTGCACCATCTCCTATCTGCTCCACAACGAACCTGTTACTATTGGGTCTACAAAACCACCCAGTAGTTTTATTGCCCCCTTCCACCCATACTGACTCAGTGGACAATGCCTCCATGACTTCCTCCTTTTCTGCATCTGTGATACTATCCCTGATAAGCAATGCGACACACCCACCTCTTTTGCCTCCCTCCCTGTCCTTCTTGAAACATCTGAAGCCTGGCAGACTCAGTACTCATTCCTGCCCCTGAGACATCCAAGTCTCTGTAATGACCACAATGACATAGTTCCACATATCTTTACTCTTATCATCTGCCTGTCCTTCCTCACAAACTCCCTACAATATCTCTCTACTTGTGTGCCAACTGCCCTAGCCTTTGCCCCTTCACATCAGTTCCCACACCACCCCCCCGGCAAATCTAGTTTAAACCGTCCCCAACAGCATTAGCAAACATCCCTGCTAGGATATTGGCCCCACTCAGATTCAAGTGCAAACCATCCCTTTTTGTACTAGTCACTCCTGCCCCAGAAGAGGTCCCAATGATCCAGAAATCTGAATCCATGACCCCTGCTCCAATCCTTCAGCCACGCATTTATCCTCCACCTCATTCTATTCCTATACTCACTGTCGCGTGGCACAGGCAGCAATCACGAGATGACTACCCTGCTTCTCAGCTTCCTTCCTAACTCCCTGTATTCTGCTTTCAAGAGCTGCTCCTTCTTTCTATCTATGTCGTTGGTACCAATATGTACCATGGCCTCTGGCTGCTCATCCTCCTATTTCATGATATTGTGGACACATTCAGAAACATCAAAAACCCTGGCACCTGGGAGGCAAACTATCATCTGTGTTTCATTTTCACGCCCACAGAATCGCTTATCTGTCACCCTAACTACAGAGTCCCCTATTACTGCTGCCATTCTCAACCCTTCTGAGCCAGAGGGCCAGACTCCGTGTCAGAGGCACAGCCACCATTGCTTCCCCCAGGTAGGTCACCACCCACCCCAACAGTACTCAAAATGGAGTACTTATTGTTAAGGGGGATGATCACAGGGGTGCTCTCCACTACCTGCACTCTCCCTTCCCTCTGCTGAGAGTCACCCACCTATTTGTCCCCTTGGCCCCAGTGTGGCTATCTGCCTATAGGTCCTATCGATCACCTCCTCACTTTCCCTTACAAGCCAAAGATCATCGAGCTGCAGCTCCAGTTCCCTAACTCGGTCTCTAAGGAGCTGCATCTTGATGCACCTGGTGCAGGTGTGGCCATCAGGGAGGCTGGAAGTCTCCTGGATATCCCACATCCAACACCCAGAGCAGAAAACTGGCCATGCAGTCATACCCACTATTCTTAAGTTAGATATGAAAGTAACTTACCTCGACTAGCCCTGTCCTCGCGGAAGCCACGATAAGCCAAAGCCCTACTACTCTGTCTCACGTCCTACTCCAATGACTACTCCTTCGACAACTGCTCCACTAGGCCGGAGATCAGCAGTTTTTGAGATACTCAAACTGCCCCGTCTGGCACCATCAATCATTCCACAGTCAAAATCACATTTCTTCCCCATTCTTATATTTGGCTGGAAAAAACAACTGAGCCTCTCGACCATGTCTGCATGCTTTTATCGCTGCCACAGGATTGACTGACTAGATATTTGCATTAACAAGCAGGCATACAGTGTACCTAATAATGTGGCCACTGAGTGTATGTCCTACCGACGCTGAAATCAGAAATAAAAATAGAAAATATATGTCAGGCTACATACGTTCACGGAGAAAGAGTTGTTCACGGAGAAATCTGATGCGCAGTCATCAACCTGAAGCACTAATGCTCTCCACAGATGTTGCCCGGCCTGCTGACGATTCCCAGCATTTTCTGTTCTTGTGAGATGTGAGAGGACACATTTTCACTCAGATGGCTGTGGGAGATCAGGATACTTCCATAACCGGAGTGATGAAATTTGGATCAGGGCTTTGGTCCGAAGCCCAGCTGAGGAAGACATATTCAGGATTACATACAAGCAGGGCAATGAGGTTCATGGTAGGACAAAGTTTCAAGAAATTTACAGCATATAAAGTATCCGTTCAGTCTATCATACATACAGCAGTTATAAAAGCAAGACTGGAGTGAGAATCAAACTAATCTCTCTTTCTATCTCGGTCCATTGCCTTATATGCTACCACTCATCCAAGTGATCGATAAATCGAAGTATTGAATATTGAGTACAAGAGTTAGGATGCATGTTGAAGTTGTATGAGATCTTTGTGAGGCCTAACTTAGAGTATTGTGTGCAGTTTTGGTCACCTACTGAAATGATATCAATAAGATTGAAAGGGTACAGAGAAAATTTACAATATTGCTGGGACTTGAGTTACAAGGAAAGGTTGACCAGGTTAGGACTTCATTCCCTGGAGCATAGGACAATGAGGGGAGATTTGATAAAGGTGCATAAAATTATGAGTGGTATCGATAGGGGTGAAAGGTGAAATGTGCAAGATTTTCTTCTCTTAGACTGGTGCTACGAATGTGGAATGAGCTGCCAATGGAAATGGTAGATGTGGATTTGGTTTCTGCATTTGAGGGAAGTTTAGATAGCATGGGTGGAGGTTATGGTCGTGGTGCGGGTCGATGGGACTAAGTAGATCCGTTGTTCAGCATGGACTAGATGGGCTGAAGGGCCTGTTTCTGTGCTGTGGTGCTCTATGACTCTAAGTGAATTTTAAATATCATGAGGTTTGCTGCCTTCGAGTTCCATATAGCTGCAACTCTCTGGATGAAATAATATCTCCTCACATTCCCCCTAATGCTTCCAATTTGTGTCTTAAATCCGCCCTGCTAGTTATTGACCCCTCTGCTGAGGGATAGGGAAATTTGTTTTGGATTATTCCAAGACGGCTCAGACAAGATGGGTCATTGCTCTTTCAACATTTAAGAGTTCGATGACCGTGTGCTTTCCTGCACTTTTGAAGTAATTTAACTGAATACCATTGATTTTCACATCATGCTAAAATGTCTAATTATGGAAAACTGTTAGGATACTAGGGCACTAAGATATTCCCATGCCTGTTATTTTAACCTAGGCATTAAGCCATTTGAAATTAGAGGTTTATTTTAACCATTAATCTCAAATGGCCTTATGCCTATGTTAAAATAACTACAGGAGATTGTAACAACTAGTCATTAAAATCTTAATGCTCCTTCTCCTTTTACATTTTAAATACATTCTTCAATGTTCGAACTGATTTTGTTTTGGTTGTGTAGCTTCAGATTGATAGAGCTACGGCTGATCCGGAATACTATACAACAGAAGTGTGTTGCTAACAAAGAAATTACCAAACTGGGCAACTACTTGGCTGGATGTAATTGAGATACCGTGACATGAACAAAGTCACCGGAGAGAGACTAAAGCTGGGGGATATAAAAATGTTTACCCGACTCTTGGAAGAAATTGTAGATGAATACTACATGACATTTCAAAGGCAGGCTTATTCAGAAAGTCAGAAGGCATGGGATCCAGGGAAGCTTAGCCAGGTGGATTCAGAATTGGCTTGCCTGCAGAAAGCAGAGAGTCGTGGTGGAGGGAGTACATTCAGATTGGAGGATTGTGACTAGTGGTGTCCCACAAGGATCTGTTCTGGGACCTCTACTTTTCGTGATTTTTATTAACGACCTGGATGTGGGGGTAGAAGGGTGGGTTGACAAGTTTGCAGACGACACAAAGGTTGGTGGTGTTGTAGGTAGTGTAGAGGATTGTCAAAGATTGCAGAGAGACATTGATAGGATGCAGGAGTGGGCTGAGAAGTGGCAGATGGAGTTCAACCCGGAGAAGTGTGAGGTGGTACACTTTGGAAGGACAAACTCCAAGGCAGAGTACAAAGTAAATGGCAGGATACTTGGTAGTGTGGAGGAGCAGAGGGATCTCGGGGTACATGGCCACAGATCCCTGAAAGTTGCCTCACAGGTGGATAGGGTAGTTAAGAAAGCTTATGGGGTGTTAGCTTTCATATGTCGAGGGATAGAGTTTAAGAGTCGCGATGTAATGATGCAGCTCTATAAAACTCTGGTTAGGCCACACTTGGAGAACTGTGTCCAGTTCTGATCGCCTCACTATAGGAAGGATGTGGAAGCATGGAAAGGGTACAGAGGAGATTTACCAGGATGCTGCCTTGTTTACAGAGTATGCATTATGATCAGAGATTAAGGGAGCTAGGGCTTTACTCTTTGGAGAGAAGGAAGATGAGAGGAGACATGATAGAGGTGTACAAGATAATAAGAGGAATAGATAGAGTGGATAGCCAGCGCCTCTTCCCCAGGGCACCACTGCTCAATACAAAAGGACATGGCTTAAGGTAAAGGATGGGAAGTTCAAGGGGTACATTAGAGGAAGGTTTTTTACTCAGAGAGTGGTTGGTGCATGGAATGCACTGCCTGAGTCAGTGGTGGAGGCAGATACACTAGTGAAGTTTAAGAGACTACTAGACGGGTATATGGAGGAATTTAAGGTGGGGGCTTATATGGAAGGCAGGGTTTGAGGGTCGGCAGAACATTGTGGGCCGAAGGGCCTGTACTGTGCTGTACTATTCTATGTAACAGCAAGACAATTCTATAGCAATGTATCTACAATGCTTCCCTTGAATTACATATTTTTTTCAAATACCACCTGCTTTGCACCCACATTCCAGACACCCAAAGTGAATGTTATTCAGAATTGTCTGGTTTGCAATCAACTCCACTCTGCGATTGCAGGAAAAAATTGTTCAGAGCTGCATTTTAAATTCAATCTACAATCCACATTCAGGTCTGAAGACTGGCTGGTCTTAAAATTAGTATTTGCTCGAAACCATATCTCCAGAATACCCCCTAACACAAGATACAGAGATAAAAATAAAGAAATAAAGACTAGCTTTATTTGTTGCACCTACATTGAAACATCAAAACATACAGTGAAATGTGTTATTTTTGCATCAACAACCAACAGAATTGTGTTGGGGACAGCCCGCAACTGTCGCCATGATTCTGGTGTAAACATAGCATGCCCACAACTTACTAACCCTAACTGGGTGACTTCAGAATGTGGGAGGAAACCAGAGCACCCAGAGGAAATCCATGCAGTCACAGGGAGACTATAGAAACCTCTTATCGACAGCAGTGGGAATCGAACGCTGATTGGTGATTGCTGCCACTGTAAAGTGATTGTACAATCCGCTACTTTACCGCCCCACTAATCAGACTTGGAGAGATGGTTGACTGTCTCTAAAATCTCCTTCCAACCTTGCCATCTGGTTGGTGTTTGTGTTCAGTGATTTTTTGCGTGAGACTAAAAATAAATCCTGTTCCTGTATTTAAGGTTTCTGTTTAAAGAAAATAGTCCGACAATCTCGACCCAAAACGTATAAGGAGAACAAGCTGGATTTTCCATTAATGGTTTCAACAATATTATGATGGCCAGGGAGAGGCAATTTGAAAGTTTCTTTGAATTGTGTATGAATTTATGTGTGCAAAAGGATTGATGTTGAATTTATAGCAAGTGGACGAGTTATTACGTTAGACTGATCCCAAAATCTGTGGCGTAGGGTTTCAGCAATACTGCATGAAATGCCAATGAAAACAGGGACTTTAATTGAAGTATTATGTGCTCCTCTGAATGTCTTAGATTATGCTGCCAGACACGTGATTTTTTTATGCTAAATTGACATGCTAAGTATTGAGGCACTAAATATGACTGTAATAGCCAAGAGAAATATATTTCATACACGCATGGCCTAGGTAGCCCAATCATTCAGCTTTCATTTGCTAGACTGGTGTGGCTGAGTGTTCCCAGCTAGGGTTTGAGGTGCTGACTGCGATCCACTCAGCAATCATTTAAGGTATAACAGGGAGTGGGACAAATAAAACTGGAATTACACTACAGTTATTACTCTACAACCATCAGCCTCCTGAGTCGGTGTGGATAACTTCACTCAGCACAATCCCGAACTGATACTACAACCTACAGACTCATTTTCAAGAACTTTTTACAATTCATGCTGTCGGTACTATTTGTGCAATTTGCTTTCTTTTGCATTTTGGTTGTCAGTCTTTTTATAGATAGTTTTTCCAAAGTCTGTTGCATTTCTTTATTTCTTTATTTTCCTGTAAATGTATTCAAGAATATAAATCTCAAGTTAGTACACTGTCAGTAGCCCCACAGACTGTCTGGTATGGTGGAGGGATGGTGGGCTACTGCAGAGCATCGAAATAAGCTGCAGAGAGTTGTAAACTTAGCTCCATCATGGGCACTAACCTCCATTGTATCCAGGATGTCTTCAAGTAGTGAAAATTCACAAAGGCGGCGTCCATCATTAAGGACTCCCATCATCCAGGTTATGCCTTGTTCTCATTGCTATCATCAGGAAGGAGGTACAGAAGCCTGAAGGCACACACTCAACAATTCAGGAACAACTTTTTTCCCTCTACCATCGTTTTCTGAATGGACATTGGGCCCATGAACACTACCTCACTACTCCCTTACTTCTATTTTTGCACTAATGTTGAAAGGACTAGACAGAGTGGAAGTGGAGAGGATGTTTTCGATGGTGGGCGTATCTAAAACTAGAGGGCACTGCCTCAAAATTGAGGGGCGATGGTTTAGAAACGAGAAAAGGAGGAATTTTTTTAGCCAGAAAGTAGCGAGTCCGTGGAATGCTCTGCCACGGACTATGGTGGTAGTCAAGTCTGTGCGCATATTTCAGGCGGAAGTTGATCGTTTCCTGGTCAGTCAGGGCATCAGTGCATATGGCGAGATGGTAGGTGTATGGGGTTGAGTGGGATCCGGGATCAACCATGATGAAATGGTGGAACAGACTCGATGGGCTGAACAGCCTAATTCTGCTCCTATGTCTTATGATCTTATGCTGTTTAGGGCAGCAATGAAGGTACTCCATCTTTGGTGCAGTTAAGGACTTCCTTCATTATGCCAGTAGCTTCCTCTTGGTTTTCACTACTATCACCCATGCAAGTCACAGATAGAGCAACAAGACTCAGGAATACTGCTGCCCTCAGATGTAGAAGGATTCTTTATTGCTGTTTCCGTAACAATTTTGTTTTACCAGTCTGGGTTGTGAGCCCTGAACTGATCCACAAACCTGGAGGACCAGTGGACCACTCTTAGTCTGGCCTCTACCCTTTGACCTGTCTGGCATGGGTGACCTGACCAAGGGCTAAAACATAAAGCCCTGACTCCAGCCAATATAGCTCTCCAGGTTACTGAGGCACACAGGCCTCCAAGCCACAACAACGTGTGGCCCTCTTGGAGGTTACTTTGGCTTTGGATGCTGGTAAAGGCCTACAGGCCCAGTGCTTGATGAGGAATTGCTGTGGGCTTGCTCTTGCAGAAAAGAGGCTCCAGGACAACATCTCATACACCATCAGTCTACAGGCCATGCCTCTCAGGGACTTGGGCTACATATATATTTTTTGTGACTACATCTTTTCTGCTATCAGAACTATATGTGCTATGTGTTGTGTGTGAAAAGTGGTTTTGTGTTTTGCACCTTGGCCCTACAGGAACACTGCTTCATTTGGCTGTGTTCATGTGTGTGGTTAAATAACAAATAAACTTGAACTTAGAGTTTGGCCCTCACACCGGTTGACCAGAATCTCTTTCCTCTTCTTCCTGCTTCTCAATACTGACTTATACAGGAACTTGTCACCATTTTTCAGACAAAATCTATCTGCAGTGTAAACATGATTGAACTGTTGACATCCCTTACATGATACTCACAGAAATATTGCACGGGAACATGGTTTTCTCGCTACAGCTTGCATTCCCTTTAAGTTCAAGTTTATCGTCATCTGACCGTACATATACACAACCAAAGGAAACAACATTCCTCTGGAAAACGGTGCACCCACAAGACATATATCACACACAGCAAATAAAACAAAATATTACCACAAATAAAGCATAGTTCAAAGTGCATGCGGTACACAGCATATGTAAACAATTGACAGTAAACAGCTCACTGTCCTAATGATGAGACCTCGGTGGTGGCAGGGTATTTATGGTAAGCACATCTTTGCTGAATGCAATATAAAGTGTCATATTGCCTTTTGAAATCTTACTCACATATCATAAGAGGATGTCTGAGCCAAATATGAAGACAAATGAAACTAAATCATTTTGTCTGCATATAAACCATATCCTTGCATATTCAAGCACCTATCTGAAAGCATCTTAAGCACTATGGTTTAACCTGCTTCCTCCACAATGCTAGTCTTATTATTCTACAGATTTTCTGAGTAAGAAAATAAATTTCAGGGGTGTATATGGTGACATACATGTCCTTTGATAATAAAATTTTGCTTTGATGAAGCTGGGTATTCACTATATTAATCTCTTCATGATTGACTGTTATCAAAAATGCCCAATTACAAAGCTTGTGTATTTTAACTAGTTATATGTTAAATGTCCCAATTTCTTACTTGAGGAGTCCAGTGGCCACTGCACCTGTGTTCTGAGGTTCTCCAATGGGAGCCCCACATATCTATCCAAAACCCATATATGTTAATATTCACATCTAAACTCTGGTGCCACTAAGTTCAAATGCTATGGCAGAAAATATGTTTAGTGATTTGGTTTGGACGAATGGCGTTATTGACTGTTTGAATTAAGGGAATCCACATTTTAAATCATAATTGTTCACTTATGGGGATCAGAACTATAATTAAAAGTAAATTACTGTCAACACAATGCAAGGTTTCAGATTTTGCCAGTGTTAACTCTACCTATTGTAATAAGAACATAAGAAATAGGAGCAGGAGTAGGCTATCCGGCCCACCGAGCCTGCCCCACCATTCAATAAGATCATGGCTGATCTGTCCGTAAACTCAACTCCATCTGCCTGCCTTTTCCCCATAACTCTTAATTCACTTACTATGTGAAAACATATCTAACTGTTTCTTAAATATATTTAGTGAGGAAGCCTCGACTGCTTATCTGGGCAGAGAATTCCACAGATTCACAACTCTCTGAGAAAAACAGTTTCTCCTCATCTCCATCCTAAATCTTCTCCCCTGAATCTTGAGGCAATGTTCCCTAGTTCTAGTCTCACCTACCAATGGAAACAACTTTCCTACTTCTATCTTATCTATCCCTTTTAACATTTGTATGTTTCTATAAGATCCCCTCTCATTCTTCTGAAATCCAGACAGTATAGTCACAGGCGGCTCAATCTCTCCTCATCTTCATTCCTGGAATCAACCTGATGAACCTCCTCTGCACTGCCTCCAAAGTCAGTATATCCTTCCTCAAGCATGGAGACCAAAACTGCACACAGTACTCCAGGTGCAGCCTCACCAGTACCCTGTATAGTTGCAGCATGACCTCCCTGCTCTTGAATTCAATCCCTTGATGCTTGTAGTATCGCAGAACTTGTGTGCAACACCCCAATCGATCAAAAAGGGACACTGGTGGAACCATCTAAATCAGGGGTTCCTGACTTTTATTATGCCATGGGCCCCTATATGGTGGGTCCTCTGTTAAATGGTTGAGTCAGCAGAAAATGCGAGGTTTAAAAACTCCATGGACACAGAGTTCCACTTGAATCAAGTGGAGACACAGAGACTGTAGATATTGAAATCTGAAGCAACAGATAATCTAACCCCAGAGCAAACTGGTGCGATTCTACACTGCCATCATATAAGACCATCCTCACATCAGCCATTACTGTCTGGTTTGGTGCATTGTCCTCTCACAGTATAGATAAACTAGAGTGAACTCCAGGTCAGCAGATAAGGCTGCAGGATTTGTACGTGTGCTTACTTACTTCAGCCCATCCACCTTACTGGGGTATAAGCTGCCGAAAGCAGCCTGCCAGAGTGCTCTGCTCTGAGCCATTTTTTTCAACTGTTCCCAGGTGTATCCCATTGAAAATTTTTCCTCCCCCAGGGATGCGGCTTTTGGAGCCTCTGCTGGTGTTTCTGCAGCTCCAGGTTCTTAGGGGATGGGGTTGCTAGCCCCATGCTCCCCCTCCTCCGTTCACAACTGCGCTTGGGACTGTCCACCATAGAGGTACTTGCATGCGTCCAGGGTAAAAAAAAAGCCGGCAAGAAAAATTATTGTGGACACTACCCACCCTGCAAACTGCCTTTTCCAAAAGCACCTTTCTGGAAAGTCCTTAGGGTTATTAAAACAAAAATGTAATGCAACTTAAAAGTTTCCTCCCACAAGCGATTAATCTGATCCGCCATCCTAGTTAGCCCCCACCTCACCTCCCTCTCTCTATTACCCCACCACTACACTGCATGGTAAACACTTTAAACCACTTTTTTATAATGCTATTTACATTGTAAATACATGCTGGTATTTATGTATTTATGCACATTTTATTCCATATCCACACTTGAATTTTTATAGGCAATTCTTTACAATTGTTGAATGTTGCTTTTTTTGTTGTTGTGTGTCACACTCTGACCAGCACATCACAGTAAATTGTTAATACATGTTACAATAGCTGGTGAATAAAGCTGATCCACGATCTGCAGAAGGGGCTCAGCAGGTGCGTGTGCGCGTGTGTGCATGCAAGTATGTGTGTGTGCGTGTGCGTGTATTTGTTGGGGAGGGAGGGCTTTTCAATGTTTCAGGTTATTCCATGTTGCGGGGGCCTGACCTGAAATGTCACCGTTCCTTTCCCTTCTACAGATGCTGCTCAACCCACTGAATTCCTCCTGCAGGTTGTTTGCTGCTCTAGTCTAAACCATTTCAGTAAATTTCATTTTTGAAATTAAAAATAAAGCTTTAAAAATATCTCGAGGTAGACAGCCGTCTCGAGATTCTAGGGGGAATGAACAGTTGAATTCTTTTAGGAGCCTTTAATGGAACATAGATTTGCCTGGTGTAGAGCAAGAGTGTTGAAAGCCCAGATGACAACCAGATATATAAGAAATGGCGACAGTTTATAGAAACACAGCAAATAAAATGTTTAAACTACATTACTTACAAAATCCAAATTTCTTCTTCATAGTTTTGGTAGCAAGGGTCTGCGTGGGTTGGGAGAGACTATACAGAATATTTTGCCTTGCACTGACCGTTAGGATTTACCTTAAAGACAAGGAACATACGAAGAGGCCCTTCGGTCCATTATGTCCATGCCCAGAATGCTGCCTAATCAAACTAATACTTTCTGCCTTGTTCATGACTTACTTCCCTGTAAATCCATGTGACTAACTAAAATTCTCTCCAATACCACTATCATATCTGCTTCCCCTATTACCCCTGGCATCTAGGCACCTATCACTCACTGTGTGATAAAAAGATCTTTCCCCTTTTCAACCACCTTAAAGCTATTCCCTCTCGCACTTTACATTTTTTAAAATCAGAGAATGATTCTGACTATCCACACTTTCATAAACAAATGGATTCCCCTTATAGCTCATACCCTCTAGTCCATGTGTCAACCTGTTAAACTTTTCCTGCACCCTCTTCAAAGCCTTCCTGGAACTGGGCAACCAGAATTGTACGTAATATTCCAAACTTCAAGACTGTTTGCCATTTCCAAGACACAATTGTAAAGGAGAACATAGTAATTATTACTCCAGATCTGATGCAGCACAAAAAAACAGGATAAGATAAAGGACATAATAACAAAAAAGCACAACAGATGTATTGCAGAGTACACCTGTGGCCATTCCCCTCAATAAAAAGTTTAGATACTATTGAGAGGGACGACCTACAAGGAGGAGCTGCAGTGACCGGGTTTCTAGTGCTGTGGCTCAGAGGAGCAGAGAGATGAAGAGAACCAGAGTTGAAAGGAGATTCTGAAGTCAGAGGAACGGAGACAAGGTTCTGTGGGCGCGATAGAGACACCCAGAAGGCACGTTGCCTCCCTGGTACCAGGATCAGGGATGTCTCGGATCGTGTCCATGGAATTCTCAAGGGTGAGGGTGAGCAGCCACAACTCTTGGTACATATTGGCACCAATGACATAGGTGGGGAGGTCCTGAAGAGAGATTTTAGGAAGCTAGACAGAAAGCTGAGAAATAGGATCTGCAGAGTAGTAGTCTTTGTGCCGAGTGCCAGCGAGGGTAAGATAGGATGATTTGGTAGGTGTATGCGTGTCTGAGGAACGGGTGCAAAGAGCAGGGCTTCAGATTTATGGATTATTGGGAGCTCTTCCGGGGAAGGTATGACCTGTACAAAAGGGACCGGTTAGAACTGAACCTGAGAGGGTCCGATATCCTTGCAGGCAGGATGGCCAGAGTTGTTTTGGTGGGTTTAAGCTAATTTGGCAGGGGCTGAAAGCTGGAGTGATAGAGCAGATGATGAGGTAGTTGGTTTACAAACAGAGGTAATGTGTAGCAAGACTCCTAGCAAGGATCAGACAAAATTGCAGCCAACAGTGTAAAAGGCGAACAAAATCAAAAAGGGTGTATATAGGATGAAAGGTGTTATATTTAAATGCGCGTAATATACGGAATAAGGATGATGATCTTCTAGCACAGTTACAGATTGGCAGGTATTATGTTGTAAGCATCACTGAATCATGGCTGAGAGGAGATTATAGCTGTGAGCTTAATGTCCAAGGATACACGTTGTATTGAAAAGACAGGCAGGAAGGCAGAGGGGTTGTTAAGTGCCTACAAGATGGATTTTTAGAGCAAGCAGTTCATGGTTGAACCCACTCGGGGTTCAGCTATTCTGGATTGGGTGCAGTGCATTGAACCAGAATTGATTGGAGGTACTGGCAAGGACAATGGCTGGAATTTCTGGAAGCAATTCGGAAGGCACAGGATATACACATCCTAAAGAGGAAGAAGTATTCTACAGGCCGCTGTGGAGGGAACGAAGACTTTATGTATATTTAAAGCAGAGGCTGATAGATTCTTGATCGTTCCGGGCATGAATGGATATGTTTGAAAGGCAGGAGATCAGGCTGAGAGGAAAAATGGATCAGCCATGATGAAATGGTGGAGCAGACTCAATGGGCCAAATAGCCTAATTCTGCTCCTATATCTTATGGTCTTATTGTACTACACAAGATAGCTTATATACAGAGATTGATTGTATGGCCATAAACTGCAGCTTTAACAGAGTCTTACACAACCTAAACATTTCTAGTCTGTTTTGTAGGATGGAAAATAATGGAACACGCCTTATAATTCCCCATGAATATTAAAAAGATGGAGCTTTAGAATGTGTGGCTTCAGGTGTTTAAATAGCTACTGTCACTTCACTGATGGAATAATCTGTCTTAACAGAAGACAAGCAAAAACCTTTCTCTGTATCACCATGCATGAGACAATAATAAACCAATTATCATTTGCCTCACCCCAGCCTTAAATTTGCCCATGCAATCAAATTCTCCCCCTAATTCCTTTGAAAGTACAAAAATTAAATTTAAAAACACAGATTTTGAAAATCTGAAATAAAAGCAGAAAATGCCCCAAACCCCAACAGGTATATTTTATGCAACACACAGAAAATGCAGGAGGAACTCAGCAAGTCGGGCAGCATCTATGGAGGGGAATAAACAGTGAAGATGTTGGGTTGAGACCCTTTATCAGGACTGGAAGGGAATGGGGCTTCCAGTCCTGGTGAAAGGTCTCAGCCTGAAACCATCGACTGTTTACTCCCCTCCATACTGTAGATGCTGCCTGACCTGCTGAGTTCCTCCAGCATTCTGTGTGTGTGTTGCTCAAGATTTCCAGCATCTGCAGAATCTCTTGGGCTTAAGTTTATTTTGAGCTCTGAACTACATAGTTTGCTGTGTTTTGTTCTATAGGCAACTCGAATTGTGCGACCAATAACTCTGTGGTTTCATATGAGGTAATCCAGTCTTTAACATTCTCAGCAGCACATGTTCAAATATTGGGATGGTTGTTTGATTTTAGTAATCAACAATACCAGCAAGAACATGACTCTGGTAACTACATTATTACACTATAAGTATTTTATTATTTTGATATAATTTGAAAATGAAATGCAGACTATACAGATGACCGCTTTCTCTTGCCAAGCAGTTTCATAGCAAGGATCCAGATAATTTGTTTAAAATAATCAATGTTTTAAAAAAAAAGAAATATTTTTTTGAAAACAAAACAAAATAAAAAGTGTCCATTTCCAATTTTGTATTTGATCCATTGTTCATTTTTTGATTGTTTTAGATTCCCAACATCGGGGTCATTATTAACAGTTTCATCATGAGGGCATGAGAGACCCATTCCTTTTGATGTCAAGTAAATGCTGGAATTGTCTGCCAGATCTAGTTTAATACCTTGCATATTGCTTTCCCTGTTATGATGGATTTATAGCCCAGACGGTAGGCTCTGCACCAAAGCTAAGGGACCCAATGGTGAATCGCATTTATCCTCATTTCAATTCCGATTTTACCGCCAGGGACTCCGCAGCGTAGCGGTCAGCGCAATGCTTTTACAGCTTGTGTGTCAGAGCCCGGAGTTCAATTCCAGCGTCCTCTGTGAGAAGTTTGCACGCTCTCCCTGTGAACCACGTGGGTTTCTCCGGGTGCTACGGTTTCCTCCCACAGTCCGGAGACATGCCGGTTAGTAGTTTAATTGGTCATTGTAAATTGACCTGTAATTAGGCTAGGTTTAAATAGGCGGCTTGCTAGACGGTGCAACCTGTTGGGCCAAAAAGCCCCGTTGCGCGCAGTATCGCTAAATAATTTTTTAAAAACTGATAGTTCTCTCTGACTTCCACCAGTGCTAGTATACAGGGCAGTCCATGGTGCTGGGTGAATAAATTCAGTCAATGTTTCCCAACTCATGACTCCTGACCTTTATGCTGCCAGGAACAGAGAGCTGTTCTCATTGCTATCATCACAGGGAAGAGTTACGGGAGCCTGAAGACACATACCCAAAAGTTTTAGGATTCACTCCTTCCATTCCACCATGAGATTTCTGAGTGGCCGCTGAATCCATGAACACCCTTTTTCCTCTCTTGTTATACTACTTATTTAATTAATATATATATATACTTTTTATTGTAATTTACAGTCTTTTATTACAATGTATTGCAATCTACTGCTGCCGCAAAACAAGAAATTTCACGACATTTGCCAACGATATTAACTCTGATTCCGCACGACCATCGTCCTTTGCAGTATGGTTCAGTAACACAATCTACAAAGTAAACCCGGTCGCGCCCAACCAAGTCCAATTTTGCTTCTGAACTATTTAACCATTGCATCTGCGAACGAATTCTTATTTTAAGTTGACTTAATGAGAAGCGAAATAATGCAACAGGGCGTCTAATATATTCCAGATGGGATTTACTAGCAATTGTTTTCAAAGTGCTGGTAAACAGGTACCAGCAAAGAGTGAAACGCGACCGCGGAATGATTACACATTTGCAATACTCATATTGCAAGTGCGTGTTTATAGGGGAAATTCTTTAGCAAAAAAGAATTCTGTGAATTGCATCTGGCCCATAAAAAGAAGCACAGAACGATGTTGGAATCTAAGTTGGACATAAGGATATTTTTCCCTCGATGTACTCAACTTCCGACTCAAATACGATGACAATTAATTCATCTTATGTGTTTTAATACTAAAAAATGAGGCTTAGGAGATCGTCATTCTGGAAGTTACCAGGTAATTGTTAAGGTCAAGAACGTGAACGCGCCAACTCTTGCTTCGGCTTGTCTATATTTTTTGTTACACAGCCAAAACTTTGGAGCGCAGGGCGAAGTCTTAGAAATTAGAACGAAGATTCGTTCAGTACCTAAATTTCGTCCTAATTTTTTTTTACGAAATCTGATGATCTCCAGGACTGATGAAAGGTCTCGGCCTGAAACATTGATCGTTTATTTCTCTCTATAGATGCTACCTGGCCTGCAGAGTTCCTCCTGCATTTATCCATGTCATTTGTTTTGTGTGTCGCTCTAGATTTCCAGCATCTGCAGAATCTCTCGTGTTTACATTTTTCCAAATAGGGTGAAGACCAGTGAAAACAAAATTCTCACATACGCTGCATTGTTAAAGAACGAACAGCAACCGTAAATACACGACAGTTTCCCGGCAAACGAAAGGGTTTATTTTCACCTGCAGTTCGCAAGAATGCTGTCAATTAACCGGACGCGAAAATAAAGTCATCAGAGAAATGCGCCTATTAATTCATCAATAAAAATTAATTTACCAGTATTAGATGGTGGTTTCTTATAAAATTTTATTATAGTGGGTGCAATTTTGGGTAAGAGAATTTTTAACTCCGTTATTAAACGATTAAAGTAATGTTTGGTAACAGAGGACGAAGGTTTGAATTTTTTTCACCGAGGATATCGGTGAATTTGTCTTGACTTTCGTCCGTAAAATGGGCTCGTTTGAGAAATGATCGAAAAGAGGCATTATTCACTAACGTGTCAAAAAATTAAGTGACCATCTTATTGGATAATAGACAGGAAAACACCAGAGATGAAGGTGAGGGGAATGGAAAAACGTGGACCTTGTGTCGCAGTGGAGATTAGTCGGTCATTTGGTTAGTTCGGCACAACACTGTAGGCCGAAGGGCCTGTTCCTGTGCTGTACTATGTTCTAAGTGTTTTCTTTCGCTAATTCATTTTTTTACGTTAATTCATGTTTGTTTTTACACGACTGTGGAATTATTTCGATTGATATGGTAGGCTGTGACTTTTCTAAAGTTGTTTTAATTCCCGTGGCATTTGTTTTGGCTGGAGTAACAGGAGGAGATCGACAATAAAATAATCTCCGCATCGATATGAAGTGCGGGGGCCGCTGCCTTCAAGTCTTCGCGATGACACGCTACCACGAGCGGTAGGCTTTTATTTATAAGATGTGCTAAACAACCATAATGCGCCTGCAATTTTACTCCAAAGAGGCAGCTCCGGGCGACAGTGTGGCGTCGCGATTTCCCCAAGTCCTTGTGTTGACAAACTGCAGCGACCAGCGTGCGAGTCTGACACAGGTCTCATTAATCATCCAGCACAATCTTACCTCCACGTTTGGCACTTGGCAGATATGCGAGAGGAAAATATCTACGTTAATGGACCCGTACGCGTTTCCTTGCTTAGAGAAGGCTAGCACTAGATAATTTTATGCTCCACTCTTTTTTTCACGCTCTGGCAATAGATTGAAATTTTATAAAGAGCTAAATGATTTAAATGTTCTGAACAGCAGCAAAAATAACAGGGACAGGCTACTACAGCGGAAGTCCTCCTTCAATGCACTAGCGCTGTAGAATGTAAAGCTCATATTACAATCGTCCTTTTATTTTCTGAATACATCCTATATAATAAAAGCTCTTCGCGTGATTTTTTTTCTGGAAATTTTAAGTTCAAATCAATCAAATAGATCCCTGGATTTCAGTTGCCCGGCACAACGACATCCAGTCGTTTCCAAGAACTTCGCAGAAGCCGTTATAAACGCGAAACTACATAATGAATGCACCCGCCTGTCTCCTGTACCCAGGGAAAACACGCGGATTTCTGATTTGCTAATGTAAACAAACGCAATAAATTTCCCAGAACGCTAATGAATAGCTATTTTGGAAGATCGCAGCGTCGTATGAAGCGACTGTAAACCTATCGAATTATAGACAGAAACGCGTGAAAGTCTGCAGATGCGTGCATTCTAGAGCAATACACATAAAATGCTGGAGGAATTCAGCAGGTCGGGCAGCATCTATGGAAGTGAATAAACAATCGATGTTTCGGGCCGAGACCCTTCTTTAGGATATACGGTATTCGTTTTTGCGAAACCGCAGAGTCGATCTTTCATAATTATAAAAAATATTCCATACTCATGTCAAAAACTGACATCCAATATAATCTGGTTTGCAATATAAAAATAATTGTATTCCCAGTAACATCATAGCCACAAATAATTCACTAAATATTGCAATAATAAATATTATTTGACATATATAGCCAACTGCTTTAGTCGAGTTTAAATTTACAGTGCACCGCGGTGCATTTTGAATGCATTATAAATAGGATAGCAGTCTCGGACGCTGCGTTATTGCCCCCCCCCCCCCCACACGGGGCTCAGCCGCTTTCATTTCAAACGTCCCCCACCTGGAATAAGTTCCAGCCGTCGCCGATGGACGATGACAGTCACGACGAGATATTAACCATCCTGAAGTAATCACTGTGAGTTCAGTCAAACGATGAATCATCTATTATTAAGGAAAGTGAATTCGGGTTTCTTTAAATGAAACATATTTAAAGACTGGGTCAAGTAACCACAAGAAATACTCAGAAAATGTTTGAAAAGTCACGAATTTAAAAAGTGAGTTAGAGAAGGACTTTTAGGATCTACTCAAACGCTTGTTATCAACATTTTAACCCGAAATGGGGGATTATTATTTCCCCCGCCATTCGAATGCTGAGTGTAAATTTAATCCGATACATAGCGGGAAAAATGGATTACAATATTAAATGACGCCGTCATCAATTCGGTGCAATTGAATCGTGCATTGAGTTCGACTGGTTGCGAGTTACGGCCACGTTCCGCTTGTTACGGGTTTTCCACATTCAGCTTTCCAGTCGGACGATCGCAAGCGGGGACGGGGAAGCAGTTTCTCCACAACGACGTGTCACAGTGCAGACCTTTTCCCTGGGAAGAAAAAAGGAAAACTACTAAAAAGCCATGGAAAATCTCATTTAGCATCGGGATGGATGCTCAAAGCGGATTGTAAAATTACCGCGCTTCTGGCACAAATAATACTGCTCGACATATGATATTGTAGCATTAAAGTTTATAAGTGGGACCATTTGGTATTGGAACATTATTTTCCCATCGAGTTAAATTTACAATCAGCTCTCGTTATTTTGCGGATTATATAGTTCCCTGCAGGACAAAAAGTGTATGGTGCCAATACATCGAGTCTTTCCAAACTGTTTAGAGTTGGCTTGATGAACCGTAATGTCTACTCCAATCCCACTCTTTTTAATTCAATGGCAAACGAGACTATTTTAACTTGAGTAAACTAGATTTAAAAAAAAAGAACAATTCAATCTTGTGGAACGAGAGCTGTACATAAAAACCGCAAGAAAGAACGACGTCCGCTTCAGGAAGGCTGATAGTCTGGGACTCTCCTAACAGCACCGAGGGCATACCCACACCTCAAACTCTGCAACGCTCCAAGCAGGCTGCTCACCATCATCTTCTCAAGGCCGGTTACAGAGTAGCAGCCTGCGAAACCTCCCTCCCTTGCACGAATACAAGTAGACACCGACAGGACTGAAAATACTGAGGTAGTCGACAGCATCTGCAGAGAGAGGGAAAAGGGGAATGTTATAGTATTCTATTTCCATGGACACTGCCTGAT
This sequence comes from Mobula hypostoma, assembly GCF_963921235.1. NCBI lineage: Eukaryota > Metazoa > Chordata > Chondrichthyes > Myliobatiformes > Myliobatidae > Mobula > Mobula hypostoma. The sequence goes on along the minus strand of NC_086101.1, from coordinate 181,447,974 downwards.
CTGCTAATTTCAGCAGATGTAAATAAATATCTACTTATTTATTTGCTCAACAAGAATATCTTAGTTACATTCCAATCTTTGAGGATGTTGAACATTACTTTCAGCCAATTTATCATCAGGAGCTCATGAACCCCGGAGTACACTACCTCACTAGATTTTTTTTTGCTGTCGTGCTACTTATTTAATTTAATATATATAAGAAATAGGTCTATTTCTTATTGTTTATATCTATATTGTTCTTCTTGTAACTTATAGCTTTTTGAAATGTATTGCTGATGCTAAACAGCGAATTTCACAATTTATGGTATGCCAGTGATATTAAACCGGATTCTGATTCTGAGCAGTTCCGATGAAGGGTCTCGGCCGGAAACATCAACTCTTTATTCCATTGCATAGATGCTGACTGACCTGCTGAGTTCCTCCAGCATCTTGTGTGTGTTATCTTCAGTTTACAGGAAAGCTTTCAATAAAATAATCTGACCTGTGCAACTCCACATTTCTGCAGGAGGAGAGAGTAAAGTTTCTTGTGCAGCTAGTTGGTTTAGTTTATTGTCATGGAGACCAGGGTGCAATGAAATTCCTCGCTGGTGTGAAACTCAGAGCAAGGGCTGTTCATGGTGATAATTAATACAACAGTAAATACAGCAGAAACACACAACAGAATGGTGCAACAATAGTAAAACAATTCGAAGGAGTGCAAAAAGAACTGTGAAAGTGACAGTAGCAGAATGCAAAAGAGGTAGAATTAAATATCTGAGAATTTGGCAGTGCCCCTGGAAGGGGGATGTGAAATCATTACTGGTTCAGGAGTTTGCAATGGGACCTTAAAGAAAGATGTCTGGGCTCTCACCTTCTGCATTTTCTCCCAGAGGTGGAAGAGAGGAAAGGGAATAGCTAGGATGTCAGGAACCTTTGATTAGTTTTATTTTTACTACTTTTTTTAAAGTTCTATTTAGCACTAATTATTCAATTTACATTTATATGTATATACTTACTGTAATTCTGTTTTGTCTACTATTACATATTGCAAGGTACTGCTACACAAAGACCACAAATTTCACGACATACGCTGGTGATATTAAACCTGATTCTGATATTATCAGCCTTCACAAGGAAGGACTGGATGAATGAGAGAGACAAGCCAGTTGAGGACTGGGTGGCATATACCACTCATCCTGATGAGGAATCTCAACAACTCCTCTCCAAAGAAACTGCCTGAACTTCTGAGCTGCTCCAGCATTTTGTGTATGTGTCACTCTCTATTTCCAGCATCTACAAAATCGCCTGTGTTGATCACTCTCTGTAGGTTCCAGTGTAGATCAGTTGCCACACCATGCTGAGATGCAACCCATCAGAATACTTTTGCCCAGACCAGTTAAACACCAAATGATGGTGGAATCGGACAAATATGTTGTCATGTTTGAATACTGGACCACAATTACTTTTAGGCTGTTGATTACTATGCTCTCCTTCATCTTTCCATGATGTGTAGACAAGCTGTACACACTGTTTCTCTACTATAGTGCAAAATAGTGCTTCCAATTTTAAAGACGGGCGGAATCAAAAGTTCTTAGTATTCCATTGAGTGTATTTTTCTTTAATGAGTCATAGAACTTGGAAACTGGGTTTCAACATGATGTTTCTGTGTCAGCATCACGAAGTCAAGTGGACATATGTACAGACACAATGAAAACCTGCTTGCAGCAGCATCACAGGCTCGTAGCATCAGATACACCGTGTTCACTAGCATGCATTTACCTGCACTCAGTCTGTGTCCTTCTGTGCCTTGATTCCTCAAGTTTGTGCCCCTAAATCCCCTCAATCTGCCAAAAAATCTTGAAACTTCCTTGAAAACTAGCCTTCCTTAAAATCATGCTCTCTACTTTTCTCACTTCTACTGGAAAAAAAAGCTTTCTCACTATTTGGCATATGTTTCTTCTAATTTTAAACATTTCAGTTAGGTGTCCTCCCCATAAATGCCGCTTGACCCACAGCTTATTTATCTTTTACTCCCGATTCTGGCATTTGCAGTCTCTTGTATATTTTTCTCCCTTATTGCTGAAATAGATTCCTCAATTAATATTTGAATACCACCTCCTCTATTAGAACACCTTCATCACACCTGAAGATTTCAAGCCATGGAATAGTGAATTGCCAGTTTTGCGTGGCACATTAGCATTGTGTAGCGAAATGTTCTTATAGTCCATTGATCTGGGTTCAATTGCGCCACTATCTGTAACAAGTTTATATGTTCTCCCCATGACCACATGTGTTTCCTCCCACATTCCAAGGATGTACAGGTTAGGGGTAGTGAGTTGTGGGCACACTACACTGGCACCAGAAGCATGACTACACTTTCGGGCTGCCCCTAGCACATCCATGGACTGTGTTGGGCATTGATGCAAACGATGCATTTTGCTGTACATTTTGATGTGCGTGACAAATAAAGGTAATCTTAATCTTCAACCACAACATAACAGCAAGGTTATAACTCCACTTTCAAACCATCTTACTTATCAGACTCCTTGTATTAAAATAGCTGCAGTCTATCCTCGATATTTCATGTGTCTATGCATACTTAGCCTATCAGATTGATTGAGTTTCCCTTCTATATTTGGCCATTCCTCACCCTCTACCATATTCCTACTGTTGTCCCATTCTATTGAGATGTTAGATTAAACAATCCCAAACAGCTCTAGAAATCTTTTTTGCAAAGATGTTGAATACATTCTGGCTCATTGGTAAGTTATCTGACTTGCGCAAGTCCCAATTCCCTCAGAAAAGGTTCGGTCATCCAGAAATCTAGAGCTCTCACTCTGGCACCATCTCATCGACCACACATTTGACCTTTCCTCCCATTTTCTACCACAGCCTGAGAGATCCTGCTTCTTAGTCTGCTACCAGATGCAAGAGATTCTGCTAGAAATCTTGAGCAACATACAGAAAATGCTGGAGGATCTCAGCAAGTTGGGCAGTATCTATGAAGGGAAATAAATAGACAATGTTTCAGGCCGAGACACTGCATCAGATCTGGAAAGGGGCATTATAACAGAGAGACACTGAAGTTAGTGGATATTGAACTGTTTTATTCAACAAAACGAGACACTGTTAGAGGATGAGGCCTCCCAACCCAATATTACACGACAGTTTATATGCAATAAGATCAAAGGTAAGAGCAGGACAATTCTATAGTTACAAAGTATCTACAATGCTTCCTTTGAATTACATATAATTTTCCGTCCTCCTTCTACTCAACCACACTCCAGATGACTGAAATGAATGTTAATCAGCACTGACATGAGGAAATCTGCAGATGCTGGAAATTCAAGCAACACACATAAAACCAGCATTTTTAAATCAGCACTGTCTGGTTTGCAATCACCGAATTATAGGGAGGATGTCAATAAAATTGAGAGAGTACAGAGGAGGTTTACTAAAATGTTGCCTGGGTTTCATCTCCTAAATTACAGAAAAAGGTTGAACAAGTTAGGTCTTTATTCTTTGGAGCGTAGAAGGTTGAGGGGGGACTTGTTAGATGTGTTTAAAATTATGAGGGAGATTGATAGAGTTGACGTGGATAGGCTTTTTCCATTGAGAGTGGGGGAGATTCAAACAAGAGGACATGAGTTGAGAGTTAAAGGGAAAAAGTTTAGGGGTAACATGAGGGGGAACTTCTTTACTCAGAGGGTGGTGGCTGTATGGAACGAGCTTCTAGCAGAAGTGGTCGAGGCAGGTTCGAAGTTGTCTTTTAAAGTTAATTTGGATAGATATATGGACAGGAAGGGAATGGAAGGTTATGGACCGAGTGCAGGTTGGTGGGACTAGGTGAGAGTAGGAGTTTGGCACGGACTAGAAGGGCCGAGATGGCCTGTTTCCGTGCTGTAATTGTTACATGGTTATATGGTTTAGAGCATAGCACCAGGAAAACCATTGTTCAGGGCTGCATTTTAAATTCAATCTATGATTCACATTCAAATCTGAAGAATGGCTGCTGTTGAACTTAATATTTCTTATATACCCTAACTCCAGAATATGCCCTGACAGGGGGCAGCAGCCAGAATTGCGAAGGGCAAGGAGGAGTGGAGGGGGAGTATAACATCCTTTTTACCAATTTAATTGAAACAAATATGAACCACAACCACCAACTATTTACCCTCCTCATACAGAACACTCTGCAACTGTTTTCTGATATCCTTGACCTAGGTACCAGACATGGACTGCATTTTCAGCTCCTTTGACACAAATGTAAGTCATATTTGAAAAATTTTTAAGTACTATTTGCCTTGATGGAAAAATATCAGGAAATTGCACTGAAAATGCAATTCTCAAGAACTCATTGGCCAGAATTATTCAGAGTTCCAATGAAATAAATTTGTATAAATCATAATGCAAAGTTTTCAATATCTTTTTTTTTCAATAAATGTATTATGATATACCTGAGTGGAAACTTGCTGTTTTATTATTACAGCTGAAAACATTTAGCACCAGACACAATCTTTTTTTTAAGTATCCATCAGTGAGTTATGAAACAATATTATTGGAAATAAATGGAGTTAATAAATTTACTATACCTTAGCATGTACTATAATGAACCAACTATACTTTATTAGGGGGAAAATCTTTGAAAATTAACATTAGAATCAAGTCCCAGATCAGATCCCAGTTAGGCCAGTAAAAGAGCAGGATATGCTGAAGATATTCAGCATGTCAAGCAGTGTCTGTGGAGTGAGAACACAGTTAATATTTTATTTATGAGAACTTTAGGTTTTATTTTGCTCTATTTTGGGTTTATACAATACACCAATTGTTTTCACTCCACACCCACTCTTCATTGCCTTGCTGAACTTTTTCTTATAAACCCTTAACAGTTCTTCCTCAAATGCCACAAATGAATCTACCTCACTACTCCATCAACACTGTCCAGAGCCAAGCTACCTGCTGCTCTTTTAACAGGTACAAGGAAAAACCTTCTCCTCGATATTAAAGAGAAGAAAAATCTTCAGAAAGACAGCCATCTCAGCATCTGCAATTGTGAGGATGACGTTTGCAAATACAATTCAGGAGGCAAAAACACACTGTTGCTGGAAATGTAAACATGGGAGATATTCCACAAGTGATGACACATACTGACCAACATTTTCTTTAACCTAGGACTACCAATTTGACTATTAATGTTCATGCTCTCTGCAAACCTACTGTTATATCTCTTACATTTATATACACATCATAAATGTAGTGTGCAACAGAGATGATAGAAGGGACAGCCAGTAGATGAGGCATAATCACAGCCAGTGGGATGAGTTACAGGGCAATAGAGGCATGGTGCAGTTAAGACAGAAAGCAACAAATACTGGACTGAAAGTGTTGTATTTGAATGCACGCAGCATAAGGAATAAAATAGATGATCTTGAAATTCAGCTACAGATTGGCAAGTATGACGTTGTGGCCATCTCTGAAACTTGGCTAAAGGATGGCTGCCATTGGGAGCTGAATGTCCAGGGATATATGGTGTATCGGAAAGATAGGTTAGTAGGCAGAGGGGTGGTGTGGCCCTGTGTATAAGAAATAATATCAATTCATTAGAAAGGAATGACATAGGATCAGAAGGTGTAGTGTCTCTGTGGGTTGAGTTAAGAAATGGCAAGGGTAAAGAGACCCTAATGGCAGTTGTATACAGGCTTCCAAACAGCAGCCAGGATGTGGATTGCAAATTACAGCAGGAGATAGAAAAGGCGTGTCAGAAGGGCATGTCATGATAATTATTGGGGATTTTAACATGAAAGTGGATTGGGAAAACCAGTCCAGTACTGGACGTCAGGAGAGAGAATTTGTAGAATGTCTAAGGATTGGCTTTTTAGAACAGCTTGTTGTTGAGCCCACTAGGGGATCGGCTGTGCTGGATTGGATGTTGTGCAATAATCCAGAAGTGATAAGAGAGCTTAAGATTAAAGAACCCTTAGGGAAGAATGATCACAATATGATCGCGTCCACTTTGAAATTTGAGAAGAAGAAACTAAATTCCAATGTGCCAGTATTTCAGTGGAATAAAGGAAATTACAAATGGCATGAGAGGGGAACTGGCCAAGGTTGACTGGAAAGGGACACTAGCAGGAAGCACAGCAGAGCAGCAATGGCTGGAGTTTCTGAGAAAAATGAGGGAAATGCAAGACAGATATATTACAAATGAAGTCAGAGCTAAAGTAAAAGCAAAAGAAAGGGCATACAAGGAAGCCAAAGCTAATGGGAAGGTAGAGGATTGGGAAGCTTTTTTAAACTTGCAGAAGGAAACTAAGAAGGTCATTAGGAAGGAAAAAATGAATTATGGAAGGAAGTTGTTGACTAATATCAAACAAGATACTAAAAGCTTTCTTAAGTATATAAAGGGTAAAAGAGAGTTGAGGTAGATATAGACTAATAGAAAATGATGCTGGAGATATTGTAATGAGAGACGCAGAAATGACAGAGGAACTAAATGCGTATTTTGTATTAAGTCTTCACAGTAAAAGACATCTGAATTTACAGGACACTCGAGTGTCAGGGAAGTGAAGTATATGCAGTGACAATTATGACTGAGGAGGTGCTCAGGAAACTTAATGATCTGAGGGTGGATAAATCTCCTGGACCTGATAAAATGCACCCTCCGGTTCTGAAGGAAGTAGCTAGAGAGATTGCGGAGGCATTAACAATGATCTTTCAAGAATTGATAGATTCTGGCATCGTACCGGATGACTGGAAAATTGCAAATGTTACTCCGCTATTAAAGAAGGGTGAAGGACAGCAGAAAGGAAGCTGTAGACCTGTTAGCCTGACATCAGTGGTTGGAAAGTTGTTGGAATCGATTGTTAGGGATGAGATTCAGGAATACCTCGAGGTACATGACAGGATAGGTCAACGCCAGCATGATTTCCTGAAAGGAAAATCCTGCCTGACTAACCTACTACAATTTTTTGAGGAAATTACAAGCAATGTAGACAAAGGAGATGCAGTAGCTGTGCTGTACTTGGATTTTCAGAAGGCCTTTGACAAGGTGTCGCACATGAGGCTGCTTAGCAAGGTAAGAGCCCATGGAATTACAGGGAAGTTAATAGCATGGGTGGAGCATTGGCTGATCGGCAGAAAACAGAGAGTGGGAATAGAGGAATCCTATTCTGGCTGCCTGCTGGTTACCAGTGGAGTTCCACAGGGGTTGGTGTTGGGACCACTCCTTTTTACGATGTTTATCAATGATTTCGACTACGGGATTAATGGATTTGTGGCTAAATTTGCCGATGATACAAAGATAGGTGGAGGAGTGGGTAGTGTTGAGGAAACAGAGAGCCTGCAGAGAGACTTAGATAGTTTTGGACAATGGGAAAAGAAGATGCAAATGAAATACAATGTTGGAAAGTGTATGGTCATCCGCTTTGATGGAAGAAATAAACAGGTAGACTATTATTTAGGTGGGGAGAGAATTCAAAATGCAGAGGTGCAAAGGGAATTGGGAGTCCTTGTACAGGATACTGTAAAGTTTAATCTCCAGGTTGAGTCGGTGGTGAAGAAGGCAAATGCAATGTTGGCATTCATTTCTAGAGGTATAGAATACAAGAGCAGGGATGTGATGTTGAGGCTCTGTAAGTCACTCATGAGACTACACCTGAAGTATTGTGTGCAGTTTTGGGCTCCTTATTTTAGAAAGGATATTGGAGAGGGTTCAGAGAAGATTCACGAGATTGATTCCAGGAATGAAAGGGTTACCTTATGAGGAATGTCTGGCAGCTCTTGGGCTGTATTCCCTGTAGTTCAGGAGAATGAGGGGGGGATCTCATAGAAACATTCCAAATGTTAAAAGGCTTGAACAGATTAGATATGGCAAAGTTATTTCCCATGGTAGGGGAGTCTAGGACAAGAGGGCACGACTTCAGGATTGGAGGATGTCCATTTTGAACAGAGATGCAGAGAAGTTACTTTAGTCAGCGGGTGGTAAATCTGTGGAATTTATTGCCACGAGTTGCTGTGGAGGCCAAGTCATTGGATGCATTTAAGGCAGAGATCGATAGGTTCTTGATTAGCCAGGGCATTAAAGGGTATGGGGAGAAGGCAGGGGAGTGGGAATGACTGGAAAAATTGGATCAGCCCATGATTGAATGGCAGACCAGACTCAGTAAGCCGAATGGCCTACTTCTGCTCCTGTATCTTATGGTCTTATATTGCAAATAGTAAATGTCCTGGTATTAATCCCTATGCTACAACAGCATTCACAGACTTGTAATCACAAAACCAACAACCCTCCACTCACTGCTTCTAATTACCAGGTCAGTTTTGGATACAATTTGCCAATTTGTCTAGGATTTAATGGGATTTATCTCTTAAGACTAGCTTTCCATGCCAGATATTGTCAAATGCCTTACTGAAATCTTCGCCAACTACATCAGGCACACCACTCCCATTAATACATTGTTCAAGATTCAAAATAGTTCATTGTCATTCTTCAGTACGTGTGTAAAGGAAAATGAGAAAGAAATAATTGTTACTTGGATGCAATGCAGCATAAAAACACAATAAGCACAAAAAGAACACAGTAAATACAAAAGCAATGCTATAATACACATACAACACAATTTGTTCCTTCTTCAAAAAAAAGAATTCTCAAAGTTCAAAGTAGTACATATATATTACCACCTCAACCCTAAGATTCATTTTCTTGCAGGCATACTCAATAAATCCAATAACCCTAATAGAATTAATGAAATTCCGCATCAACTGGACAAATAACTATTGTATAAAAGACAAAAAACTGTGCAAATACAAAAAGAAATAAAAGAAACATAATAATAATAAATAAGCAACAAATATTGAGAACATATGATCAATGGTCCTTGTGAGTGAGTTCATAGGTTATGGGAACTCTTCAGCAATGGGGCAAGGGAGGTTGAGTGAAGTTATGTTCAAAAGCCTGACGCTTATCAGGTAATAACTGTTCTTGAACCTGGTGGTGTGAGTCCTGAGGCACCTGTACTTTCTTCCTAATGGCAGCAGTGAGAAGAGTATGACCAGGGTGGTGGGGGCCTCGGATGATGGATGGTACTTTCCTGCAACAATGCTCCGCGTAGAAGTGCTGAATGGTGGGGAGGGCTTTACCCGTGATGGATTGGGCCGCATCTACTTCTTTTCGTAGGATTATGCATTCAAGGGCATTACTGTTTCCATACCAGGCCATGATGCAACAAGTTAATATTCTCTCCACCACATGTCTATAGAAGTTTGTCAAAGTTTTAGACATTATGCCAAATCTTTACAAACTTCTAAGAAAGTAGAGGTGCTGCCATGCTTTCTTCGTAGTTGCACTACGTGCTGGGACCAGGACAGGTCCTCTGAAATGATAACACCGAGCAATTTAAGTTGCTGATACTCTTCACCTCTGATTCCCTGATGAATCTTAGCTCATGGATCTTTGGTTTCCTCCTCCTGAAGTCAATAATCAGCTCCTTATTCTTGCTGATGTTGAGTGAGAGGTTGTTGTTGTGGCACTGTACAGCTAGATTTTCAATCTCACTCCTATACGCCGATTCATCACAACCTTTGCTTAGACCTGGGGCAGAGGTGTCATCAGTAGTTTTAAGTATGGCATTAGGGCTGTGCTAAGCCACACAGTCATACAGTACATTACAGCGCATTATAATCACATTAGTCTGACTGTATCTCCTACCAACAAAGCTATGCTAACTGCCCAATTAATCCCTTCCTTTCCAAGTGTAGATAATCTTACCCCAAAGGGCATCCTTTTAAGGTGAGTGGAGGAAAGTATGGGAGATGACAGATGTGTTTTCCACGCACAGGTAGTGCTAAATCCCTGGAACGGGGGTGGTGGTAGAGGCAGATACAATAGGAACTTTTAAGGAACATTTAGATAGGCACATGAATGAAAAAAATGGAGGGTTCTGTGCTGTTAGATTGATCAGGGAGTAGGTTGTCACAACACTGGGCTGAAGGGCTGTACTGCTCTATATTATTTTTCTATTGACTTCTCGGCCACTGATGCTAGCTTTAACAGCCTGTAGTTGCCAAGCTTATCCCGACTGCTTAGCTTGCATTAAAACCACTGCTATATAATTCCATTTCCTAGGCCCATGTTTATTCCAGTCATTCTTTTATTTTTTAGATGCTACGGAAACACAGCTTTTATTTAGTTTATCAAAATCAACTCTTCCATCTCTCCTGTCCTCTACAAATACAGCATAACCCAAATATTTCCATCATCTGCAGTATTTGTGGTTTTGTGGTCATTTCTGCTCTTTTCTGTTGGCCCTTGCAATGAAATTTGGCAAGGATCAGCTAAAACTGTGCAAAATACAGAGATATTTTAAGAGTGTGTTGCACCCAGAACTACATGCACAGACGTTCCAGAAGTCTTTATGTTGGTTATGGCTTCAATTTGGCCAAATCGTGCTACTCAGAAAAATCAGGTTGCAACCCAAGATAGTAACTTTGAGCCATATGCAACACCAGAAGAATGAGTAATACTTGTTATTTCAGATCAGAAGATTGTGGGTTCAGGTCTTATTCCAGAACACCAATAAAATCTAACCTCACAATCTAATGCAGGATTGCCACATCGTTAATCCAAGCCTTGCCTGTACTTGCAGGTCATTAACTTGACTCTTCATCTCGGTTTCCCTCACCACAGAGCATGCCTATCCATCCGCAGCACTTTCCCTCGTTTACAAACAGAGAACTCCATCACAAAATGATGGCTCTACCCCAAAAGCCTCCGTCTTATTAGATACTATTGAAAGATTCAGTAATCAGGATTCAAAGTACATTTAATATCAGAGTGTATAAATAATACAACCCTGAGATTAGTTTTCTTACAGATAGCCGCAAAGCAGGAAACCTAAAAGAACCCAATTAACGAAAAAAATAAATAAAAGACCAATACCCGATATGCAAGAGAAAGAAAAAAAAACACAAATCATGCAAACAACACCAATCCGAACAGAAATTGAGTCCTCAGGTCTGAACCCTGGAGCAGCCCGGAGTAGGCCCTAAGCCTTGCTTATCAGTTCTTCATATTAATGGGTACGGAGCACAGCAGCTTCAGCACCACAGAGAGAGAGGAGTGACTATCATGGAGAACAAGTGAAATCATTCTTACCCCAGATCCTGAAACTGTGTCTTTTCAGTCTATCTGGGCCAGCATTTAAATTGACCAAACAATGGAACAGCAACAGGATCCGGCGCCCTGGAGAGAGGAGTGAAGATCGTGGAGATGCTCTCGCATCTGATCTGGGCTGGCGTTTAAAGTGTCTAAACAGTGTATTGTACCTCGCAGGAGGACCCAGCTGCAGCAAAACGGTCCGGGCCTAGATCACACCACCCAGCAACTTGCTCAAGCCCAGGTTTCACCACCCAGGCTGAAGTACTATAAACATATAACAACATATCACTTAGATTAAAATAATTCAAAAATTCCATTAAAAAACATAAAAGGGTTGCAATGGAGTGGACTGAGGTGGGGAGAGGCAGGAAGCCATTCGGTGCATTGCATCTTTATTTATTGAGGTACAGCCTGGAGTAGACCCTTCTGGCCACACCACGTATATGTAAATTCACTCTAAAAGTACCCTCGTTCAAAATGTCAAACACAAAATTGTTAAACGACATATCACCAAATATCCCAAGCACAGAAAGGTCTGTTGTCAGGAAAGGCTGGATACGGCAGCATACGACACAGCAGTTAGTGCTGATTTTGCACATCCCCGGTAACTCAGGTTGAATCCTGACTTTGACCTGAGGATTTGACAAATTTCCCCTGTGACTGAATTTCCACTCTACGTCCTAAAGATGTGCTGGTGGTTACTTGATTATTCTAATCACTTCAAGCATTGATGGGTGGCAGGAGGGTCAGGATGGGAATACTCCCTGCATAACTTTCTACCATACACCAAATTCTTAACCTACATCCCTTCATCTTGCATCAACGTCAACAGTTGTCTTGTGCACCTTATCTAGCACCAGATTCAGAATCAGGGTTATTGTCACTCACATGAGGTATACAGCAGTGCAGTGCAGTGCAGCAAAACAAATTGCTATAAGTTATAACAAATAGTATGGCAAAAGAGGAATAGTGAGGTGGTGTTCAAGAGTTTATGGACTGTTCTGAAATCTGATGGCAGAGGGGAAGAAACTGTTCCTAAAATGTATCAAATAAGTCCCCTACTCCAAAGAGAAAAAACTTGGAGTTTCCCCAGTTTAACCTTGCAACCAAACTCATTCATTCTAAAACCAATCTTGTCAAATTTTTCTGCACCCGTTCAAGGGACTTCCCAAAGTTCTTCCCAAAGTATGGATACAGCACCAGACCGCACTATAGCTGTGACTTAATTAGAGCTTTAGAAAAAGACGTGAGGTAGAATAGGTTACTGGGAAATATGCAGGTTAATGCAAAAGAACTATTTATTTCTTTATTTAGAAATACAATATGCTATAGGCTCTTCCGGCCTAACAAACCGCACCATACAGCAACCCACCTATTTAACACTAAACTAATCACTGAACAAATCAATGGTAAGACTCTTGACTCTGGGCCATGGCGGACAGGATTAAGGAAGACCCCAAGGCATTCTACAAGTATGTGAAGAGCAAGAGGATAAGACATGAGAGAATAGGACCAATCAAGTGTGACAGTGGAAAAGTGTGTATGGAACCAGATGAGATAGCAGAGGTACTTAATGGATACTTTGCTTCAGTATTCACTATGGAAAAGGATCTTGGCGATTGTAGGGATGACTTACAACAGACTGAAAAGCTTGAGCATATAGATATTAAGAAAGAGGATGTGCAGGCGCTTTTAGAAAGCATCAAGTTGGATAAGTCACTGGGATTGGACGAGAGGTACCCCAGGCTATGGTGGGAGGCAAGGGAGGAAATTGCTGAGCCTCTGGCAATGATCCTTGCATCATCAATGGGGACGGGAGAGGTTCTGGAGGATTGGAGGGCTGCGGACGTAGTTCCCTTATTCAAGAAAGGGAGTAGAAATAGACCAGTGAGTCTTACTTCATTGGTTGGTAAGTTGATGGAAAAGATCCTGAAAGGTAGGATTTATGAACATTTGGAGAGGCATAATATGATTAGGAATACTCAGCATGGCTTTGTCAAAGGCAGGTCATGCCTTACGAGCCTGATCGAATTTCCTGAAGATGTGACTAAACACATTGATGTAGGTAGAGCAGTAGATGTAGTGTATATGGATTTCAGCAAGGCATTTAACAAGGTACCCCATGCGAGGCTTATTGAGAAAGTAAGGAGGCATGGGATCCAAGGGGACATTGCTTTGTGGATCCAGAACTGGCTTGCCCACAGAAGGCAAAGAGTGGTTGTAGACAGGTTATATTCTACATGGAGGTCGGTGACCAGTGGAGTGCCTCAGGAATCTGTCTGGGACCCCTTCTCTTCATGATTTTTATAAATGACTGGATGACGAAGTGGAGGGATGGGTTAGTAAATTTGCTGATGACACAAAGGTTGGGGATGTTGTGGATAGTGTGGACGTCAGAGGTTACAGCGGGACATTGATAGGATACAAAACTGGGCTAAGAAGTGACAGATGGAGTTTAATCCAGATAAGTGTGAGGTGATTCATTTTGGTAGGTCAAATATGATGGCAGAATATAGTATTAATGGTAAGACTCTAGGCAGTGTGGAGGATCAGAGGGATCTTGGGGTCCGAGTCCATAGGACACTCAAAGCTACTGCTCAGGTTGACTCTGTGGTTAACAAGGCATACTTTGCATTGGCCTTCATCAATTGTGGGACTGAGTTTAGGAGCCAAGAGGTAATGTTGCAGCTATATAAAACCCTGGTCAGACCCCACTTGGAGTACTGTGTTCAGTTCTGGTCACCTCACTATAGGAAGGATTTGGAAACTATAGAAAGGGTGCAGAGGAGATTTACAAGGATATTTAAACGTAAACAACAGGAATTCTGCAGATGCTGGAAATTCAAGCAACATACATCAAAGTTGCTGGTGAACGCAGCAGGCCAAGCAGCATCTATAGGAAGAGGTGCAGTCGACGTTTCAGGCCGAGACCCTTCGTCAGGACTAGTCCTGACGAAGGGTCTCGGCCTGAAACGTCGACTGCACCTCTTCCTATAGATGCTGCTTGGCCTGCTGCGTTCACCAGCAACTTTGATGTATGTTGTTTACAAGGATATTGCCTGGATTGGGGGGCATGTCTTACGAGAATAGGTTGACTGAACTCAGCCTTTTCTCCTTGGAGTGACGGAGGATGAGAGGTGACCTGATAGAGGTGTATAAGATGATGAGAGGCATTGATTGTGTGGATAGTCAGAGGCTTTTTCTCAGAGCTGAAATGGCTAGCACGAGAGGACACAGTTTTAAGGTGCTTGGAAGTAGGTACAGAGGAGATGTCAGGGGTAAGTTTTTTTACGCAGAGAGTGATGAGAGCGTGGAATGGGCTGCCGGTGACGGTGGTGGAGGTGGATACGATAGGGACTTTTCAGAGACTCCTGGATAGGTACATGGAGCTTAGAAAAATAGAGGGCTATGTGTAACCCTAGGTAACTTCTAAGATAAGGACATGTTCGGCACAGCTTTGTGGGCTGTATAGTGCTGTAGGTTTTCTATGTTTACAATGACCAATTTATCGGTGTGTCTTTGGGTTGAGGGAGGAAACCGGAACACCTGGAGTTCACTGGGAAAACTTACAAACTCCTTACAGGCAGCACCAGAATTGAACTCTGAACCTCAGAATGTCCCCAGCTGTAATTGCATCGCACTAACCGCTACACTACTGTGGCACCCACTTAAGAGCTGCAATAATCTCAATGGACCGAATATCCTCTTTCTATGTTACAAGAAATATGTGGAAGATGAGAACTGGGAGGTGTAGGCACAGATAGAAAGGGAGTAAGACTCCAGGAACAGTTTTTATTTCACCGCATATTAAAAGGAATCACAACCTGACCAGTGTTAGGTCTTCAAGGCTTCAGCGAGAAAGACGCTTCGGTAAGAGAAAGTCGACAGCTGTGGGTAGACTCCCCCTTCCCCCCCCCCACCCCACAGTTTAATTTTTGTTTTTCTTTCTGTATATTTGCTCAGTTAGAATAGTAGAGATGCCAGGCAGGATGGTTGAATGCTGTTTTTGCGGGAGATGGGAAAGCAGGGAGACTTCCAGTGTCCCTGATAACTTCACCTGCGGAAGTGCATCCAGCCACCTCTAACAACCTGCGTTAAGGAGTTGGAACCGGAACCGGATGAATGCTGGAGTTTGAGGGAGTGATAGATAGGACATGAATAGGGGTGGTTTAACCCGAGGTGCAGGACACAGAAAACTGGGTGATGGTCAGGAAGGGGAAAAGCGTTAAGGAGTACACCTGTTGGCTCTCTCCTTCAATAACAGGCGACTGCTAGGGGGCTATGACTTAGCAGAAGAAATCCACAGTGGTCAGGTCTCTGAGTCTGGCTCTGTGATTCAGAAGGGAAGGTGATAGATTATGAAGACATGTAGTCCTCTTTTATTATCATTTAGTAATGCATGCATTAAGAAATGATACAATATTTCCTCCAGTGTGATATCACAAAACACAGGACAGACCAAGTCTGAAAAAACTGACAAAACCATATAATTATAACATATAGTTACAAACAGTGCAACAATACCATAACTTGATGAAGAAGTCCATGAGCACAGTAAAGTTCAAAGTCTCTCATATGTCCCACATCTCACGCAGACAGGAGAAGGAAGAAAAATTCTCCCTGCCGTGCCGACCACAATCTGACTCTGAGTCATCCGAAAACTTCGAGCTCTGATCAGCTCTCCGACACCGAGTACTGAGCGCCATCTCTGTCCGAACGATTCGACCTCCTTCTCGGTCACCAAAAAGCAGGCAAGGCCGGGGATTTTGAAGCCTACCCTCCGAAAGATCCCCGACCACACAGTAACGACAGCAGCGAACGGGCGTTTCAGAAATTTCTCCAGATGTTCCTCTGTGCTTTCACGTCCATTCTCCATCAAATCAGAATTGTCCATGGCCCCTATTTAACAGATACAACATCATTTTTAGGGCATTCATTAGTCAGGAGAAAGGAGGTTCTATGGACAAGAACATGATTCCTGGATGATATGATGCCCTCCCAGGTGCCAAGGACATTGACTCCTCAGCATTCTTATGTGGGAGGGGGAGCAGCCAGAGGTCATGGCTTATGTAGGTTCTAATAACATGGGTAGGATGAATGATGAAGTTCTGCAAAGTGAGTTCAGGGAGTTGGGTGCTAAGTTCAAGAACACTTATTTTTTTTAATTTAGATGCAATCGTGAACAATAGCCAGATCAGAAATGCTGATCAAGTCAACTAGTTCCCAAAGAGAACTCTGATAGGCCAATCAGATGGTTCACTGCTGCTCAGCGATAGAACTCAAAAAAATCATACGTACAAGTAAGAAACATTAAAAAATAGTAGATATACTGGAGTCATGGTGATCATGATGAAGTCTGCTGGAGAGAGACATTTATACACATGCTGTCCTCCATAATTCAAGGAGATTGAAGGATAAGTTTGCAGGGTGACAAAACGTGGCAGGAGCACTTGGAACTAAAAACTAATCCCCTCTGGGAGAAAACAGCACCTGTTCTCCAGCAGTTTAAGGACCAAGTCCAGCCAGAACATAACTCACAAGTGCTCTTGAAAGTCAGGTATTAACCCTACCTACCAACAACCAAGCATTTCCGCCAGGGTTCTGATCTCAGGATTGCTGCCTGTGCCATTTGTTAGTGAGGCCTAAAGTAGGAAGATTTACAATTTAACACGTGGTTAAGGAGTTGGTGTAGGAGGGACAGTGTCAGGTTTTTGGATCGTTGGGCTCTTTTCCGGGGTAGGTGGGTCCTGGACAGAAGAGATGGATATTCTGTCTCCTCCCCCTCACCATTCCCCATTCCTTTTTCCCTATCTCACCTTATCTACTTACCTGTCCATCAGAATCAGAATTAGGTTTATTAACTTAGCAGCAGCAGTTCAATGCAATACATAATCCAGCTGAGAAAAAAGTAATAAATAAAATAAAAATAATAATAAAGTAAATCAATTACATATATCGAATAGATTAAAAACATGCAAAAACAGAAATACTGTATATTTTATAAAAGTGAGGTAGTGTCCAAGGATTCAATGTCCATTTAGGAATCGGATGGCAGAGGGGAAGAAGCTGTTCCTGAATTGTTGAGTGTGTGCTTTCAGGCTTCTGTACCTCCTACCTGATGGTAACAGTGAGAAAAGGGCATGCCCTGGGTGCTAGAGGTCCTTAATAATGGATGCTGCCTTTCTGAGACACCGCTTCCTATAGATGTCGTGGGTACTTTGTAGGCTAGTACCCAAGATGGAGCTGATTAGAATTACAGCCTTCTGCAGCTTCTATCAGTCCTGTGTAGTAGCCCCTCCATACCAGACAGTGATGCAGCCTGTCAGAATGCTCTCCACAGTACAACTATAGAAGTTTTTGAGTGTATTTGTTGACATGCCAAATCCCTTCAAACTCCTAATAAAATGTAGTCGCTGTTTTGCCTTCTTTATGACTACATCGATATGTTGGGACCAGGTTAGCTCCTCAGAGATCTTAACACCAAAGAACTTGAAACTGCTCACTCTCTCCACTTCTGATCCCTCTATGAGGATTGGTATGTGTTCCTTCGTCTTACGCTTCCTGAAGTCCACAATCAGCTCTTTCGTCTTACTGATGTTGAGTGCCAGGTTGTTGCTGTGGCACCACTCCATTAGTTGACATATCTCAATCCTGTACGCCCTTCATCACCTGAGATTCTACCAACAATGGTTATATCATCAGCAAATTTATAGATGGTAATTGTGCTATGCCTAGCCACACAGTCATGTGTATATAAAGAGTAGAGCAGTTGGCTAAGCACACACCCCTGAGGTGCACCAGTGTTGATCGTCAACGAGGAGAATATGTTATCACCAATCCGCACAGATTACGGTCTTCCAGTTAGGAAGTCGAGGATCCAATTGGAGAGGGAGGTACAGAGGCCCAGGTTCTGCAACTGCTCAAACAGGATTGTAGGAATGGTGGTAAGAAATGCTGAGCTATAGTTGATGAACAGCATCCTGACATAGGTGTTCGTGTTGTCCAGGTGGTTTAAAGTCATGTGGAGAGCCATTGAGATTGCGTCTGCCGTTGATCTATTGTGGTAATAAGCAAATTGCAATGGGTCCAGGTCCTTGCTGAGACCGGAGTTCAGTTTAGTCATGACCAACCTCTCAAAGGATTTCATTACTGTTGATGTGAATGCTACCAGGCGATAGTCATTAAGGCAGCCCGCATTATTCTTGTTAGGCACTGGTATAATTGTTGCCTTTTTGAAGCAAGTGGGAACTCCTGCCCTTAGTAGTGAGAGGTTGAAAATGTCCTCGAATACTCCCGTTAGTTGGTTGGTGCAGGTTTTCAGAGCCTTACCAGGTACTCCGTTGGGACCTTCCCCCTTCTGGGGGTTCACTCGCTTTAAAGATAGCCTAACATTGACCTCTGAGATGGAGATCACAGGGTTACCAGGGATCATCACAGCTGTAGTTGTGTTCTCCCTTTCAAAGTGCGCATAAAAGGTGTTGAGTTCATCTGGTAGATGAAGCATTGCTGCCATTCATGCTATTGGGTTTTGCTTTGTAGCAAACCCTGCTAGAGTTGCCGTGCATCCCATGTCGCCTCCAACCTCATTTGAAGTTGTTTCTTTGCCCTTGAAATAGCCCTGCGCAAATCGTACTTGGTTTTCTGGTTCAGGCCTGGGTTGCCAGACCTGAATGCCACAGATCTGGCCTTCAGCAGACGACGTACCTCCTGGTTCATCCACAGCTTTTGGTTTGGGAATGTATAGTCAGTTTTTGTGGGCACACACTCATCCACACGGGTTTTAATGAAGTCGGTAACAACTGCAGCATACTCATCCAGGTTTGGATGGTATGGGACTCCCATACCGTAAAAGGATTAGATGGGATAGATGGTTAAATGTGTTCAGGAAAGTTTCCTTAATCGGTACATAGAAGTCCTAGCCAGAGATGGTGTGATACTTGAACTGCTATTGCTCAGAACATTGTGCTGGGGAACACTTTGCATCTGGTGATCATTAGTTTCAAAGTAACTATGTAAAAAGATAGGTCTGGTCTGTGGGTTGGAATTCTAAATTGGAGAAAGGTCAATTTTGATGGCATCATAACGGATCTGGCAAGTGTGGATTGGAACAGGCTGTTTTTTTTGACAATGGTGTACTTGGTAAGTTGGAGGTCTTCAAAAAATGAAATTTTGAGAGTACAAAGCTTGTATTGCCCGTCAGAATAAAAGGTAAAGATAACAGATTTAGGGAATCTTGGTTTTCAAGAAATACTTAGGCCCTAATTAAGAAAAGAAGTGCATAGCAGCTATAGGCAGGTTGGAACAAATGAGGTACTTATGGAATACAAAAAATGCAAGAGGATGGTGTGGATAGTCTGAGGCTTTTTCCCAGGGCTGAAATGGCTAACACGAGAGAGCAAAGTTTTAAGGTGCTTGGAAGTAGGTACAGAGGAGATGTCAGTGGTAAGTTGTTGTTGTTTTTTTTATGCAGAGAGTGATGAGTGCATGGAATGGGCTGCCGGTAACGGTGGTGGAGGAAGATACGATAGGGTGCTTTTAAACAGACTCCTGGATAGGTACAGGGAGCTTAGAAAAGTAGAGGGCTATGGATAACTCTTGGTAATTTCTAAAGTAAGTACATCTTTGGCACAGCATTGTGGGCTGAAGGGCCTGTATTGTGCATTAGGTTTTCTATGTTTCTAACACTTAAGAAATAAATCAAGAGGGCAAAAAGAATGCATGAAGTTGCCCTAGAAGTCAAGGTGAAGAAGAAGCCCAAGGGATTCTACAGTTATTTAAGAGCAAAAGTAATGCAAGGGACAACGCAGGTCCTCAGAAAGTTCAGAATGGTAATTCATGTGTGGCGCCAAAAGAGATGGGGGAGAAAAGACCAAAAGGTATATGGGGTTGAACGGTATCTGGGATCGGTCATGATGAAAGGGCAGATCGGACTCAATGGGCATAGGAGCAGAATTAGTCCATTCAGCCCATCGAGTCTGATCTGCCCTTTCATTATTACCAATCCCAGTACCATTCAACCCCAAATACCTGCCCTCTCACCATATCCCTTAATGCCCGACTAATCAGGAATCTATCAACTTCCACTTTAAATATACCCATGGACTTGGCCTCCACTGCAGTCTGTGGCAGAGCATTCCACAGATTCACTACTCTCTGGCTAAAAAAAATCCTTCTTACTCCTGTTCTAAAGGGTTGCCCCTCCATTTTGAGACTGTGCCCTCTAGTTCTGGACACCTCCAACATAGGAAACATCCTCTCCATATCCACCCTATCTACTCCTTTCAACATTCCATAAGTTTCAATGAGATCCCCAAGCATTCTCCTAAATTCCAGTGAGCACAGGTCCAAAGCTGCCAGACGCTCCTCATATGTTAACCCCTTCATTCCCAGAATCATCCTCATGAACCCCCTCCGGACACTTACTTACTTTATACTTCATTGTCGCCAAACAATTGATACTAGAATGTACAATCATCACAGTGATATTTGATTCTGCGCTTCCCACTCCCTGGATTACAAATATTAAATATTTAAAATAGAAAACATTAGTAAATATTAAAGATTTAAATTATAAATCATAAATAGAAAATAGAAAAATGGAAAGTAAGGTAGTGCAAAAAAACTGAGAGGCAGGTCCAGATATTTGGAGGGTACGGCCCAGATCCGGGTCAGGATCCGTTTAGCAGTCTTATCACGGTTGAAAAGAAGCTGTTCCCAAACTCTCCAAATGACAACACATCCTTTCTGAGATAAGGGAGGGGACCCAAAAACTCTTGACAATATTCCAAGTGTGGCCTGATTCTGTCTTATGAAGTTTCAGCATTATTCCCCATTTTTATATTCTATTCCCCTGGAAATAAATACCATTGTATTTACCTTCTTCATCATAGACACAACCTGTGAATTAACCTTCTGGGGGCCTTGCATGAGGACTCCTGAGTCCCTCTGATATTTGAATTTTCTTCCCATTTAGATAATAGTTGGCACTATTATTCCTGTTACCAAAATGCATTATCATACATTTCCCAAAACTGTATTCCCTCTGCCACATTTTTGCCCATTCTTCCAATTTGTCCAAGTCCTGCTGCATTCACATTGCTTCCTCAGCACTACCTACAGCTCCACCTATCCTTGTATCATCTGCAAACTTTGCCACAAGGCCATCAATTCCACTATCTAAATCATTGACAAACAATGTGAAAAGTAGAGGTCCCAATACTGACCCCTGAGGAACACCACTAGTCACTGGCAGCCAACCTGAAAAGGTCTCTTTTATTCCTGCTCGCTGCCTCCTGCCTGTCAGCCATTCCTCTATCCATGCCAGTATCTTTCCAGTAACACCACAGGATTTTACCTTGCTAAGCAACCTCATATGAGACACCATATCAAATGCCTCCTGAAAATCCAAGCAAATGATATTCACTGCCTCTCCTTTATCCACCCTGCTTGTTACTTCCTTGAAGAATTCTAACAGACTTGTCAGGCAAGATTTTCCTTTGCAGAAATCATGCCGGCTTTGACTTAATTTATCATTAGTCTCCAAGTATCCTGAAACCTCATCCTTTATAATGGACTCCAACACTTTCCCAACCGCTGAGGTTGGGCTAACAGGTCTATAATTTCTTCTTTTGTCTTCCTCCCTTCTTAAAGAGTGGAGTGACATTTGCAATTTTACAGTCCTTGTCAGAAGCAAGTGATACTTGAAGAATCATGACCAATGCATCCTTTATCTCTTCAGTAACCTCTTTTCGGGAAGGTGGGATGTGGTCCATCTGATCCAGGTGACTTATCTGCCTCAGGACCTTGCAGCTTGCCAAGCACTTTTTCCTTTTTAATAGCAATGGCACTCATTCCAGCTCCCTGACACTCACTCTCTCAGCTAGCATCTTCCACAGTAAAGAGTGAAGCAAAGTACTTATTAAGTTCATCTGCCATCTCTTTGTTCCCCCATTATTACCTCACCAGCATTTTCTAGAGGTCCAATATCAAAAAAAGGATTTTTTTTTGGATCTGCATTTACTCAGGAGATGTACACAGAATCTACAGAAGTGAAGCAAAGCAAAGCAGCATTGACTTCATGGACCCGACAGAAGATTAGGAGGAGAGTGGATAACTCCCTAGGGCCTGATCAGGTGCTCTCTCTCACACCCTACAGGAAGCAAGTGCAGAAATCATATGGACACTAGCAGAGATATTTAAATCATCCTTAGAGACAGGTAAGGTATCACAGGATTGGAGGATAGCTAATGCTGTTCTGCTCTTTAAGAAAGGCTATAAAAATAAACCAGGAAATTATAGGCAGGTGAGCCTGACATTAGCAGTAGGAAAGTTATTGGAAGGTATTCTTAGGGACTGAATATAAGAGTATTTGGCTAGACATGAATTGATTAGGGATAGTCAACATGGCTTTGTAATGTGGTAGCTTGTGTCTAACCAATCTTATAGTTTTTCGAGTAAGTTACAAGGCAGTGAATGTTGTGTAGATGGACTTTAGCAAGGCACTTGATAAGGTCCCGTATAGAGGCCAGTCAAGAAGGTTCAGTCGCTCGGTATGCAAGGTGAGGAAGTAAATTGGATTAGACAATGGCTTTGTGGGAGGAGCCAGAGTACTCCCTGACTGGAGGCCTGTGACTAGTGGAGTGCTGCAGGGATTGATGCTGCATCTGTTGTTGTTTGTCATCAATGATAATGTGGTGAACTGGATCAGCAAATTTGTAGATGAGACCAAGATTGGGGGTGTAGGTAAGGAGACTATAAGAGCTTGCTGTAGGATCTGGACCAGCTGGGAAAATGGGCTGAAAGCTGGAGATGGAGTTTAATGCAGACAAGTGCAAGGTGTTACACTTCAGTAGAACCAACCAGGGGAGGTCTTACACAGTGAACAGCAGGGGGCTGAAGAGTGCTGTAGAATAAAGGGATCTGGCAATACAAGTCCATAATTCATTGGAAGTAGCGTCACAGATAGATAGGGTCATGAAAATAACTTCTGGCATATTGGCCTTTATAAATCAAATTATTTAGTACAGGAGATGGGATGTTAAGTTGAGGTTGTATAAGATGTTAGTGAGGTCTAATTTGGAGTATTGTGTGCAGTTTTGGTCACCTACCTACAGGAAAAATGTAAATAAGATTGAAAGAGCAGGGAAAAATTTACAAGGATGTTGCCAGGATTGGAGGACCTGAGATATAAGGAAAGATTGAACAGGTTAGGACTTCAATCCTTGTAACATAGAAGATTTAGAGGAAATTTGATAGAGGTATACAAAATTTTGAGAGGTATGGACAAGGTAAGTGCAAGCAGGCTCTTTACTCAGAGGGTTGTGAAAGTGTGGAACAAGCTGCCAGCATAAGTTGTGCATATGAGCTCGATTTTAATGTTTAAGAGACGTTTGGATAGGTATATGAATGGTAAGGGATATGGAGGGTTACTGTCCCAGTGTAGGTCAATGGGAGTAGGCAGTTTAATATCACTATCAGTTCTGACATTAAACATGCTTCTTACACGGTGGGACGAAATGTCTTTACATTGTGAAAATTTGCATTCATTCCTGAACAACATGCCATTCTTCAGCAATCCTCTACACATTGTGTGGAATTTCAGAGCTCAGATTTCCTGTTATTACAGGTATTGTGTGGCACACAGAAAACATTGCACTATGATCGATTAATCACAATAGATCATTGTTAGTTAAGAGCAAGATCACACAATTATGCTGGTCAATACAATGAATAAAACCCCCACCCAACATTGTTAATGGCATTCATTTGGCAAGATCTTTTGAATGTTTTATCAAACTCATTCTCTCCCATAGCTTTAATGGAAGTTCAAAAGCAACTAGAATTCCTTTGGAAAACATTCAGAAATAAATCTAGTTGTGGTGCCATTACATCAGAATGAGTCCATTTGGCCTATTAGTTCATGCTAGCTCTCTGCACAGCCAACTAGTCAATCAGATTCCCAGCTCGTTTCTCTCATATGCCTGTCCAATTTCCTTTTGGAATCATTGATCATCTCTGTTTCCACCACACTCAAAGGCTCTACATCAATACTGCTCCTTCTGTGCCTTTTTACCTCAACCCTAAAACTTAAAATTCATGTCTCCGACCCCTGGGCATTGTTCAGGCATATTCTGGAGTTAGGGTATATTAGGAAATATTAACTTCACCAGCAACCAATTTTTAGACCTGAATATGGATTGTAGATTAAATTTAAAATGGAGCCCTGAGCAATAGTTTCCCTGGAGTTGTGGACTGGAGTTGATTGCAAACCACACTACGCTGATTAACATTCATTTTAGGTGTCTGGAGTGTGGGTGTTAATAAGGTGGTGTGGGCAATCTATATGTAATTCAAAGGAAGCATTGTAGATACATTTTAACTATAGAATTGTCCCGTTGTTACCTTTGATAAAAATGTCATGTAATATTGGGTCAGGAGGCCTCTTTCTCCAGGAGTGCCTCAATACGATCCCTGCTGCTCATCTTTGTTGAATAAAGCACTTGTATATCACCAGCTTCAATGTCTTTCTGGTGACTTTAGTCACTTTACAACAGCACCATTGGGAATTGTTATTTTGTCGATATTATTTAAACTCATTAAAACACTTCTCAACCTTCTTTACTCCAAGGAGAATAACCCAAGCTTCCTAAGTCGTAACTTTGAATCTAAAACCATTCCTCTCTGGAGCATTTCTGGTGAAGCTCTTCCACACCCAATCAAGGACCTTCACATACTTCCTAAAGACTGGTGACCAGATCCTAATAATATTTGAGTTGTGATCCCACCAGGCTTTATAGCCATTTATAAAGCCCAAGATCCCAAACTCTTTCCAATTACAATGTCTATGCACAAGAATCTGAGTCCCACTGAATCTGTCAAAACTTAGCACTATGTGATTATTTATAAAGCCTCTCCCCATCACTCCTATCGATAAGGCACCACCTCTCAATACGCTGTACAAGTTGCCCTAGCTGAATGACCATCCTCTGCCATGCCCCTCATCTTCACTGTTTGCTGCACATTTGATCAGGAAACATCCAATGATAGATATTGGTTAAAAAATTTTTAAAAAATCATTGTAACCTAGCACTTAAATTTACTTTTTTTTTGCATTGATTCTTGCCACTATCAATCACTACAACATCTGAAAATTCATTGTTCTTTAGATTTCCTTGCATAGTCAAAGTTTTCCACTTTTTCTCATCATTTTCAGTAAGAGCACGAAACAACACATTTGCTGCATAATTAAATATTACAACAAGGTGTATTTTCTGGCATTTCAATAAAGCTGTTGAGAATCAATTCAATAGTATTGCTTGTTAAAGGATGACCATACAATTTTAAAATTATATGCACCCAATACAATGTAGAAATTTCAACAAGTAAAAGAAAGCTAAAGTAAGCTCTTACGACACCTCACTAAAACGATTTTAACTGAACACAACAGCTACCAGTATATGAATTAAGAATGAAGACATGAAACACTGAATAAAGTTTTGTTTGTTTTGTGGGAAAAAAATCTCCACATCATACTCAATATTATTGGATTCTGAACCATGCATATAGCAAGAAAATTAAAAGTTTGCAGTCGGGGTCCCACATTATATAGGCCCTGTTCCAAATTTTGAGGGGATGAAGTGGGGTGGGAAAAGTGCCATTTTTAAACTTTCAGAGCAGCATCTAAACCTTTAGATGTGTTGACTCCCCACCTGTTGTTCATTTCACTTTAATTTAAAATTAATTCACAGGCATCTATCAAACTTCAAAATAAAAAGGAAGAACTTTAAATCCTCCAAGAGTATTTTCTTTAGCTTCAAACTGAACAGTGCACTGTATAATAAATTTCTTTTGATATTATTGATCAGGTGAAATCAAAACTGACAAATCCTTTCCATAGTTAATTACAACCAGTCCTTTTGAGAGCTGAAATTATAGCACGGAGCCGAGGGCAGAAATCTGGCAACCCTATTCTTAGAAACACATTTACTATTCTTTTAAAAAAAACAAACACACAAGTACAATTTTCTTGTGTTTACTAGCCTACAAATGTCCTCTAAATTATTTTAAAAGATAGAAAATGATAAGCAGACTGTCCCAGAATAGAAATACTTGGGAAAAATATTCTGCAAAAGACATTACTTTGACGACTGAATGGAAGAATATGTTTTTGAGAAACCAAGGTAATACAGAGTCATAGTACTAGACTGTTCCAACATTGGGCGCTGTCTTCATCTATTGCAGATTTGTCAATAGAGACCACCTGTTAGGATTTACTAACAGTTCTGTAGTGATGTTTCATGCAACTACCAGGATGGAACGGCACCAGAATGCGTGGTTTCACTTGAAGACTGCCCTCAGCACATCGCCGTGTTACGATGTTTGTTGATACAAATTGTGCATTTCATTTTATGCATTGATGTACCCGTGATGAATAAAAATAAATCGGAATATACATTAACGATTTGGAAGAAAATACAGCTGACATGATTACTATGTTTGTTGATAACTTCTAAGAGTTTAGATTGATCTTGGAGTAGGTTAAAAAGTTGGCACAACCTTGTGGGCTGAAGGGCCTGTACTGTGCTGTACTAAGTTCTGTGTTCAAACTAAATGGGAATTGATGGACATGACCAAGCTCTGTGTTTCTAATAAACAAACCAATTTATGACAGGATTGTACAAAATCCATCAAGGGGTTATCTTTGAAAACACACTTGTTCAAAACAAGAAACAAAATGCATAACAACAGTAACCTAAGGAAATCCACCATCCCCCCCCCTTACTTTGCACCAAAAGCTTAGATCTTCAGAAAGTTGTTGTCCATAATCAGTGACACCCAATTTTTGTGTAAAAAACGTCTTTTTCAACGTCTTTTTCAAATAAACCAAAATAAGTTTTTTTTTACAGAAACCTTCTTGTTCTTTATAAATGTTTCTCAACTGAAAAGTCAGTTTAAATTTTGGAAAACATTTATTTTCTGTTTACCTTCAACTTTTTCCTTTGCAATTGCAAAATTAAAAAAATCTCCATATTATACTCAACATGATGAACTCTGAAACAAGCATATAGTGGGAAAATGAAGGAACATGTATAAAACAGGAATGCCATGGAGATGCAACAGATTGCAGATGCTGAAATCCAGAGCAAAAAAAAAACTTTGAGAGGAATTCAGTGAGCCAGGCAGCATCTGTGAAGGCAATGGGAATTTGAGTTGAAGCTCTGCAGCAAAAGAGGACAACAGCCAGTATAGTACCAAGTCTTGGTGAGAATGCTTCTATTAAAGTACCAAATGCTGAAGAGTAGATGAGTTTAGTATGTTTTTTTTAAATGCAATTCTTCATTACAAAAATAAAGACTGCAGTGTCTTCAGAAACAACTAAAATCTCCAGAGGAAATTCCTGATGGGAATCCCAAGTTGTTTTTTTTAAATCTTCTTCCTTCATATGAATAAGATTGTCCTGATTTCTAATTGTTAATGGGCGATATTAAATAATTTATAGAAGTAGTAACAGCCATTTTAACATTTGCCCTGCTGCACCTTCATATGATACAACATGATTTTTGAAAATCAAAGTCCAAGACTTTTCAAAAACAGAAATCTTTATTTCTTAATCTCCCTTCTCATAATAATTCCATGTCACAGTGTCCTTCAGGTGGCTTAGCTATTCAGTTGTTAACTTAAGTGCAAGACTTGACAACAAACAACACAATTCCAACTCCAACTCAGCCCTCAGACAAAACTTAAGTGCAAGTGTTTTTTTTAAATGGGTTCTTTTGGGTTTGTTTTGTGGCTGCCTGTAAGGAGATGGATCTCAAGGTTGTAAAATATATACATACTTTGAACTTTGAAAACACTGTCCGAATTTTCCCCATGCTAATTTAAGGCCAAGGACAAATTTAATGTTAACATTGGCACATCTGAGAATAGCCAATCAAATGCCAAATGTTGAATGAACCATTTATGGCAAAGATGTATTAAAACTGGAGAGGCTGAAGGAACGTTTCATTTCAAAAACAAGCATATTTGTTCTCTCCTCCCCAATCCTTCATCTCACCCGAACAAGAAAAAAAAACTTAAAACAATTAGTTTAAATACTACAACACAAGGTTGGTAGTATTTAGAGTGAAAAAACAAAAATGCTGGAGGAGTTCAGCAGGTCAGGCAACATCTATGGAAAGGAATAAAATGTCGATGTTTCGGGGCGAGATTGTTCATCAGGACTCGGTTCTCAGCCCAAAATGTCGACTCTTTATTCCTTTCCATAGATGCTGCCTGACCTGCTGAGTTCTTCCAGCATTTTGTGTGTTCTCTGGATTTCCAGCATTTGCAGAACTCTCCTGCTATTGTTAATATTTATTTTTTTCTATTTCCTCATATACCACATATTCTAAGACAACTTCCTATGAAAATAGAAATAAATTGAAAGCAAAGCTAGTGCTTTGTTTTAAATAGAACAAACTCATCCAGAGTTTAATCTTCATACAACCTTCATAGCAACATACACATCTTGACTGAATTTCGTAATATTCTTTCATGAGTGATACCAACTATGAAAATAGATCTTTGTTGTAAAATTTGGACAACCCACATTATAAAATCTTGGTGACAGATCTTTGACCTGACTTATTATCCTTGTTTCTCCAACTACAGGTGCTGCCCAAACTGCTACTTCCAGCATTTATTGATGAAGTAATCACATCAAATGCCAAAGATCACATAACTATATGCTATATTTTATGTCACTTCTATGGAATGAAAGCCAAAACAGAAAAAATACAAACCCCTTCATACAGAGAAAATTCTTTTCAGTAAAATATTTTACAAAATAATTATATGATTATAAATCTCTCTTATTCTGCAATATTTACACACATCACACGCACTTTTTAAAAAAGGAAGAAAAGTTAGGGGCTCATTGCCCCACTTAATTTGTTAACCCTACTACCAACATCCAGTGCTATTGTAGCCCTTGCACTATTATGTCAGTTTTGAATTAATCCATTTCCCAAATTGCTGCATCAGACCATTGGCACAACTATGTGCAACTTATAACTAAACAATATAAAATATAAACAGGGATTCAGTTACTAAAGTGCTAACAATGGCTAGATGGAAACAGAAAGGATCTGATTGTACACAAAAGATTACAATGACCAGCTCTTAAATAATCCTCATTTAAAAAGGTTAACGTACTTCACTGTGCAATTTTATAGTTTTAAGTTTAAATGTTCTGGTAAAGTTGTAAATGGTAGTTTTTTTTTAGGCAGCCACATGACCAATTAGGTAAATATTGTCATACAGATGGCCTACAAAATCCTCACTAATATTGTGAGCAGCACGTCGTGTATTCCGGATAAATTCCCGCTTGGACATCTTGTTCTTCACGTGTGGACTATTCAAATCGATGGAAAGCAGGATCAGGGAATAGCAAAGTACATAAACAGCATCTACAACAAAAAGACACAAAAAAACTTGCATTAATGTGAGTGTCAACAGAGTACAGTCGACCTTCACTAATCCGACTACCTGTAATCCGGTTCCTTCGATAATCTGGCACTGATTATGCTTAATGTGATCCTTCTGTAATTCAGCATTTTCACTAATCCGGCACTTGTCAGGTCCCAATGGTGCTGGATTAGTGAAGATCGACCTGTATCTGATTTGACCGACATTCTGTAGATGTGTGTCATATCAGGTGATTTTCATAAATATTTTCCTTCATCTGGAATGCCTTTCTGCTTAATCATCAGGTTTATTTGGAAACACAAGTAGGGGTAGACCACAGGAGCTCATACATCTGCTCCTGCATTCAATAATATGATTGGCCTTGTATCTTATCCATTATTCCAGTACATCCTCATATTTTAATTTTCTTCAATTGGCAAAATTCTTAATCTCTATTTTAAATACGCTCAATGATCTAGCTTATAACCCACTAGGGATGTAGGAATCCTTCCATTTACAACTCTCCACATAACAAAATAACTCATCTCTGAATAATGACCAATTTTACAATCTCAGACTGTGCCTTCTGATTCTAGATGCATCACTAAGGTGGAGTAATTTCATGTCATCTACTCTGCCAATTATTTTTAGAATCATGCATGTCTCAATGAAATCAGCTCTTTAAAAAAATCATGTAAATTTGGGTTAATCTTACTCATTCTCACCCCATCACATAACCTCATCATCTCAGGAATCAAATCTACTGAAACTACACTCCCAAGACAAGAATGTCCTGTTTACTATGGTAATGGATGTCAATGAGATCAAAGTCCTCTCTTTATCTTATTACCTTAAAAGCAACTTCAGTTTCCCACAGAACTCAATAAAAAAAAACTTCTGCTTGAATAACAGCATTGTCAAGCTGTTGGATATGTACTCCCTTCATAGCACAGTATAGCACAGGAACAGGCCATTCGGCCCACAATGTTGTGCTGAACCAGCTAAAAAGCAAATCAAAAACACCCAAACACTAATCCCTCCTACCTACACCACGTCCATATCCCTCCATCTTCCTTACATCCATGTGCCTATCCAAATGTCTCTTAAAAACCTCTAACATATTCGCCTCTACCACCATACCAGGCAGCACATTCCAGGCAACCACGACTCCTGAGCAAAAAAAAACATCCTACACATCCCTCTTGAACCTACCCCCTCTCACCTTCAATACAGGCTGTCTGATATTAGATATTTCAGGCCTGGGAAACAGAAATTCTGTCCACTCTATCAATGCCTCTCATAATCTTGTAAACCTCTATCAGATCTCCCCTCAGTCTCAGATACACCAGCATAAAAAGATACCCAAGTTTGTCCAGCCTCGCTAAACCAGACAGCATCTTCTGCACCCTCTCAGAAGCCTCCACATCCTTCCTATAGTGGGGCATTACAGGGAACTACCAACCTCATGCATGATTTTAAAGAGAGGCTGGCAAAATTTTGACCAGGCCATAATTTGCATCATTAAAGAATAAGTGTTTGGATATGGCCAATACATTCTGGTCATCAAATCCAAAAACTTAATCTTCTAGGATATGGAAAAACTCTCTTCAACAAATTTAGATAAGCTACAGTAAAATTATAATATGTAGCAAGTATGTTTTGGACTGATGTTATTTAAGCGTCAGCTGCGTTTATGCACCACCTTTAATATTGCAGGACATCCAATGTGTTCCCAGGAATCTTACTAACAAATAACAACTTCAAGCTAGGCAAGGATATATTAGAAGCCAAGAACAAAGCAGTAGTCCAAAAAGTCTATGAGACTTAAGTTGCTTTTTAAAAGAGAAGGTAGATGTGTAAAAAGATTTGAAGTGGGAATTCTGGACTTGGCCTGGCTACTAAAGGAATGCATGCCCGAAAATGCATAGTGCATAGAATTGCCTACAAACTTAGAGAGTAATACATTTTGTGAAGTGATTAAGAGCAGAGGAAGATACTTCAAAGATCCAAGTATCCACGACTTTAACTTTTCACTTGCATGTTAAATGCATGGAACAGGATCTCAAAAGCAGGCCTAAGGTAATATCATAAATGGTCTGATATGCTGGCATAAGCCAGAAGGGCAAGATGAAGCAGCTTACAATCACTTAATCCTTCAGATATTTTCAGTTCTGAGTTATGGATGCAAAAGCTGAATATCAGATGAAAAATGAGGGCAACCATTCTTATTATCAATGCAATATTTAATTGAAATGAAAGTTGAAAGGGAATAACCTCCTGGGGCGGGTGGGGGGTGGGGTAGAGTAAACTTGACACAGGAAGAGGCAAAGGTTCTAATGGATTGATTGTTACAATCCCAGAACATCGAAGCAGGTCATCTGCTCTGTGCTGTCAGATCAGATATCTTCTGATGCTTCATTGATGATCTTCCTGCCGTCATAGACTGAAAATAGAGCAGTTTGCTGACAAGTTTGGTGTCTAGCTCCGTTCATTAACATTTTTGATATGAAACAGCTCATGTCAGCCAACAGCAAGACTCTGGAAAACATCCTGGACTGACAACTGGCAGGCAACATTTATGCCATAAAGAAATTAATTCTATTGTGGGACACAATCCCTAACACACATCAGGGATTCTGGCTTCATTTCATTTTTGTTGCAGTTTTTGGAAAAACAAATGGGCCGCAACCACTAGGGCAGAGTAATGCCTGGCTGAGTGTTGAGATTCAGGAAATATTGAATAGAATTAAAAGCAACTTATCCAGGGAGACACTCTTATGGATGTTAGAAAAATGGAGTGCAATGTAGGAGGGAAAGATTAGATCGATCTTGGAGTAGATTAAAAGGTCAGCACAACTTGGTGGGCCAAAGGGCATGTACTGCGCCCTGTGTTATGTTCGATACCACTTTTATGAATAATTTACGGCAGCTAATTATCCATTCAGATCAAATGGTCTATAATGGTATTGATACTTTACATGGTAGTAGAAAACCTTATGACAACAGGAAAATCTTTAAATATGGCTCAAGGCAGAAACCAAGCATCCATTTATCAAGCTTACTTCGAATTAAATTATTTACTTACTAGATGTTGTAGATTTAAACACTACTTTTTCCCCAAAGCCCAGCTATTTTACTAGCTTTGTAACTATTTGACAAGGTTACTTTTGAGTTAGTTTAGTTACCTGACAGGTCATACAGTATTGTGATTTAATATTCTGGATACTGCACTGACCATCACAGAAAAATCCCTCCCCACCATTGAGAACACCTATAAGGAGCACTACAACAAACAAGCAGCTTCCATCATTAAAGATCCTCACCATCCAGGCCATGCTCTCTTCTTGCTGCTTCCATTGGGTAGGAGGTACAGGAGCCTTACGTCCCACACCACTAACTTAGGGAACAGTTACTACCCTTCAACCATCAGTCTCCTGAACCAGCATGAATAATTTCACTCACCCCAACTCTGAATTTATTCCACAACCTATAGATTCATTTTCAAGGACTCAACACCTCATGTTCTCAGTATTATAAAAAATAATAAATATTTGCACAGATTGTCTTTTGCACTTTTGTCAGTCTTTGTGTGCAGTTTTCTGTTGTTTCTGTTGTGTTTCTTTATATCTACTGTGAATACCTGCAAGAAAATGAATCTCAGGGTAGTATATGGTGACACATGTTCTTTGATAATAATTTTACTTTGAACTTCCAGAACTGTACCTGATGCAAAGGATTTCTTGTTGCACATTACTGTGGGGGCACCATGGTAGCATAGCAGTCAGCACAAAGTTATTACAGCTTGGGTTGTCGGAGTTTGGAGTTCAATTCCAGCATCCTCTGTAAGAAGTTTGTATATTCTGCCCATGACAACATGAGTTTCTTCTCACAATCCGAAGATGTGACAGTTAGTAGGTTAATTGGTCAACGTAAATTGATCTGTGATTAGGCTAGAGTTAAATAATTGATTTGCTGAGCGGCTTGGCTCGTTGGGCCAGAAGGGCCTGTTCTGTGCTGTACGTGATATTTAAAAGGAATTACCATAGAAACGGTAACACTGTTCCAGAACAAAACAAACAAGGAACATGATAAGCTCAATGCATTCAACAGCACTCTACATTTTTCCAGGACCTTTTGAAATGTTGTGTCCAAAATACAGCAGACGTTTTAGTCCCTACCTCCGTCACTTTCACTGACAAACTTTAATATTTATCACCAGTGATGTATCCTCCTCAGTTGTGAAAGTTCCAACGACAACATTCATGCATAACTATCTTCAGTGGTACTGTGTAGAATGCAGTGACATTTGGACTCCAAGAACTGATTGGTTAGTAGTGTAATTGCACAGTGAGGATCACATTACAATGTTTGTGCTCTCTGTCGTTATTTAGTAAGATCTGTGTTCAATATACAAATTGTGCAGACAATGTAGCATAGCAGTTAGCACGATGCTAGAACAGCTCAGGGCAAAGTCCAGAAATCAATTCCGCATACTCTGAAAGAAAGTTTGTACTTTCTTCCCATGAACTGTGTGGGTTTCCTACTGGTACTCCAGTTTCCTCCCACAGTCCAAAGATGTACCAGTTAGTAGGTTAATTGGGCATTGTAAATTGTCCTGTGATTAGACTAGGGTCAAATAGGGCAATGACACTCATTGACCCAGAAGGGCCTGTCTGTGCTGTATCCTTAAATAAATAAAATTAAGGACGCACTACAAAATATCATAACTTACTTACTGCATGGAAATACTTCAGTGAATATTGATCAAATTGCCAAAAAACTCAAGTCACTTCTAACTTTGCTCTGGAAAAGTACCCATCAGTGAAACTGAGTATAATGCAAAAGGCAAAGTTTAATATTTTAAAACAGTAAATGAACTTTTCCTGTTTCTGAGATTGCAAAATGTCAACTGCATCCAGTACTCTTGGGTATTCTTTTCTTTCATTAATGAATTGCCAGGCCAAATTTCAAACACACTCGGGAGCTGCAACATATGAAGAGATCATGTTTATACAATCTCTGCAGGAATTCAAGCGAAATTCTTTGGCTCTGGCCTTTGGAAAGTCTAATGCAGCTCCACAGGCTAAGATAAGTTGCAAAAGGTCAAAAAGGGATTATTACCTGGACTCAGGCCAAGATCTCTGGTCACAGCCGGGTTACAAGCACAAAATCGCTGTGAGAATTTGGTGATTAGTGTCTCCAGGTACTCTCCCCGCTCTTCAGGAGCGTGAATGCGCCGAAAGAACTCTCGAAGTGCATTAGGTAGGAATTGGTTGCTGAAATTGTGCAGTGTCACAAGCTCATCTAGCACATCCCTCCTAAAGAAAAAAATGTTTGCAACAATAAAAGTGTATAAATAACAACCTGTCATTGTAGGTCATAAAAGTAAATTATGCATTATATTTATTCCCCTCACTCAGATATTCACTAGAAAGCATACTGTCTGATCCAGAAAATTAGATGTTTAGTGAAAAATGTAGAAGAGGAAGTAAAGAGGCAATAAGAGTTGAAGGAGAAGAAAGATCTTAAGCACATGCAGAATTAATGCTGAAGTAATGACTCGAACATGGAACTAAGGGTAAATCGCAACCCCAGAGACTATTATGCCATCATTATTTTTTTAAGTTTATTTACATTTCAGATTCTATCTTAATCCCATGAGTATAACATAATCTTTAATTCTGAGTTCTGTAAAATATGGTAGAAGTTAAATAAAAACTGCTCTCTTTCCTCCATAGCATAACGCTGATGACAATTGGCTGGTTTTGAAACAATGGGAACTCAGGCGTGTGGACGTCCCTCTGGTGTTAGGGGGTCTTGGGCATTCTTGAGCATATCACCGAGAATTACAATCAGGATGGCAAATTGTAATTTGGTCTTTACTGCAAGAGGATTTCTTTACAAGAATAAAGGTACCTCACTGTAATTAAAAGGTACAGTATTGGATAAAATTTCACAAGGTTCCATTGGTTTGATTCTTGGAGTGGGCAGAGAGCAATGGGGGCAGGGGTTTGTTTGACTAGGAGGGTTAATTCAGACTGATTGGAACTCTTATGGGACCACAGTGCACATACACGGGAATGATGTTTCACTCATGTGGGAGATTTCAGATTCATGGGGATTATCAGCTCAAAAGGTGCCAGCCATTCAAGACTGAAAAAAAAGGTTTCCTTACCTATGGAATAGTATAAAGTTTTGGAATACACTACACAGAGTTGTGAAAGCTCAGTCAGAAACTATGTTTAAGATAGAAATCGGTAAATATTTGGATATTAAGAGAACCAAAAGGAACGGCATTTGTATAAGAAAGTGCATCAAGGCAAAAGGTCAGGCCTGATCATAATGATTAGCAGGGTACTCACAAAAGATTGAACAGTGAACTGCTGTCGTATATAATATTCTCAAGTTCGTTAGATCTTTGTGGGCTTCTTTCTTTAAGTTTGGTGCCAAGTATTGGCAAGTTATTTCAGTGTAGTGAAAACAGTTCATTTAGGTTTAGGTGAACTGCAACTGAGGAAGAACATCCACAAGAAGAATGGATCTCAGCACGGGTTTAGGTTGGGGGAAGTGGTGGTGAGAAGTGTTGGGGAAAGCATTCAAAAGGTCAAAGTGACTAACGAGTAAAGCCACAGAAATTGTGGGTGGAACCGGTACTCAATGATGGCAAATAGCTTCAAGTTAATAAATACTATTTTTAAAATTTAAAAATTGGCCCTTAAGCTTACTGTTTTCCCTCCTGGGCCCTATTGCATCTCAATCTAGCTAAAATACCTTTATTACCCTAATTAGCATTTCAGCAAAACAGAATGTGTTCTGCAACCAAAAGGAAAACTAGAAACAAGTCATTTTGCAGAGTCTGTTTTACATCCAAAAGATGGAAAGGTTATCTAAACATGCCCAGGCTCTCAACAAATTTACCCAGTGGGCTAGAGCCACACAGAACAGGAAGATTCCAGGTTCAATCCTTGATGTTGAGACAACAACAATTGCCTCATTGTGCCAGACTGAAAATCAACCAGAATTTGAGATTCCCATTGGTATTCAACATCCCTTGCAGGCTGTATATATATTAGTGTGCAATGAAACACTTGTAGAATATGCATATCACACTAGTATCGAGTCAAGCTCATAGTTAAGCCTGCAAAACCCCTAACCTAATTCCTGTTCAGTGGCAAGGCTTATAGAAAAGTAATGCCACTTGCACGAGAAAATAAATCAGATTTCATGTCTCCAAGATATAGACTTGGAGAGTTGAAATAAGCAACGTAGGAGGTAAATAACTAGTTACTTATGGAAATAAACAACACAAGTAATATCACCTGTTGATATAGCAAAGGAAATCAAAAACACCAATATTTCTGAATTTTTTTAATGTTTACTGTCTGAACTATAATTAGTTTTTCAGACCAAAAACATTTTTAAAAATTTGTTCAAGAAAATTACACTTTCTCAAACCCCATACATTACCAATAGTCAATTGCGAAAAATACATCTATCCGGGCAACCTCTTTTTTTAAAAAAAAACAACAGTTTTTGAAGATTAGCTATCAATATGTTCATTTACAGTGCTTTTTAAAGAATAAATAAAACATTGTTTCTTGGGCAATACTCTCTAAACTGAAGTGTATGGAAATATTTGAAAGAACACCATAATGATGAAGAAATCTACTTCAAAAACAAATTGACAGTTTACATCTGGAGGTACTCAAAAATTATGATAATTCTGTCTTTTAGGATTACTACAATGCATCCAATGCAACATCCAAACTCACAATGGACGTCAGTACTCCTTGATATTGTGTGTGTGTGTGCGCGCGCGCTCTCTCCCCCCACCCCTTTTGTTTTAATACACAGGTTATCAAATTTGTTAACATCCCCTCCTAACCAGTTCTTACAAAAGAAAAAGTGTCTAAAATTGTCCCGATACCAGCAAATAGCTTCAGTATTCAGTTTTATAATTTAATCATGGGTAGTAATATTTATTGCTGGTTGCCAGATATTCTAAGATTATGGCAATGGGCTACCTTCTTAGTCATAGTGTTATAGTCATGGTACAACACAACAGGATCCAATCAACCTTCTGCCCAACCAGTCCATGCTGACCACAGTACTCATCCAGCTGTTTTGCCCACCCAGAGCAATTTCCTGCTCATTCCATGTACTCAACACCTTCTTGAGCTGATACCACCAACATACTAAATGTCTGCTTCAAGGACCTATTAACAATCAACCGCATTGGTGCAAGAATAGAACTGAATACAGATCAATCTGGGTTTGCTCAAAATACGGTTCTTTTCCTACAAACACTGCCCACTACGGGATCAGAATTCATGTGTACAAGAACTTTACCTGTCATCTAAATAAATTCGAAGCTTCTTCCAATTTAGTGTTCTTGTGTAGAAAATAAACTTTGCAATTTCCTTTGGGACATTGTCCAGTATTCCCTTACGAAAAATGTAACCTATACCCTGTAAAGGAAACAAAGTCTGTAATATGCATTTAAACATAAAATTTAAAACAAAACCAAAGATAAAATCAATAGATATTTCAATATAGCAGTGAAAACGGTCTTCCTGAAGCAGTCACAACTTAAAAGCATTGGGCTTTAGGTGGTTGCTACAAATTTGCACACTCATGACTTTTGAAGCACAGAACAGAGACTCATCGTCAATCAGACATGGCAATGTGTTAAACATTAACAAAAGTTTGCAGAGTAGGCATTCACTTTTCAGTGCTCCCCAAGAGGAATCATTTACTACCATAAAATAGGCTGAAAGACCACAAGACATAGGTGCAGAATTAGGCCATCAAGCCTATGGAGTCTGCTCTGCCATTTCATCATGGTAGATCTCAGATCCCATACACCTGCCCTCTCACCAAATCTCGATTGTCCGATCAACCAGGAATCTATCAACTTCTGCTTTCAAAATACCCATGGACTTGGCCTCAGCTGCAGTCTGTGGCACAGCATTCCACAGATTCACTACTCTTTGGCTAAAAAGAATTCCTCCTCACTTCTGTTCTTAAAGGTTGCCCCTCAGTTTTGAGGCTGTCCCCTCTAGTTCTGGATACCCCAACCAGACGAAACATTCTCTCCACATCGACTTTATCTAGTCCCTTCAACATTCAGTAGGTTTCAGTGAGATCCCCACGCATTCTTCTAAATCCCAGTGAGCACAGGCCCAAAGCTGCCAGACGCTCCTTACATGTTAACTCCTTCATTCCCAGAATCATCCTTGTTAACCTCCCCTGGACTCTCTCCAAATGATAATACATCCTTCCTGAGATAAGGGGCTCAAAACTATTGACAATACTCCTAGTGTGGCCTGACCAGTGTCTTATAAAGCTTTTCGCTTTGTGCATTATCTCTTTGTGTTTATATTCTATTTCCCTTGAAGTAAATGCCAGCATTGCACTTGACTTCCTTACCACAGACACGCCCTGTGAAATAACCTTCTGGGAGTCTTGCATGAAGACTCCCCAGTCCCTTTGCACCTCTAATGTTTGAATTTTCTCCCCATTTAGATAATAGTCTGCACTATTGTTCCTTTTACCAAAATACATTATCGTATATTTCCCAAAACTGTATTCCATCTGCCACATTTTTGCCCATTCTTCCAATTTGTCAAAGTCTTCTGCAATCGCATTGCTTCCTCAGCACTACCTACTCCTGCACCTATCTTCATATCATCTTCAAACTTTGCTACAAAGCCATCAATTCCACTATCTAAATCATTGACAAACAATTTGAAAAGTAGCGGTCCCAATACTGACCCCTGCGGAACACCACTAATCACCGGCAGCCAACCAGAATAGGTCCCCTTTATTCCCACTCGCTGTCTCCTGCCTGTCAGCCATTCCTCTAAGCATGCCAGCATCTTTCCTGTATTATCTTGTTAAGCAACCTCATGCCAGGCATCTTATCAAATGCCTCCTGAAAATCTAAGTAAGTGACATCCACTGCCTCTCCTTTGTCCACCCTGCTTGTTACTTCTCCGAAGAATTCCAACTGATTTGTCAGGCAAGGTTTCCCTTTACAGAAACCATGCTGACTTTGGCTTATTTTATCATTAGTCTCCAAGTACTTCAAAACCTCATCCTTAATACTGGACTCCAACACTTTACTAACCACTGAGGTTAGGCTAACCGGTCTACATCTTCCCCTTTTGTCTTCCTTCCTTCTTAAAGAGTGGAGTGACATTTGCAAATTTCCAGTCCTCCAGGATCATGCCCGAATCAAGCGATTCTTGAGACATCATGACCAATGCATCCGCTGTCTCTTCAGAAACATCTTTCAGGACTCTGGGGTGTAGTCCATCTGGTCCAGGTGACATCCACCTTAAGACCTTACAGTCTGCCTAGCACTTTTTCTTTTACAACAGCAATGGCACTTACTCCTGCTCCCTGACACTCAGGAACTTCTGGCATTAGCTAGTGTCTTCTACAGTAAAAGACTGAAGCAAGGTACTTATTAAGTTCATCTGCGATTCCTTTGTCCCCATTACTACATCACCAGCATCATTTTCTAGTGATGAAATATCAACTCTCACCCCCCTTTTACTCTTCATATAACTGAAAAAAACTTTTAGTATCTTTTTTGTATTATCAGCTAGTCTGCCCGTATTTTTCATTTTTTTCCTCTTCTTATAACTTTTTTTAGTTGCATTTGTTGGATTTTAAAAGTTTCCAATCATCCAACTTCCCACTCACTTTTGCTACTTTATATGGCTTTTATGCAATCCTTGACTTCCTTTGTCAGCCACGGTTGCCTAGCCCTGTCATTTCAGAGCTTTTCCTTCTGTGGGAAATATCTATCTTGCACCTCATGAACTATTCCCAGAAACTTCAGCCACCTCTGTCCTGCCATCATCCCCACCAGGACGGATGGAAATGGTCAAAACAACTTGTGGAGCCTGAACTGTGGGAACCATGACCGAAACAAGAAATATCTTGACTCAGCCTTAAGTAGAAACTTGTTATTTGTTTATATTAATTGCTGCACTGGCAACACACCCTGTGCTGATATTTTAGGTTGAAGGACACTCCAGAACAAACTAATCCTCTTCAAATACCGCAGCATTGCACAAATAGTTTTTGGTGTGGAACAGAATTTGAGCAAAGATAGTTTGCCTGCGCAGGCCCATGTCAGAGGTAGCAAGCACATTTTCCAAAGGGCATGGAGTGCCCTGGCCAAAATTCAACCCTGAACCAACAATGCAGCAAATAATTCCATACTTTTTATGGAACCTTATTCTGAAAAATTGGCTGCTTTTGTCTGGCCAAAGAATATGTGATCTTCCTTTAAAAAAAATATTCACCATTAACTAAGCTCTTGGATATGAACAGCATTGCATTTTTGAGGTGATTTTAAGCATATGAGAGTAATGGAGAAATAAGGAAATTTGGATAAATCATAAAGAGTGGCAGCTGCTATGCCATATATCTAATGTTATAAATGCAATGTAATCCTTCCCTCAGAGCATCCATGCACAATTTCCCAAGAAAACCATCATCCTCATCATTACGTGCTGTGTCAAGATGTGGGTGGTGGGTTGGAGATACGTTTCTACCGAAGGAGGTGTAAGGCACTCCTCTGCTTGCCTGCAGATCACCCTTGGGCAAGTTGTAGCACCTGCTTAGTCCCCTTCACCAATCAGAGTTACGTGAAGCAACGGGAGCAGGTGGTGGATGGTCATATGAGCAGTTGGTGCATACACTGACGCCAGTAAGATAACCTCTGAAGGGTATTGATGATGGCTGGAGTCACCCCTGTTATAAAGAAGCTGCCCAGGAGCCAATGGAAACCTACTTCTGAAGAATTTTCTAAGAACAATCATGGTTATGGACCATGATCGCCCATGTCAAGAAAACTATACTGTAGCCATTAAGCAACACACATCAAAGTTGCTGGTGAACGCAGCAGGCCAAGCAGCATCTGTAGGAAGAGGTGCAGTCGACGTTTCAGGCCGAGACCCTTCGTCAGGACGCTGCTTGGCCTGCTGCGTTCACCAGCAACTTTGATGTGTGTTGCTTGAATTTCCAGCATCTGCAGAATTCCTGTTGTTTGCTGTAGCCATTAAGAAGTGCTCCAGTCCTTAAACCCATAGAAAGTAAAAAAGCAGTCTAGTTTATGAATTACAGACACCATAGGATAAAAATAGATAGTCTAGCACCAGGAGTACTTCTCCTC
This sequence comes from Mobula hypostoma, assembly GCF_963921235.1. Lineage (NCBI taxonomy): Eukaryota > Metazoa > Chordata > Chondrichthyes > Myliobatiformes > Myliobatidae > Mobula > Mobula hypostoma. Next base: position 181,406,206 of record NC_086101.1, on the reverse strand, counting down.
CTGACTCAAAGTTTCATTCCACTACTTTGATTGAATTACATTTTCTTACTGAATTGGGTACAAGGTTTAGATGATGCCAGGGCTCAATGAGCTTTCAGACAAAAAAAAAAGCAGCAGCAATATTTGCACCAACATGATGGAAAAAAATGATGCTGTAAAACACAAAAATGCTGGAGGAACTCAGCAGGTCTGGCAGCATTTATGGAGGTGAATAAATAGTCAGTACTTTGGGCCAAGATCCGAATCCTAACGAAGGGTCTCAGTTCCCAAAATATCAACCGTTTATTCATTTCCATTGATGCTGCCTGACCTGCTGAGTTCCTCCAGCATTTCATGTGTGTTACTCTGGATTTCCAGCAGCTGCTGAATCTCTTTTGTTAATTGCTGCTGTCATTTTTATACATGGTGTTTACAAAAATAGAAAAAATATTTGGGAGGCTGGAAGGCTAAGTGGGCTGACTGCAATGAACCATTAAGTGTACAGTATGTTGATGGAAAGTCTGAAGTCAAATGATGATAGGAAGCTTTATAAGACGACAACATGTCACCTCGCTCGATGTACAGTTGTCCTTTACATTACCATTTATATTGCACCTCATGTAACCCAAATCCAAAACACAATGCATGCCATGTTTGATGAATTTTCCTTTGCTTCAGTTCAAGTTCATTACAGGTCAAAAATGACTGGGAAAGATGCACTTTATTTTAAAGCATCAGTTCAATGGCTCAGATAGGAATGAAATTTGTTGGACCAGAATTCTGAACTACAGAGAAAACCAAAAGACTTCCAAGTTGCCTGCCATTTCTGTTACATACATGATGATGAATGCTTGCAGCATAAGCTTTGCCTAAGCCTAATGTGCAGTCAAAAAATATCATTTGAAAAGAATAAAGCTAAATAGTAAAAGTAAATTAGCCCAAGTAATCATACAAATAGTAAAAGTAATCAGCCCAAGATCATACAAAATTTTAAGTTTCAGGTTCACTGGATCAGAATGGTATTGTTCTTTAAACAAAAAACAACTATTGTTAAAATAGAAATTAAATGAATCCCAAATTGAGATGAAATTATAATTGCTGCATTCCTGTAACAGGTGTTGCAGCTAATGCAATTTTCTGTTTGGCACCTGGAACAGAGAGAGAGTTAAATTCTGATCACATAGCAAAAGTATTCTAACTATTTTGAAACTAAAAGTTTAATTTCTCACCAATATTCTTTTACATGACAAAACAAAAGTGTATCAATTACATTTATTGTTTTTACTCCAATATCTACTATGTAGCTTACTCCAGTTGCATTCTGAATACATTGGATTAGATCGGCATTCTTAACCAGCATTATCTATACATAAAATGATAGTGAAAGATGATATCCTGTTAGATCAGTTGCAGTTTCAGTGTCAAACCAATCCTATCACACACTAACAAAAGCAGTAAAAATGAATGCTTAACTATCCCGTCTTATTCACAACATATTACAGTAAATCTCAAATTCTTAGTAGCACAACTATGATATTTTGTAAATGTTCGCTTTAATTTATGTGACATATGAATTCAGCAGCTCCAGTTCAAATTCTTCCTGCTGAAGGAGGTTATAGCATTATTCATTTCATTTTAAAATCTTTTTATTAATTATTATTGAAAATCAACAAAAAATACATTAAAATAATCAAGTCCAAATTCTGTTTGAATTTGGAGAAAATTAGAAGTGCGGTTTATGACCCTTCCATTAAGTTTGAAAAAACTTGGAGGCCATTCATTCAGCATTTTCATTTGATGTAATTTGATCATTTCCAAATTTGTTTTATCTCTCTGTACTGTTGTTGGAGGGGAATGGAGTCGTCGACACTAAGGTTTTCTTCTTTTCCATTTTTAACTTGTTAGTTTTGCCCAAGTCTTTTAGTTTAGTTGATTAATTCTGTTTTTCTTTGGGGATAGGGTTTGTTTTTTTTTGTTTCGTTTTTTTTCTTTTTCATGGTTTTTTTCCCAGTTTTTTTTTGCTTTGTATTATCTGTTGTTAGTTCTACATGATTGGGAGCTTTGTTAATTTACACTATTTGGTTTTGCAATTACTTTTTTTTAAGTGTAACAATATATCTCCTACTATTAGTATTATTGGTATGTTTTGTTTCTATATTTTGAAATTAATAAGGGGGGGGAGAGAGAGAGAGGGGGAGGCGGAGGAGGAGGAGGAGGAGGAGGAGGGCAAAATGTTAAAGCTATTTTTTTTTGGAAAAAAGGAAGAAAGAACCCCTACTAACTAAAACAAAAAAAACCCTGCTAACAAAAAAAAAGAGAAAAAAAAACCCATTTGGAGCACAGACCTGGAGCTATATGCCATACAAGCTTCCATAAAAAAAGACATCAATCCGCCAACCAAATCCATTTACCCAAGAATCAGCAGGGGACCATCTTAATAAACTCAAATCAAATGATAGTAGCAGGCAAAAGAGCCCCACCTTTTCTCAAAGTCAAATCGAGGATCAAAAGTTCGACTTCTGATTTTTTCCAAACTAAGACATAGAATCACTTGAGAGAACTATTGTATCAAAGTGGGAGCAGAGGCATCTTTCCATTTTAATAAAACAGCCAACAATGTAACAAATGCAATTACATGTTGGTCTGATATAGAACTACCATGAATATATTGAGGAATAATACCGAACAAAACTGTCAGTTTATTAGGTTGTAAATTAAGTTTTAGAGCTTTGGAAATTGTGGAAAAAATAGATTTCCAAAACTGTTTCAATACAGAACACGACCAAAACATATGTGTCAATGTAGCTATCTCAGTTTTACATTTATCACACTATCAACATTAGGAAATATTTTCGGCAGTCTCTCCTTTGTCAAATAATAATGATGTACAATTTTAAATTTAATTAGAGAATGACCGGCGCAAATCGAAGAAGAGTTAACTAACTTCAAAATTCGCGACCAATCTTCTGTTATCAGGGTAATGTTAAGTTCTCTTTCCCAATCTTGCTTAATTTTAAATAGAGGATAATTATCCTGTTTTAATAGTAAATTATAGATTTTCCCAATAAAACCTTTCGCTAAAGGGTTCATTTTTAAAATCATATCTAACAGGTTGGAATCTTGTATACATGGAAAATTACTTAAATATTCTTGTAAAAAGTGTCTGACCTGAAGATATTGCAAAAAGTGCGAGTGTGAAAGACAGTATTTAGTTGCTAATTTCTCAAAGGACATCAATTGGCCTTCTTGAAACAGATCCATAAAGGAATAAATTCCTTTATTCCTCCAAAGAGAAAAGGTAGGATCACTAAGTGAAGGTTTAAATGAATAGTTTCGATAAATTAAACTAAGGTGGTTAAATTTTTTAAGATTAAAAAACTTACAGAACTGATACCAAATTTGTAATGACTGCTTAATCATAGGATTTATATTTAAAATAGAAATTTTGGCTAGTTGTACCAGTAAAGAAGCTCCTAATAGCGAACTTAAGTAAAATTGTTTCACAGCTTTCAATTCCAAATCAACCCACGGTGGTCATTCATTTTTAAATCGGTCCAATATAACCAAGAACACACATAGTGTATATCAACTGCAGCATTAATCTTGGAAATCTCTGCTTTCAATCAAAGGAAAAAGACAACATTGCAATTCAGAAACAAAGTAACCCCGCATAACATGGAACAAATCTGCTTCAGTACTAAAATATCAGCCCTCTTTGATATTTAATTAACTATTTCAATGGCGTTTTCACAACCACGCAGTTATCATGGTGGATTTCAAACTGAAAACACAAGAAGGATTGTCATTTAAGTCACATGTATTGTTGACTGCTTCAGGTCTCTCATGTTTTGTCTGCAAAGTGAAAGATTTATTTTAGCTTCAGTGAGCAGACAGCACACCGCAATAGTAAAGAAAAGTCATGGCGTGATATTTACTTCTTGTGTTTAGTTACTATTAATACCATAGTAATAGTACCATTAATCTTTAACAGGAACACTTTAGCCCTTACCTAAAAGGGCAATTTTTTGGCATCTCTAGAAAATGACAGAAACAACGATAAACTGTGGTTGAGAGTTAATTACTGACAGTGATCCATAAACATAGAACAAGTCTTAATTTCAATCAACAATATATTTATGTTAGAATACCACACAATTCAATAGAAAAAATAAAATTTTCACTTGCAGGGGGCAAAATATTATGATCAATGACGAAGCATGTAAAGGGTCAGCTATCAGCAAACTAATGTTGTAAAAGAATTGATCCCCTTTGACCTTCGAATGTTCAGTTCAGTATATGGTAACATAGCAATCATACTTTCACAATTTCACTCATTTAACCTGTAAATACAAATGTGAAAAAAGACAGACTTTAAAATCTCTCATGAATATAATTTCGCACTACTCTGACTCTGACTGAATTATTTCAAGCCACATGTTTCATTAACAGCTGTTTAAACATTTATTCATCTCACTGCCATTTTCCTGTTGTAAAACTTTCATACCGTAGAAAACAGCAACTAAACTGTGCAAATAAAATCAAAATATTGTATTTAGGGAGGGAAGGCAGTGCAGGAGAGATATGATTAGCTCATGGAACTGGGTGCAGGAGGCAATTTGAAAATCAGTGCGGAAAAAAAAACTCCCAGTATGTCACCCTTCAATTCATTTACATTTGTGGACGTGACAAGGTTGGGTGTGGGATATGCTAAAGAAGAACAGGTCCCAGAAAGTTGGCTGGCATTTTAAAATTCATTAACCTAATTGCCCGCCTCTCTTTAATGCTCAGCTGCAGAGGAAGGGCTGTGTGGCAGTTAAGAAAGCAATACTGTTGGAGCTTTTGGAAAACATTAGGATAGTTGAGTCCCCAGGGCCAGATGGGATACACTCCAGGTTGAGCCTGGAGTATAGGTTGAGTCTGTGGTGAGGAAGACAAATGCAATGTTAGCATTCATTTCAAGAGGACTAGAATATAAAAGCAAGGATGTAATGTTGAGACTTTATAAAGCAGTGGTGAGTATTGTGAGCAGTTTTGAGCCCTTTAGAAAGGATATGCTCAAAGGAGGTTCACAAAAATGATTCCAGGATTAAATGGTTTGTCATAAGAAGAGCGTTCGATGGCTCTGGGCCTGTATTCGCTGGAATTCAGAAGAATGAGGGGTGACCTCATTGAAACCTATCAAATGGTGAAAGGTCCTGATAGGAAATGTTCTCTACACATCCACCCTATGATAAGAGAGTCCAAGACAAGGGGCCACAGCCTCAGAATAGAGGAGTGTCCTTTTAGACCAGAGATGAGGAGGAACTTCTTTTGCCAGAGAGTAGTAAATTTGTTGCCTCAGGCAGCTGTGGAGGCCAAGTCTTTATGTATATTTAAGCCAGAGATTGATAGATTTTTTGATTGGTCGGGCATGAAGGGATATGGGGAGAAGGCAGGAGATTGGGGCTGAGAGGAAAAATGGATCAGCCATGGTGAAATGGCCTAATTCTGCTCCTATACCTTATCGTCGTAATATGAGAATCAAGGGAAAAGATTGCTGCAGTTTTGAAAAGATGATCTTTGTGTTCTCACTGGCCATAGCAGATGATTGAAGGATGGCGAACTTTGTTAAAGAGTAATAGGGATAATCCTGGGAACTATAGGCCAGTGAGTTTTATGTCAGTGGTGAGTAAACTAATGGAGAGAATTCTTAGGGACAGGACTTATAAGCATTTGTGGAGGCATAGTCTTATTAGAGATAGTAAACAAGGCTTTGTGAGGGGCAGGTTGTGCCTACAAGGCTGATTATGATTTTTGTGGAGGCAACAGCAAAATGTGATACAGATGGAATGGTAGATGTGGTGCTTATGGATTTTAGTAAGTTGTTTGACAGGAACCCCATGGAAGGCTCATCTGGAAACTTATGAGGCATGGAATCCATGGAAACTTGACAGTGTGGATTCAGAATTGGCTAACCCACAGAAGACAGAGGGTTGTAGTACATGGAGTGTATTCTGCCTGAAAATCAGTGTTTCACAGAAATCTGATCAGCGACCCCTGCTCTTTGAGATTTTTATAAATGATTTGAATGAACAAGTGGAAGGGTAGGTTGGTAAGTTTGCAGAATGACATGAAGGTTGATGTTATGGATGGTGTAGGTTTCAGACAGGATGCAGAGATGGGCTGAGAAGTAGCAGATGGAATTCAATCTGGAAAAGTGTGAAGTGATACACTTTGGAAAGTCAAACTTAAAGGCAGAATACTAGGTTAGTGGCAAGATTCTTCGCAGTATGGAAGAACAGAGAGATTTTGTCCTCCAAATCCATAGATCCCTTAAAGTTGTTATGCAAGTTGATAGGGTAAGAAGACTTATGGTGTATTGGCATTGATTAGTTGGGGGACTAAATAATTCAAGAGCCACGATTTAATGCTGCTGTTCTAAATGATTGGACCACACTTGGAATTGCGTGTTCTGGTCACCTTTTTATAGAAAGGATGTGATTCCAGATTCAGGGATTAAATCAGCAATAACCATCATTCCAATATCTCTTCCATCATCCAACTTGTTAGCCCCATCCCACCTCAGGCCAGTCAGCAACACATAACAAGGCTACAGGTATTTACTTTACACTTGAGAAATCAAGTTATTCGTCTTTTCATCTATTACATTTCTGCCTTTGTAAATTTAGCACATGACACACAGCAGTTGCACTATATTTCCTCTCCAGTGAGAAATCTGGTTTGCATAAGGAATGGCAAATTTAACAATGCATTTAGTATTATGATTACCTCATGAGGGTTAGCATTGAAGGTAAGACTGCCTTCATCTAGCTGCATGTAGAGTTGTCTGTAGTTAAAACCTGGATAGACTCTATAGTATATGGAACAGTGACCCCAGGTGGACTTGCACAACCTGAAACAAAATTCATACACCTGTTGATACTTCATCAAAAATTCATGTTATTTTAAACTTACTATTTATTTGAGCAGAATGCCCAGACTGAATCCTAATACAAAATATTCGATCGTTTAATGGATTTTTATTTTTAAAAAACTTTTCAACGCTTTCCATTACCAGGTAACTGGGCTGTGTCCCCACTTCTATTCTATTATTGATCATTTTTACAAGAGGCATATAATATTTGACACATTCACCAATGAATTCTTCTTAATGCTATCTTGGACCATAAAAAGAAAAGTCCTTATGTTTGTGTATTCTTATTGTGTTTTAATCACTGGACAGCAAAATTTTTGCTAAGTGTTGCTTCCTCAGAAATTTTTTTAAGCTTATGATAGCTTGAAGCTGAACACGAATAAATTTCAGACTACTTGTATCACTCAGGAATATGGAGAAACAAGAAATTAACTTCTATTGGAAAAAATGTTTGACTGAAGAACAGTACTGGTACTTTGCAATAGTTCAACTAAGCTGAAAATATTTTCTTGATGATTTTCATTTGTACTCAGTGTCTGAGGCTTCTTGCTCGCATCCAACAATAATCAACCAGTATTCATGGATTCCAGTTGCCCTGATACAGTTTCTCCATGACCACAAAGTCCGAGTGAAACCTCTCACCATGCTTGTCACTGACAGTTGCCAACATCTGCAGGGAAGAAGTCCAAATGGGAATGCAGAAAAATAATCTTTAGTGACACGTTACACTTTATGGTTTTGTATGCTTGAAGCATGTTGTTAACCAGCTGCATGTAGTTTGGTGCTCTGCAGATGCCAAGAAAATTTTCAAAAACATCCTTGAATGCCTTCCATGTGATTTTCTATGGTCCCACTAGAAGTTCTTTGAATTGCCTGTCATTGATGAACTGTTTGATTTGTGGACCAACAAAAATGCCTTCCTTAATCTTGGCATCAGACATTCTAGGGTACATCCATCTCAGATATCAAAATCCTTCACCTTCTTTGTTCATTGCTTTCACAAAACTTTTCATAAGCCCCAATTTTACATGAAGAGGTGGCAAAAATATATCTTTGTTGGGTCTACAAATGGCTCAAGTGCCATACTTTTCTGCCCTGAAACCAACTGCTTCCAGAATGGCCAATCTTTTTTAACATAATGAGATTTTTTAGCATGCTGTCCCATTGGCAAATGACACAGTACTCTCTGCATCCGAGCTGCATTTCTAGTAGCAATCTTTCTAAAACCCGTCCTGCCATGCAGCATCTGACTTGCCTAAGCATGCCTGGATAAGATTAAAAAAAACTTCTCAGCTTACATTGTGGGCAACATTTTAATTAACTTGAATTATGAATTGAAATAACAAATACAAGCAATTTCAGAAAAATGATGCGTGATAGGGAAACTTCGTGGTGAGTTTCATGATCAGCCGCCCAAAATCCATAACGTACACCCAAAAGTATTCAGGAAGCAAATTCTTTGTTGTCCAGTGTTATGTACTGAAGTGAAAATTTAAGACAATTGATGATCTTTAAAGTATGTGTAAAACTTACTATATTGTAAACAAATTTCTTCATTTTTCATAAACAGACAAATTATTTCACAGTATTTTTAAGAAGTCAACAATTAAAATAAGAATGCCTCTTTGTTTGAATAGGCCTCTAATGTAAAGGAGAGTCTAGGTGTAGACTAGTTGACTATTTTGAAGAGGGCACACATCCTGTACAAAACAGTAATCTCAAGCTCCCAGTTGCATGCCATTTCTGCTCCCTGTCCTACTCCCTCACTGACCCACCTTGCCCTGGGTCTTCTCTACTGCCATGAGGCCAAACACAAACAAGAGTATCTCTTATTCTACTTGGGGAGCTGACAGCCAATGACACAAATGTTAATTTTCCAATTTCAAGTACATCCCAATACACCCCCAAAGTCAAATTAATTGTTATATGCAAAAGTACATGTACACACAGATGTAATGAAAAATTTGTAGCAGTATCACAGGCTCGAATTAGATCAAAAAGAAAATTGCAGTGCAAAGTGGTCGAAGTGTCATAGTGCTACCATACTGAGGTAGTGATTAGGGCTGTGTAGCTTAGTTCAAGAACCGAATTGTTTGAAGGGACGTTGTTCTTGAACCTGGTAGTGAGGTACTTGGAGCTTCTAGATGCCTGCCCTTCCTTAAGTTAACAATCAGCTCTTTAGTTAATATCCATCAGAAAATTATTCTTCAAGTCAAGTAAGCTATATCCCCGCAGTGTTCCTATCCTATTCCCGCCAGCCCACCTCTCCTCTTAGTTCATCTTTCCCATTCCTGTCTGACATAACTAGCTCATCAACTACCTACATGTCTACTTAAATTTCTTCTCCTTTGGTTAATTTTCCTATCTTCCTCCTCAACCTGGTTCCACCTGCCCACCATTCCACTCATCACCTACTAGCCTCTGTCTCAACTCTCCCTCTCATATCTGTAGACCAGCAATCTTTACTCTCCACTCCCAGTCCTCCAAATGTGACAATCTTCTGCTTGCACAGACACTGCTCGACACTTATATCTTACAGCAGTTTGTTTTTGCTCAAGGTTCTACCATCGGCAGTTTCTGGTGTCTCCACATGACAAATATTAATTGTGCCTCAAGGGACATGATGCAAATGTGTTTAATCTGTTGCACCTAAATCTGATTAGATAAGTAACATCTGTTGGGCTTGTGGCTACAATCCTCAAATCCCATTTTCTAACAATTTCTACAGCAACAGTAGCAATCTGGGAGATTTACACAGTACTTGATATAATACTAACAATTTAAACAATAGAAAATTACAGTACAATGGATAAATATCTGAATCCATATGAAAGACAGTGGACTAAAGCAGTATTTGTTATCTTATAAAGATGCTTAATTTCAAGTAGCTCCTTCAAATGGCTGGAATTGTTTAACTATTTTACAGGAATTTCAAAATTATAATTGTTATATCAATAATTCATTGAATAAAAAATTCTGGAGATTACAAAATGATCATTGGAGCATTAGTCATTAAACAGGGCACAAAAGTGCAGAATTTTTTTTTTTAAATGGAGTTGTAAGACTGCAGATTCTGGCAATCTGGAAGAACTCAACGAGTCAGGGAGCAACAATGGAGGGAGCGAGACAGTCAGTATTTCAGGTCAAGACTCTTCATGTGGACTGAAAGATAGACCATAAGACACCAGAGCAGAAGTAGGCCATTCAGCTTATTAAGTCTACTCCACCGTTCTGTCATGGCTGATTTATTATCCCTCTCAACACCATTTGCATGCCTTCTCCCCATAACCTCTGATGGCCCGACTAAACAAGAACCTACGTTTTAAATACACCCAATGACTTGGCCCCTCCACAGTCGTCTGTGGCAGTGAATTCCACAGATTCACCACCCACTGGCTGGAGAAATTGATCCTCAACTCTTTTCTGAAGGGATGTTCCTCTATTCTGAGGCTGTGCTTTCTGGTCCTAGACTCACCCATTAATGCCCCCTTGTTGTATTTTTGCATGAGGGGGAGGGAATTTGGGGGTCAATGTGCCTGTTCTATTTTTACGTGGGGAGGAGGGGGTTGATGATTGTGTTTCCGTTCTTTTCTTGGTTTCATGGCTACCTGGAGAAGAATAATTGCAGAGTTGTATACTTTGATAATAAATGAACCTTTGAACATTTAAAGAAAACATCCTCTCCACATCCACTGTACCTAGGCCTTTAAATATTCAGAAGTTTTACATGAAAACCTCCACTGATTCTTCTGAACTCCAGTAAACACAAGCCAAGAGCCATCAAATGCTCTTCAAATAGAACTCTTTGATTCCCAGAATCATTTTGTGAACCTCCTCTGGATTTTCTCCAATGCGAACACATCTTTTCTTGTGAATCTCCTCTGGACTTTCTCCAATGCCAGCACATATTTCTTGTGAATCTCTTCTGGATTTTCTCCAATGCCAGCACATCTTTTCTTGAACAAAGGGCGCTAAGCTGCTCACAATCCTCCAAGTGTGGTTTGACTAATGTCTTATAAAGCATCAGCATTGCATCCTCACTCTTATAATGAATGCTAACATTGTAGTTACCTTCCTTATCACTGACACAACCTGTTAGTTAACCTTTAGGGAATCCTGGAAAAAGACTCCCAAGCCCCTCTGCTCCTCTGATATTTGAATTTTCACCATGTTTAGAAAAATTGTCTATGCCTTTAATCTTTCTAGCAAAGGTTATGACCTTGCATATATTCTATTTGTCACATCTTTTCCCATTCTCCTAATCTGTCCAAGTCCTTTTGCAGACTCCCTGCTTCCTCAACACGATCTGCCCCTCCACCTATTTTCGTATCATCCATAAACTTGGGCACAAATCCTTCAATTCCGTCATCCAAGTCTCTGACGTATAATGAGAAAGGAAGTGGTCCCAACCCCTGTTGAACATCACTCATCACTGTCAGCCAACCAGAAAAGGTTTGCTTTATTCCAACTCTTTGCCTCCTGCCAGTCAGCCAAACTTCTATCCATGCTACTAACTTTCCTGGAAGACCACGAAATCTTATCTTGTTAAGCAGCATCATGTGCTGTACCTTGTCAAATGCATTCAGAAAATCCAAGTAAAACAACATCCACCGACTCCCCTTTAACACTCCCGCCTGCCATTTCCTCAGAGAACCCCAAAAGATTTGTCAGGCAAGATTTTTCCCTTAAGGAAACCATGCTGATTTTGGCCTATTTTATCCTCCAAGTACCCTGAAATCTCATCCTTAATAATGAACTCCAACATCTTCCCAACCACTGAAGTTAGGCTAAATGGCTTACAATTTCATTTTTCTGCCTCCCTCCCTTGTATCACATCGGTCATTTGAGAAGATAGCCAGTTTTAACAGTTAGAGGAAAGGGGAGGAACAAGAACTGACAGGTGAAAGATGGATCCAGATGAAGAAGGGCAATAGGCAAATAGGGGAAGAGGGAGTGGCAATGGTAATTGAAAGTGGGAAGTGATAGGTGGAAAGAGACAAAGGGCTGAAGATGATGGAATCAGATGAGAGCATGGAGTCACGGGAGGCAAGTGAGAATGATGGAGGGGGAGGTAGAAACAATGGGAGGAATGTCTGATGATGGACAGAGAAGGTGGAGGAGGGAGAAGAATGCCAAAGTGAACTACTGGAAGTTGGAGAATTCAACATTCATGCCATCGGGTTCTAAGTTACCCATGCAGAATAGGTGCTGTTCCTCAAGTCTGTGTTTAGCCTCACTTTGGCAATGGTGGTGTCCGAGGACGGACATGTCTGGGAAGTAATGGGGAGGGGAATTAAAATGGCTGGTAATGGGGAAGCCCAGATGATCGTGGTGGATGGAGCACAGACGTTCGATGAAGTGGATGCTCAGCCTGTATACAGTCTTGATCCAATCCCTTAATAATCTTATATGTTTCAATCAGATCCCCTCTCATCCTTCTAAATTCCAGTGTATACAAGTCCAGTCGCTCCAATCTTTCAATATATGACAGTCCCGCCATCCTGGGAATTAACCTCATGAACCTACGCTGCACTCCCTCAATAGCAAGAATGTCCTTCCTCAAATTGGGAGACCAAAACTGCACACAATACTCCAGGCGTGGTCTCAGCAGGGCCCTGTACAGCTGCAGAAGGACCTCTTTGCTCCTATACTCAACTCCCCTTGTTATGAAGGCCAACGTGCCATTAGCTTTCTTCATTGCCTGCTGTACCTGAATGCTTACTTTGTGACTGATGAACAAGGACACCTAGATCTCGTTGTTCTTCCCCTTTTCCTAATTTAACAACATTCAGATAGTAATCTGCCTTCCTGTTCTTGCCACGAAAGTGGATAACCGTACCCTCCAAATATCCGGACCTGCATCTCAGTTTTTTTTGCACTACCTTACTTTCCATTTTTATATTTTCTATTTATGATTTATAATTTAAATTTTTAATATTTACTATCGATTTGTAATCCAGGGAGCGGGAAGCGCAGAATCAAATATCGCTGTGATGATTGTACATTCCAGTATCAATTGTTTGGTGACAATAAAGTATGAAGTATTTATTCACATTAAACTGCAACTGCCATGCATCTGCCCACTCACCCAACCTGACCAAGTCACCCTGCATTCTCATAACAGCTTCCTCACATTTCACACTGCCATCCAACTTTGTGTCATCTGCAAATTTGCTAATGTTACTTTTAATCCCTTCATCTAAATCATTAATGTATATTGTAAATAGCTGCGGTCCCAGCACCAAGCCTTGCAGTACCCCACTAGTCACTCCCTGCCATTCTGAAAGGGACTCGTTAATCCCTACTCTTCGTTTCCTGTCTGCCAACCAATTTTCTATCCATGTCAGTACACTACCCCTAATACCATATGCTCCAATTTTGCCCACTAAGCTCCTATGTGGGACCTTATCAAAGGCTTTCTGCAAATCCAGGTAACACTACATCCACTGGCTCTCCCTTGTCCATTTTCATAGTTACATCCTCAAAAAATTCCAGCAGATTAGTCAAGCGTGATTTCCCCTTCGTAAATCCATGCTGACTCAGACCGATCCTGTTACTACTATCCAAATATGCAGCCATTTCATCTTTTATAATTGACTCCAGCATCTTCTCCACCACTGATGTCAGACTAACTGGTCTGTAATTCCGTGTTTTCTCTCTCCCTCCTTTCTTAAAAAGTGGGATAACATTAGCTACCCTCCAATCCATAGGAACTGATCCTGAATCTATAGAACATTGGAAAATGATTACCAATGCATCCACGATTTCTAGAGCCACCTCCTTAAGTACCCTGGAAAGCAGACCGTCAGGCCCTGGGGATTTATCAGCCTTCAGTCCCATCAGTCTATCCAACACCATTTTCTGCCTAATGTGAATTTCCTTCAGTTCCTCCGTTACCCTAGATCCTCTGGCCACTATTACATCTGGGAGATAGCTTTTGTCTTCTCTACTGAAGACAGATCCAAAGTGCCTGTTCAACTCGCCTGCCATTTCTTTGTTCCCCATAATAAATTCGCAGAATGGCACCTACCCTTGCCAGAGAACATCATCATTGGCCAAGTCCTGCCAGACACACGAAGCCAGGCAGAGGTCTGTTGCATTCAGATATGATAGAATAGTTAAGCTTAGCTCTGGGGGTAACAGTTCCAGATCTGGAAATCCGTGCTCTTCCTTTGATCTGCCAACTCTCAGCATGTGGTAGATGTCAATCCCAACCTGGGCATGTTTGCGATTTGCTGCAGCAAGCCTCCTGTCATGCTCTACAAGACAGTAGCCGTCCTCAGTGTATCGTTGGTGTTGCAGTTGCTGGTTTCTTGCAACCCTCCACAGCGCCTGCCCCATCTATGAAAATGAAACACAAACTGAGCAATGTTTGCAAAGAGCAGTCAATGAAAAAAAGGAAGTGCCTTAGCAGTAATAGGACATGGCAGGAAGTGGCAATTGGACAAGAGTCAAAGTGATTTAATGAAGATCAACAGTACCTTGTAAAAAGTATTCAGCTCCCAAACCTTGGTTCACATAAATGAGTATTACAACTAGGGATTTTGAACAATTTAACTGAGAATTTTTACTTGTGAATCACGTACTCCTTTTTTCACAGTGGAGCCCAAAAAACAAGGAAAATTGTAAAGCAGAATAAACTAAAAATTCAAAAATTTGAAATGTCAGCAGTTCAAAAAGTATTCATCTCCCTTTGCTCCATATTTAGTTGAACCACCTCTTGCAGCTAGTCTTTTTGGCTAATTCTCTATTAAGTTTGTACAAATGATGGAGCAAGATTTGCCCATTTCTCCTTGCAAAATTGCTTAAGCTGTGCCAGATTAGTTAGGGAGTGGCAGTGGACAGCAATCTTGAGGTCTTGCCAGAGATGTTTGAATTGAATTGACTTTATGACTTACACCCTTCATATACATGAGGAGTAAAAAGTCTTCACGTTATGTCTCCATGTAAATGTGTAATTTTTGGTAATTTATAATAACTAGTATGTACAACAGGACAGTAACAAGATGGTTAAATATGAATAGTGAATTATAACACAGAAATACAGTTGTGTCAGTGTGAATTAAGCAGTCTGATGGCCTGGTGGAAGAAGCTGTCCTGGAGCTTGTTTGTCCTGGCTTTTATGCTGCAGTACTGCTTCCTGGATGGTAGCAGCTGGAACAGTTTGAGGTCGGGGTGACTAGGGTACCCAATGATCCTTCAGCCCCTTTTTATACACCTGTCTTTGTAAATATTCTGAATAGTGGGAAGTTCACATCTACGAATGCACTGGGCTGTCCGCACCACTCTCTGCAGAGTCCTGCGATTGAGGGAAGTACAGTTCCCATACCAGGCAGTGATGCAGCCAGTCAGGATGCTCTCCATTGTGCCCCTGTAGAAAGTCCTTAGAAGTCTGGTATGGGCCCCCAAATCCTTCAACCGTCTGAGGTGAAAGAGGTGCTGTTGTGCCTTTTTCACCACACAGCCGCTATGTACCAACCACGTGAAATCCTCGGTGATGTTTATGCGGAGGAACTTAAAGCTGTTTACCCTCTCAACCTCAGATCCATAATAGACTGCACTGAGCTCTGAGGTATGTTCAGTGCATTTGAGATAGTCTTGTAGCCTTCCCCACGTTTGGGCATCTCCATTATCATTTCACTCACTTTACTTGAATGATTTTCTGTCTACATTTTAGTTTGGCCTGTTAAAAATTTACCATACTGTTGGACTTTACAGAGAGAGGGGCTATTTACACTTTGAAAACAGGTGATCTTCCAATTTTCTACATCAACAAGTTGGGTGAGTTGGTGAGGTAATACTGAAGAATGGCTAAACCTGAGGAAAGTTACGATTGTAATTACAAAGGGGATGAATGCTTTTTCATCCTCAACAATTTTGGTTTTGATTTTTAGTAAATTGTTGACAAGTTTTAAATTTTTTCCTTTTTATTTTTCATGATGCACAATGTTTTGTACATTGGCTCAAAAATCTTACTTCAGTATTTTAAATTTGGAAAATGAAACAGTAAAATGCAAAAATAGTTGTGGGGGGCTGAATACTTTTTCAAGGCATTGTACATTTTGCAATCATGAACATACAGTACAAAGTTTAACATTCTATTGATATTAATCTCAGAACACTAAATTATAATAGACTGTCAATTTAAGTTCAAAATATTAAAATTAAAAACAATCGTCCTCAGCCCCACTACCCTGTTTCTAGCACCTCCTCCACCAGCTGCCATCTGACAATCGCCAACGCATTCAACCTACTGGATATTTCATCACCTTCACCACCGTTTCCAACTGCCCACCAAACCATGGTTCCACTCATCGCCTTCCTTTCATATTAGACTCCATCACCCTCAGCCCTCTGCTGTTTCCACTTAGCATCTCCATTCTTTCCTCCTCCACCTGACCACTTGCATGCCAGCTCCTGCCTCACCCCTCCCTCTCACTTTGTTTTATACCGACCATTGTCCCTTGGCATACTATGATTAGCTCTGGTTACCTCATTATAGAAAAGGACGTGGAAGCTTTAGAGAGGGTACACAGAAGATTTACCAGAATGCTGCCTGGGTTAGAGAGCATGTCTTATGATGATAGGCTGGGTGAGCCAGGGCTTTTCCCATTGGAGTAAAGGAAGATGAGAGGTAACTTGAGAAGTGTACAAGACAAGAAGCATTAATAGACAGAACAGCCAGAGATTTCTTTCCAGGATGGAAACGGCTAATACGAAGGGGCAAAACTTTAAAATAGTTGGAGGAATGTATCGAGGGGGAGAATGTCAGAGGTATGTGTCTTCCTTCCCTCTATAGAGTTCCATGCGTGTGGAACACACTGTCAGGGATGGTGGAACAAGCACATATATTTGAGAGAAATTCAGAAAAGCACATGGCGGACAAGCAGCGTGTAAAATACAACAAATTGTACAAATACGAAAAAGAAAAATAATAAATAAATAAATATGCAAGCAATACATATTGAGAACATGAGATGAAGAGTCATTGAAAGTGAGCCCACAGTTCAATGATAGACCAAGTGAAGCTGAATGAAGTTATCCCCTGTGGTTCAAGAGGGAGGTAACTGTGGGGTAATAACTGTCCCTGAACCTGGTGGTGAGAGTCTTGAGGCTCCTGTACCTTCTTCTTGATGTTAGCAGCGAGGCAAGTGCATAACCTGGATGCTGGGGGTCCCTGATGATGGAATTATTTCATAGTTTGGATACTAAGGGTCTTGGCCACCAAGATTAACAGGATATGTACAAGTACAAGCAAAAATGAAGTCTTCCCCCTGCAGGCTGGAATTAAATACACCTTACAATGGAGTATTTCAGCTACATAATTCTCAACCTCCTTCGAGTAGTGTGAGCATTGGAAAGGGATGGAGAGAAATTAGTTTCACTGCCAATGTGTGTTTAATAGATATCTGCCAAAACATGTAATTGTAAACATCATTTATGACTTCAGATCAACCTGCAGACTCTGCAATAACTATGGCCCATGATGAAATGAACAGAACACAAATGGCTGGAGCAAACTCTCACCAACACCAATATGACAGTGATAGATAATCCACAAAATTTGTGATATTTGATTCACCATGCCACCATGTAATCACCTCTGCCTTTTGGAAAACTGCAAGATGGCATCTCTAACAAAAGTGATTTAAAAGTCACAAACCCACATTGACATTTGTGCTCTAACTAAAGATTTGACCTCATTTAAAACTAGCAGCATTACCTTCTATATCGTTAAGACTACGAGACAGCAGAATTAGACCATTTTGCCCATTGAGCCTGCTCTGCCTTTCGATCACGGTTGAATTTATTTTTTCTCTCAACCCATTCTCCAGCTTTCTCCCCATAACCTTACTAATCAAGAACCTATCAACCTCATTTGGGCAGCTTACAACCCGATGGCATGAACGCTGAATTCTATAACTCCTATAAATGACCGTTATTGTTTACAGCACAGAAGGCAGCCACTGGGCCTAACTTTTCTTTGCCATTGTTTGCAATTCACACAAGATCCCATCACATTTGTTAAAGTTTCATCTTAAACGCACCAGAGCTGCTCACTTCAACATCATGATAGAGCTTATTCTGATCACACTTTTTTTTTGAGTAAAGGAAGTACATTTATGTCCAAGACAACTACTCTACAACTGGAAGTATCTGGTTATACCTACTCGTTACTTTGCAGGTTCACTAACAATTCATCTCTAAGCCTCTTCTCAGCCTCTGAGTTAAAAAAAAATCTGCTAATTATTTACCGCTGTTTATAAACTCAGTTCTGGTACAAACACCTAGCATGTGCTGCCAGGAGTAGGGGGAATACACTCAGTGGCCAATTTATTAGGTACACCTGTGCACCTGCTTGTTAGTGCAAATATCTGATTAGCCAATCAAGTGTCAGCAACTCAATCTATAAAAGCATGCCGACATAGTCAAGAGGTTTAGTCGTTGTTCAAACCAAACATCAAAATAGGGAAGAAATGTGATCTAAGTGACTTTGATTGTTGGTGCTGGACTGGGTAGTTTGAGTATCTCAGAAACTTCTGATCTCCAATGTTTTTCATGCATAATAGTCTCCAGATTTTACAGAAAATGGAGCGAAAAACAAAACAAAAAAAAATTCAGTGAGCAGCAGCTGTGTAGGTGGAAATGCCTAGTTAATGAGAGAGGCCAGAGTGGTTCAAGCTAACAGGAAGGCAACTGTAACTCAAATAACTACATTTTACAACAATGGTGTGCAGAAGAGCATCTCTGCATGTAGAACAAGTCGAACCTTGAAGTGGATGGGCTAGAGCAGCAGAAGACCAAACTGGGTTCTACTCCTGTATCTAATAAAATGGCCACTGAATGTAGTGCATGACACTCAAAAAGGTAACACTTCAGGCCTACAAGGGCAAAGCAGTGGAACAAGCAGAACGGCTCTTGCTCTTATACAGAATTGGCAGACAACTTCTTGACAGCAAATAGCTTCTTACTGTGCCCAACTCTTGATTTTTGTCATGTGGAGACGAAAAGAATGGTTAAACTAAGGTTCAATGTGATCCTTAATGGAATAACCTCTTCAAAATTTGAACTGTGATGGCATCAATAATTTCGAATCCTGCCCTTGCATTTGATTAAGGGAATTAAAGGGTTAATGTTTGGGGGAACATTTGAAAGTTTTAGGCTTGCACTCGCTGGAGTTTAGAAGAATGGGGGGCTGGGGGTAAGATCTTACAGAAACCTATTGAATACTGAAAAGGATAGATAGAAAGTGGACGTGGAGGGGATGTTTCCTATAGTGGGTGAGTCTAGGACCAGAGGGTACAGCCTCAGGCGAGGAGGCATTTCTTCAGCTGGAGGGTGGTAAGTCTGGAATTCATTGACACAGAAGGCAGTCGAGGCCAAGTCACTGGGTATATTTTAAATGGAGATTGATAATCTTTTGATTAGTCAGGCTGTCAAATGTTACAAAGTGAAAGTAGGAAAATGGAGTGGGGGGTGGGAAGGATAATAAATCAGCCATGATGGAACAGTGGAGCAGACTTGATGGGCCAAATGGCCCAATTCTGCTCCTATGTCTAATGGTCTTATATTGATACAAAATTTAAAAATCTTGCACTATGGATTTTTATGCTGGTAATGACAACTAATTGTGCAAGGAAGCACAACACCATAAGGTCAGGGTTAATTCCATTGCAAACGCAAGTACAGCATTAATGAACTACTAAAAATATTAAACGAGGAACAGTTTGCTGGGGTTTTACCAAGGACTCCAGCAGCTTAATGTTAATAAGAACAAATAACAATGTTGGGTAGTCACAATGAATTACTTCTTCCAGCTTTACTTTGCGATCTGAAACACCAAGTTTATTAGGGCAGCAGCTCACAGCTACTGCACTGTTGCTCACTGTTTATAGTTTAGTGGCCCACAATACGTCACAGAGGATCGGCTAATAAATGATAACTTCACGTTACAAATTAGCAATTTTCTCCGAACAAGATACATTCTGTTACTAACCACTAATATTTCCATAAACACAAGGGGGATGTATTACACTTAAACAGTGGAAAAGCTCTCAACACTAATCCATCATTCTGGGCTCCTAGTAATTTGAAAGAGAGAGTTCAAAGTTTATAGAAATAACTATACTGGCTTGTGATGGTGTCAAGGCTAAAAGCCAAAATAACACTCTGAGATCGATGAATAGCTACTTGGGCAGAACATAAATTAGAGCATGCAGCAGTTCATAGTTATAAAAATATAAAGGAATGAAAAACAATGTAAAATCACCATTAAATCCATACAATAAACATTTCAGGTTATATGGATTGCCACCTTTACTTAGTTGATATATAGGCCATGAAATCTGTGTTAGGCAAGTATGGCTGAACAAACTCCAGTATTGTTTGGTAGTGTTCACAGTACCAGTAATTGAAGTGTATCTGAGAGTTTGATTTTGGCTAGAATTAACTCCTGCCTGAGAAAAGATCAGGACCAGCTGCAATTTGCCTATCTCCAGAACAGGTCAACAGCAGATGCAATCTCGCTGGTTCTCCACTCTGCTTTAGAGCACCAAGTCAACAGCAAAATATATCAAGCTGCTGTTCACTGATTACAGCTCAGCATTCTATAAGACCATAAGACAAAGGAGCAGAAGTCGGCCATTCGGCCCATTGAGTCTGCTCAGCCATTCTATCGTGAGCTGATCCATTCTCCCATTTAGTCTCATTCCCCCGCCTTCTCACCATAACCTTTGATGCCCTGGCTACTCAGATACCTATCAATCTCTGCCTCAAATACACCCAATGACTTGGCCTCCACTGCCGCCCGTGGCAACAAGTTCCACAGATTCACCACCCTCTGACTGAAAAAATTTCTTCGCATCTCTGTTCTGAGTGGGCGCCCTTCAATCCTTAAGTCATGCCCTCTCGTACTAGACTCCTCCACCATGGGAAACAATGTTGCCATATCCACTCTGACCATGCCTTTCAACATTCGAAATGTTTCAATGAGGTCTCCCCTCATTCTTCTAAACTCCAAGGAGTACAGTCCAAGAGTGGTCACACATTCCTCATATGTTAACCCTCTCATTCCCAGAATCATTCTAGTGAATCTTCTCTGACCCTCTCCAACGTCAGCACATCCTTTCTTAAATAAGGAGACCAAAACTGCCCACAGTACTCGAAGTGAGGTCTTACCAGTGCCTTAAAGAGCCTCAACATCACATCCCTGCTCCTATACTCTATTCCTCTAGAAATGAATTCCAACATTGCATTTGCCTTCTTCACCACTGACTCAACCTGGAGGTTAACCTTAAGGGTATCCTGCACAAAGAATCCCAAGTCCCATTGCATCTCAGAACTTTGAATTCTCTCCCCATTTAAATAATAGTCTGCCCATTTATTTCTTCTGCCAAAGTGCATAACCATACACTTTCCAACATTGTATTTCATTTGCCACTTCTTTGCCCATTCTCCCAATCTATCCAAGTCTCTCTGCAGACTGTTTCCTCAGCACTACTGGCCCCTCCACCTATCTTCGTATCGTCAGCAAACTTAGCCACAAAGCCATCCATTCCATATTCCAAATCGTTGATATACAAAGTAAAAAGAAGCGTCCCCAACACAGACCCCTGTGGAACACCACAGGTAACCGGCAGCCAACCAGAATGGGATCCCTTTATTCCCACTCTGTTTCCTGCCAATCAGCCAACGCTCTATCCACGTAAACAACAGGAATTCTGCAGATGCTGGAAATTCAAGCAACACACATCAAAGTTGCTGGTGAACGCAGCAGGCCAGGCAGCATCTGCAGGAAGAGGTTCAGTGGACGTTTCAGGCCGAGACCCTTCGTCAGGACTTCGGTCCTGACGAAGGGTCTCGGCCTGAAACGTCCACTGCACCTCTTCCTACAGATGCTGCCTGGCCTGCTGTGTTCACCAGCAACTTTGATGTGTGTTGCTCTATCCACGTATGTAACTTTCCCATAATTCCATGGGCTCTTATCTTGTTAAGCAGCCTCACGTGCGGCACCTTGTCAAAGGCCTTCTGAAAATCCAAATACACAACATCCACTGCATCTCCCTTGTCTAGCCTACTTGTAATTTCCTCAAAAAATTGCAATAGGTTTGTCAGGCAGGATTTTCCTTTTAAGGAAACCATGCTGAGTTCTGCCTATCTTGTCATATTCCTCCAAGTACTCCATAACCTCATCCTTGACAATCGACTCCAACAACTTCCCAACCACCGATGTCAGTAACAGGTCTATAATTTCCTTTTTGCTTCCTTGCCCCCTTCTTAACTAGCAGAGCGACATTTGCAATCTTCCAGTCCTCCAGAACCATGCAAGAATCTATTGACATTTGAAAGATCATTGCTAATGCCTCCGTAATCTCCATAGCTACTTCCTTCAGAACACGAGGGTGCATTCCATCTGGTCTGGAAGATTTACCTACCCTTAGACTATTCAGCTTCCAGAGTACTTTCTCTGTCGTGATTGTGACTGTGCACACTTCTCTTCCCTGACACCCTTGAGTGTTCAGTATACTGCTGATGTCTTCCTCAGTGAAGACTGACGCAAAATACTCGTTCAGTTCCTCCGCCATCTCATCTCCCATTACAATTTCTCCAGCATCATTTTCCCTCAGTCTTAGATCTACTCTCACCTGTCTTTTACTCCTTATATACTTGAAAAAGCTTTTACATAGAAACATAGAAAATAGGTGCAGGAGTAGGCCATTCGGCCCTTCGAGCCTGCACCGCCATTTATTATGATCATGGCTGATCATCCAACTCAGAACCCCGCCCCAGCCTTCCCTCCATACCCCCTGACCCCTGTAGCCACAAGGGCCATATCTAACTCCCTCTTAAACATAGCCAATGAACTGGCCTCAACAGTTTGCTGTGGCAGAGAATTCCACAGATTCACCACTCTCTGTGTGAAGAAGATTTTCCTAATCTTGGTCCTAAAAGGCTTCCCCTCTATCCTCAAACTGTGACCCCTCGTTCTGGACCTCCCCAACATCGGGAACAATCTTCCCGCATCTAGCCTGTCCAATCCCTTTAGGATCTTTCTTTTTAAATCTTTTTATTGAATAAGTATACAAAAAAGGTAAGCCATATAAACATTAATACAATGTTAAAGTATAATAAAATTCCAAAAGGTATCAATACCAAAAAAAAATACTACAAACAATGTAATTTAAACATAAGAAACCAAGATAACATAATATTATACTAAATTTTATATATATCAATGGAAAAAAAAGAAACCCCCCCCCCAAAAAAAAACCCACCGTGCAACTAACTAAAAGCAAAACAAAGCAATGGGCTAACTTGAAACCAAACAGAGTTAAACTTAAAATCACGTCCTCAATCCTGACTTCCATTAAAAACAGTAAAAAAACACAAGAAGGGTAAATATTACATTAAATGAAAAT
Organism: Mobula hypostoma; assembly: GCF_963921235.1. Lineage (NCBI taxonomy): Eukaryota > Metazoa > Chordata > Chondrichthyes > Myliobatiformes > Myliobatidae > Mobula > Mobula hypostoma. The sequence continues at coordinate 181,382,896 of NC_086101.1, read as the reverse complement.
ATCGAATAAAAGGTCCCCAAATCTGTTCAAATTTAAATGAAGAATCATAAAGGTTACTTCTAATTTTCTCCAAATTCAAACATAAAATCGTCTGAGAAAACCAAAAAAAAGGTAGTTGGAGCATTAAGCTCTTTCCAATGTTGTAAAATACATCTTTTCGCCATCAAAGTAAGAAATGCAATCATTCTACGGGCTGAAGGGGAAAGATTACTAGAAATTTTAGGTAGTCCAAAGATAGCAGTAATAGGGTGAGGAGAGATATCTATATTTAATACCTTAGAAATAATATTAAAAATATCTCTCCAAAAAGTTTCCAAAGTAGGGCAAGACCAAAACATATGAGTTAAAGAGGCTATCTGCCCCAAACATCTATCACAAAAAGGATTAATATGCGAGTAAAAACGCGCTAACTTATCTTTGGACATATGTGCTCTATGAACCACTTTAAATTGAATTAGGGAATGTTTAGCACAAATAGAGGAAGTATTAACTAATTGTAAAATCTGCCCCCAATCATCCACAGAAATGGTAAGCCCCAATTCCTGTTCCCAATCTACCCTAATCTTATCAAATGGAGCTTTCCTAAGTTTCATAATAATATTATAAATCATAGCCGATGCACCTTTCTGACATGGATTGAGGTTAATTATCGAATCTAAAATATATGTAGGAGGAAGCATTGGAAAGGAAAAAAGTATAGTACTTAGGAAATTTCTAACTTGTAAATATCTAAAAAAATGTATTCTTGATAAGTTATATTTATTAGATAATTGTTCAAAAGACATAAGGGAACCATCTAAAAATAAATCCAAAAACCGTAAAATACCCTTAGTCTTCCAAGTTTGAAAAGCGCGATCCGTAAAAGAGGGAGGAAAAAATGTTACCTAAAATAGGAATCGCTAACCCGAATTGATTAAGATCAAAAAATTTTCTGAATTGAAACCAAATGCGCAAAGCATATTTAACTATCGGGTTAGAGACCTGCTTAAGGTGTTTCGAATCAAAAGGGAGAGAGGAGCCTAAAATAGAGCCAAGTGTATAACCCTGAACAGATTGTAGTTCCAATGCTACCCATTTAGGAATAGATAGTATGTCCTGATCAAGTAACCAAAATTTCATATGTCGAATATTAATAGCCCAATAATAGAATCTAAAGTTAGGTAATGCTAAACCTCCATCTCTCTTAGCTTTCTGTAAATGTATTTTACCCAGTCTCGGATTCTTATTCTGCCAGATAAATGAAGAAATTTTAGAGTCAACTTTATCAAAGAAAGATTTTGGAACAAAAATTGGTAATGCCTGAAACACATATAAAAATTTTGGCAAAAAAAACATCTTAACTGCATTAATACGACCAATCAAAGTTAAATATAAGGGAAACCATTTAGATGAAAGTTGAGTAATATGGTCTATTAATGGTAAAAAGTTAGTCTTAAATAAATCTTTGTATTTACAAGTAATTTTAATCCCAAGATATGAGAAATAATTTTTAATCAATTTAAATGGAAATTTATAATATAAGGGAAGATGTTTATTAATCGGAAAAAGTTCACTCTTACTAAGATTTAATTTATAACCTGAAAAAAAAACCAAATTGTGCTAATAACTCTAAAACAGCAGGAATAGATTTCTCAGGATTAGAAATATATAAAAGTAAATCATCAGCATAGAGTGATAATTTATGGGACTTTAATCCCCGAGTTATCCCAGTAATATTTGAAGATTCTCGAATGGCAATTGCAAGAGGTTCTAATGCAATATCAAATAATAGGGGACTAAGAGGACAGCCTTGTCGAGTACCTCGAAAGAGAGGAAAAAAAGGTGAGTTTAAAGAGTTAGTACGAACCGAGGCTACAGGGGAATAATATAACAGTTTAATCCAAGATATAAATTTCAAGCTAAAATTAAACATTTCAAGCACCTTAAATAAATAAGGCCATTCTACTCTATCAAAAGCTTTCTCGGCATCTAAAGAAATAACACACTCAGGAACATTTTGTGAGGGAGTATAAACGATATTTAACAATGTACGAATATTATAAAAAGAATAACGACCTTTAATAAAACCCGTTTGGTCTTCCGAAATAATAGAAGGAAGTACTTTTTCTAGTCTATTTGCTAATAACTTAGAAAAAACTTTAGAATCAACATTTAATAAAGATATTGGTCTATAAGATGCACATTGAGCAGGGTCTTTATCCTTCTTTAGTATTAAAGAAATTGATGCTCTATTAAAAGATTCAGGAAGTTTACCAAGTTTCAGAGAAGCCTCAAAAACCCTACAGAGCCAAGGGATCAATAAAGAGGCAAAACATTTATAAAATTCAACGGTAAACCCATCCGGGCCAGGAGCTTTCCCCAGATTCATAGAAAAAATAACATTCTTAATCTCATCCATTGTAATGGAAGTATCTAATAAAGAAGACATATCCTGTGAAATCTGAGGGAAGTCTAACTTATCTAAAAAATCATTCATAAATTTAGAATCTCGAGGAGACTCTGATTGATATAAAGAAGAATAAAAATCACAAAAGGTTTGATTAATCCCCACATGATCCAGTATCAATCGATCATTTTGATTATAAATCTGATTGATTTGAGATTTAACATAATTAGATTTCAATTGATTAGCCAGCAGCTTGCCAATTTTGTCACTGTGAACATAAAAGTCACTTCTTGTTTTCTTTAGTTGGTTTACAATCGAGGACGAGAGTAGTAAACTGTATTCCATTTGAAGTTCAGTTCTTTGTTTGTATAACTCCTCAGAAGGAGCCATAACATATTTCTTATCAATTTCCTTAATCTTGTCCACAATTGTCATCTCCTCCTGCTTCTGTTTCTTCCTCAAAGCAGCAGAATACGAAATAATCTGACCCCGAATATAGGCTTTAAAAGCGTCCCAAAGAGTGTTAACCGAAATATCCTCTGTATGGTTAATTGTAAAAAAAAGCTCAATCTGTTCATTCATAAAGTTAACAAAGTCCGAGTCCTGAAGCAACAGCGAATTAAAACGCCATTGTCTATTATTTGGTAAATTGGCCATAATTTTAATAGAAAGCTTAAGTGGAGCATGATCCGAAATGGTTATAGAATCATAATCACATTTAATCACTGAAGGAATAAGACGAGAATCAATAAAAAAATAATCAATTCTTGAATAGGAATGGTGAACATGTGAAAAGAAGGAAAAATCTTTTTCCTGAGGATGCAGAAAACGCCAAATGTCCGTCGACCCAGAATCAGAAAGGAAAAAGTTAATCAAATTTGCAGATTTATTAGGTAAGGTCCGTAAAGGAGCCAAACGGTCCAAAGCTGGAGACAAACAGGTATTAAGATCTCCACCCCAGATCAATGAAAACTCATTCAAATTCGGAAACTGATTAAACAACGATTTATAAAATTCCGGACAGTCCATATTAGGAGCATAAACATTAACCAAAACTACTTTTTTATTAAATAGTAAACCACTAACCAATAAAAATCTACCATTCGGATCAGAAATAATATCCTGTTGTGTAAAAGTAACTGAGGAATCTATAAAAATAGAGACGCCTCGAATCTTAGCATTGGAGTTCGAATGAAATTGTTGTCCCTTCCAGAATTTAAAAAAACGTAGTCTGTCCCCCCTCCGTACATGGGTCTCTTGTAAAAATAAAATTTGTGCTTTAAGTCTCCGGAACACTTTAAAAACTTTTTTCCTTTTAATAGGATGATTAAGACCGTTAGTATTCCAGGAGACAAAATTAATAATAGACTCCATAAATCCTAAAGTCAACCCACAACAAGGAGGATTGACGATAGGCTCGACCCACGAACCCGGAGAGGGAACAGAACATACAAAAGATACCGGGAAAAAGGACGCAACCAGTACTTCAATAATGTATATAGCCCAAAGAGAAAAAAACTAAAACGTGAAGCCCCTCCCGCCACCCCCCCGCCCCAAGACCCCAAGGCAAAATCTAAAGCAGACCCGCCCGAAAGAAGCAAGCGCTAAAACTACCCCCATGACTTCCGGTATACGCTCCCTAAAAAAAAGGTATAAATATGAAAAAGATCAGCTAATTGTAAAACAGTAAAAAAGTAGAAAAAAAGGTAACTCAATTAAAATACAAACACAACAGAACAAAAGCCAGAAAATATATATTTAAAAAAAACCACAATAAACCCCAAACCCAGGAATAAGCACAACAAGAAAAAATAAGATTATTGACATAAGCTAAAAGCAAAACAAAATAAAATTTTAAAAAAACTACAAAATTTAAGGCCACACAGGAAATACGTAAGATGACTAAAAGGAAGTAACCACCCAGAATCCCCTGGGAAAAGAAAGAAATGACACAGTTGAAAAGAAAGTTTAGCAACCATATTAAAAAATCAAAAATAAACTTTTCTGCCCAAATAGGGCACGAAAAAGTTAAAACCAACCAATTCACAGCCTCTGATCAACGGAGATAATTAAAAAAAAATAGCAATTAAGATGTTGAAGGTGAAAATTGATCCAGATAGTTCTGGGCATCCGATGGAGAATCAAAAAAACGAAAGGCTCCATCTGACATGCGAATCCTTAGACGTGCAGGGTACAGCAGCGCTGGTCTTAAATCCATCTTATAGAATTCCGACATCACAGATCTGTAGCGAACCCGTTGGTCCCAGATTGGTTTACTAAAATCTTCCACGAATCGGAACTTAAGATCCGAAAAATCAATGAAACCTTTAGATCGAGCGAATCGAAACAGTCTCTCCTTGTCTTGAAAGTAATGAAAACGTAAGATAACATGCCTAGGTCTATCTGACCTAGACGAGTATGATGGGATTCTGTGAACACGATCCAGTAGCGGTGGTTGGTCAGGAAATACAGTAGGGAATGCATCTTTTAAAAGTTGAGAAAAATACTTCATAGGGTTGTTAGATTCGACAGCTTCCCGCACCCCGATCATTCGTAAATTCTGCCGTCGCATTCTAGATTCCAAGTCAGAGTTTTTAAAAGTCAGAAAGTCAAGTTTCTTCTTCATTACATTAATTGTTTCTTCGATTTTCCCCATCTTAAGCTCACTCTGTTGCGCGAATTTTTAAAGATCAGATATAGCCGACTGATGTTCCGCAATAGATGTTTGCATCTTGTCAATTGAATCGGCAATTTTCTGGAGATTAATTGAGATTTCCGTATGAATCAGGTCCATAACAGAGCCTGCAATTTCCGTACGAATCATCTCCCTAACAGAGGTTGAAATTTCCCTCTGAATTAACTCCGATATAGCTTTCAAAGTCACCGGTGATTCAGTCGGGGGGAAATCCATACCTTTCGGTTTAACCGGAGGTTTACCATCCTTGCCGTCTTTCCCGTTCTTAGACATAGCAGATCTAAGTTCCATCCAGTTGTCGGAGAATTCAGTTTAATTCAAAGTATTGTAAGAGTTGATGCCTTAATGGTTAATTAAAGTATAGCTGACCATAGAGAAAAAAACTCAGAGGTAATGGAGCGAGTCAAGAACGCGACTTCACTCCATGAGCGCTACCGGAAGTCCCCCTCCAATCCCTTTAGGATCTTATACGTTTCAATCAGATCCCCCCTCAATCTTCTAAATTCCAACGAGTACAAGCCCAGTTCATCCAGTCTTTCTTCATATGAAAGACCTGCCATCCCAGAAATCAATCTGGTGAACCTTCTTTGTACTCCCTCTATGGCAAAGATGACTTTCCTCAGATTAGGAGACCAAAACTGCACACAATACTCCAGGTGTGGTCTCACCAAGGCCTTGTACAACTGCAGTAGTACCTCCCTGCTCCTGTACTCGAATCCTCTCGCTATAAATGCCAGCATACCGTTCGCCTTTTTCACCGCCTGCTGTATCTGCATGCCCACTTTCAATGACTGGTGTATAATGACACCCAGGTCTCGTTGCACCTCCCCTTTTCCTAATCGGCCACCATTCAGATAATAATCTGTTTTCCTATTTTTGCCACCAAAGTGGATAACTTCACATTTATCCACATTAAATTGCATCTGCCATGAGTTTGCCCACTCACCCAACCTATCCAAGTCACCCTGCATCCTCTTAGCATCCTCCTCACTGCTAACACTGCCACCCAGCTTCGTGTCATCCGCAAACTTGGAGATGCTGCATTTAATTCCCTCATCCCAGTCATTAATATATATTGTAAACAACTGGGGTCCCAGCACTGAGCCTTGCGGTACCCCACTAGTCACCGCCTGCCATTCTGAAAAGGTCCCGTTTATTCCCACTCTTTGCTTCCTGTCTGCTAACCAATTCTCCACCCACACCAATACCTTACCCCCAATACCGTGTGCTTTAAGTTTGCACACTAATCTCCTGTGTGGGACCTTGTCAAAAGCCTTTTGAAAATCCAAATATACCACATCCACTGGTTCTCCCCTATCCACTCTACTAGTTACATCCTCAAAAAATTCTATGAGATTCGTCAGACATGATTTTCCTTTCACAAATCCATGCTGACTTTGTCCGATCATTTCACCGCTTTCCAAATGTGCTGTTATCACATCCTTGATAACTGACTCCAGCAGTTTCCCCACCACCGACGTTAGGCTAATCGGCCTATAATTCCCCGGTTTCTCTCTCCCTCCTTTTTTAAAAAGTGGGGTTACATTAGCCACCCTCCAATCCTCAGGAACTAGTCCAGAATCTAACGAGTTTTGAAAAATTATCACTAATGCATCCACTATTTCTTGGGCTACTTCCTTAAGCACTCTGGGATGCAGACCATCTGGCCCTGGGGATTTATCTGCCTTCAATCCCTTCAATTTACCTAACACCACTTCCCTACTAACATGTATTTCACTCAGTTCCTCCATCTCACTGGACCCTCTGTCCCCTACTATTTCTGGAAGATTATTTATGTCCTCCTTAGTGAAGACAGAAACAAAGTAATTATTCAATTGGTCTGCCATGTCCTTGCTCCCCATAATCAATTCACCTGTTTCTGTCTGCAGGGGATCTACATTTGTCTTTATCAGTCTTTTCCTTTTTACATATCTATAAAAGCTTTTACAGTCCGTTTTTATGTTCTCTGCCAGTTTTCTCTCATAATCTTTTTTCCCCTTCCTAATTAAGCCCTTTGTCCTCCTCTGCTGAACTCTGAATTTCTCCCAGTCCTCAGGTGAGCCACTTTTTCTGGCTAATTTGTATGCTACTTCTTTGGAATTGATACTATCCCTAATTTCTCTTGTCAGCCACGGGTGCACTACCTTCCTTGATTTATTCTTTTGCCAAACTGGGATGAACAATTGTTGTAGTTCATCCATGCAACCTTTAAATGCCTGCCATTGCATATCCACCGTCAATCCTTTAAGTGTCATTTGCCAGTCTATCTTAGCTAATTCACGTCTCATACCTTCAAAGTTACCCCTCTTTAAGTTCAGAACCTTTGTTTCTGAATTAACTATGTCACTCTCCATGTTAATGAAGAATTCCACCATATTATGGTCACTTTTACCCAAGGGGCCTCTCACGACAAGATCGCTAATTAACCCTTCCTCATTGCTCAAAACCCAGTCCAGAATAGCCTGCTCTCTAGTTGGTTCCTCGACATGTTGGTTCAAAAAACCATCCCGCATACATTCCAAGAAATCCTCTTCCTCAGCACCTTTACCAATTTGGTTCACCCAGTCTACATGTAGATTGAAGTCACCCATTATAACTGCTGTTCCTTTATTGCACACATTTCTAATTTCCTGTTTAATACCATCTCCGACCTCACTACTACTGTTAGGTGGCCTGTACACAACTCCCACCAGCGTCTTCTGCCCCTTAGTGTTACGCAGCTCTACCCATATCGATTCCACATCTTCCCGGCTTATGTCCTTCCTTTCTATTGCGTTAATCTCTTTTTTAACCAGCAACGCCACCCCACCTCCCCTTCCTTCATGTCTATCCCTCCTGAATATTGAATATCCCTGAACGTTGAGCTCCCATCCCTGGTCACCCTGGAGCCATGTCTCTGTGATCCCAACTATATCATAATCATTAATAACAATCTGCACTTTCAATTCATCCACCTTATTACGAATGCTCCTTGCATTGACACATAAAGCCTTCAGGCGCTTTTTTACAACTCTCTTAGCCCTTTTTAATGCTTGCCCTGGATTTGTCGGCCTGCCACTTTTACTTTTCTCCTTTGTACTTTTTGCTTCTACGCTCACTTTACACCCCTCTGTCTCTCTGCACTGGTTCCCATCCCTCTGTTGTGAACTAACCTCCTCACGCCTAGCCTCTTTAATTTGATTCCCACCCCCCAACCATTCTAGTTTAAAGTCACCTCAGTAGCCCCCGCTAATCTCCCTGCCAGGATATTGGTCCCCCTAGGATTTAAGTGTAACCCGTCATTTTTTTTTGCAGTGTCCCTAGTGATCTTCAGGAAAGTTGAGGTTTTATTACTGATCCGTACTGACTAGTCTCCCGATAAGGAAGTCAAGGATCCAATTACCAGAGGGAGGTACAGAGGTCCAGAGGTCCAGGTTTAGAAGCTTGGTAATTAATACTGGAAGGATGATGGTGTTGAATTACAAATTACAACAGGAAATAGAAAAGGCTTGTCAGAAGGGCAGTGTTATGATAATTGTGGGGGATTTTAACATGCGAGTGGATTGGGAAAATCAGGTCGGCACTGGATCTCAAGAGAGAGAATTTGTAGAATGTCTACGAGATGGCTTTTTAGAACAGCTTGCTGTTGAGCCCACTAGGGGATCGGCTGTAGTGGATTGGGTATTGTGTAATGAACCAGAGGTATCCTCTTTGATATTATTTGCTAGCTTCCTTTCCTAGTTCATCTTTTCCCTCTTAATGACCTTCTTAGTTTCCTTTTGCAAGCTTTTAAAAAACTTTCCAATCCTCTGTCTTCCTACTAATTTTTGCTTCCTTGTATGCCCTCTCCTTTGCTTCATCGTTGGCTTTGACTTCTCTTGTCAGCCACGGTTGCATCCTTTTTCCATTAGAAAATTTCTTCTTTTTTGGAATATACCTGTCTTGCACCTTCTTCACTTCTCACATAAACTCCAGCCCCTGCTGCTCTGCCGTCCTTCCTGCTAGTGTTCCTTTCCAGTCAACTTTGGCCAGTTCCTCTCTCATGCCACTATAATTTCCTTTACTCCACTTAAATACTGACACATCAGATTTCAGCTTCTCTTTTTCAAATTTCACAGTGAATTCAATCATGTTATGATCACTGCCTCCTAAGAGTTCCTTCACCTCAATCTCTCTAGTCACCTCTGGTTCATTACACAATACCCAATCCACTACAGCCGATCCCCTAGTGGGCTCAACAGCAAGCTGTTCTAAAAAGCCATCTCGTAGACATTCTACAAATTCTCTCTCTTGAGATCCAGTGCCGACCTGATTTTCCCAATCCACTCGCATGTTAAAATCCCCCACAATTATCATAACACTGCCCTTCTGACAAGCCTTTTCTATTTCCTGTTGTAATTTGTAATTCAACACCATCATCCTTCCAGTATTAATTACCAAGCTTCTAAACCTGGACCTCTGTACCTCCCTCTGGTAACTGGATCCTTGACTTCCTTATCGGGAGACTAGTCAGTACGGATCAGTAATAAAACCTCAACTTTCCTGAAGATCACTAGGGACACTGCAAAAATGTGCGCTTCCCCCTCTATTCTTTCTACAGGCTTGATGCGGCTACGCATACTTCAAGCACCAAGTCAGCATATAGGAGTGATATAGATCGGCAAGTTGAGTGGTGTACAACAATACCCTCACTCTCAACGTCAGCAAATGAAAGTCGGGAGAACAAGCACAGTCCCTATTTGAGGAGTAAGCAGTGGAAAGGGTGACAAACACGAGACAATCTGCAGATGCTGGAAGTCCAAGCAACACAAGCAAAATGATGAAGGAACTCAGAGCCAAGCAGCACCTATGGAAAACAGTAAGCAGTTGACGTTTCCAGCCAAGGTCTTTGTCAGCACAGTGGAAAGACTGAGCAACCTTTAAGTTTCTAGGCATCAATACCTTGGAGGACCTATTCCTGGCCCAATGTACTGATGCAAACATAAAGGCAGCACACCAGCAGCTCTACTTTGTTAGGAATTTGAGGAGATTTGGTATGAAACCAAAGACCCTGTACAGTGGAGAGCATTCTGATGGGCTGCATCACAGCCTGGCATAGAGGCTTCAATTTGTCTTCATACCAGGATATAATTGCATGAGGCTTCAAAGAGTCATAGATTCTGCAGGCTCTAAAGGCATAAACATCCCCACCGTCAAAGACATCTTCAAAAAGTCGTGCCTCAAAATGGAACCATCCATCAGTAAGGACCCTCACCCACTGGGTCATCGGTCTTCTCATTACTACCAACAGGGAGGAGGTACAGGAGCTTGAAGATCCACACTCAACAATTTAGAAACAGCTTCTTCTCCTCTGCCATCAGATTTTGAATAGTACATGAACTATGAACATTACCACTTTATTTTGTAATTTATAGTAATGTTATGGCTTTGCATTTTAGTGCTGCTGCAAAGAAACAAATATCATCTCATACAATAGTGATAGTAAACCCAATTCTGATTTTAGTAGAGTTGGGAATTGAGAAATACTGGAGCAGGGATAAAACTGAAAAAGAGAATGTCTCATCTTTGGCTGTTAATGTTTTCAGTCCCTAAGCTTCCCAAGATGACAGCTTGCATGATCTTAAAAGATCTTTTGAGCAAGATCTTCTGATGAAAGGTTAGCTCTCTTCCATCGGACAGATATATGAGCCCTTTTCCAACAATACATGTCTAGACCCATTTCTGAATTTCATTGTACAATTTTGCAAGTACTACACAGTGACAAAGTGATACAAATGCTTTCTTTTAATTAACAATAAAACAAATAACTGGTCTAATGAAAATCCAGCCATTCCTTTATTGATATCCACTAATAGATAGATAGCTAGATATACTTTATTAATCCCGAGGGAAATTTGGTTTTGTTACAGCCGCACCAACCAAGAATAGAGCGTAAATATAGCAATACAAAAAAAACCCAACAATCAAACAACAAAATGCAAACTATGCCAGATGGAAAATAAGTCCAGGACCAGTCTATTGGCTCAGGGTGTCTGACCTTCCACGGGAGGAGCTGCACGTTCGATGGCCACAGGCAGGAACGACCTCCCGTGCCGCCAAGTGTTGTATCACAGTGGAATGTGGCCGAAGTCCAACAGTAAAAAGTTCAATATCCAGTCTGCAAACACGTTCCTCGATCGTAATATACCCCGGATTGCACCATCCGTTGTTAACCAGATCAGTAAGCACCCCACTCCTTTACGCTTACCGCTCTCAGTGCACTTCCTGTCAGCCAGAACGGTATTACCCACCGAACTCCTCTTCTCCAAAAGACTCTGTTGTCTCGACCCGGTCCTCTTTCCTTGGTTTTGTGATCCTCCTCTGCATCCTCTGTGTGTTTTCCTCCGGATTTCAGCAGGGGTGTCCGTCACTCTGTTCGCTAAGCCGGCCGGTATTTACTGGTTCGTGGAATACACAATGCGACCTTGCTTCTGTCCCGCGCGTCAGGATGTAACCATTTCCAGCGCTAAAGAAAACCCAAATAAAACTCTCTCTACCAGCATGTTAGAGAGGGTGCAGCTTCGACGTGTTACCGTGAGAAAAAAAAATACAAAAAATAACGTAAATTAAAAAGTAAGAAGAAGAAATTAAGAATAGATCAGAACGGCTGTACCAGGCTGCATGCACGACCGGCACACGTGCACAAAATAATAGTTTTATTTACTGAAATTCTAAAAACAATAATTTCAAAGATTTAACTAATGGGGCCAGAGGAGATGATCCTCTGCAAGCCTGGTGTCTGTTCTGGAGAACTGGCTAATATTGTATCCTTTGCTCTGGGACAAATTCCTGCTACTTACAATGTGCAATCATTTGTGATTTGGCTTCTGCTAGCAAGAGCATTTCTTCCCTTTGCAATTTGTTACCAATTGTATACATTTATTCCTTTCTGGTTCACTGCACATTAAAAATGTTCAGAACTAGATTTTGCAATGAGAAGTCACTTATTTTGGATCAAAATCTTTCAAAAGGGACTACCCAGGATCCTTTAACTAACGCCAGAGTCCAGGAGTGTTGATTCATCTTCGCTCAACACCCAGGCAAGCCAACTCATTTCTGCCCGATGTCCTGAAGCCATACTCTGTTAGTGGTGATGATGACAAAGCTGGAACAAAGGGACTAGCTCTTGGCAATTTCAGGATAACAGAGAACGGGGCCATAACACTGAAGGCAAGCTGACTTACAGACATCTCAGTCCTGCGCTATCCTGAGAAGACAAGATTGCCCAGAGAAAGTTCAATAAATAGGTTAACTTGTTCAATCATGGGTAAAATGGTCAAACTTCTCTTGCCATGCACACAAATGATGTCACATCCCAAACAAATGTCACATTTGTCTTAACGAAAAAGAAAATCAGTTGAAGTACACATGGTGGATTCAGTGCATAATTGTCAAATGCAAACCAAAATTGTCATTATTACTGCTCACTTTGGGAAAAGTAAAATAAAACATGATACACATGAATTGCACCGTGAGTGATAAAAACATTGGCAAAGGAAACAGTGGTCTGGGTTGTTTTCTGAAGTTGGAACTCACAACCTTGGCTCTTCAATTAACTGGCTATTGCCAATCCGATCTGAGTATCCAGATAAGAAAATGTTGCACTACTTGGCATGAATATTCCACTGATGATGGGAAGCAACTGTTTAGCAGAGTGAAACCTTTCAAAAAGCTAGTTACTCGATATAGTAATTCACATTATGCAGAGGTCATTATCTAGCATGCAGTAAATGATTTTTCTTTGAGATAAAGATTACGTACTTCTTGAGCAGGTGTAAAACAGAAAATGCATAGAAAATTTCTGCTACATGTACTTTCATATTTTGGAAGTGAGTAAGAATTTGTCCCTGGCCACATACAACACAGTAGTACATGTAGTTTATGATTCATAAATAGCTATACATAAACAAATATACAAAAAATGCTGGGCGATCTCAGCAGGACAGGCAGCCCGTATGCAAAAGAGTAAACAGTTGACGTTTCAGACTTCATCAGGAGTGTCCATAGATGCTGCCTGGCCTGCTGAGTTCCTCTAGCATTTTGTTTGTATATTACTCTGAATTCCAGCATATGCAGATCTTCTCTTGTTTGTGATTCGACTACCACACTGCAAAGTCTCTTCAGCGGGAGGTATGACATATACAAAAATGATGGGTTGCACCAGAACCCAAGGGGGGGCCAATATTCTCCTGGGCAGGTTTGTTAGAGCTGTTGGGGAGGGTTTAAACTAATTTGGCTGGGGGGTGGGAACCAGAGTGAAGGGACTCAGGCTAGGATGGATGGTTAAAAAACAAAGATAGCATGCAGTCAGACTGTCAGGAAGGGCAGGCAGATTATAGGACAAAATTGCAGCTGACTATCAGTGCATTTGGGATACAGAATCAAAAAAGGTAGCAAATACAGTACTCAGAAGTGTTATATCTCAATGCACGGAGTATGAGAAATAAGGTGGATGTTCTTGTTGCACTGTTACTGATTGTCAGGTGTAATGGTGTGGCCATCACTGAATCATGGCTGAAGAATGGTTGTAATTGGGAGCTGAATGTCCAAGATTACACATTGTATTGGAGGATAGGAAGGTAGGCAGAGGGGGTGGCTTGTCTCTGGTGGTAAAGAATGACATCAAATCAGTAGAAAGATGTGACACAGGATCAGAAGATGTTGAATCCTTGTGGGTTGCGTTAAGAAAGTGCAAGTGTAAAAAGACCCTGATGATAGTTATATACAGGCTCTACAGTACGTGTGATGTGGACCATGGATTACAATAGGAAATAGAAAAAGCATGTCAAAAGGGCAATGTTATGATAGTCATGGAAGATTTCAACGTTCAAGTCGATTGGGAAAATCAGGTTGGAAATGGATCTCAAGAAGGAGAGTTTGTTGAATTTCTACAAGACGCCTTTTTAGAGCAATTTGTCATTGAACCTACTAAGGGATCAGCTATACTGGATTGGGTGTTATGTAATGAACCAGAGGTGTTTAGGGAGCTCAAGGTAAAAGAACCTTTAGACACAGTGATCACAATATGACTGAGATCAACTTGAATCTTGATAGGGAGAAAATGAAATCTGGTGTAGCAGTATTTCAGTGGAGTAAAGGAAATTACAGTGGTATGAGAGAGAAGTTAGCTGAAGTAAATTGGAAGGAGGTGCATGCAGGGATGACAGCTGAGCAGCAATGGCTTGAGTTTTGAGAAAAGTGAGGAAGGTGCAGGATATTTTTATTCCAAAAACAAAGAAATATTCAAATGGCAAAATAGTAGAACAGTGGTTGACAAGGGAAGTCAAAACTAATGCAAAAGCAAAAGAGGGCATACAACAAAACAAAAATTAGTGAGAAGAAGAGGATTGGTAAGTTTTTAAAAACCTGCAGAAAGCAACTAAAAAAAAACCATTAGAAGGGAAAAAATGAAGTATGAAAGCAAGCTAGGAAACAATACCAAAGTGGATAGCAAAAGCTCTTTCAAGTTTGTGAAAAAAGTAAAGAGAGATGAAAGTGGATATAGGGCTGCTAGAAAATGAGGCTGGAGAAATAATAAAAACAGGGGGCAAGCAGGTGGCAGATAAACAAAATGAGTATTTTGCATTGGTCTTCACTGTGGAAGATACCAACAGTGTGCCAGGTGTTGAAGGGTGTGAGGAAAGAGAAGTGAGTTCAATTACTATTACAAGAGAGAAGGTGCACAAAAAGCTGAAAGACTCAAGGGTACACAAGTCACCTGGACCAGATGAACTGCACCCTAAAGTTCTCAAAGAGGTTGCAGTAGAGATTGTGGAAGCATTAGTAATTACTTTCAAAAATTATTGGACTCTGGCATAGTGCCAGAGGACTGGAAAATAAATGTTACTCCACTCTTTAAGAAAGGAGGAAGGCAGCAGAAAGGAATTATAGACCAGTTAGCCTGACCTCAGCAGTTGGGAAGACGTTGGGAGTCAATTGTCAAGGATGAGGTTATGGAGTACTTGGTGACAAAGGACCAGATATGATGAAGTCAGCATGGTTTCCTAAAGGAAACTCTTCCCTGACGAACCTTTTGGAATTCTTTGAGACTACAAGAAGGATAGATAAAGGGGATGCAGTGGATGTTGCATATTTGTACTTACAGAAGACCTTTGACAAGGTGCTACACGAGGCTGCTAACCAAGTTAAGAGCCCGAGATATTACAGGAAAGTTACTGGCATGGTTAGAGCATTAGCTGATTGGTAGAAGGCAGCAATTGGGAATAAAAGGATCCTTTTCTAGTTGGTTGTCATTGACTACTGGTGTTGGGGCCACTTCTTTTTAAGCTGTACGTCAACGATTTAGATGATGGAATAGATGGCTTCGTTGCAAAGTTTGTAGATGATACGAAGATTGGTCGATGGGCAGGTAGTGTTGAGGAAACAGGTAGACTGCAGGACTTAGACAGATTAGGAGAATGGGCAAGAAAGTGGCAAATGAAACAATGTTGGAAAATCCATGGTCATGCACTTTGGTAGAAGAAATAAACATGCCCACTATTTTCTAAATGGGGAGAAAATTCAAAAATTTAAGACACAAGGGACTTGGGAGTCCTTGTGCAGAACACCCTAAAGGCTAACTTGCAGGTTGAGTCAATGGTGAGGAAGGCAAATGTAATGTTAGCATTCATTTCAAGAGGTCTAGAATATAAGAGCAGGGGAGTGATGTTGAGGCTTTATAAAGGTACTGGTGAGGCCTCACCTTCAATATTGTGAGCAGTTTTGGGTTCCTCATCTAAGAAAAGATGTGCTGGTACTGGAGAGGGTTCAGAGGAGGTTCACAAGGATGATTCTGGGAATGAAAGGTTTTTCATTTGAGGAACATTTAATAGTTAAGGGTCTGTACTCACTGGAGTTTAGAAGGATCGGGGGTATCTCATTAAAACCTTTCCAATGTTGAAAGGCCTAGACAGAGTGGATCTGAAAAGGGTGTTTCCCACGGTGGGGCATTCTAGGACAAGAGGGCGCAGCCTCAGTATGGAGGCATGTCTATATAAAACAGAGATGCGGAGAAATTTCTTTAGCCAGAGAGGTTGGTGAAGGTGTGGAATTTGTTACCAGAGGTAGCTGTGGAGGCTAGGATGTTGGGTGTATTAAAGGCAGAGCTTGATAGGTTTTTGATTGAACATGGCATCAAAAAGTTATGGGGAGAAGACCAGGAGTGGGGCTCAGGAAGGGGCAAAAAAAAAACAGATCAGCCATGATTAAATAGAGGAGCGGACTCGATGGGTCAAATGGCCTAATTCTACTCCTATGTCTTGTGGCCTTATGAATGTCTGCCCTGAGGAAGTTTAAATCTTCCCTTCGAAGAGAGTTCAGTGAAACTTTCTCTCACTGCTCCCCTCTGTGTTCTCTGCTGCTCTCCAGTCTTGATGAAGGGTTTTATATGTTGACTGTTTACTCTTTTCTATAGATGCTGCCTGGCTTGCTGAGTTCCTCCAGCACTTTGTGTATATTACTCTGATTTCCAGCATCTGCAGATCTTCTCTTGTTTGTGATATACGAAGGCTGACAAACAACCATTGTGCAAAAGATGACAAATTGTGCAAATAAAAAATAATACTGAGAACACAAGTTGTAGAGTCCTTCAAAGTGAGTCTGTCTGTTGTGATTTCAGTCATAGTGGGTGAAATTATACATACCTGATCTTTGCACGATAATAGCAATTCCTAAATATGTTGGTATGGAACCAAAGGCTCCTATACCTCCTGCTCAATGGTAATGGCAAGAAGAGAGCATGGCCTCATGGTGGAGATCCATAAAGATACATTTTGAATTCAATTCCATTGGAATTCAGAAGCAAAACTTTGAAGTGCCACGCATGAATGCTCCTAAGTTGCAATGCACAAGTGAATAAGGTCAAACGTCTATCCCAATGACCAATTTCATACAAAGATCAGCAGATCCAGCATTTCCTACAATCGGCTCATCTCAAACCCCATTTCCTTTAGTTTTGTAAATCTTTCTGCCACACTGGAATCCCTGGTCTAAAGTGTTTCAACGATTCAGGAACAGTTTCTTCCCTCTGTCCTCAATTTCTGAATGGTCCATGAAAACTGCCTCATTAATCTTAATCCTTTCATTTTACATTATTTGTACTGCATTTATAGTCATTTTATGTTTTTGTACAGGTCCACAATCCCTTATCCGAAATCCTTGGGGCCAGTTGCATTTCGGAATTCAGAATTTTTCGGATTTCAGACCCCCCCCCCCCCACCCTGCCCCTGACACCAAAAAAAACCACATATGCTCAAGTCCCTTATTTAACCTGTCTCCGTGCGGTGGACTTTAGGACCCGGCGGTGCACCAAACCTACGCACATCCTCCCGTATACTTTAAATCATCTCTAGATTACTTATAATACCTAATACAATGTAACTGCTATGTCAATAATTGTTATACTGTATTGTTTAGGGAATAATGACAAGAAATTTTATTTCCAACAAAAACATTCAATAAAACATAAAAATATACAGCTTCAAACGAACCAAATCAAGCACATGGTAAATGACTTATTGGAATAAATGTAGAACGTCACTGTCACTATAAAACTTCAGTAACTTGTCTTTCTGTTTATTTAAATCATATACAGTGGTAGTTCCGACACTATTTTCTTCAGTAAGATGCCGCACAGACACACCACGATCAAGCTTCTACAATAACTCCACTTTCTGCGTTATTGATAATGATAGATTCTTCCTTCTCTTTTTCTCATTGTTACCTATAGGGTTATCTGCAGCTCTTTTTGACATTTTCACAGTGAAATTAAACACAAAGTCAACAGTGAACACAAAATATCAGCGAACAGCAAATGCACGTGTAACCAGTACGAGCGCTGAGCCACAACTGACGTCTGGCGACCTCTGCTAGTGCTGCCACGTCACACCTGAGTGACGTCAGCTGTTGGCGAAAAAAAACTTCAGTTTTCGGAGCTTTTTGGATTTCAGAATTTCGGATAAAGGAATGTGCACCTGTACTGCTTACTGGAAGGAACATGAAGACTTCCTCAACCATAGCATTGTCCATGACATGAACGATTTCAGCTGCACCCCACAGCGGTATACTTGTGTCAGTCTTTCGATAATTCCTAACTGAAGAGAAATTAAGGCCATACCCCAACTCAAAAGAACAAAGTGGAAATTGATAGGTTCTTGATTAGTAATGCGCAAAAGATTTGGGGGAAAAGGCGGGAAAACGGGATTGAGAGGTATAATAAATCAGCCATGATGGAATGGTGGAGCAGACTCAATGGACTGAACAGCATAATTATGCGTCTATGTCTTAAGGTCTAGCAAGGCTTCAAAAGTAGATAGCTTTTTTATTATGTTAAAATAATATTAATGCAATATTATGTTGCTGTATGTGATATATGTACTGTGTTTTGCGCCTTGGTCCAGAGGAACTTCATTTCATTTTCCTGTAGACACATGTACGGTTGACTAACAAACTTGAACCAAAATCCTTCAGTCAGAAACTCACAATCTCATCATCCACATCTATGAAGAGAAGGATGTCTCGTAGGAACTCATAATGCAGTTACAACAATGTTCAAGAGAGCTGACAATTCACACTGTGGTAACTACAAAGGGACCTCCTTGCTAGCAGCAACAGGAAAAATCACCAAGGGTCTCTCTATGAGCTGCTCACTGAATTAGATGTGGATTCTGTCCATCCAGGAGCACAGTGGTCAGGACCTTCACAACGCAACAACATCCCAAGACCAGGAAGCAGCTCCCGCACGATGTGCAACCTTTTAAACTTTACTAAGTGTTTGATTGCATCAAATAGGGATGATCTTTACTTTATTGTCGCCAAACAATTGATACTTGAGCGTACAATCATCACAGCGATATCTGATTCTGCGCTTCGCGCTCCGTGGAATATTCTCCTCAATTTATCTGCTCACACAAGTTCATCTTGTGCTTCACCCATGATGCAATACAAGTTATGATTTCAGTCAATAAGTACAACAAAAATCAAATCTTTCATGCTACACATTAGATCTCAGTGCCAATAAACATTCTGTAGAAAATTTAAAAAATGCCAAGTCGCATCAGTGGAGTCCCAATCTGAAACGTGACTCATAGCTTTTGTTTCCACAGAGGCTGCTTGACCCACCGAGCTTTTCCAGCATCAAGCATCTGTAATCTCTTTCATCCTCTAACTACTCGTGAGTGGAACTTGTCTTCAGAACTAATGGGAAGCCATTCAACCTACAACAGTTACACTCCAGAACTCAAAAGGCAATGGATAATTACCAAGATGACATACATAATTCGTCTTCAGTGCAGTTTAACGAGGCGAACGTCACACACCACAGAAGTTGAAAATTAAGTCAGATAATAGTGAAAACCTTATGAAACATACAGCTTCGCTCTGGTACCTCATACTTGATATTGCAAACATTGTTTAAGCTTCCATGTTATTCATCTGCAAAGAGGTTTGATAAGAGCCACTTGTCTTAAGCAGGGATCTCCAGTAGGACTCAGTAAATACAGGTGACTGGGTTACTGAATGGTTTCATTCCTAAGCAAGTCACCCATAACATAATTTTCCACAACACAAAATTCTATTTCTCATTGAAACTCGTAAGTAGAGATATGTCCCCATGGAACATTTATACTCATAAAACACTGCAGCTGCTGCTTCACCATGGGGTGCCAATTAAGAAATGGACTTGTCAGGTTCTATAGCGAATCTCTCTGGTTCAACACCCTGATGGCTGAGGGACCGCTCCTGAATTTGGCAGGGTGAAACCTGAGGCTCCAGTACCTTCTTTCTGATGGCAGCAGTGAGAAAGGAGCACGACCTGGGTGGTGGAGCCCCTGATGATAGATGCTGTTTTCCTGCTACAACGCTCCATGTAGATGTGCTCAATGGTGGGGAAGACTTTCCCTGGGATGGACTGGGGTGTATTTACTAGGATTTTCCATTCAAAGATATTGGTGTTTCCATACCAGGCTGTGAAGCAGCCAGTCAATGTACTCTCCACCACACATCTATAGAAATTTGCCGAAGTTTTAGATGTCTTGCCAAATCCTTGCAAAACCTGATTCTGATCATTTCCATAACCCAAATGGCCATAACACAGTTTGTCCATCAGGAACCACAGTTGGTACTCTCCATTTCCTCACCTACAGGATTATAGAATGACAAAATCCATGGTAAAATATAGCCACGACAATTTTACTCTCCTCTTCCTTTCCTAATATGTTTCATGAGTAGGCATCAATACCTTGACTCGCTACCACCACCCTGAGATCCAATATATTGCATAGAAACATAGAAAATAGGTGCAGGAGTAGGCCATTCGGCCCTTCGAGCCTGCACCGCCATTCAGTATGATCATGGCTGATCATCCAACTCAGAACCCTGTTCCTGCCTTCTCTCCATACCCCCTGATCCCCTTAGCCACAAGGGCCATATCTAACTCCCTTTTAAATATAGCCAATGAACTGGCGTCAACTGTTTCCTGTGGCAGAGAATTCCACAGATTCACCACTCTCTGTGTGAAGAAGTTTTTCCTCATCTCAGTCCTAAAAGGCTTCCCCTTTATACTCAGACTATGACCCCTCATTCTGGACTTTCCCAACATCGGGAACAATCTTCCTGCATCTAGCCTGTCCAATCCCTTTAGGATTTTATACGTTTCAATCAGATCTCCCCTCAATTTTCTAAATTCCAACGAGTATAAGCCTAGTCGATCCAGTCTTTCATCATATGAAAGTCCTGCCATCCCAGGAATCAATCTGATGAACCTTCTTTGTACTCCCTCTATGGCAAGAATGTCTTTCCTCAGATTAGGGGACCAGAACTGCACACAATACTCCAGGTGTGGTCTCATCAAGGCCTTGTACAACTGCAGTAGTACCTCCCTGCTCCTGTACTCGAATCCTCTCGCTATGAATGCCAGCATACCATTTGCCTTTTTCACCGCCTGCTGTACCTGCATGCCGACTTTCAATGACTGGTGTATAATGACACCCAGGTCTTGTTGCACCTCCCCTTTTCCTAATCGGCCACCATTCAGATAATAATCTGTTTTCCTGTTTTTGCCACCAAAGTGGATAACCTCACATTTATCCACATTAAATTGCATCTGCCATGAATTTGCCCACTCACTTAATCTATCCAAGTCACCCTGCATCGCCTTAGCATCCTCCTCACAGTTAACACTGCCGCCCAGCTTCGTGTTATCCGCAAGCTTGGAGATGCTGCATTTAATTCCCTCACCTAAGTTATTAATATATATTGTAAACAACTGGGGTCCCAGCACTGAGCCTTGCAGTACCCCACTAGTCACTGCCCGCCATTCTGAAAAGGTTCTGTTTATTCCCACTCTTTGCTTCCTGTCTGCCAACCAATTCTCTATCCACATCAATACCTTACCCCCAATACCGTGTGCTTTAAGCTTGCACACTAATCTCCTGTGTGGGACCTTGTCAAAAGCCTTTTGAAAATCCAAATACACCACATCCACTGGTTCTCCCCTATCCACTCTACTAGTTACATCCTCAAAAAATTCTATGAGATTCGTCAGACATGATTTTCCTTTCACAAATCCATGCTGACTTTGTCCGATGATTTCACCGCTTTCCAAATGTACTGTTATCACATCTTTGATAACTGACTCTAGCATTTTCCCCATCACCGATGTCAGGCTAACCTGTCTATAATTCCCCGGTTTCTCTCTCCCTCCTTTTTTAAAAAGTGGGGTTACATTAGCCACCCTCCAATCCTCAGAAACTAGTCCAGAATCTACAGAGTTTCGAAAAATTATCACTAATGCATCCACTATTTCTTGGGCTACTTCCTTAAGCACTCTGGGATGCAGACCATCTGGCCCTGGGGATTTATCTGCCTTTAATCCCTTCAATTTACCTAACACCACTTCCCTACTAACATGTATTTCCCCTCAGTTCCTCCATCTCACTGGACCCTCAGTCCCCTACTATTTCCGGAAGATTATTTATGTCCTCCTTAGTGAAGACAGAACCAAAGTAGTTATTCAATTGGTCTGCCATGTCCTTGTTCCCCATAATCAATTCACCTGTTTCTGTCTGTAGGGGACCTACATTAGTCTTAACCAATCTTTTCCTTTTCACATATCTATAAAAGCGTTTACAGTCAGTTTTTATGTTCCCTGCCAGTTTTCTCTCATAATCTTTTTTCCCTTTCCTAATTAAGCTCTTTGTCCTCCTCTGCTGGACTCTGAATTTCTCCCAGTACTCAGGTGAGCCGCTTTTCTGGCTAATTTGTATGCTTCTTCTTTGGAATTGATACTATCGCTAATTTCCTTTGTCAGCCACGGGTGCACTACCTTCCTTGATTTATTCTTTTGCCAAACTGGGATGAAAAATTGTTGTAGTTCATCCATGCGATCTTTAAATGCTTGCCATTGCATATCCACCGTCAACCCTTTAAGTATCATTTGCCAGTCTATAGATAGATAGATATACTTTATTAATCCCGAGGGAAATTTGGTTTCACTACAGCCGCACCAACCAAGAACAGAGCGTAAATATAGCAATACAAAAAACCCCAACGGTCAAACACCAAAATGCACACTATGCCAGATGGAAAATAAGTCCAGGACCAGTCTATTGGCTCAGGGTGTCTGAGCTAATTATCTTAGCTAATTCACGTCTCATACCTTCAAAGTTACCCTTAAGTTCAGAACCTTTGTTTCTGAACTAACTATGTCACTCTCCATCTTAATAAAGAATTCCACCATATTATGGTCACTCTTATCCAAGGGGCCTCTCACGACAAGATTGCTAATTAACCCTTCCTCATTGCTCAATACCCAGTCCAGAATAGCCTGCACTCTAGCTGGTTCCTCGACATGCTGGTTCAAAAAACCATCCCGCATACATTCCAAGAAATCCTCTTCCTCAGCACCCTTACCAATTTGGTTCACCCAATCTGTATGTAGATTGAAGTCACCCATTATAACTGCTGTTCTTTTATTGCACACATTTCTAATTTCCTGTTTAATGCCATCCCCAACCTCACTACTACTGTTAGGTGGCCTGTACACAATTCCCACCAGCGTTTTCTGCCCCTTAGTATTATGCAGCTCTACCCATATCGATTCCACATCCTCCCGGCTAATGTCCTTCCTTTCTATTGTGTTAATCTCCTCTCTAACCAGCAATGCTACCCCACCTCCTTTTCTTTCATGTCTATCCCTCCTGAATATTGAATATCCCTGAATGTTGAGCTCCCATCCTTGGTCACCCTGGAGCCATGTCTCTGTGATTCCAGCTATATCATATTCATTAATAAATATCTGCACTTTTAATTCATCCACCTTGTTACAAATGCTCCTTGCATTGACACACAAAGCCTTCAGGCTTGCTTTTACAACACTCTTGGCCCTTATACAATTATGTTGAAAAGTGGCCCTTTTTGATTTTTGCCCTGGATTTGCTGGCCTGCCACTTTTACTTTTCACCTTACTACTTTTTGCTTCTACCCTCATTTTACACCCCTCTGTCTCTCTGCACTTGTTCCCATTCCCCTGTTGTGAACTGACCTCCTCTCTCCTAGTCTCTTTAATTTGATTCCCATCCCCCAACCATTCTAGTTTAAGGTCACCTCAGTAGCCCTCACAAATCTCCCTGCCAGGATATTGGCCCCCCTAGGATTCAAGTGTAACCCGTCCTTTTTGTACAGGTCACGCCTGCGCCAAAAGAGGTCCCAATGATCCAAAAACTTGAATCCCTGCCCCCTGCTCCAATCCCTCAGCCACGCATTTATCCTCCACCTCATTGCAGTCCTACTCTCACTGTTGCGTAGCACAGGCAGTAATCCCGAGATTATTACCTTTGCAGTCCTTTTTCTCAACTCCCTTCCTAACTCCCTATATTCTCCTTTCAGGACCTCTTCCCCTTTTCCTACCTATGTCATTGGTACCTATATGTACCACGACCTCTGGCTCCTCACCCTCCCACTTCAGGATATCTTGGACGCGATCAGAAATATCCCGGACCCTGGCACCAGGGAGGCAAACTACCATCCGGGTCTCTGGACTGCGTCCACAGAATCACCTATCTGACCCCCTTACTATCGAGTCCCCTATTACTACTGCCCTCCTCTTCCTTTCCCTACCCTTCTGGGCTACAGGGCCGGACTCTGTGCTGGAGGCACGGCCACTGTCGCTTCCCCCAGGTAAGCTGTCCCCCCCAACAGTACTCAAACAGGAGTACTTATTGTCAAGGGGCACAGCCACTGGGATACTCTCTAGTACCTGACTCTTCCCCTTCCTAACTGTGACCCACTTGTCTGCCTCCCGTGGCCCCGGTGTGAGCACCTGCCTGTAACTCCTCACTCTCCCTGACCAGACGAAGGTCATCGAGCTGCGGCTCCAGTTCCCTAACACGGTCCCTTAGGAGCTGCATCTAGGTGCACCTGGCGCAGATGTGGACGTCCGGGAGGCTTGGACACTCCAGGACCTCCCACATCCAGCACCGAGAACAACAAACTGCCCTCACACTCATACTGCCCTTCTCCTCAAATAACAACATGTACAGATCATTCGCCTATATTTCCACAAAGCAATTGATGAACTAAGGAATACCATTAGTATTGCACTGGTCACATTGGTTATAATGTAATTTTAACCAGAAACTAGAGAACCTCTTTAAGAGTCACTTCGGAAATTGACAAGCAGAACAGCAAACTGTTTTGAGGGGAAAATTGCACGTTTCCTCCCTGTGGTAATACCATTGTCTGTTATTACAGACTGCTAATTTCCCTCTGGGAGGTGTTAAATTGGAAGTTAACAAGCAATAGCATCTATTCACACCTATGCAATGATACTTTATTATTAATGTATAGCATTTAATTTGTTATTACTTTAAGATATAAATGTAAGTGGCTACAAAAACATTTTCTAAAATCCAATGGGAAAAATGACTAACTGAGTAACACACACAAAACACTGGAGGAACTCAGCAGGTCAGGCAGCACCTATGGAAATGAATAAATAGTTGACGTTTCAAGCCAAGACTCTTCATCAGGATCGGAAAGAAAGGAGTATGCCAGAATGAAAAGGTTGGGGAGGGGTAAAAGGACTGGCTTAGGAGCTGTAGTGAAGCCAGGTGAGTGGGAAAGGTAAAGCAATGGAGAAGGAGGAATCTAATAGAGGAGAGTGGACCATGGGAGAAAGAGAAGGAAGGCACTAGGGAGAAGTCATAAGCAGGTGAGAAGAAGAAAAAGAAGAAGGAGAAATCGATGTTCATGCCATCAGGTTGGAGGCTACCAAGATGGAATAGGAGAGTTGCTCCTCCATCCTGAGAACTGACTCATTGTGGCAAAAGAGGAGGCCATGGACTGACATGTTGGACAGAAATGGGGATAGGACTTAAAATGGTTGGCCACTGGGAATTCTGCTTTTGGCAAATGGAGCAGAGGGGCTTGATGAAGTGGTCCCCCAATTTACGACGGGTCTCACCAATGCAGAAGAGGCCATGTTGGGAGCACTAGGCACAATAGATTACCCCAGCAGATTTGCAGGTGAAGTGTTGCCTCACCTAGAAGGACTGTTTAGAGCCTTTAAAGGAGACAAAGAAGGAGATGAATGGGCAGAAGTACCATATCTGTCGCTTGCCAGGAGGGAGACTACCAGGGAAGGACAAATGGAAATCACAGAGGGAGAAATCCCTGCAGAAAGTGGAAAGTGGGTGGGGAAAGAGGTAAAGATGTGTTTGGAGGTATGATTCCATTGAAGAGCGCAGAACATGCAGAGAATGATGTGTTGGATGTGGAGGCTCATGGGGTCATAGGTGATGACAAGAGTAACTTTATCCCTGTTAAGGCAGTGGGGGGGAGGAAGTGGGTGAGTACAGATATCTGAGAAATGGAGAAGATACAGGGATGAGGGCAGCAGCAATGGCAGAGGAAGGGAAACACCTTTCTTTGATGGAAGAGGGTGATATCTCCGATGTTTTGGAACTGA
Organism: Mobula hypostoma; assembly: GCF_963921235.1. Lineage (NCBI taxonomy): Eukaryota > Metazoa > Chordata > Chondrichthyes > Myliobatiformes > Myliobatidae > Mobula > Mobula hypostoma. Next base: position 181,356,835 of record NC_086101.1, on the reverse strand, counting down.
TAGCCCCGTCCTGGGAACAGGTGTGATGGAGACAAAAGAACTGAGAAAAGGGAATAGCATTTTTACTCGGGACAGAGTGGGAAGAGGTACAGTCAAGATAGCTGTGGAAATTGGTCGGTTTATAATTTAGGTCAGTAGACAATTCGTCTTCAGAGATGGAGTCAGAGGGAGATTGAGACAGGGGAGGGAGGTGTCAGGAATGGACCAAGTGAATTTAATGGCAGGGTTGAAGTTGGAAGCGAAGTTGATGAATTTGATGAGCTCAGCATGGGTGCATGAAGCAGCACCAATGCAGTTGTCAATGTAGCACAGGAAGAATTGAGGAGCATGGAACATGGACTGTTTTACGTAGCCAAAGAAAAGATAAGCATAGCTGTGGCCCATGTGGGTGTCTATGGCTACCCCTTGAGCTAGGAGAGAGGAAGAAGAGCTGAAGGAGAGATTATTGAGGGCGAGGACCAGTTCTGCCAAATGACAGAGGATGGTGGTGGAGGGGAACTGGTTGGACCTTTGTTGACTAAACAAAATCAAAGTCAACAAAAGATCCAACTGACTGGATATTTTGTGTTTACTCTATTATGCTAGTGCAAGCCTGAAATTCTACCCCTAGCTCCCTTTTCAATTGTTGACACAATTGCTTTCATAATGTGATTTTCTGTAACACAAGGTTTATTTGGAACACAACTGTCACATTATCAAACTACCCATATTCAGCTTTTTGTTTAGTTCTGTCAATCTTATTTTTTGAATATTGTGTTAAAAAGCTCCAGAAATAGCAAATTAAACAGAAGGCCAAGAACAATTCCAAATAAAATGCAATGAAGAATGTAACACGGAAGGCAGTCTTTGAGCAGGATTAGAGGCTGATCAAGACTGCATGTGAGAAAACTACTACGAATTCAAAAGACTGGATAGATTCGATGTAAAACCAGGTTCATAAGGCAAGTATAGTATCAAGGTAACAGAACAAGGCTGATCTAGAATGCTCCAGATATTTCAAGAGAATTCCCAAAGCTTCCAGTGGAACCAACAGGACAGAAGCAGATCAATTAGCAACTTGGGAACATCTTTAGAAAATCTGTCAATGCATTCGAAGAGTTTGGATGCAAAATTTTAGGTGCACGCGTTAAGATGGTGATGACTAATTTTCATGAAAGCTGTTGCTTTCTGTAACACGGGAACATTTTCCATAGACAATATAGCAATTTCATCAGAGTTTTATTTCTGGATTTTACCACTGTGAATGAATAAAATTTTACCTAATGACAGTTTATAGAAAAAGCAAGTAAGAAACAAAACAATGAGTTGCAGCTACCTTAATGACGGGATTATTTATTGAAATAACCACAGCAACATTGGTGACTGCAAAAGTAAAATTTAAAAATCTATTAAATGCTAGAAATCTAAGACAGTACAGAAAATGCTAAAAACACCAAGAAGTGTCTATAGAAAGAACTCAATAGCTTCGCATGCTGGATCTCAGGAGTTTCTTTAATAAACCAAAATATTAAGCGCTTGTCTCTCATAACCCACTAATTGGGCATTTCCAACATGTCACAGGAAAGCAGCATCCATCAGCATGGAACCTCAACATCCAGGACAGCCTCTCTCTTCTCATTGCTGTAACCAGGAAGGTACAAGAGCCTCAGGGCTCACAACATCAGGTTCAGGAATAGTTACTACCCCTCAACCATCAGACTCTTGAACCAAAGGGGATAACTTCACTCAATTTTACCTGCCCCATCATTGAAATGTTCCCACAACCTATGGACTCACTTTCAAAGACTCTTCATCTCATGTTCGACACATTTATTGCTTACGTATTATTATTACTTTTTGTACTCGCATAGTTTGTTGTCTTCTGTACTCTGGTTGAACACCCTAGTCTTTCACTGATTCTAGACACTAGAATACTACAGCACAGTTCAGACCCTTTGGCCCTCAATGTTGTGCCGACCCATATATACCTTAAAAACGTACTAAACCCACACTACCCCGTAACCCTCTATTTTTCTTTCATCCATGTGCCTGTCCAGGAGGCTCTTAAATACCCCATGTCTATCCATGGCCTCCTCTACTGTCAAGATGAGGCCACACTCGGGTTGGAGGAACAACATCTTATATTCCATCTGGGTAGCCTCCAACCCGATGGCATGAACATTGACGTCTCTAACTTCTGTTAATGCCCCTCTTCCCCCATCCCTTATTTATTATTCCCACCCCTCTCTTTTTTCTCTCTCTGTCCCTCTCACAATAACTCCTTGCCTGCTCTCCATCTTCCTCTGGTGCTTCCCTCCCCCTTTCTTTCTCCCTAGGCCTCCCATCCCATGATCCTCTCCCTTCTCCAGCCTTATATCCCTTTTGCCAATCAACTTTCCAGCTCTTTGCTTTATCCCTCCCCCTCCTGTCTTCTCCTATCATTTCCGATCTCTCCCTCCCCCTCCCACTCTCAAATCTCATACTAGCTCTTCTTTCAGTTAGTCCTGGCGAAGGGTCTCAGCCCGAAACGTCAACTGTGCTTCTTCCTATGGATGCTGCCTGGCCTGCTGCGTTCCACCAGCATCTTGTGTGAGTTTCTTAAATACCCCTAATGTTTTAGCCTCTACCACCATCTCTGGCAAGTCATTCCAGGCACCCACAACCCTCTGTGTAAAAAAGTTACCCCTGATGTCTCCCCTAAACTTCCCTCCCTTGACTTTGTACATATGCCCTCTGGTGTTTGCTATTCGTGCCCTAGGAAACAGATACTGGCTATCCACCCTATCTATGCCTCTCATAATCTTGTAGACCTCTATCAAGTCCCCTCTCATCCTTCTTCGCTCCAAAGAGAAAAGTCCCAGCTCTGCTAACCTTGTCTCGTAAGACTTGTTTTTCAATCCAGGCAACATCCTGGTAAATCTCCTCTGCACTCTCTCCATAGCTTCCACCTCCTTCCTATAATGAGGTGACCAGAACTGAACATATTACTCTGTGTGGTCTCACCAGAGATTTGCAGAGTTGCAACATGACCTCTCTACTCTTGAACTCAATCCCCCATTAATGAAGCCTAGCATTCCATAGGCCTTCTTAACTATCCTATCAACCTGTGCAGCGACCTTGAGGGATGTATGGATTTGAACCCAAAGGTCCCTCTGTTCATCCACACTCTTAAGTCACCAACCATTAACCCTGTACTCAGCCTTTTGGTTTGTCCTTCCAAAATGCATCACCTCACACTTATCCGGGTTGAACTCCATCTGCCACTTTTCTTCCCAACTCTGCATCCTGTCTACATCCTCTTGTAACCTTCAACAGCCTCCAGCTCCATCCACAACTTCTCCAATCTTCGTGTCATCCGCAAACTTACTCACCCATCCTTTCGTCTCTTCATCCAGGTCATTTATTAAAATCACAAAGAGCAGGGGTCCCAGGACAGATCCTTGCGGCACTCCACTAGACACCGACCTCCAGGCAGAATACTTTCCTTCCACTACTACCCTCTGTTTTCTTCCTTTAAGCCAACTTTTTTTTTAATCCAAATAGCCAAGGTTCCACTGATCCCATGCCTCATGACTTTCTGGATGAGTCTCTCATGGGGGACCATGTCAAATGCCTTGCTAAAACCCATGTAGACCACATCTACCACCCTACCCTCATCAATTTCTTCTGTTACCTCTTCATAAAATTCAGTTAGGCTCGTGAGGCACGACCTTCCCTTCACAAAGCTGTGTTGACAATCCTTGAGTAGACTGTACTTCTCCAAGTGCTCGTAGATCCTATTCTTAAGAATCCTTTCCAATAGTTTGCAGACCACCGACTTAAGACTCACCGGTCTATAATTCCCAGGATTCTCCCTATTACCTTTTTTTTAAACAAAGGAACTACATTTGCCATTCTCCAATCCTCCGGCACCTCCCCTGCAGCCAGAGAGGATTCAAAGATCATAGCTACTGCTCCTGCGATCTCTTCTCTCATTTCCCACAGCAACCTGCAGTATATCACATCTGGCCCTGGGGACTTATCAATCTTGATATTTTTAAGAAGATCTAACACTTCTTCTTCCTTAATCTCCACATTGTCCAGCACACAGGCCTGTTCTATTTTGACCTCACGCTGATCAAGGTCCTTTTCACTTGTGAATACTGAAGCAAAGTATTCATTTAGGACCGCCCCCCAACCTCCTCCGCCTCCAGGCACATGTTGCCTTCTTTATCCTTTAGCAGCCCCACCTTCATTCTTGTCATCCTTTTGTTCTTCACATACGCATAGAACGCCTTGAGGTTCTCCTTAATCCTGCATGCCAAGGCCTTCTCATGCCCCCTTTGAGCTCTCCTAAATCCTTTCTTAAACTCCTTCCTGGTTACCCTACATTTCTCATGAGCCCCTCCTGCTTCCTATATCAAGTCAAGTCACTTTTTATTGTCATTTCAACCATAACTGCTGGTACAGAACATAGTAAAACTGAGACAATGTTTTCCAGGACCACGGTGCTACATGAAACAATACAAAAGCTACACTGGACTACAGACCTATCCAGGATTGCATAAAGTGCACAAAACAGTGCAGGCATTACAATAAATAATAAACAAGACAATAGGCACAGTAGAGGGCAGTATGTTGGTGTCAGTCCAGGCTCTGGGTATTGAGGAGTCTGACGGCTTGGGGGAGGAAACTGTTACATAGTCTGGTCATGAGAGCCCAAATGCTTCGGTGCCTTTTTTCAGATGACAGGAGGGAGAAGTGTTTATATGAGGGATGCGTGCGATCCATCATAATGCTGTTTGCTATGCTTCCTTCTTCCTCTTGACGAGTTGCCTCACGTGTTTCATCAGCCACGGTTCCCTTTTCCATTTTTTTTCTTGTCTCAGTGGGACAAACCTATCCTGAACCCTGCACAAGTGGTCCCTAAACTTTTTCCACATTACTTCTGTGCTTTCACCCCTGAACATCTGTTTCCAATTTACTCTCACTAGTTCCTGCCTCATCCCTTCATAGTTAGCCCTTGCCCAGTTAAGCACTTTCCCATTTTGTCTGTTTTTATCCTTTTCCATAGCTATGCTGAAGCTAAGGGAGTTGTGGTCACTCTCACCAAAATGCTCCCCCAACAAGAGGTCTGCCACCTGACCAGGTCATTACATAGAACTAGATCCAGTATGGCCTCTCCTCTCGTCGGCTGGTCCACATACTGTGTCAGGAATCCTTCTTGAACACACCTGACAAATTCAGCCCCATCTATTCCCCTTGCAGTCAGGAGGTGCCAGTCAATATGAGGGAAGTTGAAATCACCCATAACTACAACCCTGTATTTCCTGCACCATTCTAAAATCTGCCTGCTTATCTGCTCCTCGGTGTCCCCAGGGTTATTTGGGGGCCTATAGACTACTCCCAGCACAGTGATTGATCCCTTCCTATTTCTGACTTCCACCCACACCGACTCAGTGGACACTCCCTCTGCAGCGTCCTCCCTTTCTATAGCTGTGATACTATCCCTGACCAGTAATGCTACTCCCCCCATCTTTTCTACCTCCCATCCTATTCCTTTTAAAACACCTAAACCCCAGTACCTGCATCAGCCAATCCTGCCCTTCCTCCAGCCAAGTTTCAGTAACGGCCACAGTATCGTAGTTCCACATACTGATCCATGCTCTAAGTTCATCCCTTTTATTCCTAATACTCCTAGCGTTGAAATAGACGCATTTCACCCCCTCTAACTGGCTACATTTAGGTTTTGTCCCCTGCCTGTCCTTCCTCACCAACTCCGAACACAGCATCATGCCCTTGTCTTTCTACCCTAATCTCTGCACTCACATTCTGATTCCCACCCCCCTGCCAAACTAGCTTAAACCCTCCCCAACAGCTCTAGCAAACCTGCAAGGGATATTGGTCCCTTTCCAGTTCAGGGGCAACTTGTCCTTTATGTACAGGTCAGACCTTCCCCTGAAGAGATGCCAGTGATCCAGAAACCTGAACCCCTACCCCCTGCACCAGCTCTTCAGCCACACATTCATCTGCCATAACTTCCTGTTCCTACCCTCTCTGTCTCGTGGTACAGGCAGCAATCCCGAGATTACCACCTTTGAGGTCCTGCTTTTTAACTTTTTTCCTAATTCCCTATATTCCTTCTTTAGGACCTCATCTCTACTCCTATCTATGTCATTGGTCCCCACAAGGACCACGACATCTGGTTGCTCACCCTCTCTCCTGAGAATACCGAGAACTCGATCTGAGATATCGCGGACCCTGCCACCATTCTGATTCTGTGATGGTTATTATCCTATAGATTTATTGAGTATGCCCACAAGAAAATGAATCTCATATGGTGACATACGTATACTTTGACAATAATATTTACTTCAAATATCGTATACAAGTTGGCAGAAGCAGCTACCAAAATATACTGTTCATGCTCCTTCCTGCTTGCCCCAATTTAAAATGGGACACTGCTACTCAAACAAGGTTGAGGAATTAAAATATACTGCATCTCCAATTTTGGAATGGGAATTAAAACAATACCCAAAATGATGTGGAGAAAAATCAGGGCTTTGTAACTTCCTTTGCAGTTTTTCCAGCAGCTTTTGTCTAATGTGATAATGATACCACGGTGAGCAGCAATATCAAGAAAAATGGCCTGCGTCATACAATAACAACACTAGACAAGTTGGTCATTTCATTACTACTACTCCATGAATCAAAAAATGTAACCCACTGCAGTTACTTAATAGGCTACTTCTGTCCCATGAGGGAACAAAATTATAATCATATGACACATCTGGAAAGGGCACAAGTTCGCCAACAATAGAAAGCTCCTGTGCCTCATTCTTTCCAAATGTTATGACCTTATGTTGATTTTAAAACTCACAGATTAATTAAAGTTGTTGTTGATTGTTTTGCTATTCCTCTGTGGAATCATTGTTCTAACTCAGCTGGTGCCATTTGAACACTGTATTTTGCTATAGCCGCACAGGGAAATAAATCTCGTCGCCTGAACAATGCAGTCAAGGTTTAAGTGTTCAAATGCACATACTGAAATTTGTGTTGTTTCATGCTCCTTCCTCAAGAGAATTAATTTATGCATGTTAGTGCTAAACTGTAATGATTTGGTTGAAGTTTGTAGTGTAATTAAATGTAATAAATACAAGTTCATGCTTTCTGGTCTACATGACAGGTATAATATACCAGTTTAAGTATGATACAAAAGATCTGGGGCAGCTTACAGGTTTTATTTTTGCAATATTAATTCATGCCACTTCAGAGGGGAAAATACAATCCAGTCTCAAACTAGATTTTCTGTTAAGGTAGGTCATCTTGCACTTGACTGAAATCAGCCACTCAGTTGTCATCTCATTTACCTTATTACAGCTAAAATAAAGAACAAGGCTTGAATAGCAAAATTTATAAATGCTGGTTTTGCCTTCCTGCTTTAGGTTGCACAAGCTTTTAGTTGCCCACTCACCAACAAAATAGTCTCAGTGATTTGCTACTCTGACATTCATTTTTAATCCTTCAATAAAATTATTTGGATTAGTTTTCCTTTCCTCGCTGAAAACAAAGCAAATAGCCAATGCTAAAAAGCTGAATAATGAAATAGAAAAACTAGGGTTATTAAGAAGTTGTTGTTGTGTGCCGTCAAGTCATTGTTGACTCATGGCGATCCTATCGATAGTGTATTTGTCCAGAGGGTTTTCATGGCAGGATACGGAAGTAGATCGCCAGGCTTTTCTTCTGCACAGATACTGCTGCTGCCTACGTTGGGACCTGGCCAGATTCAAACTGAGGACCAGCCGCTGCGAAGTCCAGTGCTGATGCCACTGCACCACCTGCCAACCCATTTAGAAGTTAGGATATTAGAATTCAGAAAGTTGTGGAAGGACAACATGAACCGCTGTGCAGGCCAAAAGAAAGCAAGCAGCAACAATGCAGGATAATATACTGATTTCTGAGTCATTTCAGTAACCCAGAGATATGACAATTGGGCAAGAGAGTTAACAACTAACAATGATGTTAACCAAATGGAGGAGCAGGCTCTACAGGTTACTTCTCTATTTTGATGGCTTTGAGCAACCAGACAGGGTAGCACAGTAACATAGTGGTTAGTACAATGCTCTACAGTACCAACAACCTGGGTTCAATTCCAGCTGATGCCTTTAAGGAGTTTGTACTTTCTCCGTGACCGCGCGGGTTTCCTCTGGATGCTCTGGTATCCTCCCACAGTCCAAAGATGTACTGGTTTTAGGTTAATTGGTCATTGTGAGTTGTCCCGTGATTAGGCTAGGATTAAAAACAGGGAATTTCTCGAAGGGCCAGAAGGGCCTATTCCATGCTCTATCTCAATCAATCAATAATTAAAGTATCGCTGACACATAAATATTGATATCACATCAGGATGTTTCATGTGCACCCAACAGAGCATATTCTTGTTTAATTCCTATAATTAAAAGCTGCAAAGTCTGACAAAAAAAATCTTTGTTACTACAGTGAACTATTAGCTTAGACTGTGTGAACCCGTCTCTGGAGTGAAGAGTGAACCACCCTCAAAGTTTCTGAGTCATTTAGCAGGATTATTTAGTTAAAAACTTTAAAAGACAATTACTGTAGGTTTGTCCAACCACAACTGGATCTTTCCTTAGGACAAGAGGGCAGTCGGGAGCTCGCTCTGCACCCTATTCACAAGTTCAGGTTTGCGCTTCACTTACCACAAGAGTGCAGCATCACGTTTTCAGGTGGTGCGGGAAAAGTCTCTCGAATGCTGCAACACAGCCAAAATGCTGGAGGAACTGAGCAGGCCAGGCAGCATCTATGGAAGAGTACAGACCACGTTTCGGGCCGAGGCCCTTCAGTATTCCTTTCAAAAAATATACAATTAATCAAAGAAGTTCTGTCTTAAGAACTTCACTTTGATCAATAACTGTGGGAGATATGTGCAGTGTTAGAAATTAGACTGACACAGCAATGGAAAGTGAGGGCTAAAGTATTAATGATGAACCAGGTAAAGTCTCAGAGAACCAGGTAAACTCAGCAGTGTATTTTTCCTATATACAAGATTACACAACAGCTCATGGTACCATTAAATATTAAAGGAGAAACTGCTTTGAAGCCTTTGAAAATTGGAATAGTTTACCCATCGATTTAAACCTGTAAATTGCATTCTGATACAGGTAGCAGGTCACATTTAAGCTCAGCGACACATCTGCATTCACAATTCACAAATTGGTATAGCTCCATCTGCTAAGAATTTCCACATAGCACTTCATCACCATCATGCACTCCTGCCTGGGAAGCCAATTAGAGAATGTCAGGCCTTACTGAATACCAGGTTCAAAGTACAAATAGCACTAATAGGGCTGCAGCAGTCTCTCAGCCTCAGGCTTCAATGAAATCCAAGCTGAAACATTGGCTTCAAATTCCTGCAAAGAAATAATTGCTCAAGGCAAAGACCACAGCAGGAGGAATTCTACAGAAGGCAGGTAGGATTTGGTTTCTTCATCTCCAAACCCCACCTATAACTGATGAATTCCCTTTACAAAAGATAGAAAGATACCCAAGGAAACAGAACTGGTATCCTTCGCACTATTCAGCCTTATGTACTGAATCTAATATTAAGGGCCACCTGTACAGAGACTAATAGCCCACAAGTTCTCAGCAATTTATATTAACACACATGAAATACACTTTAAAGGCTGTCAACACACTGTATTTATGTATTGTTAATCTTTTCAGCCAAAATTTCAGACTTCTCCCATCATTCCTTGAACACAACAAAAACAAATTGCATACACGAAACATGCTAAACAGAGCAAACATTTCTATGAGGTCTTGCAAATATAAAACATTGAAACAAGATGGGCAAAAGGGATTCAAGGGGGAGATATTTAGAGAAGGAATGGCAAATCATAGAATATATGGCCATAGTCCTTGAAACAATTCCTAATCAATCCTTGGATCTATTTATACTCTTCAGTGGGGAAGGGAAAGAGTGCACATCTATTATACAGTCAGGAATCCACAAGGGAAGTCAAATCCATATTCTGCAAGTTATTATTACTCTCCAAACATACAGTATGATATTGGTTACAATAATGTTTTAACTCAGCAGACTCATTTTCATATTTCCTATGGTTGCTCTAACCTCTCTGCTACTGTATGGGGGGGGGGTACAAAGTTATAGTTACATTGTGTTATAGTTAGTTAGAGAAGATGCAGAGTTAAAAATAATGTGCAAGGGCCACAACATAGACCAAGAGATCAAGGGTTCACTTTTACTGTACAAGAAATTCAGTCAAGAGTCTTAAAATAGCAGATCAAAAATCTGTCCTTGAGCCCGGTGGTGCATGATTTCAAATCTTTGTATCTTCTCCCATGAAAAAGTGGAGCAAAGTGAATGTATAGGGTGCGAAGTGTCTTTGATTATGTTGGCTGCTTTCCCAAGGCACCAGAAAGCATAGGCAGAATCAATAGTGGGGAGTTGCTTTTTGTGAGAGAATGGGCTGTGTCCTCAACTCTCTGCAACTTCTTGAAGTTCAGGGCAAAGCAAGCGGCGGTGCACCCAAATGGTATATCTAAACATTTGCAAACAATGAAAAACTTAGCCTTCACAGTCAAGTCAGTACTTCCCTGCACTCAAATACGAAGTAGAAGACGTGGCAGCCAATTTACGCATATCAAGTGCTTCAATTCAACAGATGTTGAATCAGCATTTAGATTCAAAGTACATTTATTAAAGCATGTATTCAGTATACAACCCCGAGAGTCGTCTTCACCACAGATAGCCACGAAACAAAGAAAACTATGGAACCTGTTCAAATAAACACATCAAACAACTCCCCCCACCATGCACAAAAATAATTGCACAAACAGCAAACAAAAAAAAGCAAAAGAAACAAAATCCAAAGAATCCAGGCTGGATATAGGATATGGGAGAATGACAAACTCTGGCTGAGTGGTGCCACAACAACCACCACTCTCACTCAATGTCAGCAAGACCAAGGAACTGATTATTGATTTCAGGAGGAAACCAGAGGTTCATGAGCCAGCGCTAGTCAGGGAAATCAGACATGTAGAGGGTCAGCAACTCCGCAATTTTAAATTCCTCCGTGTTATCTTTTCAGAGGATCTGTCCTGGGTCCAGCCATAAGTACCATTTTGAAGAAAGCACAGGACCATCTTCACTTTCTTAGAAGTTTGCGAAGATTCAGCATGTCATCTAAAACTTTGACAAACTACTATGGATCTGTAGTGGAGATTATATTGTCTGGTGTTTCTATACCACCCGCGATGCAACCAATGCTGTTGAATGGAATAGCCCACAATTAGTAGTGGGAACGGCCTTGTACATCACAGGTCAAGGCCTCCTCACCATTGAGCACATCTATACAGAGCATTGTCATCAAGGACCCTCCACTGCTCGCTTCTTCCTGCTGCTAACAGGAGGGTGGTACCCATACCACCAAGTTCAGGAACAATTATTATCCCTCAACCATCAGGCTCTTGAACCAGAAGGGACAACTTCACTCAACCCAGAACCCATGAACTCACTTCCAAGGACTCATGTTTTCAATATTTATTGATTATTATTTTTTTCTTTTTGTATTTGCACATTTTGTCTTTTGCACATTGGTTGTTTGTCTGTCCTGTTGGGTGCAGTCTTTAAGACCATAAGATATCGGAGCAGAATTAGACAATTTGACCCATCGGATCTGCTCCACCGTTTCATCATGGCTGATCCATTTCCCTCTCAGCCCCAATCACCTGCTGTCTCCCTGTATCCCTTCAAGTCCTGACCAATCAAGAATTTATCAACCTCTGTCTTAAATATACTGAATGAGTTGGTCCCCAGACACCTGTGGCAACAAATTCTACAGATTCGCCACTCTCCAGCTAAAGAAGTTGCTCATCTCGGTTCTAAATGGATGTCTCTCTATTCTGAGCTTGTACCCTCTGTGCTTAGACTCCTCCCCCATAGGAAACGTCCTCTCCACATCCACTCTGTTAAGGCCTTTCAACATTTGATAAGTTTCAATGATTGATTGATTCTATTCTGTTTCTTGTATTTACTGTGAATGCCTACAGGATGATGAATCTTAAGGTTTTATATGGTGACATATCTTTTTTGATAATAAATTTACTTTGAACTGTGACATATTCAGCGAGATAATTAATAGCCAGGGCACCATGGAGAATCTCTACTCGTTCTTCCCTTTAGCAGCACGAGATTTTGATTTCAAATCCATATGAGAAACTAGTACACAAGATTAACACATCAGTTGAAAGTCACCATCTCCAGTAACACATCTGTGACAGACTGAAATGTCAGCCCAGTTTTCTGTGGCCAGATCTTCTTAAAATTTACAATCTTCGACTTTAAGTAAACTCTTTAAACCGTTGTTGCCTCACACGTCAAAACTAAACTCCAAATTATCTACAGAGAACACATGCAGTTGAAGCAAATACTTGGAAATAGTAAACAAAATGTAAATAACCCAGTGAGCCAAAAGAAGCATTAAATAGCACAGCAGACAAAAGGAGCTGAAAAGCCTACTACTGCTTGTATTGCTAAATGTTCATCATTTTATGAGTATGCATGTAATGGTTCTATAACAAAACTCTGAGACACATGCATAGACTTCAGTTCCCTGGACAACCAAATCTAATGTTACTCTGCCAATAAGGGCACTATCGTTCGATATGTCCCAACATTAAAATGCCTGAGAATTATGCAAATCCTATGAGCTTCCATGTAAACTTATACTCTGCCTTGGCTCTGGGGCAGAAGCTACATTACCCGAGATCTACACTGGATGTAATGCAAAACTACCCACCAGCTGAATCTCATTCTTTCCCCCTTTGTTGCAAATGGGAATCAGATACTTGGCCAGATTTCCAATTAAACTGCCTTTTCTCTCCACCCCCACAATCCTCGACTTCCTAACCTGAAGACCACAATCTGTGCAGATTGGTGATAACACCTGCTCCTCACTGACGATCAACACTGGTGCACCTCAGGGGTGTGTGCTTAGCCTACTGCTCCACTCTCTGTATACCTAAGACTGTGTGGCTAGGCATAGCTCAAATACCATCTATAAATTTGCTGCTGATACAACCATTGTTGGTAGAATCTCAGGTGGTGACAAGAGGGCATACAGGAGCGAGATATACCAACTAGTGAAGTGGTATCACAGCAACAACCTGGCACTCAACGTCAGTAAGATGAAAAAGCTGATTGTGGACTTCAGGAAGGGCAAGATGAAGGAGCACATACCAATCCTCATAGAGGGATCACAAGTGGAAAAAGTGAGTAGTTTCAAGTTCCTGGATGTCAAGATCTCTGAGGATCTAAGCTGGTCCCAACATATCGATACAACTATAAAAGGTGGCAAGACAGCAACTATAATTCATGAGGAGTTTGAAGAAATTTGGCATGTCATCAAATACACTCAAAGACTTCTATAGATGTACCATGGAGAGCATTCTGACAGGCTGCATCACTGTCTGGTATGGGGCGGGGGGGGGGTGCTATTGCACAGCACCGAAAGAAGCTGCAGAGGGGTTGTAAATGTAGTCAGCTCCATCCTGGGTACTAGCCTACAAAATACCCAGAACATCTTCAAGGAGCAGTGTCTCAGAAAGGCAGCGTCCATTATTAAGGACCTCTAGCACCCAGGGCATGCCCTTTTCTCACTGTTACCATCAGGTAGGAAGTACCTGAAAACACACACTCAGCGATTCAGGAACAGTTTCTTCCCCTCTGCCATCCGATTCCTAAACGGACATTGAACCCCGAACACTACCTCACATTTTAAAAATATATTATTTCTGTTTTTTGCACAATTTTTAATCTATTCAATATATGTACACTACAACTGATTTACTTATTTATTTTTTTCTTCCATATTATATACTGCATTGAACTGCTGCTGTGGCTGCTGCTGCTGCTAAGTTAACAAATTTCACGACATTCACGATAATAAACCTGACTCTGATTCCTTTCTATGAAAGTCCATAAAAGTAGGGAGACCATAACATGTAGAAGACCATAATATGTCAGTGACACACACAAATTACTGGAGGAGCTCACCAGGTCCTAAAGAAGGGTCTCTGCCCAAAATATTGACCATCTGACCTGCTGAGCTCCTCCAGCATACTGTGCGTGTTGCTTTGGATTTCCAGTATCTACAGACTTTCTCGTGCTTATGATAATGTGGGTTTCATGTTTAATGGCATTTAACATCTATATTCATATTTTTTTGGGGCAGTGGGGCAGAGATACGTCTCTACTACTGGAGTGTAAGGCACTCCTTCCCTCCGCTAGCCTACAGGTCACCATTGGGTAAGGTGTAGCACCTGCTTCGCCCCTCTGATCAGGGTCACGTAAAGCCATGGGAGCAGGTGGCGGATGGTCGTCTGAGCAGCTGCTGTATATCACAAGTCCTGGTTATGCAACCACTGATGCCAGGCAAACAATCTCTGAGGAGTATTGATAATGACTGGAGTCACCCATCTTGTAAAGACACTGCCCAGAAGGCAGCAATGGCAAACTACTTCTATAGAAAAATTAGCCAAGAACAATCGTGATCAAAAACCATGATCGTCCACGTCATACAACACAGCATGTAATGATGTGATGTGATGTGATACGTACTGATAATAACTTTACTTTTAAACCTCTTATTACTATTGAAAAAGTACTTTGCACCCAACAGACTTGAACAAATCTGAGCTCACAGTCAAATAATTTGGCAGATTCAAATGATGTACTAAGGGCTACTAAAATCATTTCAACAACATTGTGCTTCTCAAGTGGTGAAAATACAGAGAGTACATTGTAAGGGGTAAGGGCACATACTTCCTGCAGATAAAAACCACAGACACCTCCCAGGCCATCAGCAATAACACCAAGACTGCAGTGACATATAGCAGTCAATCCCTCCATGGATATGACAACTACTTAGCAAGTTTCAGCTGATCAAAACAGACTAATGATGTTTTACTACTTGCCAGCACAAGAAAGAAAATGCAACTTGTCTCACAGCAAACTGGATTCACTACTTTGACACTATTGGAAAGGGATCTTGGAATTTGCCAACACTCTCAGTTGTGGTAGTGTAATGGTGAGCACAATGCTTTAGAGCACCAGTGACCTGGGTTCAATTCCCACTGCTGTCTGTGAAGAGTTTGTATGTTCTCCCTGTGACTTCGTAGGTTTCCTCTGGGTGTTCCGGTTTCTTCCCACAGTCCAAAGATGCATCGGTTGATAAGTTCATTTTGGTATTGTAAATTCTCCCGTGATTAGATGGGGATTAAATCGGAGGTTGCTAGACAGTATGGCTCAAAGGGCTAGAAGGGCCTGCTTAAAGTTCAAAGTAAATGTTATTTTCAAGGTACATATATATCACCAAACGGAAACATAAATAAATAACAAAAAAACAAAATGAGATAGATGGATAGATAGATAGATATACTTTATTGATCCCAGGGAAATTGGGTTTCGTTACAGCCGTACCAACCAAGAATAGAGCATAAATATAGCAATACAAAAACCACAAACAATCAAGCCACAAAATGCAAACTATGCCAGATGGAAAATAAGTCCAGGACCAGTCTATTGGCTCAGGGTATCTGACCCTCCACGGGAGGAGCTGCAAGTTCGATGGCCACAGGCAGGAACGACCTCCCGGGCTGCCAAGTGTTGTATCTCGGTGGAATATGGCCGAAGTCCAAAAGTAAAAAGTTCAATATCCAGTCTACAAACACGTTCCTCGATCGTAATATGACCCGGATTGCACCATCTGTTGTTAACCAGAACAGTAAGCACCCAACTCCTTTACACTCACCCTCTCAGTGCACTTCCGGTCAGCCGGAACGGTCTGGAAGCCGTCCATGGAGAAGTTTTGATCGTGTATGTCCTCGTGCAGCCCCGTTCCAGTGAAACACATAACACTGCACTCCCGAAATGTTCTCTGACGCCTGGATAGCGCCGTGAACTCGTCCATTTTATTACCCACCGAACTCCTTTTCTCCATAAGTCTCTGTTGTCTTGACCCGGTCCTCTTTCCTCGACTTGTGATCCCCCTCTGCATCCTCTGTGTGTTTTCCTCCAGATTTCAGCAGGGGTGTCCGCCGCTCTGCTCGCTAAACCGGCTGGCATTAGCGCAAACAGCTGGTCCCTGGAATACACAATGCGACCTTGCTTCTTTCCCGCGTGTTGGGATGTAACTATTTCCAGCGCTAAAAACCCAAATAAAACTCTCTCTACCAGCATGTTAGAGAGGGTGCAGCTTCGATGTGTTACCGTGAAAAAAGATGTTGCACTATATCACAAAAAATAAATAACCTTGACCTTGCTGACCTTGTTAATTAAGGCAGGGGATAAAGAGAACTTAGTATACATTAAAAATAGGGAAGTATGGATGTGAAATTTAGCAGAGTCTGTTGCACATTGTCATTTACCTACCAGTCCACATCATTCTCCACAACTTCAGTCATCTCCATCAAGCACATATTTCCCTCCACCGACAACACCCCCCCACCCACACCCCTCGCTTTCTGTACAAATCGCTCTCTACACAGCTCCATTGTCCACTCATCCCTCCCCACAGATCTCCCCCCACCCCCGGCACTTATCGCTGCAAGTGGGACAAGTGCTACACCCGCCACTTTAACTCTTCCTTCACCCCTCACCAACATTCAGAGCTCCAAACAGTCCTTTCAGACTGCGAGTCTGTCAGGGTCATCTATTGAATCTGAAATTGCGAGTATGGTCTCCTCTACATCAGTGACACCAATCATGGACTGGGGTACCACTTCATCAAGCACCTTCTTTCTGTCCACCTACACTTTGATCATGGGGAACAAGGACATGGCAGACTAACTGAATAACTACTTTGGTTCTGTCTTCACTAAGGAGGACATAAATAATCTTCCAGAAATAGTAGGGGACAGAGGGTCCAGTGAGATGGAGGAACTGAGGGAAATACATGTCAGTAGGGAAGTGGTGTTAGGTAAATTGAAGGGATTAAAGGCAGATAAATCCCCAGGGCCAGATGGTCTGCATCCCAGAGTGCTTAAGGAAGTAGCCCAAGAAATAGTGGATGCATTAGTGATAATTTTTCAAAACTCTTTAGATTCTGGACTAGTTCCTGAGGATTGGAGGGTGGCTAATGTAACCCCACTTTTTAAAAAAGGAGGGAGAGAGAAACCAGGGTATTATAGACCGGTTAGCCTGACATCGGTGGTGGGGAAAATGCTAGAGTCAGTTATCAAAGATGTGATAACAGCACATTTGGAAAGCGGTGAAATGATCGGACAAAGTCAGCATGGATTTGTGAAAGGAAAATCATGTCTGACGAATCTCATAGAATTTTTTGAGGATGTAACTAGTAGAGTGGATAGGGGAGAACCAGTGGATGTGGTATATTTGGATTTTCTAAAGGCTTTTGACAAGGTCCCACATAGGAGATTAGTGTGCAAACTTAAAGCACACGGTATTGGGGGTAAGGTATTGATGTGGATAGAGAATTGGTTGGCAGACAGGAAGCAAAGAGTGGGAATAAACAGAACCTTTTCAGAATGGCAGGCAGTGACTAGTGGGGTACCACAAGGCTCAGTGCTGGGACCCCAGTTGTTTACAATATATATTAATGACTTGGACGAGGGAGTTAAATGCAGCATCTCAAAGTTTGCAGATGACACGAAGCTGGGCGGCAGTGTTAGCTGTGAGTAGGATGTTAAGAGGATGCAGGGTGACTTGGATAGGTTAGGTGAGTGGGCAAATTCATGGCAGATGCAATTTAATGTGGATAAATGTGAAGTTATCCACTTTGGTGGCGAAAACAGGAAAACAGATTATTATCTGAATGGTGGCCGATTAGGAAAAGGGGAGATGCAACGAGATCTGGGTGTCATTATACACCAGCCATTGAAAGTGGGCATGCAGGTACAGCAGGCGGTGAAAAAGGTGAATGGTATGCTGGCATTTATAGCAAGAGGATTCGAGTACAGGAGCAGGGAGGTACTACTGCAGTTGTACAAGGCCTTGGTGAGGCCACACCTGGAGCATTGTGTGCAGTTTTGGTCCCCTAATCTGAGGAAAGACATCCTTGCCATAGAGGGAGTACAAAGAAGGTTCACCAGATTGATTCCTGGGATGGCAGGACTTTCATATGATGAAAGACTGGATGAACTAGGCTTATACTCGTTGGAATTTAATAGATTGAGGGGAGATCTGATTGAAACGTATAAAATCTTAAAGGGATTGGACAGGCGTGATGCAGGAAGATTGTTCCCGATGTTGGGGAAGTCCAGAACGAGGGGTCACAGTTTGAGGATAAAGGGGAAGCCTTTTAGGACCGGGATTAGGAAAAACTTCTTCACACAGAGAGTGGGGAATCTGTGGAATTCTCTGCCTCTGTTGAGGCCAGTTCATTGGCTATATTTAAGAGGGAGTTAGATATGGCCCTTGTGGCTAAAGGGATCAGGGGGTATGGAGGGAAGGCTGGTACAGGGTTCTGAGTTGGATGAATAGCCATGATCGTACTGAATGGCGGTGTAGGCTCGAAGGGCCGAATGGCCTACTCCTGCACCTATTTTCTGTGTTTCTATGTTTCCATATTATCCTGGGAATGAAAAGGTTAATTGTATGAGGAACATTTGATGGCTCTGGGTCTGTACTCACTGGAATTTGGAAGTATGGGGGTGGGGGGAGATCTCATTGAAACCTATTGAATATTGAGTAGATGTTGAGAGGATATTTCCTGTAGCGGGGGAAAGTCCAAGGCCAGAGGGCACAGCCTAAATAGAAGGACATCTATTTAGAACAGTGATGAGAAGGAACTTCTTTAGCCAGAGGGTGGTGAATCCGTGGAATTCATTGCCACTTCTGGCAGTGGAGGCCTAATTACTGGGTATAGTTGAAGCGAAAGTTGATAGGTTCTTGATCAGTAAACGTGCCAAAGGTTACAGGAAGAAGGCAGGAGAATGGAATTGAGAGGGTTAATAAACCAGCTATGATGGAATGGCGGAAGAGACTTGATGGGTCAAATGGCTTAACTCTGCTCCTACTTCTTAGCATTTATTAACACAATTTCTGAGAAGATGAATTCAGCAAATAAGTAAACAGACAGGGGAAGTTTGGGCAAAGAATGAACATGGAGACAGAAGCTGGGCCTAAAATATTTTTAAAATTCCATTTTCCTTCCAAATGATCGACATATGAAAATTTTCATTAACAATTCTCTACTGCACCTTTGTTTTGGGGTGGTGGGTGGTTTATGGAAAAAAATTAAATGACATGGTATTCAACATGTACTCGTGATGTCTTTGCAGCTAAGTCACTTTGAAATCCTTGGCATGCAAAACACAAGCAGAGAGTCACACAGCTTACTGCAAGATGATTTAAGGGCTGATAAACACCACTATTTCTTTGTTGGAATTATGTATATACAGATAGCAAATTTTAATTAATTCACAACCAAAATGAACAGAAATAGTTTGTTATTTTCCCATCCAACCCTATTCCTTTTATTTAGTGACAAAGGAGAGCATAATCAGAATTTATAATAATCACGTGATAAGCCCATTTGTGCAAATTGAATATAGTCAGCCAGCTACACAATGATAAAGACAGCACTAAAAAGGCATTTATATAATATAGTATGCAAGACTCAGTAATGGATGTTGCGAACATATATGACTGAACTATACAATTTGAATGCCACGGATGATGGGGCCTCTATAAAACTGGTATTGATTCTCTACATCCACCAATCTAGCAAACAAATTTTAGATGTGGGAATTTTTTTCAGGTTAATCTCTGATGAAAGACCAGTCTGTTTATTTAAGAAACTAATCCTCATTTTGCTATTAGGACACCACTTTCTCAAATTAGACCCAAAAACTGTCCTCTAATAACTTTACTTAAATCTACCCAGAAAACATGCCCCAAGGAGCCACCTTGTTAATCCAAACATGCAGCTGTTGGAATATATTTTATTGCACACTACAAATTGCCCCACTTTTGCCCTTCATAATCCAGTCAAAGGAATATGGCACAGAAACAGACCCTTTGGCCCAACTCATCCACATCAACTAAGATACCCATCGAAGCTAGTCCCATCTTCCTGCATTTGGTCCTTAACACACTAAATTGGAGGTTTTCAACCAGTTTTTATGCTATGGCATCTTTCCATTAACTGAGGGGTCCGTGAACTCCAGGATAGGAACCCCTGCACTAAATCTAAACTTCTAGCCAAAGAGAAAATTATATCCTTCTTTAATAATTTGTTAGCTCCTTGCCAAGAAAGCTTTAGGATGCTGAAGAACCTCAAAATATTTTACTCCAAAAATAACAGATATGTACTTAGGTTTCAGTCATGAATGTGTTTATCTGTTTATACAAGATCTTAACAAATAGGCGGCCAATTACCCCTTCAAGATCACTGCTGAATATCTTCTACTTCTTGCAAAACATTTTCTTACAAACCCATATCCCTCCAATTTCCAGAAATCTGCTGATCTTGGTGTTGACTGCCATCAGTGACAGAGCACCACTGCCCTTCAGCAAAACAAACACCAAAAACTCACCATCTTCTAAGTGAAGAAATGGTGATTCAGTCCAGTGCGAATTTGGCTTGCGTCTTATTTTGAGACTCACTAAAGGGAAAAGGGCAATGCCTGGATTTGTAAAAGTTTTCCAGCAAGTAAACACGTGTGGGAGAGAAAAACAACCATTGAAGAAGATTATGTGTCTACAGCTGGATAAGGAAGTCTTAGCTAGAAGTAGTAGTGATAGAGGAGGGTGGTGTGATCAACTTCACAGTCATAGGCGAGGACGAATATCATGCACCATGGTCAATCTGGTGAAACTCAGATTTTACACAAGGTCTTTTTCTGTGCTGTAACTGCAATGGAAATTTGATTCAAACATAAGAATTTCAGGCAATTTAAAGTGATGGCACTTTCTAAAGCAACAGCCACAGAAAGAGTTGAAAAGGCAATATCCTAAAGCTTATCGAGAGTATCACAATGGAACATCAATACTTTTCTTTGGCTTGTTTACCTCAAAGTTAATTTATTATCAAAGTACACATATGTCTTTATATACTACCCCGAGAATCATTTTCTTGTAGGCATTCACAGAAGATACTAAAGAAAATCAGAATAGTTAATGAACAACTACGAGGACGAACAAACTAACATGCAAAAGACAAATTCTGCAAATACAAAAATAATTTTAAATAATACCAAAAAGAGATATTTGAAGCAGCCCAAGCTGCTGCAATTGAGAGAATCTGTAATACTATTGAGAGAATTACAAAGGTGAAATATTTATCACCTACATTGAACTACAAACTGCCCTATGTAATATCTCAATTTCCTGATGCACTGAAATATCCTTCTACTACAGATCCCTCAGTTATGGCTTTGTTAATTCCAGACTTATCTACAAAACACCCATAAGCATCATATATCCTCTAGATCCGATATTATTGAAACCCTAGTGAAACTTTGCATGTTTAATCATATTTGCATTGCCACTAGCCAAGTTGCTATGGGGATAAGCTGTAAACAATTTCTCTTGGTGAATGAGTTAATAGGGACAATGACAGATACCTAATAAAATGAGGGGTGTCAGAGAATGAAGTAAAATTGAGAAATGCAGAGCAGTTGGACATGGGAGACAAATATCAATATAGAGAATAACTGTGCCTTTATCACAGATGAATTGACTAGCTCTTACACAAACAAAAAATACAAGTTATCCAAGTAGTAGAACTCAATATCAGAGTCCAGAAGGCTGTGTGGTACCCAGGTGGAAGATGAGGTAATGTTCCTCAAGCAATAACACAGTGACAAATAGGTCAGTGTGCACATCCAACCTCAGTCTCTGGTGTTTCCCTCAGTCTACCAAGTCAGGCTGCCCCTAAAGCCTTTAACCAAAGCAACTTTAGTTGTTTTTTTTTAATGCTCTCTCCAAGATTATCTTGCTCGCAGATCCAACTTCCTACTCCTTTAGCCTCATACCCACCAGACTGATAATCAAGCAACTTCACTTCCAGTTCCCATTTAGCTGAACCATAGTTTATGGTTCTTTCACTTCAAATATTGTTGTTCACTCATCTTCAAATCTACTCTCAATCCTCATCTAACACACACACACACACATTTTATATATAAAAACAACTCCCTCCGACCTACTGCCATCTCCTTTTCCCTCTCCAAATCCATTTTCACTCACATTTTTACTCCTGTCGTGAAATCAAATAGTTCTTGTTCAGTGGTCCCCAACCTCTGGGCCGCGAAGCATGCAGGGGTGCAGCGGTAGCTGGAGCGCACCCAGCACATCTTTAAGAAAAAAGCTGAAATAAATAAGCTAATTAATTAGGTGCCACCCAGAAGCCAGTCTTCATTAGAGGAACTGAGGTGGAGAGGGCCAATAACTTAAAATTCTTTGGCATTAAGGATCGACGTTTCTCTCTCTGAAAAGTGTCAGAGGATCTGTCCTGGGACCAGCACGTAACTGTCATTACAAAGAAAGCATGGCAGCACCTATACTTCATTAGAAGTTTGTGTAGATTCAACATGTCACCTTGATCCTGACAGCCCTGTCTTTTCAGCATGTCTGGGCTGGCATTTAAGTTGACCAAACAATGGAACAGCTAAAGGCTCCAGCGCCCTGTAAAGAGGAGTGAACATGGCACAGAGCAAGTGAAATCGGCAATCGCCTCTGATCTGGGCCGACATTTACGTGCCGGGCGGCACTTAATTAATTAGCTTGTTTATTTTGGCTTTTTTCTTAAATATGTACTGGGTGCACTCCGGCTACCGCTGCACCCCTGCATGCTTCACGGCCCAGTATCGGCCTGCGGCCCGGAGGTTGGGGACCACTGATCTTATTAACATCCAGACCCTAACCCTGTGTCTTATAGTGACACAGCCTTCACATAACAAAAAGTTTCTTGTCCTTAAACAGTCCACCCATTGCCTCGCAATATTATCGATCCAAAGATTGTTACTATCGGCCAGCTTGGTAGACTATTTATTTCTATGCATCTACTCTAGTTTAATAACCAACAATCTCTCCATATACAACCAAGCATTTTTTTTTTCCTGATGCAGTTTCTGTGAACTGCCTTGAAAGGTTTTACTGCATTTCAGGAATACAGTATTGAAAATGCCATTTGCTCTTGATACTAACAATTGCTAAAAACCTCAATAAGCAACAAAACTTAAGAAAATAATTAAATGCCAATGCTCACAGGCAAGGAATTTATATCTTAGTGACATTACTTAAGCAACTTAATGTGATTATTCCTTGTAATCCATCCCATCTGTTCTGCAGTTTTTTTTAAATCCAAGGTGTTAAACCTGCAGTGTAATGTTTATCCAACCCATAAACAACCTGCTAATCCCTGGTGTACCACTTAGTCTGTGCATCTCCCTGCAAATATTTGGTTGGGTTTGTCTTAGTAAAGTCCACAGGTTTCGTATTTTAGAAAATATCACCATTTAATCAGACAGTCAAAAGGGAAAAAGTTTCAAAACCCAAGAGATTCTGCAGATGCTGGAAACCCAGAGACAGACAGATGGGCAGAAGGAATTCAGCAGGTCAGGCAGCATAAACAGGAGCAGAATAAACAGTTGATGTTTCAGGACAAGGCCCTTCATCAGGACTCCAACTTTCCAAGCTAATTATCAGCAGCTTTTCAAGCTAACTTCAGAGGCAATATATTCATTTTGTTTTGAGGGAACTGGCTGATGAATGGGTGTGCACAATAAGAGTCCCGAACAAGAGTCTCAGCCTGAAACATCAACTGTATTCATTTCCATAGATGCTGCCTGACTCCTCTAGCATTTTGTGTGTGCTGCAAGAGTTGCTATTGCTGAGAAATTAAATAATACTGAACCTGAAGCTCCCAAGAAAACAATCCTACATCATTTATATACGGACAGAATCTTCCCAAAGTTCCCTATTTTGCCCAAGTCCACTTACCTCATTAAGTAACGTGCTCTTCCTTAATAAGACAGACGATTCCTCTCAGTTTAAATGGAGCCTTGCACAGGACTATAAGGAAGCCTCCCAAATTCAGTGTAATTTATGTTCTGTATGCTGTCTGGATGTACGTGCCGGTGATGCTGCTGCAAGTCTTTCACTGTACCTGCACCTCACTGTTCTTTGTGCATAGGACAATAAACTTGACTAAGCAAAAGCTTTAATCCCATTAGCCTATGCTCTAATTAGCTCACTGCCTTGAAGCACAGTACACTTCAACCACTAGAGTCCATTACACTTGTGCAACAGTGTTCTTCAAAAACGACATGGCTTTTACATGGCAGTACTATAAGCCAGATCATACCAGTCCGTACCACACAACTGTGCAGAATCATACAGAATTTTGCAGAAATCTATAACAATTTAGAGAACACAATACAGATGTCACCTTTTTGTTCTGCAAATTCAGTTCAACTCAAAAAAGATGAACTTTAATGAACTTGGGAGAAGCACATAGAGATACGCAGAAATTCAGTTTTGCTGGGATTCCATCTCAACCGGGGTTCCCAACCTGAAGTCCATGGTTAACAGTAAGGGTTCATGGCATAAAAAAAGGTTGGGAACCCCTGAGCTAAACTCAAACTCTCCCCAAAAATGATGGCAAAACCAGCAAGAAATCAGGAGAATCGTTTAGTCAATAGCTCACAAGAAATCATTTATAAATGAACGATATAATGATGTAGCAATAGGAAGGCATTCAACCCAACTCCCCTGTGAAACAACAGGAAATAGTGGGCTCCACTCCTTTGTCCTTTTATCACAACCCCTTGCTTATGTTGTCCTCAAAAGATACCAGCAAAAGAATCCAGGCAAACCTCTATGATTAAGAAGCTAGGTGAACTATCATCAGCCAATTTGGGCAACCCACACCACTGGCATGCCCAGAGATTCGTCCCATAAAAGAACTCTGAAAAGACTACCAGGAAGACTTTGGAAATGATTTTTGGATGTGTTCAAAGGCTCCTTGAAAAAATAATGCAACAAATCCACCAAGATTTTTCACAGCCTGAAAACTGCCCGTCACTTACTTTCTTTTGTAATATGCAAACTATGAATGTACAAAATGAAAACTGAAAAAAAAATCACATTTGAATTTGAGGGTATTATGAAATACAGTACAAGATCTTCATGTTTCATACATTTCTCATGCCTTTATTACAACTCCATTGTCTACAAACACTATCCAGACTGATTTTGCATCCATGTGAAAGATACATCTTAATCCTCATTAAGATCATCCAAATATTCCACTTTTAACCTGTTTCTGTCTATACATTTGATTGAATTCATAAGACTTAATCCACATTGGCAATCAGCACTAGAGGCTTGAAATGTTCCAATGTTTTCAACAAGAACATTGAACATAGAAATCTACAGCACATTACAATGTTGTGCCGACCACGTAACCTACTCTAGAAACTGCCTAGAATTACCCTACCACATAACTCCCTATTTTTGAAAGCTCCACGTACCCATCCAAGAGACTCTTAAAAGACCCTATTGTCTTCACCTCCACCACTGTTGCTCGCAGCGTGAAAAACCCAGCATTCTGTGTGTGTGGAAAAACTTACCCCTGACATCCCCTCGGTACCTACTTCCAAGCAAATTAAAACTATGCCCCCTCGTGTTAGCCATTTCAGCCCTGGGAAAAAGCCTCTGGCTATCCACATGATCAATGCCCCTCATCACCTTATACACCTCTAATCCTCCATTGCTCCAAGGAGAAAATACGAAGTTCACTCAGCCTATTCTCATAAGGTACACCATACAATCCAGGCAACATCCTTGTAAATCTTCTCTGCACTCTCTCGATAATATCTACATCCTTCTTGCAGTGAGGTAACCAGTAAGTGTTGTAACTTGAAACATTGACAGTGTAAGTACATTGAAAGCTCTAAAATGCTTCAAAGTAAATGATGTGTTATATTTATTATTTAGAAAGTGTATGCATTATATTCATTAGTACAATTTCAGGATATTTCACAATTATATTAACATGGATTTCAAAATTATATTACCATTATATAAAAGAAAATTCCAGCTGCATGGCAACAAAAACTATGAGCACAGAATCATTTTGGTTACAGTACAGCCATACACACATGCAGCTTACAGGGAACAGACAAACCCACTAACTGCTAGAAATTTCTGACTCACAACCACTCAAAGTGGATAAGGGGCATTTGGGATGTCACAAATGTTGGGGTCACTTAAAGGAAACACTCAAAAGCCCTGCGTAATTGAGTAAAGGAATGCACCTCGCACAAATACTCACCCACTCCATAAGGTACAGACTGTCATACAAAGATGAGGAAAGAAATTTGAGAACTCTTTGCAATGACCTGACTTTCTGCATTAATTACTCGTAAAATATGTTCCAATCTTCATCTAAGTCACAATAATAGATAACTACAATCAGCCTAGACTAATAACACACAAATAATTGTACTACTTCTTGTCAATACCGAGTACACCACTTAATCAATTACAGTCTAGGTTCAAAGAAGTACGTGAATCCCTGTATTTAATACCCGGTAGAGTTTCCTTTAGCAATAATAACTTCCACCAAATGTTTCTTGTAGTTGCTGATCAGACTTGTACAATGACAAGGAGAAATTTTAGATCATTCCTCCATACAAAACTGTTACAGTTCATCAACATTTCTGGGATACTTTGCATGAACAGCCCTCTCCTCTCCAAGTCATGTCACAGCATCCCAATTGGGTTAAGGGTCTGGACTCTGATTTGGCCATTCTAAAACACGAACTTTCTTCTTTTTAAAACCATTCTGTTGATTTACTCGTGTTTCGGATCATTGTCTTGTTGCATCGTCCAACTTCTATTGAGCTTCAGGTGACAGACCGCTACCCTGACATTCTCCCGTAAAATGTCTTGATGCAATTTTGAATTCATTGCTCCCGTAATGATTGCAGGCAGCAAAGCAGCCTCAAACCATGATGCTCCTTCTACCATGCTTCACAGCCGGGATGAGGTTATGGTATTGATGTAGAGTGCCTTTTTCCTTCAAACATAGAGCACATTTCTGCCCAAGTTTAACTGTTGTCCCATTTGTCCGCAGAACATTATCACAGAAGTGTTGTGGAACATCCAGGTGGTTTTTTGCAAACTTGAGACGTGCAGCAATGTTTTTGTTTTGCAGAGCTGTGGTTTTCTCCATGGTGTCCTTCCATGAACACCATTCTTGTTCAGTGTTTTTCTTGTAGTGGACACATAAACAGAGATTTCAGTAAGTTCTAGAGATTTCTGCAGGTCTTTCGCTGTTACCATTGGGTTCTTTTTCACTTCCTTCAGCATTGCATGTTGTGCTCTTGGTGTGATCTTTGCAGGGCACCCGCTCCTAGGGAGTGTAGCAACAGAACTGAGTTTCCTCCATTTGTAGACAATTTCCCTTAATGTGGAACAATGAACACTCCGGTCTTTAGAAATGCTTTTGCAGCCCTTTCCAGCTTCATGCATTGTTACAATTCTTCTTCTAACGTCCTCTGAAAGTTGTTTTGATCAAGGTATGGTGTACATAAACATCTTTCTTGAGAAGAGCAGGCTCTGTCAGTAACCTGACTTTGTGTATCTTTTAAAAAAAAAACAGTGCAGGGCACCTCAACAACCACATGTCCAATCTCATCTCATTGATTGGAACACCTGATTCCAAATAGCTTTTTTAGAAGGCATTACCCCAGAGGTTCACATACCTTTTTTGAACCTAGACTGTGATTGTTTAAATGGTGTACTCAGAGAAGTACAACTGTTTGTAGTTATTAGTTTAGGCAGATTGTGTTTGCCTATTATTGTGACTTAGATGAAGATCAGACCACATTTTATGAGTAATTAATACAGAAAAACAGATAATTGCAAAGGGTTCACAAACTTTTTCCTTGTAAGCGTACATTAAAGAATGTATGCTTCCCACACTGGCCTCATTAGCCACTTAGTTTTCTTGATTCCAAAGGATTTCTGGGGAAAGATTTATGTTATAATAATGTCATATTATGAAAACCTACTCCTCTGTGATTAGTCTTTGACAGTTTCTCGGGATTGTGCGGGGCAGTGGCAGTCCAGTTTTCTGGATTCTGAAATGACTGATGAGCAGCAAGGATAATCAACACTTCCACCTGCTAACCCAACTCTCCACATCTCCCATCACCACTACATTATTATTTCCTGTCAGTCACCTTACCAAGAGTCACTTTATGGGCTTACAATCAGCATATACAAGCTGCCTTATCTTATTGAGTTCCTCATCTTATGTTCTTTTTGTGCGGAAATCATATCCGGAGTAACACGAAGTCTGTTCTCCTTTACACGTGTACTGGAAATGACAATAAGCAATTTTGAAAAACTGAATTAAGTTCTTGAAGACAAAGTGAGATGTGCTGCAGATAAGGCCTGAAGTGCTTGGCCAAGCAAATGGAGCAGGTTGCTTGGAAAGTGGTGAACTCCTGCTGCCATTCACATGAAGCTTTAGTTTGTTCTTAAAGTAGAACTGAGATTCTCTGTGCCAACCAGTGTATCCCCTCCACTTCAAATGGTGGAGGAACAGGGATTTCCAAAAGTTAAAAAGGATCCTGCACTTTTTCATAGAAGACTTTGAAAACACTTTTGAACCTTTTCCTCAGTGCACCTAGTATTTTACCCGCAAGACAGAGCTCAAGAATATGCGTTCTAGGCAAGCAGATAACACAACCTGCAAAAAGAATGACTGGGTGCAATTCCAGAGATGTCTAGCTTGCTCATTTGGCAATGGATTGAGGATTTTGTGGAAGTAGTGTTGGTGGTGCCTCTCCAGTAATCTCAGGGGATCTTCTCTAAGTAGTCCAAGACTCAGTAGCGCACAGAAAGAAGGGCAAGGATCGTGGGTGATATAAAGTTAAAGGTGACAGACAATTTCAATATCAATGTTAATCTTCATTGACAGGTTGCTTCCAAGATATGGGAAATGATCCACAAAGAAATTGGAGTCATCTTGATTCTGAAGTGGAGGTGATGAGAACTGATTATATCATCACTATATCTGTCAATTATCTCCATTCCAACAGGAAGCCTGAGTGGTTTTGAGAAATCGCATTATCTTTTAAGCAAGTGGCATCCAAACATTTGAATTAGGGTCAGAAAAATGTCACTTGGTATCTCAAGAACACACCACTATTTAATAAGAAGCTTGGCTAATCTGATTGCATTCTCAACTCCACATTTATGCTCATGTGCAGTGACCTTTCACCTATTGTTTAGAACATAGAACAGTACAGCACAGCACAGCACAGTACAGGCCCTACAGCCCACAATGTTGTGTTGGCCTATATAAGCCTACTCCCCGATCAATGTAACCCTTCCCTCCTAGAGAATAATCATACATATTTCATACATCCAAAGATTTTTAAGTATCTATGTCTTAAAAACATATAATCATTGCTTCCACCGTTATTTATGGGAGAAATTTCCAAAGACTCACAACCCAAAGAAAAACTGTACCTCTGCTTTGTTAAGTTTACTTTTAAACAGTGATCCCAAGTTCTAGATTCTCTCACAAGGAAAACATCTTGTCCACATCTGCTGTGAACATCTTCCAGGTTTTCAAGTTTCATCTCCCTCTTCTTATCTCCATTGGGTTCATGCTGTGAACATATTTATATACTACTACTCATTCATGGCATCTCCACAATGGTACGTGTAATGTGCACAGAAAACTTTGATGCAAATTGGTGTTCTTCAACTGTATAGCAAGTAAATTATGCTGTTGCATCACATTACAGTGGCAGGGACTGCATGCTATTACTTCCCATAAGGTGAAGCTTAACAGCGTTATTGGCAGTCACTCACCAATGATTTCAGTACCTATTATGCACACTTCGAAAGGGAGAATAACACTACATCTGTGTGAATTGTCACATCATCTGGCAACCCTGTGAACTCCATCTAGGAGGCCATTGTCAGAACACCACCAAGTAGCCCGATGGTGTACCTGGCAATGCTTGACCAACTGGCTGGAGTGTTCAAGGACATCTTCAACTCTCACTGATGCAATCGGAGGTTTCCATCTGCTTCACATGAGCAGCAATCATAAACAAGAGAAAACCTGCAGATGCCGCAAATCAAAGTAATACCGGTGCCCAACAGCAGAAGAACTGCCTCAATAACTTTCTCCTGGCTGTATTCACATCTACTGTGATGAAGTGCTTTTAGAAGTTGGTTATGGTTAGAATTAACTCTGCCTGAGCAAGGGCCTGAACCAACTGCAATTTGCTTACCGCCTCTACAAGTCTACAGCAGACAAAATCTCACTGGCTCGCCTCTGGCTTTAAAGCACCCGGACAACAGCAATACATACACAAGGCTGCCATTTATTGATTACATTTCAGCATTTAATACCATCATGCCCCGAGTACTAATCAATAAGCTTCAAAACATGTGCTTCTGCACATCCCTCTGCAAATGGATCCTTAACTTCCTCACTGGGAGACCACAGTGTAGGTTGGTAATAACATCTCCTTCTTGCTGACAATAAACACAGGCACACCTCAAGGATGCATGTTTAGTCCATTGCTCTGCTCTCTCTACATTTGTTACTGTATGACTAGACACAGCTCAAACGGTATCTACTATCATATCACTGGCTTCCCTGCATTTTTTGTTTCCTATTTCTTTTCCCCTACAGTTTAAAATGTACTGTAACATTTCTGTTTCTGAAGGATGCTAAATGACTTTAAATTTAACTAGAAGGTTTTTCTTTGATCAGTTCCTGTCCTACATGCAATTTTCTTCCCCAGCTTTTTCATAAAATTTGTATTTCCCCCCCCCAACCATAAATTTATTGTTATAGAACTCTCAGGCAATATATTCTAAATCATAAGTATTCTTGTACTGCCTCGAGTTCTTTTTCCCAGCCATCTTAAATAGGTTATCCTTCAGCCATCTGATAGTTTCTCTTTACTATAACTAAACCCAGTGATTTTAATCACCTCTGTCAAACCTCCTCTCTAGCTTCACAGAGAACAACCACAGCTTCTCCGTGATGCAGGGGTGGAGGGAGGGTAGGAAGGATGTAATGGTAATTTGCAAAACAACAGGCAGTCATGCATGACCCCTCACATACAGGTGTAGGGTGGATAGAAAATAGATCACAAGTAAAAGCTATTTGATATATTGAAGGTATTGGAGCTGAGTCTCCAAATAACTGACATTCACTCTCGTGTTGGTGAAAACAATCAACCCCTCAAATTATCTTTTGATCAAGATCAAGTGTTCTCAGAATTGGAGTTCTACTAGTTTCAACAAATTCATCTGCAAATCAAAATTTAATTCAAAATTGCTTGATAAACCATACCATAATTAAAATAATTCCAAAGCAAAACAAACTACCTGTCATGCAGATTGCATTACATACCTGAAAACAGTTTCACATTTTCTATTAACAAGAAGTAATTCACTTGAAAGACTGTGCAGTCTTCTCGTGAACTGAAGTGCCAGCCAAGACTTTAGTGCCTCAAATACATAAACTGGACTTCGGTCTACAACCTTCCGACTCAAACAACTCTGCCCCCCTCCATCCCAGATGACACACCTATGTCACGATGCCATGTATGGGGGAAAAAACTGAACCTACTTCCAGATTGCAAAACAAAATAGAAATAGAATAAACATAAAGGTGAAGTATTTTGCTCAGTCCTTTTTTATTTCTTGGCTCGCTATCCTGCATGCATTTTATTCTTCAATTAGATGAGTACATTTTCTTCACAACCCTACAACCTCAATTGGAAAAATATCAATATCATAGTTCTCAATACTTCAAAAACATGCAAATTAAATATTTTCTGTAACGACAGGATAGCAGGATTTCTTGTGTTGACTGGGTGAACTTTTAATATAGGTGCCCTCTGAAACTAAACAGAACCTTTCGCACAACCCACAGGCTCTTTGAGGCAAAACTATGCACCAACCCCAACCAGCGGACGCAACCTAACTTGCTGCACGCACCGCTAGGCCCCGCCTTCCCCGCGTCTGATTGGCAGACTAGCATAGGCTAAGGTTTCAGATTGACTGCCCAGGGTGGTCAATCGCCTGACGTCACGGCACTGACCGGGTTAGGTTGGCCTCGACTCCGCCTACCTGTTGGAGCCGCAATTCGTCCGATTTCCACTTCGGCCCCAAAACGACAAGGGATGGGAGTGAACTATCACGGGTCGGAAAACAGCATCAACTCGGCGCTCAGCGTCCTCATTCAAATCCATCCCAACACAGCCACGAAAGGGCGAAGCAAAGTCACCATATTTGGAAAAACCGCTGCGTTACTCTCACTGCTACTGCCCCCAATTAACTTTTTATGCCAGCGACTTGCGTACAAGCGCCGCCCGACGGAAGGCCGTGACGCAATCGCGCTGCACGTTTGTTATTCGTGGAAGTGACGTAAAGGCGGGTCGATGCCCCCGGAGAGGGGCCGGGGTCAAGTGATCTGGGTGCGGGCTGTCCCATCACTTTCAATGGCGTTCAACTCCGGGATACCACTCAGAATTGGGCACACTGTTTCTTATATCCTGTTGGAAAACATCATCATTCTGGGTTCTCCAGTTTTTATGAAACAGTGAATATCTGCTGTTACCCTGTGAAGCGTAGAAGGTTCAATTACATCAAAAAACACGAGAAAACCTGCTGGTGCTGGAAGTCCAAAGCAAAACACACACAAAATGCTGGAGAAACTCAACAGGTCAGGCAGCATCTATGGAAATGAATAAACCACCGACGTTTCGGGCCGAGACCCTTCGTCTGGGTTGGAAAAAAGGATGAGATATCAGAGCAAGAAGGTGGGGGAGGGGAGGAAGTAGTAGAAGGTAGCGGGTGATGGGCGAAACCAGAAGAGAGGGAGGGGTGAACTAAAGAGTTGGGAAGTTGATCGGTGAAAGAGATAGAGGGCTGGAGGAGGGTAAATCTGATAGAGGGTAGAAGACCGTGAGAGGAAGGGAAGGAGGAGCACCAGAGGGAGGTGATGGACAGGTAAAATAGGCTACATTACTATCTTTGGGGGTTGACAGTTTTCATTAAAAGTTTTTAATTTACGGGAGTGACTTATTTAATCCACAGTATCGTCTTTCAATACATACAATCTATAGGAACTTTTGGGATAATTCAGCTTTCATTTGAAAGAAGTAAGGATTTTTTCCCCCGATTCTTTACACCAGCCTCGTCCAGTTGGTGGTGGTGTAGGTGTTCGCAAATAAATCAGTGTGAGGCGTTTTAAATTTAGGGAAATCTAACACCTCATTTATTGTAATCCAAACACTGAACACAGAATGTAACTGTACTTCACGTAATCACATAGACCAGCTTCTTAAAGTGAACCTAACTCAATAAACTTTTAAGTTGGACTAGCAGCTGATTTAAAATGTCAGAAGAATAACTCCAGGATGCATCATGTCTAACACTGAGAAACTACTACAGTGTTTTTCAGTTACAGAATGGAAACTGACTAAGATGTCTATCCAAGCTAGTCCCACTTGTTCACATTTGGCTGATATATCTCTAAACCTTTAAACCTATCCATTATCTTTTAGATTTTGTTAATGTGCTTGCCTCAAGGACATCCTCTGGCAGTTCATTTCATATAGCTACTACCTTAAGTGTAAAAGAAGTTCCCCTTCAAGTTCCTATTAAATCTTCTCCCTCCCATCTTACACTATACCCACTAGTTCTTGATTCTCCAAACTTGGGAAAAACATACTGAGTGCATTCATTGTATCAAGCCCTTATGCTATCCATAAGATCACATGGTCAAGTGGTTAAGGCATTGGACTAGTGACCTGAATCACACATTGCTCTGCGACAACACCGATGCCAAGCTGTATGGGTCCTAATGCCCTTCCCTTGGACAGCATTGGTGTCGTGGAGAGGGGAGACTTGCAGCATGGGCAACTGCTGGTCTTCCATACAAACTTGCCCAGGCCTGCGCCCTGGAGAGTGAAGACTTTCCAGGCGCAGATCCATGGTCTCGCAAGACTAAGATCACCTCTCAGTTTCCTTCTTTCAAGGGAATTAAGTCCTAGTCTGTACAGCCTGTCCCTCGAGTCCTGCCAACATCATTGTAAATCTTTCCTGAACTCTCTTCAGTTGGAGAATAGATGTGTGTCCAAAACTGTACATAATACTCGAGTGCAGCCCCACATCATCTTGTAAACCTGCAACATAACACTCCTGCTTCTATACTCAATGCCTGGACTGAGGATGGTTAGCAACTTCCACCTCATCTGTGCTCTCAAGTGTTTATGAAAGTTTCCATGGACACCATTTCAAAGCAGAACATTGTTTATACCCTTATTCACCACATTTTATAGATTTGAGTTCATTGCTAAAATCTGTCCATGTCTGCTGACTTCAACTGAGTGAGAGCAAAGGGGTTTGTTTTGCTGAAGGGTCTCAGCCTGAAATGTCGACTGTCTATTCATTTCCATAGATGCTGCCTGACTGGCTGAGTTCCTCCAGCATTTTGTTTGTGTTTGGATTTTAAGTATCTGCAGACTTTCTTGTGTTTTGTTTTGCTGTTATGGTTCTGTACAGCTGTATGTTGTACAATTTCTTATTGTGTTCTGTGCTTTTCTGCCGAGCATACTAATTATGTTGATGCTAGTATGTGTGGTGACACTTGCAGGCGGCCCCCAGCACATCCTCCGGTTGTGCAGTTGTTAGTGCAAACGACACATTTCACTGCACGTTTTCGATAAATGAATCTGAACCAGGTGCCATGTACACATCAGACCCGTGTTCCTGATACATTGTCACCTCAGTTTTAAAACAGTTAT
Organism: Mobula hypostoma; assembly: GCF_963921235.1. Lineage (NCBI taxonomy): Eukaryota > Metazoa > Chordata > Chondrichthyes > Myliobatiformes > Myliobatidae > Mobula > Mobula hypostoma. Next base: position 181,322,011 of record NC_086101.1, on the reverse strand, counting down.
CTCCTTCCATTCAAATTACCTCATTCTTGCCCATCTCCGTAACCACCATCATAAGAAGAGAGGGATAGGAAAAGCTTACTCATCATCTGCCTTTCAAGTTTCTGAGTCATAAACTTCCTGTCATCCTAAAATAATGTCTCCTTGTAAGTTTACATCATGAAAATTCAAATTATATTCCCATATCACTATTTTTCAAGCCTGGCTTCTGTAACCTCTTGAAATTTCAGCAGTATTTACATGTCCTTGGTGTCCACATTTCCGAGGATCTCACCCGGTCCCTGAACTCCTCCATCCTGATCAAAAAGGCGCAACAGCACCTTTATTTCCTGCGGGGCATGAAGAAAGCTCACCTCTGTCCCAGGATACTGGCAGACTTTTACCGCCGTACCATTGAGAGCATACAAACCAACTGCATCTCAGTGTGATATGGCGATTGTCCCGTACCGGACCGCAAAGCACTCCAGCGTGTGGTGAAAACTGCCCAGCAGATTATCGGCACCCAATTGCCCACCATTGAGAACATCTGCCATAAACGCTGTCAGGGCAGGGCGAAAAGCATTAGGGATGCATCTCACCCTAACCATGGACTTTTTACTCTCCTCCCATCCGATAGGTGCTACAGGAGCCTCCGCTCCCACACCAGCAGGCACAGGAAGAGCTTCTTCCCTGAGGCTGTGACCCTGCTGAACCTCACATCACAGCGCTAAGCAGTATTGCATCCGTATTGTACTGTATAATTGTGTGCTGTAGCACTTTTTATTTGCAGTTATTTTGTAAATAACACTATTCTTTGCATTTCTGGTCAGATGCTAAATGCATTTCATTGGCTTTGTATCTGTACTTGGCACAATGACAATAAAGTTGAATCTGATCTAATCTAATGTCTGGTAAATGTACACTATACATTCAATTAATTGTATTAAATGTGGCTTTTGTATTAACTGCACAGAATAGAACCATAGCAATATTAGGACAGAGAAAGAAGCATCTTAGCCCATTGTGTCAGTTCAGTCATTCATTATCTGCCGTGTCATATGATGTGAGCGATCACAGTCTTTCCATGAAAGTCCGTGAGACAGTAGGGTTGGTCGGTACCATCTGAGGGGAATAATGCTCATAGTGATTTTTGGCAAGGTATACATCTCTAGAGTTAGAAAATACATTATAGCATTGTACCAGTGGTACCTTTATGTGTGCTATCATGTATTTTATAACGCTACCCTAAAATAAGCATTTCTGAAAAGTGGCCAATATAAAGTACAACATATATATTCAACCTAGTGGTATTTTGTCATCAGTGATCCCTCAACATTGAAATTTGTCACAATGATAGCTGAGTTCAAGCACTTTTCATCAAATGTTGTTATAAAATTCTACATTGACAACTATGTCATTGCTGGCACTCGCAGTACAGTGCCCAATTTCAGTAGAGTGAATCATTTCATTTTTAGAAAAATATTTGTTTATTTTGGAAAAGTCAATGAAAACCTTAGGAAACATATAATCACATGGATTTGTGGAGAATTTATTCGGGAATTCAAATAAGTAATAACTTTTTGTCTATATTCCATATTAACATCAGTACAGCAATGTCATGATATTTTCCATATTGTTGTATCAAATCAAAACAATCTTAAGCTTTTGTCATTGCATATAGAATTACAGTACGATAATTCAAATGTGGGGTTCCACACGGCCATAACCTAGTCCCCATTTGGTTGTAAAATGAATATATTTAATCGAAGGCTGCTTTCCATACTTAGTTTTCCATACTTTCACAACCTATTAATAATCATAATAGTTTTCCAAGTCTTCAACATCTTCCACATCTTCATCTGAACTTCCCACACTCTCTGAGGTGGATGACTGGTTCTCACAGTCTGCCGGTCTACACATGTCAGTATACCTGAGGCCATTTGCAACACACATACATCTTGGGAGTGAACATTTTTTTGGACAGTTACAGGCCAGTAGATCCAGGACGGCATTGGGTGCCGGCTGGCCTTCCATCCAATGCACCACCAACTGTTCAGCTGCTTCTTCTCTCTCCATCTTCCATCCTCTGCCAACAGGGCTTGGCACTTGTGGGTCCTTCTCCAAACATCTTCTCCATATACCAGCAGGGTAGTTGGCTCGCTGTGCATGTTTTGTTAAACAGTCCTTGCATGGTGGGAGTTGATGACTTTTGATTTCACCTTTTTTGGCACAGAAAAGGTGGTACCTGAGCTCATTGATCTTGGTGGTTGATGCTTTTGGGGCATACAGGAGACATGTAAATGCCTCCAGTTTGTCCATCAGTTCTGGGGAGAGGTCCCATTCCTGACCCAACTCTAAGGATGTGTCCTGAGTTTCCCTGTTGCTGGTCAGAAGTTTTAGTGCACTCGTCTTCCCTTTGCCTGCAAAAGTGCTGACAGTGTCACATCCTGTATCTGCGTGCAACCTGACGAGAGCCCTACAAACCTCTATACCAACAGTGGCTGCAACTTTCCTGATGTCTACAATCCTTGCATGGCAGGGGTCCTCAACCTTTTTTGCACCGCGGACCAGGTTAATATTGACAATATTCTTGCAGACTGGCCAACTGGGGGTGGGGAGTGGGGGTGTTAATCACAACCGGAATATAGGTGCCAGCCGGCACATAAATGTTGGCCCAGATCAGAGGCGACGCAATCGGCAATCGCCTTTGATCTGGGCCGCCATTGACGTGCTGGGCGGCACCTAATTAATTAGCTTGTTTATTTCAGCTTTTTTCTCAAAGGTGCTGGGTGCGTTCCAACTACTGCTGCACTGCTGCATTCTTCGCGGCAATGTATCGGTCCGCGGCCCGGAGGTTGGGGACCACCGAATTATAAGTCAATAGCATCATAACATTTTAAGTTATGTTTGGATATTAAACACACAGCGCATATTTTCCTCATATGAACATATAAAATCATTGCAACACACCAATATCGCTAAATCGGTGGGAGCCCTGGGTTTGTTTCCCTGCAAGAAGACGGTCCTATTGAGGGGTGATGAGGGACAGTGATACTCGAAGGGGGTTCCTTATGTCCAGTCTATTCTGCAATTTAGTTTTCATTGCATTCATTGCAGAAAACCCCGCTTCGCAGAGATATGATGTTGGAAATGGAAGCAACGTTTTCAGTGCTTTCGTGGCTCTCTCAGGATATTCAGCCTTAACTTTGATCCAGAATGCCGGCAGAAATGTTATGTCAAACATACTTTTCAGCCCGTCATCATTTGCAAGCTCGAGGAGTTGATCTTCTTCCCGCGCTGACATGGATGACGCTTGCGTAATGACCTCACGTGCGTTCAACAGTGGGCATGACAGGGAATGAGGAAAGGTGCAGCTGACTCACATTGTTTCAAATCGCCAAATCATATCGTTCCCTCGCGGCCCGGTAGCACATGCTTTGCAGTCCAGTGGTCGGGGACCACTGCTGTACAGGATTGGTATCCCTCTCTCGTGGCATGGTCAACATGGAGAAGTAGGCAGCCATCTGCTTCTTCTTGTTGACACTGAAGAGCTGACACCTCCTCACTGTCTTGAGATGTGATTCTGTAACATTTGTCATTCACAGTTGCATACAGAATCTTCTCCTGTAGCTTTGCTGTGTATTCTGCCTGCCTCCATTAATGGACTATGAAGCTAATGAGACTATTTTTGTTACTGACAAGCTCCTCCACTGCCTCACCATTTGTGTGCCTTTGATACCTTGCAACTCATGACCAGTCTCTTCACCCCGTAGAGATCTTTCACCATTCTTGATAGAGTGCTCCTTGTATGTGTCAAACACAACATCTGTTCTGCTACTCTGACTGCCTTCCCTCGGAGCCATAAGCAGAATTGCTGTGGCAACATCTCTGAAAGTAACTTGATCACTTTTCACTCTTTGGACCAAGTTCATTCCATCAACCACTGTAGCAGAGTTTCCTGTGAGTTGCTCTTCTACCGTCCCATTTTTCTGCAAAGTTGTGGCTAAAGTAGCTTTATTTGTCTTTCTCAATGATCCTTCTGGTGTGGACATGGCCCAGGGCAATGGTCCAAGGGGATGAGAAAGGATATCTTCCATATGTAGACTGTGCCCTTGTGCCATCACTATGATGCGTCCAGACACAGACCTGTCTGCTTTCAAGATGATCGCCTTCTCATTTGATTTCACTTCTCTCTTCTTACACGTATCACTGAATGTTTTCAGCTTGTTGGTTTTCATTGGGTCATGGAATTTCTTTGCTGGTGGGTCTTCCTCTAGTTTCTCATCCTTGAAGGTTGCATAGCATTGCTCACCAATCTCATATGCCTTCATCAGGTCGGAGGCAATGTCCTTGGGGGCTGCCTTTACCGTAGACATGCTAATGAGGTCCCGCTTCTCTGCAAATGGGTTGACCCATTCATGTATGAGGCTAACCACTGCTGAAACTGCTTCCTCACCTTTCTGGATTCTTGGCTGCTGTAGCTCCACATGACAAAGCTCTGATTTGTTGCCTTGCACCATCTCCCTTGACTGTCCCAGGAATGCACTGCGGTGCTCAGCTGTTATGTAGTAACGCTTGATAGCTCCAGCATTCAGGCTGAACTGTGATGTGCCTCCAGGAGTCTGTGTGCCTTTATTCACTGTGGCTTCAATAGCCTGGTCCACAGGAATCTGCCCAAAGGGGTTGTTACTTGACAGCTGCACTGAGAATTGGCCTCATACACAGAAGGATTCTTCTCCGGGAGGTTCATCATCTGAGCAAAGTAAGGGGACAGGTACCTGGCATAATTCATCTTATCATAGGCAAAGAAACATGGGATCATGGTTCTTATAGCATGGAGGTGCAACTCCCAGTCCCCCTCACGAGAGGCGCACAGAAGCCCAAGTACCACGTTCTCTACCATGTCAATGTATGATATCCAGAATGCGGATAGCTCTCCATTGTTGTGACGGAGGTGTTCCGGAAAGTCCGTCCACAGGGTTATCAGCTCAGCTAAGAGTGGACTTTGCAGCAGATTGTTCAACTTCTGTTGGTTCAAGTCACTGGTCATGTCGTTTGCATGGTCTAAGAATGATTTGATCATCCCACTCCTCTCTGGAATGTTGTCCTCAACCCACGGTGTGAACTCTGCCCATGCAAGTCTCATCAGTGCTTCACAGATGTACTGGTGGACCCTGACAGCGCGATTGTAGTGTTTACCATCAAGCACTCCATTGATGGACATATCACACAGAAAGCTACTAGCGCTGCAATGCTATCACATATTTTCTAGCACTAGGGGTGTATACCTTACCAAAAATCACTATAAGAATTATTCCCCCCAGATGGTACCAGTGGGGTCACGGACTATGACCATGATTGTTCTTGGCAAATCTTTCTACAGAAGTGGTTTGCCACTGCCTTCTTCTGGGCAGTGTCTTTACAAGGCGGTGACCCCCAGCCATTATCAATACTTTTCACGGACTGTCTTCCTGCCGTCAGTGGTCGCATAACCAGGACTTGTGATATGCATCAGCTGCTCCCACGGCTTCACGTGACCCTGTTCTGAGGGCTAAGCAGGTGCTACACCTTGCCCAAGGGTGACCCGCAGACTAGTGGAGGAAGGGGTGCCTTTCTCCTCCTTTGGTAGAGACATATCTCCATTGGTTGGGAAAGACCTGATAGAGCCTGATTTATACTTCTGCGTCAATGCGCCGCTGTAAGTACTGCGTTGCTGCAAACCCTACACAAAGCCGACGCGGAACCCAACACGAGAGCCTGCGTTGCTGTGACCCGCACCTCTCCCAAAAAGTAACCATGCGTCGCGGCAAGGCAGACTGCAACAGCTGTGATTGGTCCGCTCGGTAGCATCGCATTTCCTCCTACACTGCAATAGCTTCCCATTGGCTGACTGAAGGGCAGGGAGGGAACTCTGGCTGCAATACCTTCCATAAAGCTTTACAGACCTCCAAGATTATGGAAGATACATTTCACTTTTACGATAAAAGACGCTCGCGTCTTGTTTACCCCGAGAAAGACTACCATGACCATGAAGCTTTGCGCGGGCAGGTGAGTGCGCATGCATGACGCGCGCGAATTGCAGAGCGACGCAGACACACCAACGCACAAGTAGGCCACTTGCGTAGGTTAAGGCATCTAGTTAACACATAAGTATAAATCAGGCTTAAGCCTAACCTCATTTTACTATCCTATGTCTGTTGCTGAACAGAGAACAATACAGAACCAAGTACTGTTAAACAAGATGGGAGTTCTATCTTTACCACCCTTTCAGACATGATGTCCAGATCCCCTATTATCATCTGAGTAAAATAAAAAATTCCTCATTTCCCTTTGAATCTTCTAACCAAATAATTTATATCTATTTCTTTTATTTTTTTATGGGGGTGAATGGGGTGTTCTGGAAGGAAAGCACTTCTGGTGAAATGGTTTATCGTGTCCATTCTGGGGCAGGTCATTCACTTTTGCTCCCTCAGTGAGGGTAGCTGACAGGCCTCACACCCCGGTGAGATACCAACATGCCTATCCTAGCATATGAAGATAAAGAAGGTGCAACAGCGGCTTTATTTCATCAGGAGTTTGAGGAGGTTTGGTATGTCGCCAAAGACTCTTAACAAATTTCTAAAGATGTACTGTGGAGAGCATTCTAACTGGTTGCTTCACTGTCTGTTCTGAAGGGACCACTGCACAGGATCGGATAAAGCTGCAGAAATTTGCAAAATCAGCCACCTCCATCATGTGCACATAGAGGACATCTTCAAAAGGCCACAGCCGTCAATAAGGACCCACATCACACCGGACATGCCCTTTTTTCATTGCTACCGGATATATTTCTTGTAATTTACTTTTAAATTTAAATCTTTTTATTAATTATCATTGAAAATCAACAACAAACAAAGAAATACATTGAATTAATCAAATCAACAGATCAATATGTACAATAGGAGTTAAACTATCAACCAAGTTAAAAAATATATCAATAATAATAAGAGAAAACAAAAATATTAAAGCTTTTTTTTGGAAAAAAGAAAGAAGGAAAAAGAACCCTTACTAACTAAAACAAAAAAAACCCTAACAAAAAAAACAAAACAAAAAAAACCATTTGGAGCACAAACCCGGAGCTATACGCCATACAAGCTTCCAGAACAGAAAGACATCAATCCACTGACCAGGTCCATTTACCCAAGAATCAGAAAGGGACCATCTTAATTAACTCAAATCAAATGATAGTAGCGGGCAAAAGAGCCCCACCTTTTCTCAAAGTCAAATCAAGGATCAAAAGTTCCACTTCTGATTTTCTCCAAACTAAGACATAACATCACCTGGGAAAACCATTGTATCAAAGTGGGAGCAGAGGCATCTTTCCATTTTAATAAAGTAGCCCTTCTGGCCAATAGTGTGACAAATGCAATTACATATTGGTCTGATATTACTTTTAAAAATATTATATATTGCACTGTACTGATGCCACAAAACAACAAATTTCATGACATATGCCAGTGATATTAAACCTGATTCTGCTCATAAATCTTTGAATTTTCTTTCCAAAACTGCTTGATGTCAGAGAACAGAAATCAGTGTTGAGATAGAGAGAACATGTTACAGCAACAGAAAAATAAACTATTTTTTGTCAAGATACTGCACTCTTAGCTCTGCAATTCAAGAGTTCTTTGTGAATAAGACTGTAAAGGCAAAAGAAGAGATAGTATTCAAGTTTCAAAGGAATACAATTTTTTAAAAACCCTGTAGATGCTAGAAATCAACAATAAAAACATAAATGTTGAAATACAGTACTCAGAAGGTCAAGGTGTTTTTGTAAGAAGGAAAATATTTCAGATTGAAGACTCTTCTCAAAACTGAGTTCAAGTTCAAGTTCATTGTCATTCAACCGTACACATGTATACTCTTAAAAGAGATAAGAAAAGAGTAGACAAAAGAAGGTATCCTAGGTACAGGGAGGATGGGGGTTGTTCTCTCCGATAGGGTGAACATTTTGTGACCATGGGGATAAACAGTAAGCAAAATTAGTCATAGTCATACTTTACTGATCCCGGGGGAAATTGGTTTTCGTTACAGTTGCACCATAAATAATAAATAGTAATAAAACCATAAATAATTAAATAATAGTATGTAAATTATGCCAGGAAATAAGTCCAGGACCAGCCTATTGGTTCAGGGTGTCTGACCCTCCAAGGGAGGAGTTGTAAAGTTTGATGGCCACAGGCAGGAATGACTTCCTATGACGCTCTGTGCTGCATCTCGGAGGAATGAGTCTCTGGCTGAATGTACTCCTGTGCCCACCCAGTACATTATGTAGTGGATGGGAGACATTGACCAAGATGGCAGCATCCTCTTTTCAGACACCACCGTCAGAGAGTCCAGTTCCATCCCCACAACATCACTGGCCTTACGAATGAGTTTATTGATTCTGTTGGTGTCTGCTACCCTCAGCCTGCTGCCCCAGCACACAACAGCAAACATGATCGCACTGGCCACCACATACTCGTACAACATCCTCAGCATCGTCCGACAGATGTTAAAGGACATCAGTCTCCTCAGGAAATAGAGACGGCTCTGACCCTTCTTGTAGACAGCCTCAGTGTTCTTAGACCAGTCCAGTTTACTGTCAATTCGTATCGCCAGGTACTTGTAATCCTCCACCATGTCCACACTGACCCCCTGGATGGAAACAGGGGTCACTGATACCTTAGCTCTCCTCAGGTCTACCGCCAGCTCCTTAGTCTTTTTCACGTTAAGCTGCAGATAATTCTGCTCACACCATGTGACAAAGTTTCCTACCGTAGCCCTGTACTCAGCCTCATCTCCCTTGCTAATGCATCCAACTATGGCAGAGTCATCCGAAAACTTCTGAAGATGACAAGACTCTGTGCAGTAGTTGAAGTACGAGGTGTAAATGGTGAAGAGAAAGGGAGACAAGACCCAGTGCTGCTGATCACTCTGTCGGACACACAGTGTTGCAAGCACACGTACTGTGGTCTGCCAGTCAGGTAATCAAGAATCTGGTCAATTTGTGAATGGGAGCTGTTAGCAAGAATGAAAACATGGACATAAGATGCTGAAATCTGGAGCAACAATCTGCTCGATCAAGCAACATCTGTAGGGAGGGAAAGCAATTGTCAACATTTTGGGTTTAGCCCTGAATCCAGCCAAAAGAGTATGGGAATTAGGAAACACAGAGCACAAGGTGTGTCCAACAAGTCAGACAGGACTTGTTCTCTTCACTCAGAGGGTAAAATAATCAACAAATCATTGACGGATGGCTGATACAGAGAGAAATCAAGTTGCCTGAAGTTGTAGGGTTAAGTAGCAAGTCCACAAGGCTGCACAGTGCCAAGACAGAAACTGAGGTGCTGTTCCTCAGATTTGCTTTCACCCTCACTGTAAGCCACAGAGGGAATAGGGCAGATATCTGTTCAGAAATTGCAAATCAAAAATAATCCCTTTTAGGATATTCAGAAAGTTAATCAAACACTTCTTCCAGGGAGAAACTGGTAAGGTTGGCCAACAGGGCTCTAGTGAAGCTGTAAAGGCCAATACCCTGTACAGTGAATACAATGGATTACAGAAACATTGACGAACTTCAACCATACAATTGACTTTGTGAGAAGAGGCTCATTGATTGAGCATATGATGCACCGCAGGGCAAGTCATCAGTGTCCTGCACAGCTGAAAACCCTTTTGTCACCAAAATCCATGTCTACCTTGGGTATCTGGAATGTGACAACCATGAGATGAAAAGGTACAGACTATTTGTGGACATCATCTGGAAAAACTCGATTGACGAATGGGATAAGTATAATCTACTCAAGCCACTCAGAACAATGTGCACCACTGACAGAGGGCATAGCCTCCATGTTAACACCAGAAGCATGTAGAGCCATGACTAAATTGGACGCCCTCAATTCCAGAATCATTAGTGCTAACCAAGCACAAGAAGATAAGTGAGTTGAGGAGAGACATTGAGGTCAAAATTGGACAATGGGGACACTCCTGGTCCATCTTCAAGAAACCTCTTCAGAACAGGAGGAGGATGGAGGTAGGAGGTCATTGATGGCCAATGCTTCGCTGGGAGCCAAGGGCCCAAGAAGTTTGATACCTTTCACAACCCTATGCTTCTCAAAGGTCTTCACAATCAATGAAGTGTTTTTAGATGTGTAATCAACACTGTAGAAGGGAAAGGCTCACAGGAGGCCCTTTAAAATAGCAATGACCAGTGAAATTGGCTTGAGGGATATATATTGTCCTCAATGTGGCAGGGGAGAAGACCATTGATCAGTTCAGAATGGGAATGGGATTGAAATTAAAATGTTTGGCGACCAGGAAATCCTGCTTCTTGTGGATGGATTGGAAGTTATCGATAAAGCACTCCCCCAATCTACGTCGGGTCACACCAATGCACAGGAGGCTGCATCGGGAGCACTGAAGACCGTAGACAACCCCAACAAATTTACAGGTGAAGAGTTGCCTTACATGGAAGGACTGTTTGGGGCCCCGAATGCAGGTGAATGGACATGCTGGGGTCCGTGCCAGGAGGGAGTTTCGTGGTGAGGGAGACAAGGGAATCACAGAGGGCGCATACACTGCGGAAAATGGAGAGCGGGCAGTAAGTTAAGATGTATTTGTTGGGAAGGTCCTATTGAAGACGGCAGAAGTTGCAGAAAATGATGTGTTGGACATGAAGGCTCATGGGGTGGTGGGTGAGGCATCAAGACTTAAGAAAAACTATCTTACCCTTTGCTATCAACTCCTGAACCAATCACCATTTGCACATCTCTTACCCTGTGGGACTGCCATATTCTCGAACCCTTAATTCAGCTCTTCCATAATTGTATCTTTAGCATTTCTTTTTTTCTCGACCTGTTTTCAGTTATCTTTGCAACAATATATTGCAGTGTGCTCCTGTTGTATTTACTGTTTTATTCAGTTGCACCCTTATGTGACGTTTACTGGAGGAATAATTGTCCTCCATTGACGCTGCCTAATTTACTGAGTTCTTCTGCATAGGTATAAGGATTAAAGCTTCCTATTTTCATTTCTGTTGTTGCAAATTCGCCCAATTACAGGAATACGCTCAGGAAATTGTTTGCATCATACACGTGGACTAATAAAAACCTAAACGCAGAATAATTCACCCTGAGTGGGTTTTTTTGGGTGTCTGACTGCAAATTAATCGGTCACTGAATCTGCGACGCGGAAATACAACCAGCTCCGCAGACATCCGTCCGCCAGAACGCGCGCGCCAATCTGGGAGGCCCGACCAAACCGTTGGAGAGCAGCCCGCCTGCCAATGAGATTCAAGGAGCGGCGCGAGGAGCTCCAGTTCCAGACCGCGAGCGGGGAAGCACCAACCAAATTCAAGCAGCGGCGCGAGAGGGTCGCCCAATTGCCCCCCACAGGATTGGATCCGAGCAGCCTATCGAATTGCTAGGAGGGCAGGGCGTGACTCCACTCCTACCAATCGGCGCTTTCCGCGACGCCAACCCACCAATCAGCCGTAGGCGGTAGGCGACGCAAGCGACGTAGAGGCTCCTCCGTCATTCGGAAGTTCGGGAGAGGCGGTTCAACGGTGCCAGTGGATCCGCAGGTGAGGCAGGAGGTCGCTTCGCGGGGTAGGGAGGGTTAGGGTCTTTAAATGATCGTTTTGTTATGGACTGATGATTGTCCTAGTCTTCTCCCATCCTCTACTTGCGCCCACTTAGGCTGTCCACAACTCCCTCCATCAGTCTCCTATTCCCCGCGTCAACTTCGTAGAGTAATAGCCTTTCGGCTACATCGTCCATGCCAACCTCCAAGCTTGTCCCTTTGGACCATAAAATATTTTCTATTCACGTACCTGTCCAAATGTCTTTAGAATTGTACACCTCCGGCCCACGATGTTATGAACTAAGCAAGCAGTTAAACACTTAACTAAACTAATTCCTTCTGCCTAGAAATTGCCTGTGTTCCCTCTATTCTCTGAATATTCATGTGCTAAGAGCTTCTTAAACGTTTCTGTCGTATTTGCCTCCACCACAACACCTAACTGCGCATTCAAGCACCCCACCGCTCACTATGTTTAAAAAAACTGGTCTGGCAAAGTTGTCCTTTCAACTTAAAAACTCACGTTAACCTCATGCCCTCTGTTATTACCAACCTTGGAAAAAGTTGCCAGTTGTCTGCTCTTTCTATGCCTCTCAGTGTTATAAATAGTACTTTTTAAAAGTCTTAGGCACATATATAGGCTTCATATATTAGGCACATATATTGGCTTCACTAGAAGAGAGATCAAGTCAACCAGTAGGGCTGTAGCTGAGGCAGCAGAGACAGGATCATCATGGGTGTGGACCAAGTACGTCCAGAGGGGCAGATAGTCAGACTTCTGCAAACTCTTCAGTAGTTGCATAGACACCTGAAGAGCAGGCTATCTGTTGGAGGGAAGCCACCAACAGCTCTGATAGAGGCAGATGCCAAGTTTTTGAGCTCACCAGTGGGAGGTGGTTCTTTAGCTCTGCTGGCCCACTACCTCGAGGGAGTCTTGATCATAGGCGGGCCGAAACTCCTGAAGACAGGTGGCAGATCAACTGATGATCCCACTGGTGGTAGCACAGGTCCAAGTGTATTTGCAATTCTTTAACTAGGGAGTCTTCTGCATAGTACTGTAGTAATTTTATGTATTGCACTGCACTGCTGCCACACACAAAAACAAATTTCATGACATATGACAACCTGATTCTGATTTGGGTCTTTATTGTGGACTGAGTGTGGAAAGGGGCAGGGAGAGAGGAATCATGGTTCGGAAAATGTGGGAGGGAGTGGGAAGCAACGGGGAGAGATTCTGCAATGATTAATAAACCAATTGTTTGGAATCAAATGACCTTTCCTGGTGTCTCAGGGTTGGATGTGTCTGCACCTGCGCCAACCCCTGCCCCAGCACTCCTCTCCCACCTGTCCCACACCCCGCCTATGGTGCTCCACCCTTGCTATTCCCAGCATCCTTTGCTCCCAACAGATTGAGAAACTTGCTGTCCGCTCCACGTTGACAAATGCATTACTGTGGAAGGGTCTTGGGTACCCGAGCTCTATCTATCTATCTATATATGTATATCTATCTAAGACTTGCACAGTACAGTACTTCTGTCAGGTCTCCCCTTAAGTCACCATGCTCCTGACAAACCAACTTGTCGAAGCGCTGTCCTGGGGTGTGGCCACTATAGCGTGCAAACAGTTACTTGGAGCCACGGGTGAGAGCTGGGTGGCTGGTGTGCCACCCAGCAACCCCCTATTAACCCTAGCCTAATTGTGGGACTATTTACAATGACTAACTTACCTACTAACTGGTATGTTTGTGGAGTGTGGGAGGAAAACAGCACCCAGAGAAAACCCACACATTCACACAGAGGACATACAGACTCCTAACAGATGACAGTAGAATTGAACTCTGAACTCTGGCCCAAACTGTAATAGCATCATGCTAAGCATTACACTACCACGGCAACGAGTTTAATACTAGTGTTGACCGTTCTCTATAACCCATTTCAACCTCTACTTTGCATACACTCGATGATTCTGCCTCCCTATCCCTGTCCTCCTTGATCCTGAAGGATTATCTGAAAAGAAATTTGCTTTAATTGTGTATGCTTCCACTAAGTCATATTTATGGTTAAAAACATGAAATCTCATTACATGTGAATATGAGAACTAGAAACAGCATGGCCAGTATGTCTAAAGGTAGAGGATTACCCACTGTTTTAATGGAGCTAGAACAGGCTCAATAGACTGTATATCTGGCTGCTGTTTTGTACTTGCTCCTCACAAAACCTATTTATAATCTCTTCATAAACACTACATTCTCCTGTTATTCCATTCACTCCAGCTTTTTATACCTGCCCATTCACCTTCTCCTTCACCTCCATATAGGTCTTCCAAGTGAGGCAGCATTTCACCTGTGAATCTACTGGGGTCATCTATTTTATCCAGTGCTTCTAATGCGGCTCCTTTTAGATTGGTGAGACCTGATGTAATTGGGGGACTGCATTGTCGAGCACCTTCACTCCATCTGCAAAAAGCAGGATTTCCCGCTGGCCACCCACTTAAATTCCAATTCCTATTCTGGCATGTCAGTCCACAGCCTCCTCCTCTGCAACAATGAGGGAACACTCAGGTTGGAGGAGTAATACCTCGTATTCTGTTTGAGTAGCCTCCAACCTGGTGGCACGAGCATTGATTTCTCCAACTTCCAGTAATTTTTCCCCCCTTCCTTCTTGGCTCTTCTCTCCTCACCTGCCTATCACCTTCCCGTTCCTTTTCTCCCATGGTCCACTCTTCTGTCCTATCAGATTCCTTCTTCTTCAGCCCTTTACATTTTCCACCCATCACCTCCCAGCTTCTTACTTCCTATCCCATCCACCTAGCTTCACCTCTCACCTTCTAGCATGTACTCCTTCCACTCCCCCAACTTCTTATTCTGGCTTCTCTCCCTTTGTTTCCAGTCCTGATGAAAGGTCTCACCCGAAACGTCAATTATTTTTTTCCGTAGATGCTTCCTGACTGCTGAGCTCCCCCAGCATTTTGTGTGTATTGCATCCTCCTATTGGCTTGTGTTGCTAACCAGCAATGCAAAATAGCCTCAGAATAAATTCAAGGAAAAATACATTTTTTTGGGGGTGTAAAAATTTTTAAGAGATAATGATTTGTATTCCTGAGTACTAAATTCAATGAAGGAATTACAGATGTGTTTGCAGTAGTTTTCCAAGAGTTCTGGAATTGTCTTTGAATCAGAAAGTTGCAAATACCTTATAATGTTACAAGTGTGATATAAAAAATATAGTAAGTTTGCAGACTTGTAGTTTGAAGAGTGATATCAGGAATATACTTAATAACATTGATTGAGTTCATGCAGAAGTATAGCATCATTTAGTAGTAAGCTGTTGTTGAATATAGTTACTTTTGCTTTTGAAGGAGCTTGCCAGAATGGCAATGTGCTGCCCCCAGTATATCCTTGGATTGTGTTGGTCATTGATGCAAACAATGTACTTCACAGTAGATTTAGATGCATATGTGTCAAATAAAGCTAATCTCTCTTTTGTATGGCATCACACACTTAGAGAAATCTGGATATGTGCACTAGGAATGAGACATTGATACTTTTTAACCCAGAAATACTGCTGATAATTGAAGTTACCAGTGCTGAGATAATTTTATTTTCGTTATTCCAGAAAATATAGATTTAAAACAGTTGTGGTAAATGAATTGAGGATGTATCTAGTAAAACAATTAAATGTCTGTGCTTAAAGAGCTGAGTGGCTTATACCAGTTCTTAAATAGACAAATTAAATTTATACATTCTACCACTGCTATTATTGAGATCTATGGAGTGAAATAAAACAACAGACACTAAATAATTTTTATGAACTACGATAAATTAAGAAAAATTTATGTATTTGTTATCAAGTTGTAGGATCAAGATGACAACTGGTGACTTGAGGGGATCCCTTCGAAAGTTGGAACAAGGACTTCGCTCATTGAATTATCCTCAAGATATTGATTGTAATGGGTAAGTAAGGGACTCTCACCCTACCATGTGATGGTTAAAATAAACACAAGATGGTCTCCTTCTTCATCAGCATGAGAGATTTTTCTGCTTTGAAATGGACTTGTTTTGTGCGTGCAAGCTTAAGCTCAGGATCTAGAATCAAATATATAGAATGATGGATTTATGATTTATATTGTGATTTTCTTTGTATTAATATCAGAAGTAATTGTACAGCTAAATAAGCATTTTTGAATTAAGGTTACTTGCAGTGTAAGAAATATGGCAACCATTTTTCAGCTAAGAAGCAGTGGCAATATAATTTGTTTCTTAGATAATTTCATGTTATACATTGATGGGAGTGCCTTTTACCTCCTGTTTGTCCCTTTGGGTTGTTTCACATCTACCTGAGAATGTTATCTCTTTGCTCTGAAGTTGAGGGATGGTGCTTGGTAAGTACTGACTCCTAGGAATCCCTGGCCTATGACCACTCAAAGTGGTGAAGAAGAATTCCCAATGGTATTGAGAATGTTCAAGGCATGCATCAGGAACACAAGCAAGGAAGCTCTGCATAAGTGGCAGAAAAAGCAGACCACCTCAAACTACTTGTCCACCTGCTCCATCTGTGGAAGTATCTGTGTTTCATAATGACTTCATTAGCTGTCTTGGAACTCACAAGACAGGAGTGGAACTCGTCCCATTATTCCAAACCTCTCATTTTAACGGTAATGTTCTCTGTATAGGTGATAAAAGTATGTTTATCATAACATGGCTATCAAAAACTATTAGATTGTTCAATATATCATCTAAACCAACATGGCCATTTGAATAAAAATACTTGTGTGGCACAACAGCTGCTATTTCATTGGCTCTTCACTCAACTCTGGAACATCTAGATGGCAAAGTTGCATACATCAGGATGCTTTTTATCAATTATAGCTTTTGGCATTCAATACCATAGGCCCCTCAAAATGAAGCAATAAGCTTGAAGACCTTGGCATCAATACCTGCTTGTGCAGTTGGATCCTTGATTTCTCACTTGCAGACTCCAGTCAGTTTTGATTGGCACCAACACCTCCTCCACAATATCCATCTACAAGGCTGTGTGCTTAGCCCCTGCTGTACTCGCTCTACACTTATGACTGTGTGGCTAAGCACAGCTCTAATGCCATCTTTATGTTTTCTGATGATATCACTGTTGTGGGCTGAATCAAAGGTGGTGACAGATCATCATATAGGAGGGTGCTTTCATTTCAACAACCTGTCCTGGGCCTTGGATATAAGTGTGAAGAAGTGCCTCTACTTCCTTAGAAGTTTGCAAAGCTTCAGCATGATATTTAATACATTGACACATTTCTATAGTTGTGTGATGGAGGGTATGTTAACTCACTGCATTATAGCCTGGAATGGAAACACCAATGCCCTTGAATGAAAAATCCTACAGCCTGACAAGGGTAAAGCCCATTCCTGCATTCCTCCACTGACCACATCTTCTACGTGGAGCATTGCTACAGGAGAGCAACGTTTATCATCAGGGACTCCCACCACCTAAGTCATGATCTCTTCTTGCTGCTGCTGTCAGGAAGAAGGTGCAGAGGTTTTAGGACTCACACTACCAGGCTCAGGAACTGTTATTACCCCTCAGTTGTTAGGCTCTTGAACCAGTGGGGATAACTTCATTTGACTTCACTTGCCCTATCACTAAACTGTTACCACACCGTATGGATTCACTTTCAAGCACTCTTCATCTCATGTTCTCAAAAGTTATTGCTTATTTATTTACTATTGTTCTTTTTTCTATTGTATTTGCACAATTTGTTGTCTTTTGCACATTGGTTGTTTGCCTGCACTGTTGGATACAGTCTTTTATTGATTATATTATGGTTCTTGGATTTACTGAGTATGCCCGCAAGAAAATGAACCTCAGGATTGTATATAGTGACATATATGTACTTTGATAATAAATTTACTTTTGAACTTTTAAAATTACAATAATATGTCTTATTTCCAAATTGAAAGGAGAGTTACTTTGAAAAAGAAGTTAAATATTGTCTTTGTTATGAGTCAAGATTCCAGAGTAGTTCATATCCGGAATGAATCGTACATGTATATAGGTGGTAAGGTCTTATTGTATTGTTCTGTATATAGAATGCCTATAAAAAGTATTTACCCCACCTTCTGGAAATTTTCATGTTTTATTGTTTTACAACATTGAGTTTAAGAGCTGAGAGGTAAACTGAGTTTAAGAGCCGAGAGGTAATGTAACAGCTATATAAGACCCTGGTCAGACCCCACTTGGAGTACTGTGCTCAGTTCTGGTCACCTCACTACAGGAAGAATGTGGAAAGTATAGAAAGGGTGCAGAGGAGATTTACAAGGATACTGCCTGGATTGGGGAGCATGCCCTATGAGAATAGGTTGAGTGAACTCGGCCTTTTCTGCTTGGAGCGGCGGAGGATGAGAGGTGACCTGATAGAGGTGTACAAGATGATGAGAGGCATTGATTGTGTGGATAGTCAGAGGCTTTTTCCCAGGGCTGAAATGGCTAGCACGAGAGGACACAGTTTTAAGGTGCTTGGAAGTAGTTACAGAGGAGATGTCGGGGTAAGTTTTTTATGCAGAGAGTGGTGAGTGCGTGGAATAGTCTGCCGGTGATGGTGGTGGAGACGGATCAGTTCGGGTCTTTTAAGAGACTTCCGGATAGGTACATGGAGCTTAGCAAAATAGAGGGCTATGGGTAACCCTAGGTAATTTCTGAAATATGTTTGGCACAGCATTGCGGGCCGAAGGGCCTGTATTGTGCTGTAGGTTTTCTATGTTTCTAGCATTGAATCATAATGGATTTAATTTGGCTTTTTTGACATTGCTGAACAGAAAAAGACTTCGTGTCAAAATGAAAATAGATCTCTATAAAGCGATCTAAATTAATTACAAATATAAAACACAACATAATTGACTGCATATGTATTCACCCCCTTCAAGTTAGTATTTAGTAGATATACCTTTGGCAGCAATTACAGCCCTGAGTCTGTGTGGATAGGTCTCTATCAGCTTTGCACATCTGGACACTACAATATTTCCCCATTCTTTACAAAACTGCTAAAGCTTGGTCAGATTGTATGGGGATCGTGAGTGAACAGCCCTTTTCAAATCCAGCCACAAATTCTCAATTGGATTGAGGTCTGGATGCCAATTTGGCCACTCCAGGACATTAACTTTGTGGTTTTGAAGCCATGCATGTGTAGCTTTGGCTTTATGCTTGGGGTCATTGTCTTGTAAGAAAATAAATCTCCCAGGTCGCAGTTCTTTTTTTTTTCCCTCCAGGATTTCCCTATATTTTGCTGCATTCATTTTACCCTCTGTCTTCACAATTCTTTCAGGGCCTGCTGCAGTGAAGCATCCTCACAGCATGATGTATCATGGCAGGGATGGAGTGTTTTTGATGATGTGCAGTGTTTGGCTTATGCCAAACATAGTGTTTAGTCTGAGGGCCAAAAAGTTCAGTTTTGTTTTCATCAGACCAGAGAAGCTTCTTCCAGTTGACTTCAGGATTTTCCACATACCTTCTGGCAATCTCTAGCCAAGATTTCATGTGAGTTTTTTCAACAGTGGCTTTCTCTTTGCCACTCTGCCATAAAGCTGCGACTGGTGACGCACCCGGGCAACAGTTGTTGTATGCGCAGTCTCCCCCATCTCAGCCACTGAAGCTTGTAACTCCTCCAGAGTTGTCAGCGGTTTCATGGTGACCTCCCTCAATAGTCTCCTTGCACGGTTACTTAGTTTTTGAGGACAGCCTGCTCTATGCAGATTTACAGCTGTGCTGTATTCTTTCCATTTCTTGATGATTGACTTAACTGTACTCCAAGGGATATTCAGTGACTTGGAAATTTTCTTCTATCCATCTCCTGACGTGCTTTTCAATATTCTTTTCGTGGGGTTGCTTGGAGAGTTCTATTGTCTTCATAGTGTTGTTTTTGCCAGGATACTGACTTACCAGCAGTTGGACCTTCCAGATACTGGTGTATTTTTACTACAATCAATTGAAACACCTTAACCTCATACACCTCTTCAAAAACAGATCTCCATTTAACTAATTAACTAATTATGTGACTTCTAAAACCAGTTGGCTGCATCAGTGATGATTTGGCATGTCATATTAAAGCGTGTGAATACTGTTGTGTTTTATATTTGTAATTAATTTAGATCATTTTATAGAGATCTGATTTCACTTTGACACAAAAGATTCTTTTCTGTTGATCAGTGTCAAAAAAGCCAAACTAAATCCACTGTGATTCAATGTTGTAAAACAATAAAGCATGAAAACTTCCAAGAGGGATGAAAGCTTTTCATAGGGACTATATGTTGTAAGGCCTCAGTAGGCTTATTATAATGTGAGAATCCAAATAGTTTGCTCTGATGAATATAATATACCAATTAACAAGGCCTCTTCTATGAAAAAAATATTCTAATAGTATGTAGTATTTGCAATAATACACCTACACAATGTGCAAAATAATCAGGAAGAGATAATGTTGTATAAGTGATCACAATTTATTCTCTTTTCCTTCCTGGAAGAACCATTGTCATCATTCCCAATAAGCTTATATACAAACCCATCCTGTGTATCACATAAAGATTTGGGGCAATTATGGATATGCATTCCATGTTGGTATTGCTAGCATTAAAGGACCGAAAGACAAGTTATATTGGTGGGTTGTAGAGCAAAATCTTTTATGAACTGCAGTTTTGACTGCCTTAATCAGGAAATTGCAGAGCTGTTCTTGACCAATAACCAGCGAGACGTGTAATTTATTAGCCTTTATAATGGGTTACTCAAATTCTACCAATGATACCAAATGGATGAAGTTTGTCCTTTGGTAATCATCCAAGTATGGGGATACATTCTTGCATATGAAGCCAAAAATTTGAACTTGAACTCAAGCACTATCTAAGTCTATAAAGCAATATCTTCCACATTGCTTAGGCTCTCTGGGGAAATTTGAAATTCACTTTATGAAAGGAGCGTGCCAATGTTCAGTTTGATTTCCTGTCTATGTGTCTATTAGATGAAAGTATTATTTTCAATGTATTTATTGCATTTTTAGGTTCCTTAATTCCTCTAACTTGATTACTGAAAGTGGCGCTAATGATCTAATCTCCAGGAACTGATAATCATTAACCACTGCTGGTAACCAGGTGGGGTTCTTAAACAGATTGCTGGATGCTCAAAGTAGATTTCCAGTAAGAAAAAAAAAATCATTTTTTTGCCAGCCCCTTTGCCAAGTAATCCAAAATGCATCCAGCTGTCCCACACTGTTACCACAGGCTATTTTTTCCCTCTGTTTCTAATATTGTCTAATTTCCTTGCATAAAATGCAGTGGTCTCTGTCTCAAATCACTTCCTGCAGCCAAGCATCAATCACAAGCTGTCTAAGTGTAAAAAAAATTATCCTAGCCTTTCCTCACACTATTGTTTGACATGTTTAAATTGATGTGCATCTAATCACTGACCAGCCCAATAGAGAAAATAATCATTTTCTACACGCCTAAACAAAATCTCAGTTTTAATTAAAGGAAACTCTGATAACTCTACAAGATTTTGTTCAATGTAATTAATTTGAATAGTGCAAGTTCTTCCTTATAGCTGGTGATATTTTTTACATGTGGTGTGGGTATCCAAAATCAATAGGCTGTTCTCTGTATTCTACAGCTTTATCATTGCTAATTTGATTTTCTGTGGGAGTACCGGAGGCAATATCTGAAGAACGATGCACTGTCTCAAACTATATGCCTCATCTGTGCCAAAGCACATATAGGACTCATCATAATCCACTGAACCGGCCTGGAAGCAAGTCCTTAAGTCTAAGGAATGCAGTTGAAAAAATACTATTAATCTCTTGTTCCATCCATTTTTTGCTAGAAACTGATTCTGTGTCCAGATATCATGCATAAAGTTTAAAGTACATTTATTATCAAAGTACATATACCATTTAAAACCTTGAGATTCATTTTCTTGCAGGTACCCACAAAAGAAAGAAATACATAAAATCACACAGAGCAAAGACCGACAAGCATTCAGTACTGTATGTGAAAAAAGAACAAATTGTGTAAATAATTAAAAAGTAAACAAATAATACATAGAACATGAACTGCAGAGTTCCCTAAACTGAGTCTATAAGCTGCGGAGTCAGTTCAGCGCGGAGTTGAGCGAAGTCAGTCCAGGAGCCCGATGGCTGCAGAGCAATATCTGCTCCCGAACCTAGTGGTGTGGGACCCAAGGCTCCTGCATCTCCTACCCGATGGTGGTAGTGAGAGGAGAGGGAGATGGGTCAAATACAGACAGACAGGGCGGGCCCAGCTGGGGGATCTTGGCTGGCGTGCAGAAGAACACCAATTTGTTTTCTGCTCTTGCACCTCGACGCTTTAATCTGGCTCGACACTTTAATCGGTGTAGAGTAGTGAGGCTGAACATCAGTTCATTTTCTGCTCTCAGGCCGTTTCCGCTCATGGGCCTTGATGCTTTAATCTAGCTTGGCACTTTAATCAGTGATGTAAGAAACAGACCTTTTAAATTGACCTGTAGTTTGTACAGATGCATTTTGCAGTTGAGCTTACTGATTAGAACTCAGAAAAGGGAATCCAACTTGAATTCCTTTTTTTGGAACCTTGCCAACATTGCAATTTCCTAACCCAGAGCCACTAAATTGACTTGTACAGCTCATCATCTACCTTAAAAATTCAAGAAAGAAGAACTCAAACCATTTTCAATATTGTTATTTTATTGCTGCAAAAGACCTCCTACAAATTATATTTGCTTTATTGAGACCAAACTTGGAAGACTCTGTATGATTTTGGTGTCCTTGCCTAAGAAAGGAAGTAGTTGCCTTAGTTAGAATGTAACAAGGATTTACTCATACTTGGAATAAAGACATTGACCTAAGAAGTGAGATGAAGTACAGTGGCTTTAGATTGTCAGAGGTTTAAAAAATAAAAGGTTAACTCACTAAAAGAAAAAATTCTGAAATCTTCGCTACCTTCACAAAGCAGGTAGGGGATGGTGAGGGGATGCTACTCTTGAGTTCTAAAGTTAAGTTCTAATTCAGCTAAAGATTATTTTTTCACTTGAGGGCTACGGATTGTTGGAATAAAGTTGGTGGTTCAAGATGAAGACATCAAACCTCACACAAAACTCATGGTCTACTGGGCAACATGTACTTCTGGGACTTGGGATACCTAGATCAGGCCCCACAAAATCTTAAATATAGAATTTTAAATATGTATAGTGCCTATAAAAGGTATTCATCTCCCCCACCTTGGAAGTTTTCATGTTTTATTGTTTTACAACGTTGACACCGATCAACAGAAAAAGACTCTTTCATGTCAATGTAAAAACAGATCTCTACAAAGTGATCCAAATGAATTGCAAAGATAAAACACAAAATAATTGATTGCATAATTACTCACCCTCTTCAAGCTGGTATTTAGTAGATGCACCTTTGGCAGCAATTACAACCTTGAGTCTGTGTGAACAGGTCTCTATCAGCTTTGCACATCCGGACACTGCAGTTTTTCCCCATTCCTTTACAAAACTGCTCAAGCTCTGTCAGATTGCATGGGGATTGTGTGTGAACAGCTCTTTTCAAATCCAACCACAAATTCTTAATTGGATTGAGGTGTGGACTCTGACTTGGCCACTCCAGGTCATTAACTTTGTTGCTTTTAGCCATTCCTGTATAGCTTTAGCTTTATATTTGGGGTCATTATCTTGTTGGAAAACAAATTTTCTCCCAATTTGCAGTTCTCTTTGCAGACTGCATCACGCTTTCCTCCAGGATTTCCCTGTATTTTGCTGCATTCACTTTACCCTCCACCTTCACAAATCTTCCAGGGCTTGTTGTAGTGAAACATCCCCATATTATAATATAGCTACCACCATGCTTCACAGTGGGAATGGTGTGTTTTTGATGATGTGCAGTGTTTGGCTTATGCCAAATGTAGTGTTTAGCCTGATGGCCAATAAACTCAATTTTGTTTTCATCAGACCATAGAACCTTCTTCCAGCTGACTTCAGAGTCTCCCACATGCCTTCTGACAAACTCCAGCCGAGAATTCATGTGGGTTTTTTTTTTTAAATAATGGCTTTCTCTTTATCACTCTCCCATAAAGCTTCAACTGCTGAAGCACCTGGATAGCAGTTGAGTGCAGTCTCCCCCATTTCAGCCACTGAAGCTTGTAACTTCTCCAGAGTTGCCATTGGTCTCTTGGTGGCCTCCCTCATTGGTCTCCTTCTTGCATGGTTACGCAGTGTTGAGGCTTGCTCTAAGCAGAATACATCTGTGCCATATCCTTTCCATTTCTTGATGATTGACTCAACTGTAATCCAAGGGATATTCAGTGACTTGGAAATTTTCTTCTATCCATCTCCTGACTTGTGCTTTTCAATAATCTTTTCGTGGAATTGCTTGGAGTTGCTTTTGTTTTCATGGTGTGATTTTTGCCAGGATACTGATTCGCCAGGATACCCACTCACGAGCAGTTGGACCTTCCACATTGAGGTGTATTAATATTGCAAGCAGTTGAAACATCTCCATTTAACTAATTATGTGACTTCTAAAACCAATTGGTTGCACCAGTGATGTTTTGTTGTGTCATATTAAAGAAAATACATGTTAGTAGGGAAGTGGTGTTAGGTAAATTGAAGGGATTGAAGGCAGATAAATCCCCAGGGCCAGATGGTCTGCATCCCAGAGTGCTTAAGGAAGTGGCCCAAGAAATAGTGGATGCATTAGTGATAATTTTTCAAAACTCGTTAGATTCTGGACTAGTTCCTGAGGATTGGAGGGTGGCTAATGTAACCCCACTTTTTAAAAAAGGAGGGAGAGAGAAACCGGGGAATTATAGGCCGGTTAGCCTAACGTCGGTGGTGGGGAAACTGCTGGAGTCAGTTATCAAGGATGTGATAACAGCACATTTGAAAAGCGGTGAAATGATCGGACAAAGTCAGCATGGATTTGTGAAAGGAAAATCATGTCTGACGAATCTCATAGAATTTTTTGAGGATGTAACTAGTAGAGTGGATAGGGGAGAACCAGTGGATGTGGTATATTTGGATTTTCAAAAGGCTTTTGACAAGGTCCCACATAGGAGATTAGTGTGCAAACTTAAAGCACACGGTATTGGGGGTAAGGTATTGGTGTGGGTGGAGAATTGGTTAGCAGACAGGAAGCAAAGAGTGGGAATAAACGGGACCTTTTCAGAATGGCAGGCGGTGACTAGTGGGGTACCGCAAGGCTCAGTGCTGGGACCCCAGTTGTTTACAATATATATTAATGACTTGGATGAGGGAATTAAATGCAGCATCTCCAAGTTTGCGGATGACACGAAGCTGGGTGGCAGTGTTAGCAGTGAGGAGGATGCTAAGAGGATGCAGGGTGACTTGGATAGGTTGGGTGAGTGGGCAAACTCATGGCAGATGCAATTTAATGTGGATAAATGTGAAGTTATCCACTTTGGTGGCAAAAATAGGAAAACAGATTATTATCTGAATAGTGGCCGATTAGGAAAAGGGGAGGTGCAACGAGACCTGGGTGTCATTATACACCAGTCATTGAAAGTGGGCATGCAGGTACAGCAGGCGGTGAAAAAGGCGAACGGTATGCTGGCATTTATAGCGAGAGGATTCGAGTACAGGAGCAGGGAGGTACTACTGCAGTTGTACAAGGCCTTGGTGAGACCACACCTGGAGTATTGTGTGCAGTTTTGGTCCCCTAATCTGAGGAAAGACATCTTTGCTATAGAGGGAGTACAAAGAAGGTTCACCAGATTGATTCCTGGGATGGCAGGTCTTTCATATGAAGAAAGACTGGATGAACTGGGCTTGTACTCGTTGGAATTTAGAAGATTGAGGGGGGATCTGATTGAAACGTATAAGATCCTAAAGGGATTGGACAGGCTAGATGCGGGAAGATTGTTCCCGATGTTGGGGAGGTCTAGAACGAGGGGTCATAGTCTGAGTATAAAGGGGAAGCCTTTTAGGACTGAGATGAGGAAAAACTTCTTCACACAGAGAGTGGTGAATCTGTGGAATTCTCTGCCACAGCAAACTGTTGAGGCCAGTTCATTAGCTATGTTTAAAAGGAAGTTAGATATGGCCCTTGTGGCTACAGGGGTCAGGGGGTATGGAGGGAAGGCTGGGTTCTGAGTTGGATGATCAGCCATGATCATAATAAATGGCGGTGCAGGCTCGAAGGGCCGAATGGCCTACTCCTGCACCTATTTTCTATGTTTCTATGTTTCTATGTAAAATGAATACTTTTACAATCAGTTAGTTCGTGTTTTATATGTGTAGAGATTTATTTTCACTTTGACACGAAAGAGTTTTTTTTCTGTTGATCAGTGTCAAAAAAAGCCAAATTAAATCTACTGTGATTCAACGTTGAAATCAATAAAACATGAAAATGTCCAAGTGCATATTTTTCTTATTGACATACAGTACAGAGTCGGCCCTTCCAGCCCTTTGAGCCATGCTGTCCAGCAATCACCCAGTTTAATCTTAGCCTAATCACGGGACAATTTACAATGACCAAATAGCCTACTAACCGGTACGTCTTTGGAATGTGGGAGGAAACCAGCGCTCCTAGAGGAAACTCATGTCACGGGTAGAACGTACGAACTCCATGCATGCGAGGAGGGAATTGAAACCTAGGTCACTAGTACTGTAAAGTATTGTGCTAACCACTTTTATAGACACAACAACGTGGCTTCCACAACTGTCTTTGACAACGTATTCCACAGATTCGCC
Source organism: Mobula hypostoma (assembly GCF_963921235.1). Classification (NCBI taxonomy): domain Eukaryota; kingdom Metazoa; phylum Chordata; class Chondrichthyes; order Myliobatiformes; family Myliobatidae; genus Mobula; species Mobula hypostoma. The sequence goes on along the minus strand of NC_086101.1, from coordinate 181,295,708 downwards.
ACCCATTGGCCAAAGTAATTTCTCCTCTTCTCTGTTTTAAAAGGACATCCTTCTCTGAGACTGTACCCTCTGATCCTAGACTCCCCCCTTCTTCCCCCCCCCATAGGAAACATTCTCTCCATGTCCATTCTAGGTATGCTTTTCAATATTCGATAGGTTTCAATGAGATCCTCCCTTCCCCCCATTCTTCTATACACCAGTGAGTGCAGATCCAGAGCAATGAAACGCTCCAAATGCTCACATTTTTTAAGCCATCAATATCAGTGTTTTAGATTATTTTGTGTGTGTGCATGATATCACTCAGCAGCTGATGGAGCAGACGTATGATTGAACAATCAGGGGTTAATAATTTGATTCCTGGTTGGTGCTTTTAATAGGGATGTCCCAATAGTGTACTTTTTCCAGATGCTTTCTGTTTGGCTACAGTAGAGGAAATGTCAGCTGGTATCATTCAAGTTGGACAAAGCCAAAACTTCGCCAACAACTTTCGCTTTTATGGCTTAGCCTCAGAATGTTTTTATTGAAGGAGGAGGAAGGATTACGTTCTCTGATAATTATGGGATAGTTTTTGTAAATAAGATCAGGATTACATTAACCAGCACTGCAAATAAAATAGAACAGAATTAAACATCAAATATCTAATGCCTTTGAAGTTCACATCATTTGAAGTTGATTCTGCTTTTATACACATGGTTAATGGCTGTAGAGTAGAAATTTATTGCATAGTAACTGGATCTTCAGATTGAACTAAAGGCCAACCACAGTAGCAAATTCAATACTTTCAAAAGGAGACTTGGTAGATTTTTAATTGGATGTTTGGACTAAGTTTATTAGACAGCTTTTGTCATTGCAGTAGAACAATTATATTAAAATGTCAAAAACTCCAATAGCCAAATGATTTGAACCACAGAATATGAAGATTTTATTATCACATTAATTTTAGTTAAATTGATTTTAGTTTAATTTTAGTGTGGAGAATTGCCATTTGTTGATGTCATTATTGAGAGATGCAGCTCGGATTAATTACGTATCAATGTGGATAGTTTATTGAATAATATAAATGGTCCTTAAGCTTTTACTATTTGTCTCTAGTGCACTATTTTATAGTGCTACTTACATTAAAATGTAGCAACCTAATATCTTTTTATTGTAATTTGATTCAAAACCAAAGCTCAGAATTTGGTTATTTTGAATTATTTGGCTTTGACATGACATTGTGGTACAAATTTGCACTTAAAATAAAATGATTTAAATATCTTAGTACAAAAAGTTGAAGGTAATGAGTTAAATGTTTGTGCTTAATATTTAAATATTATAGATAATTTTTAAGGTATGTTTTCCATTAAGGAAGCTTAGTTCATTCACATGTGTGATGTGTGTTAAGACTAGATGAAATTCAGAAGCATGTGTTTCATAAGAATGTAAAAAATAGAATCATGGCTGACCTTTTACCTCAACATCATTTTCCTGTGTTTTCCTGTGCCTTTTTTTTCCCTCCTGATTTGAATTAGAAGCTGATTAAATTGGATGGAATTTCAACATGGCCTGGCTTCAGGCAATGATTGGCAGATATCCTAAATCCAAGTTTACAGCTTTTGAACGGTGCGGATTGTGAACAAATCTGAATTTGGGGAAGAAAACTATTACATAGATCCTGTGGTTAACTATCATTACTTCTCTACTATTGTGCAGATGTTGGAGCCAATTGTTGCACTCTGTTTTTCTTAGCCTATATTAAACATATAATTTTAACAGATATTTAATGGAACCTAAATGGGAAATATTAAGTAAATCATGTGGCATAAATAGAGTGGACAGCCGGAGACTTTTTCCCAGAGCTGAAATGGCTAATACAAGGGGGCATACTTTTAAGGAAAGTATATAGAGAGAAGGGATTGTAGGGGGGATGTCAGAGGTAAGTTCTTTACACAGAGAGCAGTGTGTGTGTGAAACACCCTGCCAGGGGTGGTGATAGAGGCAGATATATTAGCGGCATTTAAGAATCTCTTAGATGGGCACATGGATGATAAAAAATGGAGGATAAAAGAGTTACAGTAGGTTAGAAGGTTGGCATGACATCGTGGGCCAAAGGGCCTGTACTGTGCTGTAATGTTTCTTGTTCTATAGAGAGAGAGTTAAGATCTAGGCTGATAACCTTTCATGAGTTGCAAAGCTCTCCTATGATGATTATATTGAACTCAGCTTGGTTATCTCTACCTCTCTCTGGTCAAGAGAAACCTTCTCTGTTTCATTCTTCAAAGATGCTATCTAACCTGAATATTTTTTAGCATTTTCTGATTTTTTAGATTCCAGCTTCTTTTCTCTTCATATTGCACAGTTCAGGAAAAATGGTCTGCTGATGCAGAATGACTTACAAAAAAGACACGTCACAGTATAAATACATCAAACATGTACTAGTGGTAGATCTCAAACACGAGGAAACCTGTAGATGCTAGAAATCCAAATCAAAACACACAAAATGCTGGAGTTTCTCCAGTATTTTGTGTTTGTTAGTAGTGGTAGACTTAAGAAGTGTTTTTTATTCTGCATTTTTGACTGTGTATTTCAAGCGTGAGTCTGTCAAGACTCAGTATAAGATCACTTGGCACATTTGAGCATTCAGGACTCTTGCTCTGTTCAGTTACCCCACCTGGATGATTATGTAAATTGTCATTTCTGAATGAAGTGCAAATTACTAGCCTGTTTGGATCCAGACATTCAACTGTTTTCTGTGAGTTTAGCATGGGAAGTCAGTTAATGGTTGTTGGGAATTTAAACTGTATTTAAGGTTTAATTTTATTTTTTACAGTCTTGCAAAAGGTGATCCAGCTGCCTTTCTGCCAATGATGAGCTATGCCTTTACCTCATATTCCACATATGTGACTGAGCAGCTAATAGCATCTGGAGTGGAACTTGTGGGAAAAAATGACACTCGTTTTCTTGATGCTGTTTACAAGGTACAGTTTCTTTCTTGCTGATGAGTCAAATTAAATAGTGAATTTAGATTAATAAATTGTAGAACTTAAATACAGTTTTTATGGAAAATCAATTGTCTGTGTATTTAAAGGATCCATCCCTGTGTACATTCTTAGATTTGGACAACATGCCATTGGGAGAAACTCTACTTTTCGTGATTTTTATTAACGACCTCGATGTGGAGGTAGAAGGGTGGGTTGGCAAGTTTGCAGGCGACACAAAGGTTAGTGGTGTTGTAGATAGTGTAGAGGATTGTTAAAGGTTGCAGGGAGACATTGATAGGTTGCAGAAGTGGGCTGAGAAGTGGCAGATGGAGTTTAACCCGGAAAAGTGTGAGGTGGTACACTTTGAAAGGACAAACTCCAAGGCAGAGTACAAAATAAATGGCAGGATACTTGGTAGCGGGGAGGAGCAGAGGGATCTGGGAGTACATGTCCACAGATCCCTGGAAGTTTCCTCACTGGTGGATAGGGTAGTTAAGAAAGCTTATGGGGTGTTAGCTTTCATATGTCAAGGGATAGAGTTTAAGAGTCGCGATGTAATGATGCAGCTCTATAAAACTCTGGTTAGGCCACACTTGGAGTACTGTACTGTGTCCAGTTCTGGTTGCCTCACTATAGGAAGGATGTGGAAGCATTGGAAAGGGTACATAGGAGATTTACCAGGATGCTGCCTGGTTTAGAGATTATGCATTATGATCGGAGGTTATGGGAGCTAGGGCTTTACTCTTTGGAGAGAAGGAGGATTAGAGAAGACATGATAGAGGTATACAAGGTATTAAGAGGAAAAGATAGAGTGGATAGCTAGTGCCTCTTCCCCAGGGCACCGCTGCTCAATACTAGAGGACATGGCTTTAAGGTAAGGGGTGGGAAGTTCAAGAGGGATATTAGAGGAAGGTTTTTTACTCAGAGAGTGGTTGGTGCATGGAATACACTGCCTGAGTCAGTGGTGGAGACAGATACACTACTGAAGCTTAAGAGACTACTAGACAGGTATATGGAGGAAATTAAGGTGGTGGGTTATATGGGAGGCAGGGTTTGACGGTCGGCACAACATTGTGGGCGGAAGGGCCTGTACTGTGCTGTACTATTCTATGTTCTATGCTTATATTTCATCCACTATTCTCTGGTTTATTTTGAATTCTTTATTTTGACTATTCCCCCACATCACTCAATTTCCTTAACAATGGATCATATTTTGGTGCCAGCAAATTTCTAGGTTCTTTCAACCATGGTTCTTATTTATGCAACCAATGGGTAATATATCTCCTGGCTACACATTGACTTTCTCCCCACTCCCATGCATGGACAAACTCATTTATAATGGTACACACCCATGACAGGAGATGTTGAATCTCCAACTATCACTGATCTGCATGGAAATGGGTAACTTAGCTAACTGTACCACATTAGGAGAAAGGTGGAATGAAATAAAAATTAGACTATATGTTCTTTATCCATGTATTTGCTGCAGTGAAGTTAACAAGTACTATAGTACTATTAGTACTCTTATCTAGTTTGATTCTGATAGGTTTGGAATAGTAGGGGAGAAGTTTTTTTTGCAGTTAAAGCCAGGCTAATGATCTGTGTCACTTCTGAGAACCCATGGTCAAGAACATAAGAATCCCAGACTTTCTAAAATATCTTTGTAGCTGCCTTTGACATTGGACTTCTCATGAACTCCTATGATGAATTGCCAACTTCAAGTAATTTCTCAGGAGTTATCTTGGGAAATCCCTTTAAGCATGGCTCAACTTTACCACTGTATTGGTTGACATGATGAGGAAAGGCTCCAAAGGAGAAGGGCACGTTATATATAGTTAATTGAAAAAAAGTTGAGTTTATTTTAGTGTATTTAATTGTACTATTTTCTAGCGTTTTAAGTACAGTAGGTTCTGGTTAATTGGACCATCAAGGCAGCCACTTATTTGGGACAACTCCTAAAGAACAAAATCTAATTGAGAAAATAGCTGGCATTCCCTTAGTTTATTTAGGACACTATGCTACTTAATTGGGACAGTAGACTGTTGCCCAACAAGTTCTAACTAGCTTCAATCGTATGCACTTGAGTGGCTGTTAAATACTACACTTTGCTTACAATGGATAGTTGCATGTGTGTTCAAAAAAACAGTATTTTTGTCACTGATAGTTGGCAAGAAATATTTCAGAAACAATTGGCAGAAAGGCAGCTGGATCACCTTTTGCAAGACCGTAAAAAATTCAGAACTGCAATTTCAAGCATTCAGGCTTGGAGATACCAGAATTCGCCAGGAGTAAAAATGAAATCATTTCCCTACTTCAACAAGATAGGATTTATGAAGAATTTGAAAGTATTGACAGCTATCTTGATGTTACAATAAAAATGATTTGGTGGATGCATTGTATGAAGGCAGTCCATTATCTGCACTAGGTGTTTGTGCTGATTTTGTTCATTTATAGTCAACCAAAAGACGTGACAGCGTAATTCCTCCATTGGTAACTATAGGAAACTAATACACAGTTTTATGGTACTTGGGTAGTATTGATAATGTTCTCAATTGTTCTGTATTTCATTTAAATCATAATTTGTTACTCAGTTAAATGACAGTTTGTCTTTTTAATTATTGCCATGAAACTTCAGGTATTGGGGCAGCAGCTTAATTGGAGCAAAATGTACCGGTCCAGATGTGTCCCAATTAACCGGAATCCACTATATCTTATTTTTTATTCAGACGTTAATAGTTGTTCTTGTTCCAATACCTTTTTATCTTTGTGAATATCACGGAATGGTGTATCAACACTTGAAGACATTTGAAGTTTTGTCATTCAGTCCGTGTAATGCCACAGCTTAGGTGTGGGAGGGGCTTAGTGTCAGAGATGGGCACCGTTGCCCTCCAGTTAGGCAGAATTGCCCTGTAAAGAGCATCATCAATCTACAGTGGGCTTGGGGAACAATTTCTGTTGGACGTTAATGTGCTTAGAGGACAGAGGAGACAGTGAACAGCTCGCTTGAACTGAACTATCCTACAGGCCATGTGTTGTACACTGTGGTTTCAGAGTTGTAAAGAATGCCTTTTGCGTGAGATATTGGAATGTCGTGCAGTAGTACTGCAGTGCAAGCTTAAAATATAGGCAGTATACTTGGGGATCGTGATGGCCATGTGGGTATTGTAAACAACAAGGAATGGAATAAAATGGAACTTACACTGTCAGTGCTCACCTACCTCTGGAGTACTAATGTTATTTGTTATAGGTTCACTGTCTCTCTGGCTAAGGTCTTCTAATTTTATCATGCCACTTTATAGGCCTGCATTTTTACTCATTAATGTATTAAGAAATATTCACACCCTCCCTAATGTGTTTGTTTCTAGAATTAGAAATTGAGATATATTCCTTCTCTTGTTCTTAGTTATCTACTGTCACAATTAGGAACATAAGAATTTATATTAACTGGTAATGCACAAAAAATATTTTTAAAGTTCTGTGTTATACAGAGTGATACACACAAAATGCTGGAGGAACTCAGCAGATCAGGCAACATCTATGGAGAGAAATAAAGAGCCGGTGTTTCATGCCGAGACCCTTCATCAAGACTGGAAAGGAAGGGGGAAAAAGCCAGATAGGCAGAGGGGGAGGAGTACAAGCTGGAAAGTGATAGGTGAAGCCAGCTGAAGGAGAAGGTAGGTGCGTGGGGGAGGGAATATAAAGTAAGTAGCTGGGAGGTGACAGGTGAAAAAGGCAAAGGAATCCGATAGAAGAGCAGAGTTAAACCATGAAAAAAAGGAAAGGAAGATGGAGGTGATAGTTAGATACGGAGAAGAGAAGAGCCAGAATGGGAAGTGGAAAAGGAGAGGAAGGGGGAGGTGCAGAAACACCAAAAGCTGGAGGCAACCGTGTTTATGCTGTTACGTTAGAAGCTACAATATCGTAATATGAGTTGTTGCTCCTCCAACCTGAGAGTGGCCTCACTGTTGCAGTAGAGAAGGCCATGGACTGACATGTTGGAATGGGAATGAGGAGTGGAATTAAAATGGTTGGTCACCAGGATATCTTCTCTATTGAGAGTGGAGTGAAAGTGCTCGACAAAGCACCTTTATTATACAAATTTGTTTTTTGAGAGGGAGAGAAAGGGCAATAAGGAGATTTTGGAAAAAAGTTTCACAACTTAAGGCTAAGGTAGCTGATTCCCACCAAATGGTGAAACAATTTAATTGGGGAGACCCAGAAGTAGACTTGCTGTTTTATTGATCACAAAGTGATGTTGATTTATTTTCCTAGATTACAATTGTTTTGATTCTGAACTTAATCAATTTTATCTGTCAAAATATTTCTCTTCCTGTATGTGCTGTTATCAAAAATGGTGTGGAACGTGGATGGAAATTAACCACCTTTGTCATTAACATTCTGGATAACTGCATAAGTAAGCCAAATGCATTTTTGAGGAATTCTGATAGCATTACTAAATGCTTATTTTTTTAGCAACCAATTATTCCTCTTGTTCTTAGCCACATGCTCATTATCAAAATAAATGAAATAAAATAATAAAATAGAATTAATTTATTTAGATTAGTTTATGCACTTCGGCGCTAGTAGGATGTAGTTGACAGAATATGTAACTCTCCAGAGTCTCAAAACATGATATAATTTTGTTCTTGGGTGTTTTGGAGCCTGTGCTACCTGGCCAGATCAATTCTATGTTTAAATTTTATATCTTGTTTAGTTAGACTTGGGATTACTTACAAACTAGCCCTGAAACTTCCAATAAAATTAACAGCATCTAAAAAGCAGAGCACTTTCATCTTTCTTAAATGTTACATGTAGTCAAGTTGAACTGAACACAAATGTTTTTCTTTTGATTAGTAATGAATGCTGTTTTAGAACAGAATGCTCTCATGACTGTCCAAGTCAGGGACTCTTGTTTAACTTAAATACATTTACAAAGGCTATTGCATTTATCCTTTACTGGCAAAGTCGTTTTTCAAAGTAATACAGACTAATTTGTCAAAACATGCTCCATTAGTAAGATACTGTATGCTTTCAACTTTGAGTCATTCATTACCTTAATATGAAATGATGAAATTGTGCTGCCACGAGTACAAGCTTTTAAGCCGTCAGTTGTGAAGGGTCACTAGCACAGAAGGGTCTTTCTCTCAGGGCTGTTCAAAATTACAGAACATATCTGCCCGGTATATTTTATGCATTGGTTCGAAATGAACAATACAATGTTGACTGACCTGGGAAATAAATATTGAATAATAGAAATAGTTTTACTATTTACATTAAGAAGCATAAAGTCATTTTTGGATTATCATTGATATAAGCTGCCTGTAACTGTTGTGTTGCTGACATTCTCAATGCAGGAAAGTTTAATTTTAAAAGTTGTTTTTAATATGCCTCAATAAATTCACAGTCATTTACCTCAACCTATTCTAGCCCTCTGGTGTCTCTGTACTGTTTCCTTGGATGTGGTCGGCTAAAGGGCCTGTTTCAGTTGGACAGCTCTACAACAGTTATAGCTTTTGTTATTTTGGCCATGCTTTCAGCTGGCTAGATTCCAGTATCTGGAATTTCATTGCTAAACCCTCTACGACTGAAAACTAATCTTAAAAATTACGTATCTGGGCACAAAGTTGGTTATTTGTCCAAACATTTTATATGACCTTTTTAATATTGCATCTGTAAACTAATTTGAAAAATTTCACTATGTTGTAATTGTATAAATGTCAGCAAAGGTTTACCACACCAGACAGCGCATATTTATTCTAGTACTTTTATGATTGTCAGTGAGTGTTTTATTTCCAGAGATGCAGTATGTTAATAGGCCCTTCCAGCCAAACAAGCCCACCCTACCCAATTACACCTATGTGAACAATTAACCTACTAATATGGGAGAAACCAGAGCACTCAGAGGGAACCCGCATGGTCACAGGGAGAACATATAAACTCCTTACATGCTGAATTGATGGAATTGAACCTGGATCACTGGCACTGTGATAGCATTACATTAACTGCTGTGCTACTGTGCTGTCTTGTAGAAACATAGAAATTACATAGAAAATGAACCTGTGATCCCATCTAGTTTAACTAAATAGTTCATATTGGAGTTCTCTGCACCTATTTGCAGATAATATCAAACTTGGTGGTAGGGTCGACTGCAGATGGTTGTCTAAGGTCACAACAGGATTTAGATCAATTGGGAAAATGGTAGTTGGAACTTAATTATAATTTTGGGAAGTTAAAGTAGGAAAGGACATCAGACAGTGAAGGACAAGAACTGGGGTAGGGAGGGGTGCGGTTATTGTGGAACGGAGAGACTTAAGGCTGCAGTACATAGTTCCCTGAAAGTAGCAAAGTAGGTAGATAAGGTGGTGAAAGAGGCATTTGGCACACTGGCCTTTATCCAGACAGGGTAAGAGTTGGGACATCATGTGATAATGTGTATGACCTTGGTGAGATTGCATTTGAAAATCAAAAAACAGGATAAGGTGTTAATATCCCCTGTGCCAATGGGTCGTGAGCAATTGCTCGAGACTGCCTTGATGTTGGGAGTGGCATAGGAGTGACACGCAGGGGTTTTCAAGTGGGCACCCTCCTTACTCGATTAGCCCACTACATCTCTGGAGGGCTCAACAATGACTTCTGGCGTCCCAGAGTCCCCCCCCCCCCCCGTGTTCTCCCACTCTTTTGATGATCTTTTGGAGCCCAGGAGAGGTCTTTTCGCTTGATCCAAAGCCATTGATTACTTCTTTCCGCTGCCTCTGATATGGCTCTTTACTGTGGAGTCTGACCATGGATCCCTAGCTCCTTGAGCAATTTGATGATGAATGTGGCTATAATTCCCCTACAACCCAGTTCCACAGGACAACCTCCGTCGCGGAGATTCAGCTTCATAGCATAGCCTCTTGCACTTATATGATTCAGCCACTGAATCCTTCCACGGGACTGTGAGTTCCATGATGTAGACAGTCTGTAATGAATTGGACCAGAGAACCAAGTCTAGCGTAAGGTTGGTGGTAGCAATTTCTGGTGGAAAAATGAATTGTTTATTGATATCCACCAACATTTTCCAGTTACGGGCCATGTTCATCTGTCCTGTTTCTGGCTTAGAAGGGAGGTTAGTTGGTCTTTTCCCTCCATCCCAGATGGATGCTGCTGGTGTCAGAGTGTTAGTCGTTCTTGGGGGCAAGGAGATGGTTGTTATCCTCTTGGTCTTGATGCTGCTGCTGGACCCTTCAAAACCTGATCATGATATCACATGTATCTACCTTGTGTGAGGTTTGTTTTGCAGCTTGCCAGGATTTGCTTGAGGGTTGCCAGAAACAGGCACGGGGCACCAGTTGGGTCCTCACCGAACCACCAGTGGAGGTTCTTTTGTGAGGGAAGCACATCATGTGTAGCTCTGATGAGAAAGCTAGTCTCTTTGCTTTTATCTCCCATATGTCCTTCTAGTTGATATTCCTCCTCTCAGTGCTCTACCACTGCATCCATTGCCTCTGCTTAGCCAGAGAAACAGCCTTCGCACTTCTGTCTGACTCTTCTTGTTACCGCACTTCCCTGACAACCATTTTCCTTTGCTCTGGAATTGTGGCCTTTTGCAAGGTGGGTCCACTTGCTGTCAGACGAAAGCCGCCCCTGCCCTGTTGGACTTGGCCCACAATGCCTCTGCCTAAGGGCTGCCATTGCTTGCTACACCATATAAGCTGGGGTTCATTTTCGCCCAGTTGTTAAGTTCCATGCAGTTTTACTGATGGTCTTGTCATAAGAGTCTTTGAGTAGATTCACCTTAGAACACTTGGAATTCCAATGTAAGGCTTGTGAAAGGTAATTCAAGGGCTCCTTTACCACAGAGACTGATGTTACTGATGCACCATGGGACACAAGGCCACTTCTTTACAAGTGACATGACGGTTCACTTGAGCTTCTTCACGGTTGTTAGCAGGGCCTCATAGACAGTGAAGGGCCACAACACCCAGGGTAGGAGTCCAAACTGAAAGCACCAGAGCTCCAGTTTTCCGGGCAGCATAGTCTTGTTGGTTGATGTTATCCAGGCCGCTGGCGATGTGTTGCTTTAGTTGCTGCACGTGCTCTTTGCCTGTGAGGCCGGTGTTGTACCATCTACCTAGGCTTTTGACAGGCTGTTAAGACACTGTTGGAATTCGGTCATCACTGATGAAGAACTTTGTCTTCCTGCATTCCTTTGACTATGGAGATAGTTCGTGACTTGCTTGGTTTGATTTTCATTCTGGCCCACTTGATGTTTTCCTGCAGCTTTCCAAGTGGTTGCTTGGTGCATGCTGCGGTACTGGTCATTGTTGTTATGTCGTCCATGTTGTTATGCCCTAATAGAGGGAGGACAAAGTCCAGCACTTGTTCTTTCACTGCCTACCATCCATCTTGAAGCCCTGATAATGACCTCCACTGCCATTGTGAAGGCCAGGGGTGATAGAGTGCAACCTGCCATAATGCCTACTTCCAGTCTCTGATAAAATCTGCTGTTGTGAAGCACAATTGCAGGTCTTAAAAGTACTACTTCACCAGCGTTGTGATGGGCTCTGGTATCTGTAAGAAGGCAAATGCTTCCCAGAGGAGTGCATGGGGAATTGAGCCGAATGCATTGGCGAGGTCCAGGAAGATCACATAGAGATTTCTTTTGACCTTCCTAGCTGCCTGGGATCTGGTGCCATATCATGCTTGTATGTTCCAAACACCTGGAGAACGCTGGAAATCCTGCTTTCTGTGTAGTTTTGGTCGCCATACAATAGGAAGGATATGATTGAGTGAGATGGAGTGCAAAAAAGATTCACAGCAATGCTGACAGGACTGAGAAACTGGATTATCTGGGACAGGAGTGAAGGAAGTTGAGATTTATAATAGTATGAGGGGCATATATATATGGTAAAATAACACTGTCTTTTTCCCATGAGAGGGGAGGCTAAATATGAGGGCACTGGTTTAAGGTGAGAAGGAAAAGATTCAAAGTCAACCTGAATGTCAAGTTTCATATATAGAGGGTAGTGTGTATATGGTATGAATTGCCAGAGGCAAGTGATGGAGGCAGGTACAATTATAATGTTTAAAAGACATTTGGACACATTCATAGATAGGAAAGGTTTAGGGAGATGTGGGCTTAAAACAGGCAAATAGGACTAACTCAGAAAAGCATATAGTTTGGCAAAGACAAATTGGGCCCAAGTGCTGTGCAGCTGTATAATTATATTTTCAGGTTTTTAATTCCAATAATTTCCTCCTTGCTTTTGTAACTGGCAACTTTGTATTACTTTAAACAATTAAATTCAATATTTGGGACTTAAAACCCTTTTGACAAATAATTTTTTCCCATTTTTTTCAGATGCACAGATAAGCATAAAGTTGTAATAGGTAATTATGTGATTTAGACCAAACTATCTAGATTGATTTACACTCTGCTTCTCTTTTACATTCACTCATCTTACCCCTATATTCCTTCAAAATTTATTCCTATACACAACAATTTAATCAAATCTTCATTACTGGCAATATTGTTGCGCCAAACACCAAGGCTGGGGATGACACAGTGGCACAGCAATTAACACTGCTGCCTTGGAGCTCTGAGGCTTGGATTGGGTCCTGACCTCAGGTGCTGTCTGCTTGCCATTTGCATTTTCTTCCTCTTTCCTTCTGTACTGTGGTTTCCTTCCACATCCCAAAATAATGCTGATAGATCAATAGGTTCTCAATTTCATTATGCGAGAGAATATGTTGCAAACAGTTATAAAAAGAGGGAAATGGGACTCATGGGGAACAGAATGGACTCCATGGGCCAAATAATTTCCTCCTATGTTATAATGGGGTAACTATAAACAAATTATAGGTAATTTTTTTGAAAGCATCTTTGAGTTGGTTCATGACTTGAAATATCAACTCCTCATGGTGCTCAGATGTTCGAAGTAAACTTATCATCTAAGTGCATATAGTATATGTCACCACTTAACCAAGAGATACCTTTTCTTGTGAGTAATCATAGTAAATACAAGAAGCATAATAGAATCAGTGAAAGACAACACCCAACAGGGTGCACAACCACATACAAAAAAACAGACTCTGCAAATGCAAAAAGAAAAAAAGCAACTACAATAATAATAATAATAAGCAATAAATATTGAGAACATGAGATGAAGAGTCCTTGAAGGTGAGTCCTGTTCAGTGATGGGGCGAATGAAGTTATTCCCTCTGGTTCAAGATCCTGATGGCTGTGGAGTAATAACTGTTCCTGAACCTGGTGATGTTGGTTTTGAGGCTCCTGTACCTCCGTTGTGATGGCAGCAATGGAAAGAGAGCATGGCCTAGATAGTGGGGGTCCTTGATGACGGATATTGCTTACTTGCAACGCCGCTCCATGTAGGTGTACTCAATGGTAGGGAGGGCTTTACCCGTGATGGACTGGGCCATATCCACTACCTTTTGTCGGCTTTGCTATACAAGGGCATTGGTGTTTCCATACCGAGCCGTAATGCAACCAGTGAGTGTTCTCTCCACCACACATCTGTAGAAGTTTTCAAAGTTTGACATGCCAAATCAAGCTCCTAAGAAAGTAGAGGCACTTCTTTGCTTTCATTGTAATGATACTTAGATTAGATTATGAGGACACTCAGTCCTTGTTTATTGTCATTTAGAAATGCATGCATTAAAAAATGATACAATGTTCCTCCAGAAAGATATCACAGAAACACAGGACAAACCAAGACTAAAACTGTCAAAACCACATAATTATAACATATAGTTACAACAGTGCAAAGCAATACCGTAATTTGATAAAGAGCAGACCGTGGGCATGGTAAAAAAAAAGTCTCAAGTCCAGATAGCCCCATCACCTCATGCAGACGGAAGCACCGCAAACTTGCGGATGCATTGGATGCACCCGACCACAGCCGACTCTGAGTCCGTCGGAAAATTTCGAGCCTCCGACCAGCCCTCCAACACCGAGCACTGAGCACCATCTCTGCCGAGCGCTTCGACCCCACCCTGGCCGCTGAGCAACACGCAAAGCCGAGGACTTGGGGCTTTCCCCTCCGGAGATTCTGGATCACACAGCAGCAGTGGCAGTGAAAACAGGCATTTCAGAAGTTTCCCCAAATGTTCCTCCGTGCTCTCACATCTGTCTCCATCAAATCAGGATTGTACGCGGCACCCTACTTGACAGATAACAGATATCATTCACCGGAGTGGCCGCTGCAAGCTGCGTCACGCCTCCATCTTCTCCTCCCTTACATGCTGGACCCAGACAGATCCTCTGAAATGATAGCACCAAGGAATTCATGGGTGCTGACCCTCTCCACCTCTGATCCCCGATGAGGACTGGCTCATGGACTTCCAGTTTCCTCCTCTTGAAGTGAACAGTCATATAAGTCAAACATCATATAAGTCACTAATCAATAAATCAATAAGAAGTGATGGTTCTGGCAAGCTTCTGCTCACCACGTTTGGAATACCTAATTGTGAAGTGTCCATTTGCTTTGGCTTCTTTTTAAAACTTTTTTTTCACTATAGCAGCAGATTACACTGGACAACAAAGATTTTGCTTCCTGAATACCTTTGTATGTACCTTATGGGTTTTGGGTTGCTGATCATGTAAATCACAATGAAATTTCCCTATCATGCACCATATTTTTTGAAATTGTCTGTATTTGTTATTTCAACTCATAATTCAAGTCAGAATAACTGAGGAAGACCAAGGTTAAGGAAGGCATTTTTGTTGGTCCACAAATCAAGCAGGCAATTTGAAGCATTTCTAGTGGGAACGAAGAAAATCGCATGGAAGGCATTGAAGGATGTTGTTGAAAAATTTCTTGGCAATTAACAGAACACCAAACTACATGCAGCTGATTGACAACATGGTTCAAGCATACAAAACCATGAAGTGCAACATGTCACTAAAGATTGATTTTCCGCATTCCCACTTAGACATCTTTCCTGCAAATCTTGGCACTGTCAGTGATGAGCATGGTAAAAGGTTTCACCAGGACATTGCAGTCATGGAGAAATGGTATTGGGGCAACTGGAATTCGTCAAAGCTGGCTGATTATTGTTGGACACTTCAGCGAGAAGCCTCAGACAAAAGTCATCAACAAAACAATTTGAGCTCAGTTAACTATTGCAAAGCGTCAACACCTATTATGCAATTAAATGCATATGTTTAATAAAAGTTAATTTCTTGTTTCTCCAAATTCCTACATGATACAAGTAGTCTGAAATTTTATTTGTGTTCAGCATCAAGGAAATTATCATAAACAAAAGAAATTTCTGAGGAAGCAACATTTAGATTTGCTTTTGGTAAATTTTAGGTTGTTTAAAGAGACCAAGCAATTGGAATATTATAAACACAGGAGATTCTGCAGCTGCTGGGATTCCAGAGCAATGCACACAAAATGCTAGAGGAGGTCAGTTGGTCAGGCAGTGGTCCGAAATGTCAACTGTTTATTCATTTGCATAGATACTGCCTGACCAATTGGAACATTTGTTTTTTTGGAAGCGTGATCTTATTATTAAGATTCTGTATAAATGTTAGTCGTTACTTTATCTGTTATTTCACTCAGTTTGTAATCTTTTCTGCCAGTTAGAGATATACTTCCATTTTACTTCCATTTGTATTACTTTTGCCTCAACATTCCCTTTGAATCTGAATGTGACATATTCAGTAAATATTTCATTTTTAAGCATCCCTTGTCCAAATGGAGATTATGAGCATGAAGTTTCCACTGAGTTCTTTTGGACTGGGTTTTCAGCAGCGTTAGTTCATGCCATGGATCTTAACCTTATAAACCTATTCTACACTGCTTCACAATCCTCTTGAATGTCTGTTGTAACTAAATATATTCCACTTCTTCTTCCATTTACAGTTGATCAGTGTATTAGACTACATCTGAGTTATTCTTCTCCAATTGTCCATTCTTTAAATTCAGTGCAGTCTGTGCATACTTCTCTTACTGTTTTTTGCAGTATTTGTTATCTTTGAGTATTCCTAATTGAAAACAAGATGCTGCTGTATTTCTGGAAATTTTTTTAAAATTAATTTTTTTATGCATTTCTACATAAGACTACAAAGAGAAAACCCAACAACAAAATGGAGATTTATATAGAGAGAAAAATTTTGAGAGTAATTATTTTTCAGTGTTTGAACTTTCTCTTGATCGAAAATTTTTGTACAATATATCTTGAGTTTTCAGTAAGGTATATATGTTGTTTGCATTACTGTATTTAATGTAGATATTCTGATTATTTTGTAATATGATTGTAACTACATTGTGGGGTGCATCATATTCTAATTCATGCATGGTGTCAAGTTAACTCAGTGGGTAATTAAAGATAGTGCCATTAAAAGGAGCTCATCGCCCTCAGTATGAGAGAGAGAAAGAGGCTGCCAGGCGTTGACCATTGGACAAGAATAAGTGCGAAGCTATTATTGTGTTGCTTGTAGATATCTTTTTGTAAACGTTGGCATTTTTTCACTCTTTTCACTAATTTTCACTCGTTTGATTTTTTTGATGCACCTGATCAATACCCTTGCACTGAAGTGCTAAGCGACTTCAGCTGTTTTTTCTTTGGTAAAATTAAGGTCATAATCCATGTTTTTAACATATGGTTTTTAACGTACGTTTTCAACTTACAAAGATATGATTGTTGTGATTTCATCCAGAAATGCTTCTTTGCCATTAAACATTTTTTCTTCCTTTTTTTTTGTGCTTATATCTATTGATGTGCTTGTGAGGTATATTAGCAAAAGTAAACTTGTAGAGCTTATTGAAACCTAGTGTAATATATAGTACCAAAAATACTAAATAGGAAATCACTCAGGTTATACTTTTAGAATTACATAGTGCGCTACTATGCATTTTTATGTCTTAAATTTGGAGATGGTGAATTATTTGGTTGATAATTAAATAGCCAGATTAAGTTACTGAAACTTTCAGGATGAATGAATATGCCTGAATGAAATCTAATGTAAATATTCTATAAAATAATGTAGTTTACATTGTGACATTTATTTTCTCCTGTTAACATGAACTTTTCTAGGTGTTACGAGACCAGTTCCAGTATAAACCATTGCTTTTAAAGGAACAAGTTCTGCACTGTGGATTTGCAGAACGGAAGATGCAGCTTTTATGTGACATAATAAGCCTTGTGACAAAAAAGCACAAGGAGTTAAGCAACCTCAACAAGGTACTGATTTTCTGAGAATAAATACTAATTAAAGGTTCTTAACACCTCATGCAAATTCAAGTGATGTCAACCTTATATATAAACTGTTTTCCCTTTAATATTTGATTCTGTGTTTGTCACTGCTTGTCAATGATTTATTTTCTTATGTCTTTTTGATTTCTTTTTTCCTGCTGGTTGTTGGACCAGGGAAGGTAGCTATAGAAGATTGTATCCCTAGTTTATGATGCTGAGTTTGGAACGCAAGCCCTAATACTGCAGCCCACCCATTACTTCTGCACATGCCTTTTGCTGTTTGAAATCAGCTTGCCATTGTGCCTTTACTTCTTTTTCTCCCTGATTTATTCCCCCTTGAAAATTATATCTTCTGTACATCTAGAAAGGGTAGTGGGTATTAATAGAGTCATAGAATACTACAGCAGGGAAATAGGCCTTTTAGTCCATCTAGTCCGTGTTGAACTATTGTTCTTAGCCCCCCTATACCCTTCCCTTCTGCGTACCTATCCAAATTTCTCTTAAATGTTAATATTGAGCCCTTATCCACCACTGGCAGCTCATTTCACACTCTTACCACCCTCTGTGCAAAGAAGTTCCCCTCATGTTCCCTTAAACATATCATCTTTCACACTTGACCCATGACCTGTAGTTCTAGTAGGAGCAAATGCTCTGGCTAAATTTTATTCTCTGAAATAAGGTGCACTGAAGCCATTTGCAGTATTTTCCCCATGTAATGGCCAATGAGAGAGACAGTGTATCAAACTCAGTTTCTAAAGCTTTTTTAAACAAATGGTCTATTAACAAAGTACATCTCTATTTTAAATATCATACTTGTATGAATGCAGAAACTGGAATTTGATGCATGTTAATTTTTTATTTTCATCTGTGATACTGCAGAGGTTACAGTTTCAGTTTTGATTCTATGCCAAATTGGCAGCCAGCCACTTTGCAAGTGACTTACCTTGGTTGTCAATTAATTCTCCGTAAAGCATTTGAGCTTCACCCTGGCTTCTCTTGAACAAAACAGAAATAAATACTGGTTGAGTATCTCTTATTTGAATTTCCAAAATCCAAAAACCCCGGAATTCCACATTTTTTTCGAGCACTGACATGAAATCACAAATAGAAAGTTCCACAAGGCACTGCAGAGGTTCCCAGGTGATGCACACATCTCTGTGCATCACAGACAGTTCTGAGAAGTGAACTTGCATATGTAATAAGCAGAAGTTTTTTCATTTTTAAATCTTTCTTATTATTATTGAAAATCAACAACAGAAAAATACATCAAAATAAAAACATGTCCATATGTAGAATAAGAGTTAAACTATCAACCAAACTGAACAGTATATCAATAATAATAATAAAAAAAAAACAAAATGTTAAAGCTTTTTTATATGGAAAAAGAAAGAAAAAAGAGAACCTCTACTAACTAAAACAAAAAAAAACGAATAACAAAAAAAACGGGGAAAAAAAACCCACTTGGAGCACAAACCCGGAGCTATACACCATACAAGCTTCCATAAAAAAAGACATCAATCCGCCAACCAAATCCATATACCCAGGCATCAGAAAAGGACCATCTTTATTAACTCAAATCAAATGATAATAATGGGCAAAAGAACCCCACCTTGAAGTCAAATCTAGGATCAAAAGTTTGACTTCTAATTTTTTATCAAACTAAGACATAACATCACCTGAGAGAACCATTGTATCAAAGTGGGAGCAGAGGCATCTTTCCATTTTAATAAAATAGCCCTTCTAGCCAATAATGTTGAAGTTGATGAAAAATAGAAAAACATTGCGTAAAGCAAGAAATGAAGATTGAGATCATGTATTGAAGGAATGGATTCGTCAGCGTAATAGTGAACATTTGCCCCTTAACAGTATGCTGATCATGAAGCAAGGAACGGTCTATCACGATCAATCGAGAAAACTGAAGGTAACTGAATATTCAGGAGGTCGGTTGCAGAAATTTAAGAAAAGGCCTGGCATTAAATTTTTAAAGATTAAGAAATTTTAAAGATAAAGCCTCTGCTAATCATGAAGTAGCAGATAAATTTATTGATAAGTTTGTGGAGATCATCGCTGATGAAAATCTAACACCAGAACAAATCTACAATGCTGATCGTTTTTGTACCTTACATAAAACCTAAAATAGTAAAACACAAATGCAGTTGTACTGTAACCTTCTAATCAAAACACGGCATTGTAGGTGGAGACTGAAAGCCTGCCGTTGTTTGTTGTTCAACAGCTGATTCAGATATTCTCCCGATGCTGCTGTGATGCTTTTGTTTCCCTGCACACATTATATTTCAACTATATAAATGGTATGTAATAAATTTACTGTTAAGTATGTATGAAAGGATTCAAATTACATTTATTATCCCAGTATGTATGCAGGATACAATACTGAGATATGTTTCCCCCACAGACAGCCACGAATAAAAGAAAACTTCAAAGAAAATCATCAACCCCTCCCCCAACATACAAACAACAAGTCACGCAAACAACAACAAAAAAGAATGAGTGAAAACACGGAATATAAAACATAAAAATGTCAAATTCAGTTCAGCTCTGTGTTCATTATCTGCAGGCCACCCTGATTCAAGGTCACCCAAAATAACAACAGAAAAAGGAGCGACCAGAGCCAGAAAACACATCATAATGTGAACTACAATCCATTTCACAAACAGCAGATCCAGAACTGCTGCACCATCCTGCAACAGCATTGAGGGAGAGAGAGAGGGAGAGATCATTCAAAAGCAGGGACCTTCCTTCGGGAGTGGCGAACGAGAGGAAGAGAGAGAGAGACCAACACACGCAGACACCTTCTCTGGCAGCAGCACGCAAGAGGCTGGCAGACAGTGCTGAACACTTGCTTGCCTTCTGCACTCACCTGGATGATTTCAATCTTGATACTTTAATCAGTGATAAATGAAGTTGCTCATGGACGCACACCCCATCTCCAAACTTATTGGCCTCGAGAAGGCCACTCTCCTCCTGGAACCCTCTCAGAGACAGCTAAGTGCCAGGTCAATCACTCAGTCAGCCCGAAAAAATATCATCAAACTAGATCACAGGCTCCATCAGTACCAGAACCATATTTGAAAGATAAAGAAGTATAAGAAGCAATTTCGTGGACCATCTGTAGGATGTCACCTGTGGTAGCGTAGTTTGCTGGCACAATTTTCTTTACAAGTGTAAGATAAAGGCTGCTTACTGGTAGCACACTCAGAAATTATGACTTCCGATCCCAAGCATTTTGTATAAGGGGTACTCAACCTATAGTAAGATGGTTGCATGGCAGTTAGCGCAACTCTATTGTAGCTCAGGACATTGGAGTTCAATTCCACCATCCAAGACTTGTCTTTCATGGTCTGTTGGCCAAACATAGCAAACTTGGCCTAAAGGGGACTTTGACATCTTTCCATGGCTCAGGAGTCCAGTGAAAATGTCTAATCAGACTTTATATTTAAATGAGGGCCAGTATGCAGATTTAAAGAGAAGACTAGTATTTTGGGACTTAATGTTCTTACTGCTTGGGACTGAATGTTTGGATGGGAAAGAGTTCAATTAGGTCTTCTAAAGATTTTGACCCTGTCTAAGGTGATCTCCTGAGAGTTAAAATAAAAACTGGTGTTCTTTGATAAGTGCATGATATATATGGTGACATATATGTACTTTGATAATAAATTTACTTTGAACTTTGAGATACACAGGATATGCTTTTACATGGTAATCCTCACTTCAGCTCCCTCAAGAGCAACAGAGGCAAGTGGGAGCTTGCTCTCCTTTGCCTTCATTTTCTTACTTTGGAGATCATTCAAGCTTCCATCAGCTGAAACATCCCACCTTAATAGTTTCTGATGGCTGCTGTGGCAACGATGTCACTGATGCTGTATCCCATGAGATAAAACTTCTACTACTTCTCCATCAACTTATAGGATGGATAAGCCACCCACCAACACTTGTTGCCACTGGGGGCTTCCCCAAAGTGCAGAACCTTTGTGTTTACAAACACTTCCTGGGTAAGTTCCCACCAAAAGTGCTTGTCTGTGCGACTGTAAGATCTCACATCACCCTCACCCTCATACAGAACAAAGATTCACCCCAATAGCTTCTACATCCAGCGTCATATCCTTCATTATTTCTGTTAGCTCTAACTAAACTTCATGACTTGTCACAGCTTCCCCTTTTTACCCACTTCTGCTTTCCACTGAGACCACATTCTTTGTGACTCCCTACTCATTCCTTCCTACCCACCTTTCCTTCTGCTGGGCACTTTCCTCTGTACCCATTGGAGGGACATCACTTGTCCTTTCATCATCTCCATTCACCTAAACAGCCTTTCTAGGTGAGGCAGAGATTCATGTGCACCTCCTCCAACCTAATCTCCTATTTGTTATTTGTTATTTGTGAAATGGCCACATCTACGTTAGCAAGACTAAGCATAGATGAAGCAGTCATTTTGCAGAGCACCTGTGCTCTATCTGCAGTGGCCAGCTTTGAGCTTCCAGTTGTATGTCATTCTTCATTCCCACACTGACCTGTCTCTCTGGATGTAAATTAGAACAACCTTTTCTGGCCCTGATAGGTCACTGTCTCACTTGAAGAGTGAACATGCCTTCTTCAAATGATATGATTCTTTAGCCTTTTGAGGTTCTTCTCCATAATCCTAGGAGTATGCTTGATGCCCTCAGGAATCACTGGACTTGCCACTGACCTTGAATACGTTGTTGTAGCTGTTAGTGATGTTGTACACTTGTGTTTTTAAGAGCTGACTTACGGGATTTCAAATGTTTCTTGAAGTGCTGGCAGCTGCTAGAAATTTGACTAGTTTCTCAGCAGCATCTGCTGTTTTGAAATATTTTGGCATTAAATGAGGAAACCTGACAGTGCTATTTCATGAAAACACTGTTGAACTTCACAATCTATTTGGAGCTTGTTAACACAGCATTAAGAAGACATGCAGTAATTTAATAATGCTGAATAAAAACACAAATTAATTTCTAGGCCCGTGTATTATTTTGATATTTGGTGTTGGTCTTGATGGGTTACAAACTTCATTAGCCAACATTATTTTAGTCTTTTGAATTACCTTTTACTAATAATAGCTTTATAATGTTAAATAATCCTGTTAAAATATATAAAAGTTCATCAATGCCAAAGGTCACTATAACTGAAATGGAGTGATAAAAAACTATTTCCTTGTTTTTTTTTTTACAGGATAAGGCACACTCAAGTAAAAATTCACATTATCCTGTAAAAGTTTCATCACGATTTAAATATGAAAGGCACTTTACTGAAAGTTTCCCATGTGAAACAAATGAAACAGTAAGTTTTTCTTCAGTTTAAGTAAATTAGAATTTGAGAGCTGAGTAGCAGCTCATTTAAATCTACTGTTATTTTTGTGTTGAAGCACTTATATTATGACTATGAATGGCTGCCATGCTTTTGATAAAGGCAATTTTACATTAAGAAGAATAATGTGAGCTGCCTTAATGACTATTGCCTGGTAACACTCACATCTATAGTGATGAAATGCTTTGGGAGGTCGGTCATGACTAGACTGATCTCCTGCCTCAGCAAGGACCTGGACCCATTGCAATTTGCCTATTGCCACAATAGGTCAATGGCAGATGCAATCTCAATGGCTTTCCACAAAGCTTTAGACCACCTGGACAACACAAGCACCTGTATCAGGATACTGTTCATCGACTGTAGCTCAACATTTAATATCATCATTCCCACAATCCTGATTGAGAAGCTATAGAATCTGAGCCTCTGTACTTCCATCTGCAATTGGATCCTTGACTTCCTAACTGTAAGAACACAGTCTGTGTGGATTGGTGATAACGTATCCTCTTCGCTGACGATCAACCATGGCACTTAGCCCACTGCTCTTCTCTCTCTATACAAATGACTGTGTGGCTATACACAGCTGAAGTACCATCTATACAGTGGTATGCAAAAGTTTGGGCATCTCTGGTCAAAATTTCTGTTGCTGTGAATAGCTAAGTGAGTAAAAGATGAACTGATTTCCAAAAGGCATAAAGTTAAAGATGACACATTTCTTTAATATTTTAAGCAAGAAAACTTTTTTTATTTCCATCTTTTACAGTTTCAAAATAACAATAAAGGAAAAGAGCCTGAAGCAAAAGTTTGGGCACCCTGCATAGCAGGGTAACACCCCCTTTGGCAAGTATCACAGCCTGTAAACGGTTTTTGTAGCCAGCTAAGAGCCTTTCAATTCTTGTTTGGGGGATTTTCACCTATTCTTCCTTGCAAAAGGCTTCTGGTTCTGTGAGATTCTTGGGATGTCTTGCATGCACTGCTCTTCTGAGGTCTATCCACAGATTCTCGATGATGTTTAGGTCAGGGGACTGTGAGGGCCATGGCAAAACCTTCAGTGTGCGCCTCCTGAGGTAGTCCATTGTGGATATTGAGGTGTGTTTAGGTTCATTATCCTGTTGTAGAAGCCATCCTCTTTTCATCTTTGCCTTTTTTACAGACGGTGTGATGTTTGCTTCCAGAATTTGCTGGTATTTAATTGAATTCATTCTTTCCTCTATCAGTAAATGTTCCCCGTGCCACTGGCTGCAACACAAGCCCAAAGCATGATCGATCCACCCCCGTGCTTAACAGTTGGAGAGGGGTTCTTCTCATGAAATTCTGCACCCTTTTTTCTCCAAACATACCTTTGCTCATTGCAGCCAAAAAGGTCTATTCAAAAGGTTCAAAGCAACATCTAAACAAGCCTGATGCATTTTGGATACAAGTCCTGTGGACTGATGAAGTTAAAATAGAATTTTTTGGCCACACATACCAATTCTCATAGAGGGATCAGAATTGAAGAGAGTGAGCAATTTCAAGTTCCTGGGTGTTAAGATCTCTGAGGATCTAACCTGGTCCCAACACAAGGCAAGACAGCGACTATACTTCATTAGGAGTTTGAAGAGATTTTGTATGTCAGCAAATGCACTCAAAAAATTCTATAGATGTGCTGTGGAGAACATTCTGACAGGCTGCATCACTGTTTGGTATGGGGGTGGGGGGGCTACTGCACAGGACCAAAAGAAGCTGCAGAGGGTTGTAAATTTAATCAGCTCTATCTTGGGTGCTAGTTTGCAAAGTACCCAGGACATCTTCAAGGAGCAGTGTCTCAGAAAGGCAGTGTCCATTATTAAGGATGTCCATCACCAAGGGCATGCCCTTTTCTGACTGATACCTTCAGGTAGAAGGTACAGAAGTTTGAAAGCACACACGCGGCAATTCAGGAACAGCTTCTTCCGCTCTGCCATCCGATTCCTAAATAAACATTGAACCCTTGAACACTACCTTACTTTTTTAATATATATTATTTCTGTATTCTGCATGATTTTTCATCTATTCAATATATGCATACTGTAATTAATTTACTTATTATTTTATTTTTTTATTTTTTCTTCACTACCTAACAGTAGTAGTGAGGTCGGAGATGGTATTAAACAGGAAATTAGAAATGTGTGCAATAAAGGAACAGCAGTTATAATGGGTGACTTCAATCTACATGTAGACTGGGTGAACCAAATTGGTAAAGGTGCTGAGGAAGAGGATTTCTTGGAATGTATGCGGGATGGTTTTTTGAACCAACATGTCGAGGAACCGACTAGAGAGCAGGCTATTCTGGACTGGGTTTTGAGCAATGAGGAAGGGTTAATTAGCCATCTTGTCGTGAGAGGCCCCTTGGGTAAGAGTGACCATAATATGGTGGAATTCTTCATTAACATGGAGAGTGACGTAGTTAATTCAGAAACAAAGGTTCTGAACTTAAAGAGGGGTAACTTTGAAGGTATGAGACATGAATTAGCTAAGATAGACTGGCAAATGACACTTAAAGGATTGACGGTGGATATGCAATGGCAGGCATTTAAAGGTTGCATGGATGAACTACAACAATTGTTCATCCCAGTTTGGCAAAAGAATAAATCAAGGAAGGTAGTGCACCCGTGGCTGACAAGAGAAATTAGGGATAGTATCAATTCCAAAGAAGTAGCATACAAATTAGCCAGAGAAAGTGGCTCACCTGAGGACTGGGAGAAATTCAGAGTTCAGCAGAGGAGGACAAAGGGCTTAATTAGGAGGGGGAAAAAAGATTATGAGAGAAAACTGGCAGAGAACATAAAAACGGACTGTAAAAGCTTTTATAGATATGTAAAAAGGAAAAGACTGATAAAGACAAATGTAGGTCCCCTGCAAACAGAAACAGGTGAATTGATTATGGGGAGCAAGGACATGGCAGACCAATTGAATAATTACTTTGGTTCTGTCTTCACTAAGGAGGACATAAATAATCTTCCAGAAATAGTAAGGGACAGAGGGTCCAGTGAGATGGAGGAACTGAGCGAAATACATGTTAGTAGGGAAGTGGTGTTGGGTAAATTGAAGGGATTGAAGGCAGATAAATCCCCAGGGCCAGATGGTCTGCATCCCAGAGTGCTTAAGGAAGTGGCCCAAGAAATAGTGGATGCATTAGTGATAATTTTTCAAAACTCGTTAAATTCTGGACTAGTTCCTGAGGATTGGAGGGTGGCTAATGTAACCCCACTTTTTAAAAAAGGAGGGAGAGAGAAACCGGGGAATTATAGGCCGGTTAGCCTAACGTCGGTGGTGGGGAAACTGCTGGAGTCAGTTATCAAGGATGTGATAACAGCACATTTGGAAAGCGGTGAAATGATCGGACAAAGTCAGCATGGATTTGTGAAAGGAAAATCATGTCTGACGAATCTCATAGAATTTTTTGAGGATGTAACTAGTAGAGTGGATAGGGGAGAACCAGTGGATGTGGTATATTTGGATTTTCAAAAGGCTTTTGACAAGGTCCCACATAGGAGATTAGTGTGCAAACTTAAAGCACACGGTATTGGGGGTAAGGTATTGGTGTGGGTGGAGAATTGGTTAGCAGACAGGAAGCAAAGAGTGGGAATAAACGGGACCTTTTCAGAATGGCAGGCGGTGACTAGTGGGGTACCGCAAGGCTCAGTGCTGGGACCCCAGTTGTTTACAATATATATTAATGACTTGGATGAGGGAATTAAATGCAGCATCTCCAAGTTTGCGGATGACACGAAGCTGGGTGGCAGTGTTAGCAGTGAGGAGGATGCTAAGAGGATGCAGGGTGACTTGGATAGGTTGGGTGAGTGGGCAAACTCATGGCAGATGCAATTTAATGTGGATAAATGTGAAGTTATCCACTTTGGTGGCAAAAATAGGAAAACAGATTATTATCTGAATGGTGGCCGATTAGGAAAAGGGGAGGTGCAACGAGACCTGGGTGTCATTATACACCAGTCATTGAAAGTGGGCATGCAGGTACAGCAGGCGGTGAAAAAGGCGAACGGTATGCTGGCATTTATAGCGAGAGGATTCGAGTACAGGAGCAGGGAGGTACTACTGCAGTTGTACAAGGCCTTGGTGAGACCACACCTGGAGTATTGTGTGCAGTTTTGGTCCCCTAATCTGAGGAAAGACATCTTTGCCATAGAGGGAGTACAAAGAAGGTTCACCAGATTGATTCCTGGGATGGCAGGTCTTTCATATGAAGAAAGACTGGATGAACTGGGCTTGTACTCGTTGGAATTTAGAAGATTGAGGGGGGATCTGATTGAAACGTATAAGATCCTAAAGGGATTGGACAGGCTAGATGCGGGAAGATTGTTCCCGATGTTGGGGAGGTCTAGAACGAGGGGTCACAGTTTGAGGATAGAGGGGAAGCCTTTTAGGACCGAGGTTAGGAAAAACTTCTTCACACAGAGAGTGGTGAATCTGTGGAATTCTCTGCCACAGCAAACTGTTGAGGCCAGTTCATTAGCTATGTTTAAAAGGAAGTTAGATATGGCCCTTGTGGCTACAGGGGTCAGGGGGTATGGAGGGAAGGCTGGGTTCTGAGTTGGATGATCAGCCATGATCATAATAAATGGTGGTGCAGGCTCGAAGGGCCGAATGGCCTACTCCTGCACCTATTTTCTATGTTTCTATGTTTCTATATTATGTATTGCATTGAACTGCTGCTACTAAGTTAACAAACTTCACGACATATAGGCATCCGTTAGTCTCGTGAGACCATGGATTTGCGCCTTGGAAGGTTTCCAGTGCGCAGGCCTGGGCAAGGTTGAATGGAAGACCAGCAGTTGCCCATGCTGCAGGTCTCCCCTCTCGAGGTCACCGATGTTGTCCAAGGGAAGGGCAACACACTAGGGCTGATACAGCTTGGTACCGGTGTCATCGCAGAGCAATGTGTGGTTAAGTGCCTTGCTCAAGGACACAATACGCTGCCTCAGCTGAGGCTCGAACTAGCGACCTTCAGATCACTAAACCAATGACTTAACCACTTGGCCACGCGCCAACACGACATATGCCGGTGATAATAAACATGATTCTGATTCTGATTCTGACATTTTAAAGTACCTTCATCAAAAGCATTGCAGCCATTCAAGAGAGCAGCTCATCATCGTAGTGTACTTGCCGGCAGCTGTGGGTGAGAAATGAATTCTGGCTTTGTCAGTAAATTCAAGTTCCTTGGTAATAAAAAAAGTTTATTTGTTTTCCAATAATGTTACAAACAGGATGCTGCAGTTTACAGTGGTAGAGCAACATTAGGCAGAAGGAACATATTGGAATGTGAGTTTCTCCTATTGAGTGACTGAGTTTCTTATCCTATGATCTCCATAACCAAGATATCCTACATCCACCTCCATGATATCCAAAATGTAGATGTCAAAGGGTTGGTTATGGTTTTTGATATAGAGTAATTTAGTAAACAGCAATACAAAATGTTACTGAATGAGTGGAGGCTCACTTCTACTTGTATTCAGGAAACTGTTGGTGTATCCTGTTAACTTTCCAGTCAATGAAATAATACTTTGGGAAAAGTTGTCTTATGAATTTGATTGATTTTTTTTTGAAA